>NW_026137513.1:1025000-1704318 GCF_009805555.1 Andrographis paniculata | reverse complement strand
ATTCACAGGAATTCCCTATCACAAGCAAATTGGATCCTGCAATATACGGTCCTCCTGAATCTGCAATCACCAAGGAATTAATAGCAAAAGAGCTTAATGGGATCAGTGTTGATGAGGTAATCACAGAACAAAAACATATCAAGGGATGTTACATCGTGCTTAAACACTGAAAAATGCCTAGAAGCTTGTGTTGAGGCGCTTACACCAACCATTTAATTTTGTGAAGAAGTGTTTGACTACAGATTTTCTATTGATGTTAGTGCAGGCACTCAAGGAGAAGAAGCTGTTCATAATCGATTATCACGACTTACTTTTGCCATTTATTGATAAGATCAACTCCTTACCCAACCGAAAAGCCTATGCTTCCAGAACTGTACTATACCATTCTGAAACTGGAAGTCTCATACCTATCATGATCGAACTCTCGCTACCACCTACACCCTCCTCTCCAAGAAACAAGACCATCCATCGGCATGGGCATGATGCTACAACCGCATGGATATGGAAGCTAGCTAAAGCCCATGTTTGTTCAAATGATGCAGGAGTTCATCAACTTGTGAACCACTGGTAGGTCTACAATTTGATTATCATCCTTGGGAACCTAAGTCAAACATTCACTGCTCAAATTCACACAAAAACCTTGAAACATGATATTTTCAGGATGAGAACTCACGCCTGTATGGAGCCTTATATAATAGCCACACACCGGCAGCTTAGCTCAATGCACCCGGTCTATAAACTTCTACACCCTCATATGAGGTACACTATGGAAATCAATGCCCTGGCAAGGCAGAGTTTGATAAGTGGGGGTGGGATTATAGAGGCTTGTTTCAGCCCAGAAAAGTATGCCATTGAGGTAAGTTCCGCTGCCTACAAGAGCCTATGGCAGTTCGACAGGGAAGCTTTACCAGCAGATTTACTTCATAGGTAAAGTGGTTGTTCTCCTCCTGGTTCTCATCACCTAATCAACACTATCAGGTTTGTACTCATCCAGATAGATAAACGGTACCTTTTCATGAAATAATCTTGCAGGGGTATGGCTGTTGAGGATCCAACAGCACCTGGTGGAGTCAAACTAGTGATTGAAGATTATCCCTATGCAGCAGATGGACTTCTCATATGGTCTGCCATTAAGGAATTAGTAGAATCCTATGTTGACCACTACTACTCTGAGTCTAACTCCGTCTCAGGTGACGAGGAACTTCAAGCCTGGTGGAATGAGATCAAGAATGTTGGACACCATGAAAAAAGAAATGAGCCATGGTGGCCTAACCTGACTACCCAAGATGATTTATCAAACATACTCACGACAATGATTTGGGTTGCTTCAGGTCAACATGCAGCCATAAACTTTGGCCAGTATCCATTCGGGGGATATCCACCTAACCGTCCTACTCTCATGCGAAAACTAATCCCTAGAGAAGGTGATGGCGACTATCAGAAACTACTTCAGAACCCTGAATATACTTTCTTGACCTCTTTGCCAACACAACTCCAGGCCACCAAAATCATGGCTGTCCAAGACACCCTGTCAACTCATTCGCCAGATGAAGAGTATCTACATCAGGTGCATGATATTCACCGGCAGTTCTGTAATGATCCTGAAGTTCAGAAACTATTTGACAACTTCTCTGTGAAGTTAGGGGAGATAGAAAGGATTATCCACAACAGGAATAGCAACGCACAACTGAAAAACAGAAGCGGTGCAGGAGTTCCTCCATATGAATTACTTTTACCCTCCTCTTCTCCTGGTGTAACTGGTCGTGGAATTCCAAACAGCATCTCAATCTGAAAGGTAGATGCTCCTAACCTCTACCCAAATTTTGCTAGACTAAATATAACATGTATTCGCCTGTGGCGTGTCTAAGTATGTGTGTATATATATATATGCATGCATTAAGTTAATTTCTTACAATTTCAGTGATTTATCAATCCATTTTCCTGGCATAATTTGAACTTCCTGATCACATGAGCTCTCGATAAATTAAGGGAGATTAATCGTAACAGTTTTTTAATATGAACTTCATATATACCATTAAAGAGATCTTTACATAAATTGAACGTGAGCTGTAACATCCAGAAATTGCTTAATTGAAACATTTACAGAGAACCATGATCTTGCACAAGAAGAGCATAATGGATACACCATTTTATGACTTGAATAATTGAATTCTAAACTAAATACTATCTTAATTAATTCCTTGATCAAAACCTTACTTGAAGCATTCTTCTATTTCAGATGATTCAGATCAATATGGAATACCATCAAACGAGTCTGCATGGAGCCGCCTGATGTAGACATCATTTGGGGAGAAGGATTGGGTGATTAACTTTAAACTTGTTGGACCTCAAAACCCAAGATATCTGAGTCATCTACTGTACTTTGACTGGCATTCTTCATCAGGATACCTGCAAGGGGTCATATCTTTGGGAGACTGTTGACATAAACCATATATGGCGCTTATAATGGTTGTTAGCAAAAACACCAATCCCATTTCTTGAATGAGTAGAAGAAATGACAGAAATATGTTTAGAAAGACACTATTTTAGGAACAATGTGCTAATCAACCTGTAAAACGACAGAAATTGCAGGAATTTGTGCATTCTATCTACTTACTACCTTAATGAAGTTAACATGAAGAATAAACTACAAGAGCGATTTTGGCTATATATATCAGCTCTCGTCATCCAAGTCTGATTCACATTGAATCAAGTAAAGAGGATTTGAATGTGCATGCAGTAGAAATGCCACATTAACAATGGCTAGGACAAATTCAGTCAAGCCATCTTCAGATATAACCTGATATCCTTTTGCATTCTTCAATTTCTCCATAGGTGTTCCATGTTGAAATTACAAGGATTACAAGTCATCAAACCATCACCGTGAATCAATCATTCCCGGCTGCACCATTTGCTTCCTTATCCTCAACATTGTCTACAGGTAATTAATCTACACGTGGATGATGCCTAAACTATTTCTCAAAATGCTATTCTTAGGCAATAAATTTTCCGCACAGTTAACATCACAAAACAGAGGTAATACATACGTCCGTCTTTTTCATGGCCGTTGGATACTTTTTGGTTAAAGCTATTATCACTTAATTGCGCAATGGCGAAGCATCATGTTTGGACATCTTCAATCATGTTTGTCCGACGTCGATTCTACACTACGCTGACCAAATACTAATCGATTCAAATCAAATTCCTTAATTGCTTTCAAAATCAATTCCAGGGCACCTCCATAATCCAGAACACGAAACCGTAACAAGAAAGAAAAAAAAACTGTACCAAGCCGTGAGCGAAGGAGAAAGCCGAAGATCACGTAGCGAAAATCCGATGCTTCATTTCCGGTCGAGTAAACGAATTTTTATTTAATTTGCCATTACCGGGGACTCCATTTAAATTGCACTTCGACATTTTCGTTCATCAGAATTTTGAAACCACCACTTGTAACCGAAGAACCTCTGTCCTCTATTGGGAGGCCACCATGCCCTTCTGCTGTTTTCTTGCCAGATGTGGATTGATAATAAATCTTGCATTTTCTGCTGTGGTGGCCAATTTCAGTGAGCATTTTTGTTGTAACAATGGATTCAATTTTCAAACATAGTCCCATCTTGATTTTCTTGGTATAATAAATTAAAATAATCGAGTCATTTCGTGCTAATAAAATAGAGCTGGACAATGTTTATATATTAAATATTAAACTTTATATTCTATAAGTCCACCTATTTATCATATTAAGCTAACTATTCCAATTCAAATTTTACTATTCAAAAGCCTAACAAACGCACCCCTGATATACAGAACTTATATAATCAGAGGATTGAATTGATTCAATCCATGCCTATGTATAACTTTCATATGTTCAATCTCAGTTTCAAAACAGCATCAATAGTAATCATATATCTAAAGGCATCTTTGTATAATAGATTTCCCAACACATGCTTGGGATCAAGTAAAATGTCATACCGAGTGTGTGTAAAAGCGCGGCCCAGTACCTCTAAGCCTTCATCGATCAGAAGACAAGTCCAAAAATAAATTAATACGAGAGCTAAGTGAGCTCCTCAACCTGCTTGGCTTGCACAGGGATACTGCAGTGACAGTTTAGGTGAATGTCATTGAGGTTTACAGCCATTGACACACTGTATACCCCGAGCAACATCACAAGAAACAAGCGATGATATTCATCTCTGTACACATAAAATTGTCAAAACAAATAAGAATAAAGCAGCCAAGTATATCTCACAGTATTCTCTACTCTGTGGATTTTGGATATTGTACTTCTGGATTTTGTGCTCCTAAATAGCAAAGTAAATAAATGAATTAACATTCCCAATAAGTAAGATTCACAACCTTATTCACATTAATAGTCACATAAGTTCTCTCCCTACTCTGAAACACAACATTTTGATCTGAAATATATAGATGTACACGTATATTGGGAGCAAAAATTGGCATAAATCTAAAACTCAACCAACAAGGAAAGGGCAAAACAACCATCACAAAATAAAAAGTAGACAATATAATAACAAATCTCATATTGAGGTAAATAAAACAAACAATGAGAAATTTCTCTTGGTCATTTAAAATAAATAAATAAATAAAATTCCCAACAAGTAGAATTCAGCAACCTTATCACATGACATCATGTAAGCTTACTTCTTACTATGACACACAACATTCTGATCTGAAATATATATATATATATATATATATAGATATAGACACACATATATTGGGAACAAAAACATGGTCCTAAATCTAAAACTCAACTAACAAGGAACAGGAAAAACCAGCCACAATATATGCCAAACGAACTGTAATCGTGGTAAAAACAATAAATGAGAAATTTCTCTTGGCCATTTGTTTTGTGAGATAATTTGAAAGGAAATTATTTGATGTGAGGTATGGGGAATTGCATAGGAAATATAAAAATAATGAATGTGTGTGATATATTAGTATTTTTTGGAAAACGTGTGCATGAATTTTAGTTAAAAGAACACACCCATATTCTAAACCATTAATATTCATTCCCATAACTTCCAGAGAAAAATGGAAAATATAGCATGTGCATTCACCAATTACAACACATCACACAAAAATGCACAAATAATAGTACTACATACAGCCCCTCAACCATAGAACATAGATAGAGCATGTTATTCATCCATGGTTACATATCCGAGCAGCAAGATTGAATGTTTACCTCTAGACTGCAATACTTTGTCAAATTCTTCAGCAATGAAAAGCTAGGAATGTCCACTCCACCTTACACCATTTCTTGCAAACACAATATCACAATTAAAACCGATAGCACTAAGAGCATATAAGCAATCTGATTCAATAATCAATATCAATATCAGAGTTCAAGGGGTTCCAGCATCAAATATGTTACAAGTACAATGTTAACCAGAACAAATTTATAATAGGGAACACCCTTGTGCCACACCTTTCAGGAAAGTGGTAACAAATGTGCATTCCCATATTCAGAAAACCACCAGCAACCCAACCTGCATCATAACTGACTCACAAGTACATTATGAAGACCGTCCACCTAAATCATCAGATGCCTGATAAAGAGTGGAAGTGGAAACCTCACAGACTTTGTTTGCAGCCTTCCAGTTTGCTCATACCTCTCGTGTTTAATCAAGTGAAGACTGCATCTTGGATCTTGGTGTTATTGGCCAAACAAACCACCATTGCCTAATCCTCCTTGTAGTTCCTTCCTCCTTTGCTCTTCCAATGGATCAGGACTCTTCATTACCCTTCTCATTCGCCTGAATCGTAATATTAATGAAACACTGTAACATGAGTCTATAAATATATAAGCAACACTAATTACATTTGATAGTACCATTACCTGTCTTGTGCATGTTGAGCAGGAAAAGTGGGCATGAACTCCTTTGACTTGGGCAGCGGCACCTCCCGGAACCATTCATGGTTGAGAGCTGCGTCGGCAGTTATCCGCTGCACAGATCACATTTTCAATCAGACACAAAATCCAACTAAATAAACTATGAAATTAAGAGTCATCCAATTATACCTTCTCAGGGTCATAAGTCAAAAGCTTGTTCAAAAGGTCAAACCCAGCATCAGAGAGTACAGGTGATCCAGTGAAAGATGTTGCTGGAAATTTCTTACGCAATAGATTGTACCTGAAAAAGAATTCCAGTGGTTAGAAGTAGCACGATGGTTGCTCAAATTGACACTTGCAATATAGGCAGGAAAGGCAGACCAAAATCACCCAAAGCTGGTATGCCTGGTAAACACAGCGACAAAAAGAAGAGAACATGAATTTGGGGATGTCTAAGGCAAGATACAAAGTACAAGATACGTGTACTTACTTATGCTTGACAAAATTCACCTTGGCTCCAGGCAGTTTTGAAAGGCCAGGCCATATTGTCTCACTTGGAGTGCCAAGAATCTTGAATATCTGAAGCATAACAGGCCAATGTGGTTAGGACAACATATTAATGCTCTGTTTCAATAACTGGGAACAAATTGATCAACTTAGTAATCACGCATCAAGAAATTCACCTTGTCAAGCTGATCAACCTCAGTCTTGCCATTAAACAATGGTTCTTTGGACAACAACTCAGCCATTATGCATCCCAATGACCACATATCAATTGCCGTAGAATATTGTTTAGCTCCCAAAAGAAGTTCAGGTGCCCTAGAAGATTAAGACACTTAGTTTACACATTATGCAACATAAATGCAATCAACACAAAAATATCATCACAATGAGAAGTTCATTTCCAACAGCACAAACTCTCCCTTGTTGCACAAACAAAAATCTGAGATCAGCACAAAATAAAAAATAATAATAAAAATAAACCACTAATTTACAATACTTACAACAGCATGAAACCCCACAACCATAGTTTATGATACAGAGTACAGAATGACTAGAAGAAGAAAGGCAGGTACATGGATGGGTGAAAAAATAAGTGAAAGCAAGAATCTCACCTGTACCATAGCGTAACAACCATGTGAGTGTACGGCTTCAAAGGGCTTCCATATTGGCGTGCCAAACCGAAGTCACAGATCTTCAACTCACCACAGTTATTTAAAAGCAAATTTGAAGTTTTCAGATCCCTGTGCAGCACCCAGTTATCATGAAGATACTTGATACCCCCTAAGAGTTGGAGCATGAGACATTTAACTTCACTTTGACTAAAAGGTTGCTTCATTGTCTCCATCAATCCTTTCAGATCATGTTCCATGTACTCCATGACCATGAAAATGCTATCAAGATTGCTCCCAACAACTACTTCTTTAACATCCACAATGGAAGGATGATGTAAAGAAAGAAGAATGTTTATTTCCCTGAGAGAAGTCAGAGGAAATCCTTCTCTCTCTTTCTCCATCTTGACTTTCTTCAGTGCAACAATCTCGCCTGTCTTCTTATCCTTGGCTCTATAAACAACTCCATAAGTGCCTTCATCTATCTTATTCAGTCTCTCAAACTCATCAACACTTCTGCAACCTTGAAGCATATTGAAACTCCTCTGTGGAGGATGGCCCTGCTTGGACGAGCCACTAGAATCACGATCATCCTCATACTCAGAGTCAGACTGACTAGCTTTACAATCATCATCTATCTCCATGTAGTCACTGTGGTCATCATTGTCACGGTAACTATCTCTACTTGAAGATCTAATCCGTTCATCTGATTCAGACGATCTCGCTCTGGCTCCTTCAGAACCGTCTCTTCTAACCTCCCCGAGCTCTGGAGTTGCTGATTTCCTTTGTCCCCTTATTTCAGCAGACTCGGAACCAGACCTTCTAGTCAATTTCTGCCTGTCTTCATAATCAGAAATCTCTCCTTCATCGGCCGAAGAATCCGCATCAGTTGCCCAGCGAGATGATATTATTGTTCGTGCTGGAACATAATCATTGTCATTAATTACCTCTGTTGGCAGGTGATGTCCATTAGATTCCTCTTCTTCAGGCAGTGATGATGTTTCAGATGGAAATTCTGACAAACAAGGTAATGCAACAAGTTTAGAAGGTGAAGCTTCAAGAATACGAACCTCGATGTCGTCTTCTGTTGCACTTTGTAAGTTAGCACCCTGAGAAGAGTTAGAATTAGGCAACTCATCTAAAGACTCGACCAAAGGGGGGCGAGGTGGAAGATCATTGCCTCCCAAGTTATTTCTTGCTTTCTCTGTTTGACCAACCTTCCTATCATCTCTATCCCAAATAATTGGAGAAAACTTTCTCTTCTTAGACACCTGATCATTGTTTTCCATTACTTTAGCTTCAATCCCAATATTCTGTTGTGCTCCTGAATCAATAACCCCATCCGACCCATCACTAGAAAGCTCACCTGGCTCTCGATCAATGGTTTGAACTACAAACCCAAACCTCTTATAAGCCCCACCACTACTCCCCGAATCACTCCGACTATGAGCAGAGTGATATCCTCCATTTGAGACATCCCTTTCCTTCACATCCTTCTGCCTCATCCTACCTTTGTATCCATGGCTACCCCTGCCCTTACCCCTCTCATACTCACGATCCCCTTTCCAAACTCTATCATAATCTCCTTTGGAATAGCCAATTTCTTTCCTCGACATCACCAAATCCGCCTCGCGATCTCTAAACTCATTGTCTCTGTAACCCCCATGCCTTCCCGCCGCCATTGATCCTAGTTTGAGCAAACAGAACCTCGACGCACGTACCAGGCACAGCCTAGAAGTGGGTTTTCGTTCTAGAAAACCCTAACCCTAACCCTCAAATTCACAAGCCAAATTTAAGAAGGCAAGAATCCGTGGGTTTTCAAATCGCGAAGCCCCTCGCTCCAAAAACTTCAACAGAAAGAAAGAAACGATGATTCTCTTTTATTCTGGTATCGAAATCAAACAAAGATCTGATGCAGCACAAAATTTAAAAATAAAAATATAAATAGCCAGGAAAGAACCCACGCGATACAAATCAATGTTCTGTGCCTGCTCTCAACCCGAAAACCAGAAAAATCGAATCAGAATAACGAAAAAGTAAACCCTTGAGATAAGGCAGAGTGTAATCTTATCTTTCTCTCTCTCGCAAGACGATTGAGAAATCCAAGGGCTTACCGATGAAAATTATCGGCGAGAAACATACAAGGGAAAGCTGATGGCGGAGGCGGAGGAGGAGGAGTCAGCGACGGCGGCGGCTACGACGAATTCTTTATATAGAGAGAGGAGAGGACGGCTACGAAGGAGCGGCGAAAGAGGTGACGAATCGCTACCGGCTTGGAACAAAACCTACCCGATGGACTTTCGTCTACCATAAATAATTTTGATTAGTTATATATATATATAATTATTTGATTTGATATCTATTCTATTTATTTATATTTTAATATCTATTTGATTCGATATACGCCGACGCGCATCCGCGCTGTGCTGTCTTGGGGATTTTTTTGATTTGAGAAAAAAAGAGGGGAAGGGAAAATATACTTGTTGTTCCGATATTATTATAAAATTATGTAGAATAGGCTAACGTAGATATATATATATAGCTTAAATATATAATAATAATAATAATAATAATATATGTATATATATATAGAGGGATGTTTGTGTGTGCGTTTGCATATATGTATATTATGTATAATGAACAATGATGATATTGAATGTTGGCAATGGAGAAAAAGTGAATTGATGTATGTATATTTTTATTCGTTCTTTTACCTAATATATATAGGCATAGAATTCTTTATTATGAAGTAATTCGAATTTAAAACTTGTACACGTAGTTACGACGTATTTGCCTACATAAATTCATAAATGCATCCATAATTGATACGTATAGTTATATGATATGTAGGCACGATGTGTTCAACACTCTCCTTCGATGCTTTTATACAAAGAATGCGTCTCGTTAAAATCTTATTAGAAAAAAATCCTATTGAAGGAAAAAAAAAAAAAAAAAAGTACATCATTCTTGTATTAATTCTCCCCTGATTTGAGCATTATTTGAGATCCCTGAACCGACGCATTCCAATTTTCTTTACCAATTTTTCAAATGTTACAGTCGGTAATGCCTTGGTTAATACATCCGCTAAATTATTATTTGATCGAATTTGCTGAACATTAATTTCACTATTCTATTGTAAATCATGAGTGGAAAAAGAATTTTGGTAAAATATGTTTCGTTCTATCTCCTTTAATGTGACCCCTTTTAATTATGTTATACAAGTTGTATTGTCTTCATACAATGTAGTTGGAGGAATTTTATCGTTAAGTATTAACCCACAATTTTTCAGAATATGTTGAGTCATTAACCTCAACCAAACACATTCTCGACTAACTTCATGCATTGCCAATATTTCAGCATGATTTGAAGAAGTGAAAGTTAAAGTTTGTTTTATCGATCTATAGGATACACGGTTTCGCCACAAGTGAATATATAGTCAGTTTGAGACTTAGCTTTATGAGGATCAGATAAATATCCTGCATCGGCAAAACCAATTAATTCATGTCGAGAATTTTTGAGTAAAATAACCCGAGATCAATTGTTTCTTGGAGATAGCGAAAAATGTGCTTAATCCCGTTCCAATGTCGTCGAGTAGGCGATGAACTGAATCTTGCTAATAAATTTACAACAAATGATATGTCAGGTCGGGTGCTGTTAAAAAAATACATCAATGCGCCTATAGCACTCATATATGACACATCTGGGCCAAGTGTTTATTCATTTTTCTCTTTTGGTCTAAATGGATTCTTTATTGGATTGAGTGCTCTGACGATCATTGAAGTACTTAGCGGATATGATTTATCCATCATAAATTGTTTCAGTGCCCTTTTGGTATAATTTGATTGGTGGATAAAGATTCCACTCTCAAAATGTTCAATTTGCAAACCAAGGCAAAATATAGTTTTTCCAAAATCTTTGATCTCAAATTTCTTTTTCATATATTCAACGGCTTTTTGGATTTCATCAAGAGTTCCAATTAAATTGAGATCATCGACATATACAACAATAATTACAAATTTTGACCCATTTTTCTTTATGAAAACACATGGACAGATAAGGTCATTTATGTAACCTTCTTTTGTTAAGCTATCGCTGAGACGATTGTACCACATTCGGCCCGATTGCTTGAGCTCATACAAAGATTTTTGCAATTTGATGGAATATGATTCTTTTGGCTTTGATTTGAATGATTCGGATATGTTAATCCCTTCTGGGATTTTCATATAGACATTGTAGACACTAAAAATATATGTCTAAAATCAATTAAATATCATGTATTTTGGAAGAAAATAAAATTCCAATAAAATAAATATATGGTATTTAATTATGCACATATGTTAATTTTTGTACAATAAATATCAACCATTAGTGCAAAATCTGCTTAAAATGGAAGATATCGTACAAATATTACGTGCATAAATAGAGCCATAATAAATTTGGCAGCAAAATAAATTAATCTTGTCAATAAAGGAAGTATATAAATTAATATCTTCCAAACAAGGCAATGATATAAAGATCTTGTCAATAAAGAAAGTATATAAATTAATATCTTCCAAAAAAGGCAATGATATAAAGATTTTGACGAGAAAGGAAGGTGCATAATCAAATCCGTCAAAAATGGAAAACGGCATCCGAGGGAAAAGGAAAGATTATAAAATCTTTCCATCCACGTGGCACTATCCGAAAAGGAAGCCAAGGCCACCCTCCCCTATAAATAGGAGCCTTGGCCAATTCATTTACACACCGAAGTTCATTTGAAGACTCGCGCAAGGGTAAGTCTCTCTAGACTCTCTGCAATGTTCTTCATTGTTCTTCGTGTCCTTCGAAGCGTTCTTCGTCGAAAAGTCACCGATTTGGACAAATGATCCAATATTGGTTGACGAATCGATGAAGTTAACGTTCTTCGTCGTATGTCCGAGCCGGGGAAAGGATCAAATCTCTCAAAGCTATCGAGGAATCCATCGAAGCCAAGGAAGAGTCTCCAAAGTCGCTCCCAAAGCTTGAAGATGTTCGTCGCGTTCTTCATAAAAGACGCAAACTAGGCCCTCTTCGATCCAAAAGTCAAAGGGACACGCCACCAAAAGCGTTATGGAGCACTAAATCTCTCCCTCAAAGATCAAATTCCGTCGGATCATCCAAAGGAGGCATCAATCCAAAGTCGACGATCAAAATCGCCAACACGGATACCAAAGTTTCCTAAAAACCGACGAAGTCAAACCGAAGACCAAAATCCCTTCGGATCAAAGAAGCCACCCAAATCCAAATTGGAAAAATGGATCGACCCGGAGAGAGAATCAAAGGATCCAAATAGAGAATAGGACCCGCATATATTAAATTAAATGTAATTTGTACGATTTTGTGTTTATAAAAAAATATAACAACAATTTTTTTGTCTACAGATTTTTGGCACGCCCAGTGGGACAACTCTACCTTTCATCTCTCTTTCCGTCGAATTCTCAAACGATCAATGGCTTCCTACAAAATCAAGACTTCCAATGCTGTGTCGAAAGCTACTGCTCTAGCCGCCACCGCCAAAGGAGTCGCTGCTACTACATCAAGAACCTCAAGTGCTTCAATGAATGCTGGAGTGATGACACGAAGTATGGCTAAAAGAGTACTGTCATTTTCCGAGGATGCACATCCGAAAATCACAGAGCAAAACTCACTCTATGAGGAAGACGAAAGCTTCAAGAGTACTTCCGCACCGGGCACCCCTCAAGAAGTTGCAACTCGTTCGACTGCATCGAGTTATGCCCCGGTGATGACCACGAACGCTTCAAACATAGAAGACCAACTTGTTGCACTGGCCAAAGTTGTTGAAGGGATGTCTCAACACATGCAGCAACAAGACAATGTCATCGCAAAACTGCTTGCAAAATTGGACAAGCCGGAACCAACCAACCAGAATGCTTCGGAGGCCCAAAATGAAGCAGAAACATCCATGGATCAACGCCACGGTAAAGAAAAAATGGCGGGACCAATGCCGTTTCAAGCATCATCTGATTCTTTCATCCATCTATCCCAACTTGACGAGTATATCAAAGGAGCTCTCAAAAGGGAGTTTGAAGGAAGTTCAAGGCCAACAAATATGTATGCCAAGCCTTACACTTCAAGGATCGACGCCCTCAAGATGCCGTTGGGATATCAACCACCAAAGTTCCAACAATTTGATGGCAAAGGCAACCCAAAACAGCATGTGGCACACTTCATGGAAACATGCAACAACGCTGGGACATACGGCGATCTCTTGGTAAAGCAGTTCGTACGGTCATTAAAAGGCAACGCCTTCGACTGGTATATCGACCTGGAGGCTGGTTCCATCGACAGTTGGGAGCAGTTGGAGTACGAGTTCTTGAACCGGTTCTACAGCACAAAAAGGACCGTCAGTATGACAGAACTCACCAATACTCGTCAATGGAAAGATGAACCAGCAATCGACTACATCAACCGCTGGAGGAGTTTGAGCTTGAACTGCAAAGACCGGTTGTCTGAGGCCTCCGGTATAGAGATGTGCGTCCAAGGAATGCACTGGGGGTTGAAATATATCCTGCAAGGGATCCGACCCCACACTTTCGAAGAACTTGCTACCCGCGCTCATGACATGGAGTTAAGTATGGCTTCAAGCGGGATGCACGGACCACCAGTTCAAGAATCTTCAAAAGCAAAAAGATACGAAAGATATGATGCCGCAAAGAAGGGAACAACGCCCCTATCAAGTCTTTTGGAAAAGAAGCCTTGGCCATAAAAGCGACGACCAAAGCACCTATGAAGATCCAAAGTAAAGAAAAGGAAGTTGCAAGGAAAAGACAATCAACTCAGACAGAAAGACCGCCAAGGCCAACCCTTAAAGAGTTGCAATCCAAAACTTATCCTTTCCTGGATTCTGACGTCTCGGGAATCTTTGACGATCTACTCAGAGAAAACCTCATTGAACTTCCGAATTCAAAAAGACCGGAGGAAGCTGGAAAGGTTGATGACCCAAGATATTGCAAATACCATCGTGTCGTAGGACATCCCATCCATAACTGTTTCATCTTTAAAGACAAAGTCATGGAGTTGGCTCATGAAGGAAAGATCACCCTTGAAGACGATTCTGTTTCTGTTAATGTCACTTCAATCACGTTCGGGTCTCTCGAAGTTGACATAAAAGACAAAGAATCATATTGTCTCACTACCGAGAAAGGTGGCAAGGCGATCAGAGACAAATCGAGTGAAGAATGTGCCACGATAACTTTCACTGATGAAGATTTGGTGTTAGGATCCAAACCCCATAATCGTCCATTACTGGTCGTGGGTTATATCCATGAACAAAGGATTAACCGGATATTCTTAGACGGAGGAGCTGCAGTCAATGTCCTTCCTCTATACACATTGCAAAAATTGGGAATACCAGTAGATCAGTTATTCGAGAGTCGTATGACAATACATGGATACAATCAAGAGGGGCAAAGAGCACTTGGCACCATAAGATTGAGACTCTTAATCGATGAAATGGAAACTAACCCTTTGTTCTACGTGATAGACGCAAAGACATCTTTCAACGTTCTTTTGGGAAGACCATGGATACATGAGAATGGTGTAGTTCCATCAACGTGGCACCAATGCTTCAAATACGCTCAAAATGGAGTGACAAAGAAAGTTCTTGGAGACACAAAGCCATATGCAGAAGCCGAGTCACACTTTGCGGACGCCAAATATTTCTCTACAGAAGCAAAAAAATCCAAGGTACATGAAGATGTCAAAGCACCACAACCAAACTTGGGGGCAAAGTTAAGAGATAAAGAAAAAACACCTGCCTCAGGTTCTGCAGACTCATTAATTGAGCCTCTAAAAGATTTGACTCTTCCGAAGACCCCACTCAACCCAATCCCCCCATCACAGACAAGGAATGGAAAAGAGGAAAAAATAGAGGCTATGCGATTGCAAAAGGACAAAAGCTTTGGCCCAAAAGCCTACAAACTTCTCACAAAAGCTGGATATAATCCAAATGAGGAATCACTGCTGGGAAAGTTACCACCACAGACAACCCAAGGTTCGAGGGCTGGTCTTGGGTACATGCCACAAGCTCCCGTACGCATCGCTATCAAAAGGGCTGCAAATCATCATATCACCGAAAGCGAGACTTTGTCTTCCAATTCACCTCAAAAGGGGAAGAATGCAAGAGTATCGGTTTTCGAGAGGCTAAAACCTTCTGTCTTCACAAGGTTAGGACCAAAGATCAATAAAGAGAAAAACAAGACGAATTCCACATCAACAAAATATGTGGAGATGGATGAAGAAATCAAGAGCCGCTTTCCATCCCGCATGACGCGTCAAACAAAAATGACGATACATTGCGGTAAAGTTTTAAAGGCTAAATGGCAAACCGTTGTCTTCACCAAACCCAAAGAAGATAATGAAGAAAGTGTTGCATCATCCTGCTACATCACTGAAGGGGGAGAAGAAACAATGATTGAAGAAGATGCAGGAAATGCACCCGCCGCGCTCGAAGAAGGTATCAAAGCTGCAGTGGACGAGTTAGAAGAAGTCAACTTGGGAAATGAAGATCACCCAAGACCTGTCTATGTCAACAAAGAGCTGGGTGAGGATGATATGAATGCCTACATCCGACTTCTCAACGAATTCCAAGATGTCTTCGCTTGGTCATATAAAGAAATGCCCGGCTTAGACCCGAAAGTTGCGGTCCACCATCTAGGTGTGAAGAAAGGAGCTCGCTCTGTGAAGCAAGCACAACGAAGATTCCGTCCTGAACTCATCCCTCAAATAGAAAATGAAGTCAACAAACTCATTGAAGTGGGGTTCATCCGGGAAGTCAAATACCCCCAATGGATTTCCAACATCGTGCCTGTAAAGAAAAAGAATGGACAAATCCGAGTTTGTGTGGATTTCCGAGATTTAAACGAAGCATGCCCAAAAGATGATTTTCCTTTACCCATAACTGAATTGATGATTGATGCAACGACAGGACATGAAGCGCTTTCTTTTATGGATGGATCATCTGGATATAACCAAATTCGTATGGCACCTGAAGACGAAGAGTTAACCGCCTTTCGTACACCGAAAGGTATCTACTGTTACAAAGTTATGCCTTTCGGATTGAAAAATGCTGGGGCAACCTACCAAAGAGCAATGCAAAAGATCTTTGATGACATGCTACACAAAAATGTAGAGTGCTATGTTGACGACTTGGTTGTCAAATCCAAGAGAAAAGAAGATCACCTGCAAGACTTAAGAAAGGTTTTTGAAAGGTTGAGGCGCTACCAATTAAAAATGAATCCTCTCAAATGCGCTTTTGGAGTCACCTCCGGAAAATTCCTCGGATTCATTGTCCATAGTCGTGGAATTGAGATTGAACAGGCAAAGATAGATGCCATCACAAAAATGCCTGAGCCTCGTAACATCCACGAGCTAAAAAGCTTACAAGGAAAATTAGCATATATAAGAAGATTTATCTCTAACCTCGCTGGACGATGTCAACCTTTCAGCCGAATCATGAAGAAGGGAGTGCCTTTCCATTGGGATGAAGCATGCAAGAAGGCATTCCAAAGTATCAAAGACTACTTGACAAAACCACCAGTGCTGACAGCCCCAATTCCTGGACATCCGTTGACGCTTTACATCGCTGCACAAGAGCGTTCAGTTGGAGCCTTGTTAGCACAGGAAGCCAATAAAGGGAAAGAAAATGCCCTCTACTACCTCAGCAGAATGATGACACCAAATGAACTAAATTATTCACCGGTGGAAAAGATATGCTTGGCGCTCATCTTCGCCATAAAAAAGTTGAAGCATTACTTCCAAGCGCACACTATCCGGTTGGTGTCCAAAGCAAATCCCTTGAAATATGTCATGTCAAAGCCTGTCCTTTCTGATCGACTTGCGAGGTGGTACCTGCAGCTGCAACAATTCGAAATCATATATGTACCACAGAAAGCTGTAAAAGGACAAATATTGGCTGACTTCCTTGCTGATCATCCCATCCCCGCTGAATGGGAGTTGTCTGACGACTTCCCTGATGAAGACGCGCTTTTTAAATCACCCCACCATGGAAAATGTATTTTGACGGCTCATCACACAAAAATGGAGCTGGAGCCGGAGTAATATTTGTCACATCACAAGGAGAAGTCCTTCCATACTCTTTTGCCTTAAAAGAAAAGTGTTCAAATAATGTGGCTGAGTATCAAGCACTCATCCTCGGCCTAAAAATGGCGGTAGATATCAAGCAACGCCAACTTCAAGTATACGGGGATTCCAAGCTGGTTGTAAATCAAATCACTGGAGAGTTTGAAGTGAAGAAACCAGAACTAATGCCTTACTTAAAGTATGCTAAGGCACTCATTGAGTTGCTCGGGGATGTCTCTATTGAATATGTCCCAAGGAAAGAGAATGGGCAAGCTGACGCCCTGGCTAAATTGGCATCGACTCTATCCATCCCGGATCAACAGGTGTATATTCCGATACGCAAAGTTTGGGTGGATTCCTGCAAGTATGAAGAAGAAGAATGTGTTGAAAAAGAAGTAAATCACCTCATCGAGGTGTTTGAAATTGAAGAAGAAGAAGAAGATTGGCGGCAACCAATATTAGATTTCTTAAAATATGACAAGCTCCCGAGTGACCCGCGCAGACGAGCAGATATCCGAAGAAGAGCTGCACGCTACGCCTACTTCAACGGCATACTCTATCGTCGGTCGTTCGAGAACATGTTCCTTCGATGCCTCGGCAATCATCAAGCCAAACAAGCTATGGAGGAAACTCATGCCGGAATCTGTGGAGCTCATCAAGCTGGCCCAAAGTTACACTTCCGAATAAAGAGGATGGGGTATTATTGGCCAACCATGGTTAAAGACTGTATAGAATTCGCACGGAGCTGCCAACCGTGTCAATTTCATGCTAACTTTATCAATCAACCACCGGAACCATTGCACCCAACTATTGCTTCGTGGCCATTCGATACCTGGGGCATGGACGTTGTAGGACCACTCACAAAGTCGTCCGCTGGACATCTCTATATCTTGGCCGCAACAGACTACTTCTCCAAATGGGCAGAAGCAGTTCCTTTGAAAGAAGTCAAAAAGGAGACGGTAGCTGACTTCATACGAGTCAACATCATTTACCGTTATGGGGTTCCTCGGTGTATCATCACTGATAATGGAAGATCTTTTGCCAATACTCACATCGACAAGCTTTGTGAAAAGTTTGGCTTTCAACAAAAGAAGTCCTCGATGTATTATGCACCGGCAAATGGACTCGCAGAGGCATTCAATAAAACACTTTGTAACTTGCTGAAAAAGGTTGTCTCCAAATCAAAAAGAGATTGGCATGACCGCATCGGTGAAGCTTTGTGGGCCTATCGTACTACATTCCGCACTCCAACACAAGCGACACCATACTCACTTGTATATGGGGTCGAAGCTGTCCTCCCATTGGAAAGACAAATTCCTTCACTAAGGATTGCTCTCCAGGAAGAATTGACGACTGAAGAAAATGTCAGATTAAGACTCGAAGAGCTAGAGGCTCTCGACGAGAAAAGACTACAAGCTCAACAAAGACTGGAGTGTTATCAAGCACGATTGTCTCGAGCTTACAATAAAAAAGTCAAATCACGATCCTTTCAAATTGGGGACTTGGTTCTTGCTGTGAGAAGGCCCATTGTGATCAACTTTCGTTCGGGAAATAAATTTTTATCCAAGTGGGATGGACCCTACGTTGTCACTCAGGTTTACACGAATGGTGCATACAAGTTGACATCTCAAGACGGACTCCGGATAGGGCCAATCAACGGGAGGTTCCTCAAAAGATATTATGCGTGAGACCTTCAAATCAAATCAAGACTCCTTAGCATGAGGATAAACTGCAAAATAACAATAAAAGCAAATTCAAGTTGCTTTGAACTACGTTATGACTTGATCCCTTTACCGGGTACGTAGGCAGCTTGAGATATACCTTCAAGTTCAGTCAAATAAATAAAGAAATAAATAAATAAGTGATAAAGGATTTGGGTGAAAAAAAAAAAATGCTCAAAAAAAAAATATATATATATAAAAAAAAAAGAAGAGAGAATTTAAATTTATTGATTGGCAATCAAAATGAAGAGTACAAATTGATCTTAAACATTAAGATTATACAACTCTTCTTTGCTAATATCCAACAACTCTTCTAAGCTTTTTAAGTATTCTTCGTCTTGCGCGGGGACATTCTCTACAGCGGCGAGTTCATCCTTGACTTCAGCAATTTGAATGGTGATATTCTCATTAACTCCTTGACGTCGCTTAATAAGGGAAACATTCTCTCTTTTTTGCTCTTGTAAAGAGCGAAGCTTCACGTCAATATTCTCCACACACCCCTCTAACTCCTTAATAGCTTCGCACTCCTCAACATGCCTCGTCTCAAGGTGCGACAGTCGATCTTTGATCTCGGAAATCTGTTGGTTACGAGCGGCTAAGGATACGGCGTCGATCGAGTCAGAACATGCCTCATCAAAAGATGCAGCGTCATCAAAAAGGGCCTTGACTCGGCCCTCAATATGAGAAATGTCAGAATACTGAAAGCTTTTCATTGATTGGAGCACTACATCAACCTCGTCCTTAATCGAGGAAAGCAAACGAGCTGGTGTCCTCAAAAGCTTACCCCGAAGATCCGACCATACTTTTCCTATATATTCGCGTTGGATCTCTTTCACAAAATTCGCGCCACAGAATTCTGAAACCGCGGGCACAACGGAATGAACAACTATTGGCTTGGTTGGAGCATCCTTTACTTGCTTATTGCAAACACCTCTAGTTTCTCCAATCACCTCAACAATAGAATCTCGGCTCGCCATCTTTTCATCCATACTCGGGATTCTTTGCTCCAACTGAAAAAGGGGATAAAAAAACGGATCATGTTAAAAAAAAAAAAAAAAAAAAAAGATAGAAGTTACCTCTCTCGCGAAATCGCTCGAAGAATGGTGTCGGCTCGAACGAGGACTTGACGGGTTGATGATATGAGGATCTCGACGAGCTCGCTTCCAATGAACATCATGCTCACTACTGCTTCGTTCAGAGACCGAGGGTACCGTCCGCTTTGAAGAACCGACATTGTGAGTACTTGAATTTCCATTGTTCCTCTCAGGAACACCCGAGATAAGTAGCGGCATTTTTCGAGCTTTATCCGATGGCTTGGTCTGATCGGTGGTCTTTTGTACCGGCGGGATATACTTATCCAAGAAAGACCCGCAAACTTGAGTCCACCACTTCTTGTATACGTCGGAAGAAAATCCCCTCGGAATCGCAGGAATGCGTGGAAGAATAACTTCGGCTGAAGATTTCAAGTAAGTACTTTGGTGCCAATGTTGATAGCCTTCCTCAAAAGCGCAGCAACGGACGTCTTTCAAAAGAACTCCGGGAATCTCTTGGAAAAAACCAAATTGACGGCAAAAACGGTGGGGACTATACGGCTCCACGAAGCATCGAAATCCATCCCGCAAAGTCAGAAAACAAGAGCGAATGGAGATGAAGTATTCTTGCTCGTAGTCTTCGCGCTTCCCGTCATCAACAAACCGTACGTCGAAATCTTTCGTGATCATGGTGCAAGCCCAACGAAAGTAGTCACCGCGTAAAATCTTTCGGCATGCAACATCTGCTCTATACGCACGAGCACTAACAGCCCCGGAGTGCTTCACCATCCCCGGACCACTGATTCCCTTCCATACGCCGTAGTGGGTCTGAAAATACTCAGCGATCCATCCGGTCAAAAAGTGGAGAGGAATTGTCGACCGAACTTTCCCAGGACATGATGAATCCGCGATCTGGTTTAGCCCCCTATAAATACTGGTTAAGACTGGAATGGCCAAGCTTACTGGAAATCCCGACGCTAGGACACTTGCCATCTTGAAAGTCGAAGGACGTATCAAACCAACATCGTCGAGCGGAAGCACAAAGATGCAAAGCCAACAAGAAAGGAACGCTGCGAGAAAAGTCTCCTCAAGGTGCTCTCGTCCAACTTTGAGTTTGGCAAAAGATGACTCCTGCGCCTTCGACCATGGCTCGTGGGCACCAATCTCTCCGGTAGGATTGTAAGTCGCATCAGGCCGAGAAGAACGAGTAGACTCCTTGCCACGACGAATTTGAGGACGCTCGTATTTGACGGTCTTTTCGCACCAAAAAGAAATCCAGTCGGTTGTGCGGACGCCACGTCGACCTTTGTCACGACTCCGAAGAAGGTGATAGGCATGCAACAGGTATCGGCACGAACGGGGAACCAGCTTCCTATCCTCTTTACTGCCATATAGCTCCTTTGCGCTTGGTACCACCTCTTCGTAAAATGAGCCGAGTATGGGGAGGCCCGCCAAGGACGCCAAGTCACGGAGAGAGATCGACACTTCACCGGCGGCAGTCAAAAGGGTGTTGGTTTTGGGACACCACGCCTCGCAAACGGCCTTGACGATCTCCGGAGAATAGTCGTAGGAGAACAAGGAAGCATAGACCGCATCGTAAATGCATCCTCTCTTTAGTGGAATCTCGCATCGATCCAGCACATCCTCCGCCCATTCCCAATAGCCGGCCACGTACGAAAAGTTGCCATCAAAAGAAGGAAGACCATTCCAAACGCACGCCCCATCCATGATCCGCCGCCCCAAGGTTGGAAGTGGAAGAACATCGTTTGACACATGTTGATGAAGTGAGGATTGCAAAGTATGCTTTCCGCCAGCAACATTCCGAGACCACGTCTTTGGAAAATTTGGGACCTCCAAGCGAGGGCGAGCAGCTCCGCGTCCTATGAGTGGTGGATGCACCAATAGACGAGTCGCCTTGTCCAGCGGTTGACCTTCAAACTCGCAAATCACCAACTCGGCGTTTCCAGAGGGGGAGGAGACATCCTTGAAGTAAGCCATCTCGCCTACAAAAAATATATATATATATATAAGCAAAGATCAAAAGATGAAAAAAAAAAAAAAAAAAAAAAACAACAACACAAGAGGAATAAGCCTACCCTAGAATGAGAGAAATCAAAACTGTGAGAAGTTGAGAATGATAAGGTTCTCTCATGGTGAGCGGTTTATATAGTGTCTAAAAATTGAGATATGGAAAGACATGTATAAGGAAAGGAAGGAAGATAAAAATAAAAATAAAGAATAAAGGAAAGAATATATATATATATATGATATGTGTATATATATATATTTTGGCAAATACGCCATTTAAAAAAAAATTGGCAAAGATGCCATTTATAAAAAAAAAAAAAAAAAAAAAGAGAATTTTGCAAAAAAAAAAAATGTCAATTTTGCAAAAAAAAAAAAAAATTGGCAAAAATGCCATTAAAAAAAAAAAAAAAAAAGAGAATTTTGCAAAAAAAATGTCAATTTTGCAAAAAAAAAAAAAAAAAAAAAAAAAAAAGGGCAAAAAACGCCATTATTAAAAAAAAAAAAAAGAAAAAAAAAAGAATTTTGCAAAAAAAAAAAAAAAAAACTTGCATAAAAAAATGGCAAAAACGCCATTTACAAAAAAAAAATGCAAAACAAAAAACAAAAGAATGGCAAAAAAAAAAGGGGCCATTTAAAAAAAAAAAAAAAAAAAAAATTCTTTTTCTATGTTTCGAGACTCGTTCACGCCTTAAATATTTTGTGTCGGCTTAAACAAGTCTCGAGGGGGCATTTTGTAGACACTAAAAATATATGTCTAAAATCAATTAAATATCATGTATTTTGGAAGAAAATAAAATTCCAATAAAATAAATATATGGTATTTAATTATGCACATATGTTAATTTTTGTACAATAAATATCAACCATTAGTGCAAAATCTGCTTAAAATGGAAGATATCGTACAAATATTACGTGCATAAATAGAGCCATAATAAATTTGGCAGCAAAATAAATTAATCTTGTCAATAAAGGAAGTATATAAATTAATATCTTCCAAACAAGGCAATGATATAAAGATCTTGTCAATAAAGGAAGTATATAAATTAATATCTTTCAAAAAAGGCAATGATATAAAGATTTTGACGAGAAAGGAAGGTGCATAATCAAATCCGTCAAAAATGGAAAACGGCATCCGAGGGAAAAGGAAAGATTATAAAATCTTTCCATCCACGTGGCACTATCCGAAAAGGAAGCCAAGGCCACCCTCCCCTATAAATAGGAGCCTTGGCCAATTCATTTACACACCGAAGTTCATTTGAAGACTCGCGCAAGGGTAAGTCTCTCTAGACTCTCTGCAATGTTCTTCATTGTTCTTCGTGTCCTTCGAAGCGTTCTTCGTCGAAAAGTCACCGATTTGGACAAATGATCCAATATTGGTTGACGAATCGATGAAGTTAACGTTCTTCGTCGTATGTCCGAGCCGGGGAAAGGATCAAATCTCTCAAAGCTATCGAGGAATCCATCGAAGCCAAGGAAGAGCCTCCAAAGTCGCTCCCAAAGCTTGAAGATGTTCGTCGCGTTCTTCATAAAAGACGCAAACTAGGCCCTCTTCGATCCAAAAGTCAAAGGGACACGCCACCAAAAGCGTTATGGAGCACTAAATCTCTCCCTCAAAGATCAAATTCCGTCGGATCATCCAAAGGAGGCATCAATCCAAAGTCGACGATCAAAATCGCCAACACGGATACCAAAGTTTCCTAAAAACCGACGAAGTCAAACCGAAGACCAAAATCCCTTCGGATCAAAGAAGCCACCCAAATCCAAATTGGAAAAATGGATCGACCCGGAGAGAGAATCAAAGGATCCAAATAGAGAATAGGACCCGCATATATTAAATTAAATGTAATTTGTACGATTTTGTGTTTATAAAAAAATATAACACAATTTTTTTGTCTACAGACATCATTGTCTAAAGAGCCATAGATAGGCCGTAACCACATCCATTAATCGCATATCAATATTATAGTGTACTGCTAGGCTCACCAGATATCTTAATGTTATTCCATCCATGACCGGCGAATATGTTTCTTAAAAATCAATGACAGGTCTCTGGGAGAAACCCTGGGCTACAAGCTTTGCTTTATATCTTGAAATATCATTATTTTCATTTTTTTTCTCACAAACACCCGCTTGTAGCCAACAGGTTTTACATTTACAGCGACTTTCCATTTTGCCCAATCATCTTTGTGCCGACATTCATCAACTAATTTTGGTTCATAATCCTCGTCATTTTTCATTATATCGAGTGCTACAGAATATGCAAATGCATTATCAATATTTGTTTTCTTTATGTTCTAATGTTTTCCATTAGTGGTATAGTTAACGGAAGTTTCAATAACTTCATCTTCATTTTCATCAGAATTTTTAGTATCAACCTCTTCAGGGGTTGTACTGACTTTTTCAAGTATTTAATCATTGTTGATATCTTCACTAGTATTTACAATTTTCTTCTTTCGTGGATTCTTATCTTTGGAACCCAACGGTCTGCCACGTTTTACGCGGGCAGTATGCTCATTAGCACTCGACACCTTCCTTTTTGGGATATTTATTTTAGCTGGTGCATTTGCTCATGCTATATATAATTTCGTAACTCTGGCAGCATCATTAAAAGCATCATGCAACTAATTTGCAATTTTTTGCAAATGCACAATTCTTTGAACTTCGAGTTCACTATGTTTCGTACGATGATCAAATTCAAGTGGTATTTTCTACAAAACTTCTTTTTTCAGTTAATTACTGTCTCCCCCTAATGTCGGGAAATGAGATTCATTAAAGTGACAGTCTGCAAACTTTGCAGTAAATAAATCACTCATTGTTGGTTCAAGATATCTCGCAATCAAGGGTGATTCATACCCGACATATATACCCAACCTTCTTTGAGGTCCCATTTTCGTACGTTGGGGTGGCACAATTGGCACATAAACAACACACCCAAAATTTCGCAGGTGAGATATATTTGGCACTTTTCCAGATACCAATTTAGTAGGGGAATAACAGTGATAACTTGTCGGCTTTATTTTCACGAGGGCTGCTGCATGCAATATGGCATGTCCCCAAGCTGATACATGAAGTTTAGACCTCATTAACAATGGTCTAGCAATTAATTGCAATCTTTTGGTAAGGGATTCAACCAAGCTATTTTGCGTATGTACACGGGGAACATGATGTTCTACAATAATCATCAAATGTATGTGATGAATACTCTCCAAAATTAGCTAAACATATTTTCTTTATCGGGTGGTCTGGAAATTGTGCTCGCAATTTAATTATTTGTGCAAGTAGTTTAGCAAAAGTTAGATTGTGAGTAGATAACAAACATATAAAGTACTTGAAGGGTCCACACGGAGGATCTATAGGTCCACAAATATCATCCTGAATTCTTTCTAGAAAAGTTGGGGATTCAAATCCAACCTTTCTTGAAGATGGTCTCATTATTAACTTCCCTTGAGAACATGCAGCGCAAGCAAATTCATTCGGACTCAAAATATTTTTCTTTTTCAATGTGTGGCAATTTGAATTTTCAACAATTCACCTCAACATTACATTGTCAGGATGCCCAAGTCGATCGTGCCAAGTTTTAAATTCACTAGTAGCCATTTGCTCTACAAGGTGATATGTTTCAACGACACTGACTTTTGAATAATATAAGCCGGAAGAAAATGATGGCAAATTTTCTTTCACAATTCTTTTGTCATTCACAATCTTAGTTATCAGGAGATACTCATTATATGTCTCATTCAATGTTTCAATGTGATACCCATTTTTTCGAATATCACTGAAGCTCAGTAAATTCCCTCGAGCTTTGCTCGAGAACAAGGCATTTTCAATTGTCATTTTTGTCCCTTTAGGGAGAAATACAGTAGCTTTTCCTGAGCCTTCAATCATTTTTTATGCACCACTGATAGTAACAATAGTGGTCTTTCTCATATTCAGATGAGAGAAATATCATTTGTTTTTCAGAATGCTGTGAGTCGTAGCACTGTCCATAAGGCAAATATTGTCATCCCTCCAAAATATTTGGCATCCATATCTTTTCAAAAAGGTAAAAATAATAAAAGACATGTATTAGTAACATAATCAAAATAAACTTATATTATAGGGGATAATACAAAAAGGGGGTAGAAAGCATTAAAATAACAAAAGAGATACAACAACATTTTATCATTTAACATCATCAACTATGTCAAGCAGATCATCGGCATCCAGGTGCGTGATATTTTCATTCATCACATCATCAAATGTGTCATCGTGAGCAGCGTAGTTTGTTTTGGAAACAGCTCTTTCATGTCTTTCTTTTGAGGCCCAATACAGTTCAGCCAAGTGACTGGCTGTGCGACAAACGTGGGTCGGGCCCAATGGCCTTTGATTCCACACCAGGTGCATTCCTCGTCATTGTTTTTGTTTCTCCCGATGTTAAACTTTTGTTGAGGTCTGCACGGTCTTCTGTCATTATAACGCTGATTTGACACATATTGGGGCCTATTTTGATAATTATTATGACCGTATGCGTTTGTCCGGCCCCGTTCGCAATTCTGATTTCGATCGCTATCAATTCATTGATTTCTGACCTACCCACGACCACACATCGGATTTGCCGGTTGTATTGCATTTGCCTCTGGAAATGTTTGCACCTGTCGGCCGAGATTCGTGATTTTTCAACAGTAATTCATTATTTTGTTCAGCCAGCAAAAACTAGAAGAGCAGTATCGCTTACCTAGTACCGCCTCCATCATCGCTTGCGTGTCAAACATAGGTATTTAGAGTTATGCTTTAACCGCTCACCCGCCCTGTAACCTACCCTTAAGCCTTTATATTAATATACATTGGACCAGCTTACCGCTTCGCTCACCCCCCTGTAACCCACCCTTAAGCCTTTATATTAATATACATTGGACCAGTTTACCGCTTCGCTCACCCCTCCATATAAGCGCCAGTGTCCCCTATAAATACCCCAGTTCACAACCATTTTCCACTTTTACTCTATAGTAACTTCCTCAAAGAGCTTCAGCAACCGCCATTTCTCCGCACCCTACAATTAAAAAATCTCGATTCCTTAGCTAATTTTAGCTCAATCCAAAGTAAGATTTAGCTAACCTTGGTCTATAACCTCGATTTCAAGGTTTATTTTATCTGATTTGACGCACAGTAACACAGAATCAAATATTATTTTCGCGAAAAACTGTCTGTTCTTCAACTATTGCGAAATTTTTTATATCTTCAATTTCTGTGAATCTAATTCTGTTATCTACTAGATTTAGATATAATAACTCATATACTTGCTTCGTATGGATCAATTTTACAATAATCTGTATATTTGGTTGTTGTTCTGTGATTTTCCCCCACTTTCGCAACGAAACACTTACTGGAGTGTTTTGTTTCGTTGTTTGTGTTTTGGAACTAATAAGGTAGGACTTTAAGTTTCCCAAATTAAACAATATAAATCTAAAATAACCCTAGGTTCAGAGCAAGCTAGTAAAATAGATCAAAACAAGCGAGAAGCGTCACTCAAGGAGTTCGAGAAGGTTGCGAAGAAAGTTGAAAAAAAAATTTAACGAAATAAGTCTACAGACGGGAGGAAGGTGTTAACTACAACCTCGGGGGTTGAATTTGTGGAACCAACACCACCGGAGGCATACTACAGAAGGAGGAGGCTATTGGAGTTAACTGAGGATTGGGGAAAGCTCGGAGAACTTAAGCCTATCCCATTCATGAAATTCATCCCAGAGTTCTCGATGGATTACCTCAGATTCAAATACACATAAGAAACAAAACAGAGGTAACCAGTGATCGACTGATGGTTGGATTACGAGGAGCTGAAGGACTTTCAGTTTAAGGATCTTATGAGAGAATCCGCTTGTCAAGAGATTGAGGAAAAGATGAAGGCCTTTCGCAACAAGAAGATAACAAGGAAGGACGCCGCCGACGCTGCGAATGACGTGTTGAAGGCTAAACAATATGACACAGTACATTTTGTCAACATAAGGGCAACGGCGGCGTATGAGAAGGCAAAAGCGATGGGGATCCTCTATGAAAGAGGTTTTGACCCCGAGAAAATCTCAGGCCCGCTCGCCGATTGGCTGAGGGAACGGGGCCTGGCCTGGTTGATCCTAAAGCCCAAGGGCCCAGTAGACGTATCGCTGGTAAGGGAATTTTATGCAAACATGAGCCAAGCTGACAGCCCCCGAAATATATATCTTTAAGGAAGATGGGTGGACTGTTCAACGCGGAAGATCAACTGGGTTCTAGGTTGGAAACACCACTACCCAATTAAGGAGATAGAGGATAAGTTGAAGGCGATTGAGGAGTGCAGCTTGCTTGAACTGCAATCATTATACAAGACATTCGCCGCCACCCCTGAGTATGACAAGAGAAATCTGAAGTTCGGGTCGGTGGACGAAGATAAGAAGGAATGGATTAAGTGGTCACTAAGCAGAATCATGATTACCACTCATACCACTGACATCCGCCCTAATTTCCTGGTTGCGCTGCGCTCGCTCCTAGAGGAATAGACCGATATTGATCTGGGCGCGATCATCTGTATAGACATCTGGGCGTGAAGAAAGGTGGACTGAACGCTGGGTCATAGGACCCTGATAACAGAACTATGCAGACGCGCGGGCATTGAGTTGCCCACACCAGCCCCAGACCTACAATTGAAGCCGTTGCTCTCAGCGGCCTTCCTGGCTGGAGTCCAAGGGGTTCACTCTCATCCTTAAACAGAAAAAGAGGAAGGCGAAAGCGGCTGTCCCTCCCCCTCCACCAAAAAGAAGAATAAAAGTTGTGGGGGATGAGCTAGTTCGAGAAGAGGTGGCACCCGAAGCCGATCCGGAAGAGGTTGCTGCAGGACCAGACTCAGAACAAACCGTCTTCGATGAAACTCCTGCTGACGAGGAAGAGGAGTCCCTCCGCTTCACTGGGGAGATATAGGAGGACCTATTTGGTGCAGAGAAGGCCATGAGCGATAACGCAAAAGGCCCCGGAGACAGCCGTTGGTGAAAAGAGGTTAAAGCGGAAAGAGGATCCCGCTCCGGAGCCTGTCGAGAAGAAGCAAAGGGTAAAGGCAGCGTTAAGAAAAAATCCAATACCCCATCGGCGAGCGACAAGGCAGAAGAAGAGGAAATGGAAAGCGGTGGAGGAGGAAACGACTGAGGATATGATCCCGCTGTCCAAACTCAGAAAGGGGATCACCATTAGGGAACCCACCGCTCAACCCGAGCGAACCTTACCAGCAAAGCCAATAACATAGAGGGTGCCACCCGAACAAGCAAGTCCAATTGGCAATGAACCTGCCCCCATCGACCAGCAAGGTGCAGGTGAGCCAATTGCTGCTGGAATTACATGTAATGAGCCCGCACCCATTAACCAGCCGGGGGCGGAAGAGCCTACTGCTGCTGGACCAAAGGAGGAGCGGGAGACTATTATCACCAAAGAAACCATTGACGGAATCGATGTCACAGTGGAATCTTACAAAGAACAATCCATAGAGGTCCCCGCTGCCATAACCGCTAAAGCTGCCAGTGAAACCGAAGAGGTCGAGGCAGTCATAACAACTCTTCATATCCTGCAGGTGTCTCCACAAGCGACAAAGACAACACTGGGGATGACAGAAGGAGAGCCAATGCCATACAATCCCAAAATACCAGTAGAAATTGGAACACCTTTAGAAACTTTGACTCCGGCGTCAACAAAATTAGATAAAACAATCTTCGATGAGGAGAAGGATGAAGAGGAAAAGAGATTTAGGGAAGAACAAGCTCAGTTGCTCGCCACGATACAACAGTTACAACAAAAGCGACAACATGAGCGACAAAAAAAGAGGAAGATGAAGGTGTTGGCCAAGTTGCTAAAGTATTGGAAGCCGCTGACCCAAATCCAGCTGTGATACAGGAGGTATCTAGAAAGAAAGAAAGCAGAACAACTGGAGTACGAGGCCACGAGGCAACTTGTATTCTTGAGGGAGGTGACCCCCGAACCAGCACCGGATTCCAGGGATAAAAATGAGCTAATGGACATCAGTTCGGAGTCTGAGAGACAGTCACCTACACCCGCGGAGGCAAGTGCCTCAACCTCCAACGCCGCATTTGAAACATTAGGAAAACGACTGGATGAACTCGACAAGGCCATGCTCAGCCAATACATAATACTCCAATCACTAATAGATACATATGCAGGGAATTTGGCTGAGGTACTGACCATTGGCAGAAAGATGAGCGCCGCACTAGAATCGCGCATAGGAGAGCTGTAGACTCAAGCTACAAGCATGGGTGCAACTCAAACAGAAATTCTGAAGGCACTTGTGGCCATCATCCAGCAAAACACGATCCTTATGAAACAACAACTTGATACAACGAAAAGTCTCCATCGAATGGAGGAACTAGTGCGGCAGATGATGAAAAAATCACCCCCGGGACAAGGACCCTCAAGTGAAAAAGAGAAATGATTAGGATCCTCTCCCATGTACATAATTTTTGGAATCGGCAAGGGTTGTACAGAATGATCAATGACACAATAATTTTTGGTAACAAGTGGAATTTATCTTTACTGTATGCCTAACATAATCTGAAGCATGTGTCTTTATTTGAGATACTTTTAATACCTCGGTGCATTAGCCCTGTAATATGTTTTAGAGTAAAGTTAGATAGCTTGCAAACACCAGACTGAGTAATCGTCTCTCAACCTTTATCAATAATGCGAATATTGAGTTAAACTAAGTAACAATTGATATGACTTGTAAAGATTAGTGCCCCTTTCGTTTCAAATTCTCCACACTCAGTAGGGCAAGCGAACTTTTGTCCATCGACTTCGTTCACAAGAGATAACTTGAAAAGAGAAATCCTTAAATATGGTTTAAGACACAATGTAAGCAAAGCAGGGAGGACCTATTACTAGAAAGGGAGCTGAAAAGGCCTAGGTGCGCAAAAATCACATAAGATCATGAGCAGACACAATGTTTGTTTTTGAAACTCTTGATCCCAAAAAAATAAAATAAAATTCGCACCCTTCGGCTGAAGGCTCCCTTAATCAAAAAAATAGTCCCCGCTGAGCGAACATAGTAGACGATACCTGGATAACCTCGCTCATGTTAGATCAAATGACAAGTTTGAATACTTAAGGCTCAATTGTCTCTATTCGAGATTCACATTATTCCCAATCATGGCATTGATCTTAAGCAACACTTGACTGCTTGAACGGAATAACTCTTTGCTATCATAATTTAGTATGTTCGAGGACGAACAAAGGTTTAGTGTAAGGAAGTTTGATGACTCCAAATATGAGCATATTCTCCGCTTGAAAAAACTATGTATTACTTGAATTTCTGTATAAAAACTATCACAAAATATGATTTATGACATACTTTATTGATCTATCTCACTTGGCATGATCCAGGATTGGTTTGTTGAGATTATTAACAATTTTTGCCTTTTTAAACGGTGATTCTGGTCCCGAAAAGCTAAGGCAGAAGAGGCAAGCGATAGCTTTTACCGCTCGCAAGCGATAGCCGCCTCCGCTCGCAAGCGACGCTCTATCGCTCAGGCCAACGACCAAACACCCACCACAGCGATGCAACGGAAACTCAGTGTAAATATCGCCTAAGTGTCCAACCCGCAGCGGTACAGCCATTCCACTACCATCCAACACAGACAAACTCGCTTAGCTGCGCTGATGCCCTCCAGTCTTCCGGCAAACGAGGAAGATCTGCGCCTTACAAGCCCAAGCAAGCGAAGCGAGCATCCTGGGAGTTATGGCCAGCAACTGCTTCAACAGAATAACCGTCACCAACTGCCTAACTTCCTAGCGGTTGGAACTACTTTGTAATTGCTTGCAACTGCTACTTCCACCAACTATAAATAGGGCCAGATATCTATTTGTAAAATATACTTCGAGAGGAGTATACTAGCACTTCATTTTCGCGCATTCTAGGTGTCTTCCTGTCTCCCGAGAGCTCCAACCCTGTAAGGGAGTTCTCAGCACGAATGGCTAAGGGAGTTGAGATTTCTCTTCACCTTTGGCCACCACTTTACTGCTTACTTAGTTTAGTTTATCGCTTTAATTATAGTTTTTGTAGAATTAGAAGTTCCTGCTTTGGTAGTAAGTAATGAAATATCATTTGTTCTTCATCATCACTTCTTCCATACTTTTCACATTATATAAACCCTAGTTGTAAAGAATTTCATTTCGCTGAGAAAGAACGCATAAAAATTGATTATTGAAGCCTTGTCTTTTGTCACAAATAGATTCAAGGTAGTTCAATGTAGTTAAGTACGCGGGAGCCTTGTCGACCTGCTTAATTATTGGTCTTAATTCAAGTTTGATTAAAAAGATGTAATATAAGGGTAAAGCCACTAATGAGACAGAAATCATAATAATTAATGGGACATAGGCGGTAGTCTATTGGGTCATAGAAATTCCTAGTAACAGTAGGTCTATTGGGTCATAGAAATTCCTAGTGACAATAGGGTTTCTTTCTTATAATATTTTGATTTTGGGAGTCATTGAAGTCTTGTTGTAAATCTCTTAACGTCAAGTACCAGCGATAAAAATTCTTTATAATCTGGTTTATATATTTACATTACTCTCTCTCTCCGCTTTCGTATTATACATATATGTTTTGATTAAACCCCAGCACCATCCAGTCATTTCCTCCAGAAAAAATCTAGTCATTGAGTAACGCACAGTTCAGATACAACACCTCTCCATCACTCTCTACCGCTCGATTTATATAAATATATATATTGTGTCATCCGCTCATGTTCCTCTCACTCACCCATCGCTGGCATCTATCCCGCTCACCACCGCTCCGTTCACCGTCGCTCACATTTACCGCTTTCCTTAAATTTCATAGCTTTAGGTTCAGGCTCGCTGCAAAGCGGGTCCTCTTACTGTTTTTTAGCTGTTTTCACTAGATCAAGATTTGATTTAAATTCACGACTTAAAATTCCTGTGTTCGACCTGGAAACTCACAACTTAAAGAGTATAAATAATGATGATAAACGATTCATGTTCTACAACCACAACTTTTTGCTATATTTGATCGCTCACAATAATTCCTTACATCTCAAGTTTCGAACAAAAGTTCTCTGTATTTGAATATATACCAAAATCGTGTTATCAATTGATGTAACAACAAACTAATCAAGTGCAAACCCTAGCCTAAGCAGCTTGTTTGAACTTGTCAAATCCGGTCTAAGATTACTTGTATGGGCTTTTAAGGCTCATGTTGAATACCACCACCTCCAAACAGTGGTTTTGAACATTGAATTTATGCACCAAGACTCTAAATAGATCCCCTTTTTTAGGGGAAAGGGTGCAATAATTTCATAGTTTGGAAGTACTGTTTTATGCTTCAAAATAATATATATATTTTTTTCAGCACTTAATTACACAAGTTCACCATTTTCCAATTGTTTTTTTATTTCCTTCCAATACTAAATAACTGTACATAGAGCAGAAAAACATCTTTTACGTTTCTAATATTTTACCAAAAGCAAGTTTATCATTTTTTAGATTCACAGATAAAAATTGTACTTTAACATTACATTCTGTCACTAAATTCTTCTCTTCTTGTCATTGTAGGCTTGGGGTAAAAGAATTAGTTGTTTTATTTGATGTCGGAGAAGTTATAACTGAAAGAAGGTAAAAAAAATATCATAACTCACTACTCTCACTACTAAAAAAACAGTTTTATGCTACGCCGAAAAATTGTAACTAAAACTTGTTTTTTGTGCAAAATACAATTTTTGTGACGCCGGAGTTACGACTTATTACCGTAATATATACTCGCGTAACAAATGTTTTTTATCACACAATTTTTTGTAACAATTGTGGATGGTCAACGTTGCTTGCCCACGCATGGAACGAAGATTGTTATGAATTTTTTTACGCTATTTCTTCGTCATAATAAATCGGCCCGGCCTGGCCCGTGCATGGGCTTGGCTTTTGCTACATTTTTTGTTACGCCACATCGTTCATAACAAAAAAGAATCGGACTTTTCGCACATGGGATTGGCTTTTGTTACGATTTTTCTTACGCAATTTAATTCGTCGAAAAAAATTAAAAAATATTTATTACGAAACTATAGCGGTAATATGAAGGACTAAGTCATTCCATTACAATCAACACCATACATCACACTACAAATTCTAATAAACAATAAAAATAATAAAATATACAATTATTACTTAACCACAATACACATTAAAAAATAATTCATTAGTTCTTATGAGCAATTCATACAATATCTCATTTCAAGGCGACACACCTAAAAAAAACAAAAAAGAAAATTAACCATCGTGAGAGTAAAGTGGAAATGAATCCCCGACAAAAGTATGCAAGAACCAGGCCAATGAAGAAGCTGCATTGAAATCATGATAGTATATCAGTCTAAATTTCAAATTATTAAATCAATGTATTGAAATACACTGAAAAAGAAAAAAAAAAAAAAAAAAAGAATTCCTATTGTTGACAATTCTATAGGTGAAATAATTACAAGAGGTAAATCTACGGATTCCTATGAAAGCAATGGCCATAACTGTTTCATTTTAAAGATGGAGTCAAAGAAAATGAAAAAAAAAAAACTCTAGAAGACAAATTTACAACTAGTATGAAAAATAAACTATCGGGATTTAAGGACAACAGGTTGTTCGGATCAACAGTAGACAATCTTGTAAAAGAGATGAGAAAACAATTTCTTCTTTCCCCCAGTTCTAATCGAAGTTAAATGCCAATTCAAGCCTTTATGGCTAGAAATATCTCCCATGGTGGGAGCAAAAAGAAAGAGTAAAGCTGCGATTGAAGCGGTACATAATTTATCTTCATCTTGATAGGGTTTAACATTGGATTGATGGATTGAATAAACTGCTTGTTTGTGTGCATTACTTATTGATGATTGTGATGATTGATTAAAATTGTATTGCATAGATTAAGGGGAGTAGATTTCATGTCAAGCCCCATAACGATGAATATGGTTTGTTTGTTTGATGTCTCCCAGAGGGGTAATGGATTGCATGTCCTTAGTTTTATGTGTTTATGCTTGGTTGAGGGGAGTTTATAATAGTCCCTAATGTTTGTTTCCTGTGTGCAATGTTGAGGAGATCGTCCTTACTAAGGTTGGTAAACATCAACAAAAAAGGGAGATTGTTCAAAGTGAAATATATTTGTTTTTTAGTTTTAGTTGATGTTATCTGCAGATAAATTGAACATGTGGATAGACACGGCCCAATTTGTTTTGAGCTCAACCAAATAAACAGATAGTGCAAAAATGGATCAAACTAATGAAGACCCAGCTAAATTGATAGAGAAAGCTCGTTGGTCCCCCCAAACATTGTGTATTCTAAACATCGGTTGTAACAAACTTAGTAGATGTGAGAAAAAGATAATGGAACAAAAGATTTTATTTTTTGATTGAGTTTGTTAGATGGAATATTATATTGTTTTCAAATGTTAGCTTCATGATAAAATAGAAATGATGCGAGGTAAGAAAAAATAAATTTGAGATAAAAGATATCAATCGAAATGTACAGAACATTCTGTTTGTCTCTATGAAGAAATAGGGAGAGATTATTGAACATTAAGAGAGTTACGAGTGGATAGATTTTGAGTTGGGAGAACAATCAAGAAACGGATGTATTGATTAGTGTAACTCGATTGTATCTATATATTCTTGTCCTTCAATGGTTTCGATAGTAAATTTCACCTGGATTGAAACACCAAGATGTAAGTTAGTTAGTGCCGAACTCAGTTATCAATTCTTCTATATTTCTTGTTCTTGCCGTCACATGTGTGTGTATTCGCAGTCTAATATGAGAACGAACTACCAGTCTCTATTGTGAGAATTTTTTGTTTTTTGTTCTTAGTGCTGAGATATTGCTGTTGTTTGGCTTTGATCGATTTTGGGGCCAATAACAACGACGACGACAACAACAACAACAATAATAATAATTCACAACCGGTACTACGTATTGCTAACATGCATCATTAAACTCACGAAGGAATTCATGGTTTAGACATTACAGATACAAGTAGCTTTATAACTCCGAACTTATTTGGTATCTCATAGCCTTACCATCAAAAGCTCTGAAAGAAATGGATGATAAAATATTATTTTCAGTTTTCAAGGAATGGATAGCTACGAGAATGGGTGCAGATACAATTATCTATAAATATTACAAAAATAATACTAATACATATATAAATAATAAAATAATATATATATATACTTGATCTATTCAAAAAAATAAATAATTCAACATAAAATATACAGTATTTTTTATATTAACAATTAAATTTTTTATACTTAGTATAAAAATAAACTCATTGAAAAATATAGTAAGTGAAAGACCTTAGTTTTTGGTTAAAAGAGACAGAAGAATAAATAAGAGGAGTGTACCTATTGATTATTGAATATCGGTTTTATGTCCCTTGAAAGATAAAAGGTTCTTGGTTTGCATCCTTTCTGAGAAAATTTATGAGCTCTGCCTTCGCCGCCTCCATTACTGTCTTGAAGTCCATATGAGCATACCTGCCCCTGAAATTCAATCAGTTTCACCACTTGATGGAAGGCCTAGGAAAATCAAAAATCTTCCACGAAAGAATTCAATCAGTAGAACCATGCAAACAATCCAGATAAACTGTTTTTTTTAAGTCCCGTAACTGGACCCCCTTATCATTTTAGTCCCGTAAGTGGAGCCTGTCGCAAACTAAATCCCATAAGTGAAAATTTCACTGTTTTAGTCCTCCGGCGCCGGAGACGCCCGCGTGGCGGCGCTGACCTGGCGGACACGTGGATTTTTTTATTTTATTTTTATTTTTTTTAAAACTTATTTTTAATTTTATTTATATATTTTTCATTTTTTAATTTGATTTAATTTTAAAAAAATAAAAAAATTGAAAAAAATAAATAAATCCACGTGTCCGCCAGGTGTCGCTGACCTGGTGGGACACCTGGCGGACACGTCACCTCCGGCGAGCCACGCGGGCGTCTCCGGCGCCGGAGGACTAAAACAGCGAAAATATTTCACTTATGGGACTAGTTTGCGACAGGCTCCACTTACGAGACTAAAATGATAAGGGGGTAACACTTACGGGAGTAAAAAAAACAGTTTACCCAACCATCCAAAAGAAAAGGTATTCAATATATGCATAAGAGATGCTTATTTTTTCTTCTGGGAGTACAATACCAGAAATGAGTTCTCGACCAAGTGGCTGAAGGAAAGGCTGGACTCGCAAGTCCATGCAGTATTCTTGCTATAGCCCGGGGAGTAAATTTCACATGTGAATTGGTTTGGAGAAAAACCTGGTGCATCCATGCCGTTAAGTTTGGTTCAATAAACGATCGATGGGTATAAGGAGTGAGGTTGAGAGTTACCTTTATATCAGCTCGCAAAAATGAACTGCAAAAACCGAAAAATACATGTCCACTTGAGTTAAGCTATAGTTCAAATAACCACAATGCATTTTCCAAACAGAACCGGAGTAAGATCTACGAATATATATATATATATATATATGCACTTTGTTTCAGTTTGATCTAGCTGGTTTAAACATTATGTGGATTCGGAAACAATTGTTTTGTACCTGTTTTGGTCAGATTGAATGGGCACTTGAGCATTGAGATCAGTATCATCTTCGCCATTGAAGTACTCAACAATCTTCCTTTCTAAATACGATGTGTGTTGGTCCTTTTGGCAACCATGACCGCTGCTTAACTCTTTTGCAGCAAACGCTGCGGCATAATACATTGCAGCTAATTTCTGGACCTACGGGATTACAATTTTATTAAACTTCTTTCTACTGACATGAAGAAGCCCCGAGAGCCCTTCACAACAATATAGGTCACATACTAATAGAAAGGAGTGAGAGAGGAAGGCCAGAAACCAACAAATTGTGTTGAAACAACTAATCACCTTACAAGTTTCAACATCGCCGAGCCACTTCGTTATCTGGGTTGCCAAAGAACAAATATCCTTCGGAGCGTTCACAGTTCTATAACAGAAGGCCTGATCCTTCATCTCATATGTGATTTCACCCTTCAGCTGAAAAAGAAATGGGCAACTTTATCAAAGGTAAGTCCAAATCTACAAGTGATTATTGAAGTTGAAGTATTCTTTCTAAACAAAGGAAATGAACATGCAAAAGGAATAGTACTAGAAACATGCTTTTCGGGTAATGATGTTTAAGATTAACTTCCAGCCACTACATTTGAGAAAATTATGCATTAATACACAATACTCAGATTTTAATTTTCATCTAAGCCTCTGCTTCACATATAAACAGAAACATTTGTTGTAAACATAGCTAGCGTACAGATTAAATTTAATCAGATCTTAACAAGGGTAGATGAAACTTATTGCAACAAATAAACAGAAAAATTTGTTCCAATAAATGATTATCATCAGTTGTTGGCAGGGTCAGAGAATGAATGAATAGTTAACCTAGTTTTCTCTAACTTTGAAGCAGATAAAAAGATATTGAAACTAGAGAGATCTCACAAACCTTTAGACTCAGCAAGTGACTTGTTAGGTCAATTGCTTCCATTCCAAGGACATTGGCAACGGATGGAATGTGAAATACATACTGCCCGTCTTTCATCTCAGACCTGTTTCATGAGGTCCATTTTGAGTTAAAGACATAGGCAACTGCTAGAGCGAAGAGAGAAGAGTGATGAGTGTTCTCACTTCTTCAAGATTGCTGCAACCACAATATCTTTAGCTGCTAGTTTTAATGGTGAAGTCTGCATTTCGAGTTTTTCATTGAGGTATCAGGCATGCTATTGGTAGCTTGGCGGGTTAGAATCAACAGAAAAACAATAAGGTTTGTTTGTTTCAAGACAAATAACTGGGGGATATAACTGACCAACAAAATTATAGACAAAAGGCATGGACATAGAGTTTTAGAGAAGATTGATCTGCTGACCTCATGAAAATTCAAAGCACAAGTTACATTCATCTGTGGAAGCAAATGAATGTACTGCCCTTCACCCAATTCTAACTGTGTCAAAATTGTTAGAATTACCTACAAACCCAAGAAATAAAGGTGAACAACCATCATGAAAATAAGTTGGATATAGATATCAGTTCAATTTATACACGTGCACCTGAAAGTCCGCAGTTTTATATATCAGTTTAGAAATTTACATATACTTAGGAAAAACAGAGTAGTTCATTTGAGGAGAAAAGAGTCATCACTTTCAAGAAAAAGTGGCTTCAAGTTCAATGTGCAGGACACTAAAGTCCAGGATTTGACAGAAAATAGCAAAAGAGAAATAAAGCAAGATGAATGGACATTTTGAAGCAAAAACATAAGCATGAAGGACCTCTTCTTTCATGTCAAATTTCTGGGATGCTGATTCCTTTACTAGTGAACAGATGTCTCCACTTGGAAGCCCATCACTCATAAAGACTTGACAAAGCAATTTGTTGACAGTATATTCATCCACACCATCACTGAGAAACAAAAGTGTTAGCAAAATGTATAGATCAAACAGCAAAAACAGAATTGATCTCAAATCAGTCCAGTTAGCTAGCTACCTGTACATTAAACTTCGAAGCTTAAAATATGTGCCATCATCAAAAAGAAGATGACAGTAAGAAACTCTACCATCACGCCCAGCACGGCCGATCTCCTGAATCAATAATAGAATGCTTAAACTTTTTGCATTTCAAAAATGAATTATTATTTTGATTTGAGTTAGATAGAAGGAATTGCATGAAATGTGAGTGACCTGGACATATTCTTCCAGGCTTCCTGGTATGCTATAATGAATAACCTGAGACAAGCAAGCATCAGAATACTGTGGCCGGGAATTTGAAAATAAAGAACTAAAAGACTTGACATATTGGTTTTCTTCATTTAGCGAGTTCCATTCACAAAATAGACTAACTAGAATCCCCAGAAACCTGCAAGCATTAGTTATTTGGTTTGTTAACCCGGGAAATTACTGTATATTGTTCCTGAACAATGTTACAAGTTGGTTGTTGGCAATGGAAAAATAGATGGAGCAGTTAGGGTCCTTGCAAAACTATGCAACTCAATAAAATAAATTGTCATGATCATTTCCTTCTACATCTATTGATAGAAATGATCACCACCCAAAGATACAAAAAAGGAACAGTAAAGTTTTCTTACAGCTCCAACATCACTTTTATCAAGTCCCATGCCGAATGCCACAGTTGCAACAATCTTCATACACAGAGAATGCAAATCAGAAAGTAATTTTTTATACATTATATAAAATGAACAAATAGCCTAGCAACAAATGAAGATACTATACTTCTTACCACTTTAATTCGGTTTGAACAAAACAAATCCTGTGTACGACTTCTTTCTTTTGCAGGAATGCCACTGTGATAACTCTGAAAATAAATAAATGAATAATGTCTTCAGTTGAATAGCCACTAGCCACATATGCAAGTGAAGAAATTTCCGAAGATGGTAAAAACCTGATGTTCTGACTGTATGAAGCATACAAGTGCAACTAACCTTTGCAGAAATGTTGTTATCACACAGATACTTGCTAATCATGTCAGTCTCAGACTACAAAACCAGAATGAGGGAAAGAAGTTATATGCAGGTCAAAATTCATGCGACTATATAAATGACGTCAAGCCAATCAAGTTAATCTTAACGTGGGGAAGCTGAATTCATTTATATATGCTGTTTTTGGTGTTGAAAGACTACCTGGAATTTACAGTACACAATGATGCTTTTGATATCTGAATATGGAGATGTCTTAAGTAGTGCCATCAAATCTTTTAGTCTGCAATTTTGATTAAGTATGGGATGTTAAATTCAACATGCAAGGAATTCATTGTTAATAAAGTTAGGGCATGTGCACATACCGATTCCCAGTTATAGATACTGAAAGATGGAGATTATCCCTTACTTTGGGCGAATGGAAAAGGGATGTGGGAGGAATCTCCAAAGCATGCATGACATCGCACAATGTTTTCTTAGTTGCAGTTGCAGTCATTGCAAGAATGCATCTTGCATTCAGCCTACCACGAAGTAGGGAAGCTCTGAGCCTCATGTATGAAGGTCGGAAATTGTGTGACCTGTCAGAAACTTTCAAGTGCATGAAATCTTATAGCATTGCTATTGTTCTAAAATAATGTTAGGGAAAACAATACAAGTACAGAAATGGTAAGCAAGTAAAGTAAATAGAAAAGGAAAAATGGAAAGCCATAGATGAAGTATGCAAAAGAGGACTTACCACTCTGAAACACAATGGGCTTCATCGATAACCACAAGAGATAATTGCAAAGAGCCAGAAAATAAGGAAAGAAACTCTGTATTAAGAAATCTTTCCGGCGCAACAAACAGAACCTGTGACATAGATTAGGACAAAGTCATAATCTTAGCTTGAGAAATATATCGCATGATTGACAGGACTCCATGAGCGTGAATCCCACCAAAAATTTCAGAATTACGATATCAAACGGCCCTAGCAACACTAACATACTGTAATCGAGGAAACTAATATCAATTTTACTGGCGTTGATATAACAAATAATAGCAATGGATTTGTCCACACGTATAAAGACATAAACGAACCTTTAAAGCTCCTTCTTCGAGCAACTGGAGTGTTTCCGAAGACTCTTCTACTGTCTACACAACAATCAGTATAAACAGAGTTAATGGAAAGCAGCAAGGCCAAGTAAAAACTCGAAAGACGACAAGGACAACCTGACTGCTGGACAAAAAACCACCGGGAATCGCAGGAGGAAGATGCCTCAGCTGATCGATCATCAAAGATACTAAAGGGCTCACCACAAGTGTAACTCCTGGCAACACCAATGCAGGCAACTGATAACACAAGGACTTGCCTGCACCAGTTGGAAAAACCAGCATTGTGGATTTCCCAGAGAGCACCATCTTTATAGCCTCCAACTGACCATCCCGAAAGAAATCATAGCCATGCGTCAATTTCAATAAATCCAGTAAGTTCTCATCGGATGCCTCATTTCTAACCCTTACTACAGCTTCTTTGATCAGACCTTCATCGAATTTTGCTTCCCCTTGTCCTTTCCCAAGATCCACTGCAAAACCTTCTTCATCCAACACAACTCCTTCTTCCCGTCCCTCTCCACCACTTCCATTGCGTTTTCTGTAATATTTCCGGCGCTTGTATGATGAACTAGCGCCAGTTCTTTTGTTTTTGAAAGTAAACTTTTTTCTCCCATAGCCATTGATATTCAACCTCACGAAATTCCCCTCACTAGTGCTTTTATGCTTTTTAGCTGGCAAAACATCGAAATCTTTACCTCCGATTAAGTTAAGATTTTTTCTCAGCTTCTTCGCCTTCAAATCCTTCTCGGCGACTTGTTCTTTCACAATGTCCCTCGAACCATCACTTGCAACAAGAGCCTCGGTTTTCAACTCGACCGAATCATCGGTCTCGAAATCCAATTTTTTATCCTGAGCTTTCAAAAACGATGCGAACCTCGATGCGCTGTGTCCCCCGTGAAGAAGTCCGTCGCCGGAGACCTTGCTACTTTGCGAATCGAGTGATTTCTTAATTTGAAACGGCAGATTGGAGGTGATTGGAGAGATGCTCGTTGGTTCTGACTGGATTGGCTCGGCTTGTGGAGGCGGTTTTTCGCGTTTCTTCGAGATTTTGGGATGTAATATAGCTCTGGAGGTGAAAGCAGAGGTTTTAGTTCTTGATTTGGCAGAGGAGAGAAGAATTTCCCTGCACGACGGCGTAGGAAGATGAACGGCGGCCTGCGGCGGCGAAGATGGAGGAGTGGCAGAGATGTGAGAGCCATCGGAGTCTGAATCAGAGTCCATGGAGTAGAGGTCCAGGGCAAACTTCTGTTGTTAACAGGTGACTTTCCCGCCAATTCTGAAATGAGATTGGGATTATATACTTGATGGCGATTAGGGGTGTGTTTGTTCGAAGGATTTTGGTGGATTTCCACTATTCATCCAATTTTTTCCCTCAAAAATATCAAATTAAATACCTATTTTTTATTTTTTATATTATACTAAAAATCAATTTTACATTCAAAATATCACATCAAACCCTATTTATATCACATCATACAACTATTCAAATTCAAAATTTTTACTATTCAAATTCCAACTCAAAATCCAAACTCCAAACAAACACAACCCTAGATGGACTTGGATAGGTTGGGCAGGAAGGTAAGTCCATTTGGGTTGGGATTATTGGACTAGATAGATTGGGCTTTAATCGGGCCTGATAGTGATGGACTGGGCCTTCTTAGATTAGTTTGGATGTGATGGGCTATTTGTAAGGCTGAGCTAGTCCACATATGTTTGGGATGGACTTTTGTGGTTTGGGCAAGGATTGCTTCGGCCTCTTGTAATTGACTCAATGAATGGGGCTGGCTTATCAAATATAGTTTATATTGGGCCTAGTTGAAATGGGCCTACATTGGTCGGCTGAAATATGTTTTGATTGGACCGGCTGAATTAGACTAGCTAAATGAGCTAGATTAACTGGTTCAAGTCAATTTTTAAAATTAAAAATTGTCACGCAAACGGCAGGAATACAGTTCGGGGTAAAATTTTTATTCGTATGAATAATACATCTAACACTTTCCATTCAAATAATTATGTCACTATTTTGGAAGGAGATTGGGTGCTAATGGTTTAAAATCAGCACCTATGCTGATAACGTAAATACTGTTATACAAAATTATATTAATTAAATAGTTTAATCAAATAAATTAACATAACTAATTTTTACATGGTCAGCATGTAAAAATCAATACCCAATCCACTACTATCATTTATTTATTTATTTCAGTTAAACCTACGTAGTTTTAAGTTTTATCATCTTTATATCATTTATTATACTTACTCGACTATTTATTAGGTATGTATCTCATTTTAATATTAAACTAATATTATTTTTTATCTCCATGTTCAACCAAATAAGTATAAAAATATAGAATGAAATGAATATTGAATATAAAAAGTGAGTTTAAAATATAGTAAAAATGGAAAATCAGATATAAACTAAATTCGAAAATACTTATTTATCATAATTTTTAGTACGACAATGGCACCAAAAGTTTAATATATACCAAACCAATACGAAAAATAAACTAAAATTAAATTAAGTAATAGTATTAATATACTTGTGTCATTTTTTTTTAGTAATATTCAGTATTTTTAGTCAGGTAATATACCTATATAAAGAAAATTTAATAGTTATAACTATTTTATAATTCAATTAACTGTTTGAAACTTATAAAGAAATAACCATACAAATATATAAGTTTGAGTGAGCAACGGCTACACTCGATTTACAACATTTATTTTATAGCACCGGTGTACAAGTAGGACGAATCAAAGTAGTTCTCGTCCACGATCACAAAGGATCTAATCAATCATAACAGATTAATCAACTAGGGAAGCACAATGTTCACTTCTTACACAGTCATAAATTAAATCACCTAAAATAGTGAAGTAGATAAACGATACAACCAAACAAAGCAAACTAAATCATCAACTTCGACATCCGTGCTTCCTTTTAATCTTGTACACCAAGAGCTCAATTCAAGCTATAGAATCATAGTAGTAATAGCATATAACTTGTGGAAGAAATGAGAGTGGAAGAAACATACCAAAAATAGAGTGAAAGAAGTAGCAAAAAGAAATATGAGAGAAAATCGATACGGAGATCGATTTGAGTATGAGGGAGGCGATACGGAATGACGCGATTGAAGTAATCGCCATAAACCAACTGTGCATATTGTGTGTTTATAATAGTGTGTGTGGATGAGAGTATATGTGTGAGGATGAAGATGGAGATGGAGATGAATAGTGTATTGTATATGGCAACGTGAGTGAATGAAAGAGGTCGACGACGGAGTGATGATTGACCTAGGGTGTGTGAAGATGAGTGATATGTATATATGTATATGTGGATCGAGGCTGACAAGACAGAAAGTAGGTTGAGCCCAAACAACCTAAAACAAATCAATCAAGTTATTAAAGCTTACAAAGGTAAGAAAGTGACTTACTATCCAAGCTTTTTGTGAGTAAATCAGCATGTTGATCATTGGAAGGAATGAAACGCATTGAGATGATTCCTTTGGAGATGTAATCCCTCACCATGTGACAGTCATTCTCGATGTGTTTAGTTCTTTCATGAAAAACTGGATTAGCAGCAATTTATAAAGTAGTTGTGTTATCAAAGAATAACGCAACAGCACTATCATGAGATACATTCATATCTCGAAAAATACCAAGCAGCCAAGTGATTTCAGAACAAGTTTGTGTCATTACCCTATATTCAGCTTCAACTGAAAATCGAGAAAACATGGATTATTTTTTACTCTTAAAAGAGACTAACAAATCTCCAAGGAACACACAAAATTCGGTTACATATTTTCTTGAGATTAGACAAGATGCCCAATCTGAGTCACAAAAAGCCTTAAATAGCTGTTTATCACTCTTTGAAAACAACAGACCTTGTCTAGGACAGCCCTTTAAGTATTTCAAAACTTTGAGAGCAGCACACAAATGAGACTATTTGGGCTTGTGCATAAATTGACTCAGGACTTGAACTGGAAAAGCTATATCATGCTTAGTCTAAGTAAGGTAAATCAGCTTGCCAACCAACGATTGTCGAGTTATAAATTTTGTTCTATAGGAACTAAAGAAGGCTTGCAGACTAGCAACCCAAACTCAGAGATTAATTCAAGGGAGTATTTTCATTGAGGAAAAAAAAAATCTCCTCACTACACCTGAAGGCTTTTATCCCCAAAAAACAACTAACAACACCTACATCTTTGATTTTAATTTATTGTTCAGAAATTTCTTGAATTTAACAATCTTCTCAATGTTATTCCCTGTTGCAAGTATATCATCAACATAAACTAAAACTATAACAACCAGATTACTTTCAATTTTGACAAACAATGAGTAATTATGGAGAGGCTGTTTGAAGCCGAACTTAACCATTGTTGATTTCAATCTTCATTGCCTCAAGGCTTACTTCAATCCATATAATGACTTCCTTAAAGAGAATATTTACCTTGAAATATTTTTGAATATTCTTCAGGGGGAGTGATATAGACAATTTCATGAAGATCACCATGTAAAAAAACATTGTTTACGTCTAATTGAAAAATTTCTCAACCTCTATTAACAACAACATACATGACACAACGAACAATGGACATTTTGACAATGGGAGAAAATGTTTCATGAAAATCTATGTTTTTTTTTTTTTACTAAAACCCTAAGCAACTAATCTAGCTTTGTATCGTTTGATTGTTCCATCGGAGTTATATTTGATATTAAACACCCACTTACAACCAACTGGCTTCCTATCACAAGACAAATAAAAAAAGAACCCAAATTGTGTTATCAACAAGGGTTTTTTATTTCAAGGTCCATAGCCTCTTTCAACTTAGGATCAAGTATGGTTTCCTCGACTGCTTGAGGCTCAACCAGGCTGTCCAGATTAGCCATCAAGCATAAACTCTCATTAGAAAAATCACTTGGAGGACAACAAACTATACTTAAAGGATATTTAACAACAACACTGTCTATTGAAAGTTGGTAATCTTGCCGATAGGTAGGAGGACAATGTTTTCTATTTGATTGACGCCTGTTAGGACATACCTCAGATATTTGAGTTATTTCCATGACATGTTGAGGTTCACAGACTTCATTTGTGTTGCTATCATTGGTAGCACCTGGTTGTTCATTCAATGGGAGTTCTTGAAGACTATCCAAATGTGTTCCCAAATGATTGCCTTAAAAAATGTCAAAGAATTCATCATAGGCAATACTGATAGGGCTAGACTTTGGAATGCACTGATGTAATCTATTTGTTAAGCTACCAAAGTGGAAAGAACACACAGATTCACAAAATTTAACATCACATGAGACAAAGACTGTGAAGGTTTCAAGGTCTAGGACCTTTTAACCTGTTGTATTCTCAGCATAGCCAATAAAGCAACAACGAGTTGCCTTGGGATGAAATTTTTTAAAAATATTCAGGTTAGTTGCATAGCAAAGGCCCCAAACACTCTTAAGGTGTTTAAATCTTGCTTCCGTCCATGCACAACCTGAAAATGACTCAATTCATCAAAGCAGTGGAGTAGGAAACCTATTTATCACGTGAACAACAGCAAGCACACAATCCCCCCAAAAGTTAGCAAGACAACGACTTTGAAACATGAGAGCCATGACAACATTCAAAATATGCCTATGTTTGCGCTCAACAACACCATTCTGCTGAGGACTTTAAGTGCATGATGTTTGATGCACTATGCCACAGTTACTAAACAAATCAGCTATGCAAGAGTTCATAAATTTAGTTCCATTGTCAGACCTAAAGATCTTGACAGTCTCACGAAACTTTTTTTTTATCGAGGCAAGAAATTGTGTTAAGCACATGAAAACTTCGGACTTACTCTCCATAAGGAAGACCCAAGTCCCACGAGAGAAATCATCCACAAGTGTTAGAAAGTATTTGAAAACATCTATGGTTTCAGTGTGATAAGGTCACCAAATATCACAATGGACAAGGTCAAACAGACTTTTTGACTTATATGTATTGTGGGGGAAATGTGTTTTAGTTTGTTTTTCCATATGAGAAATGTCACAAACTAGTTCAGACGTGCTAGACAGACCAAGATCTTCCTTAAGTAAATCAAACACTTCCGATGAGGGGTGTCCAACGCGATAATTCCATAAGGTATATTTATTAGTAGTTCCAACATTGGACCTAGAATGTGTCATCGAAGAAAGTTGAGTGTTGTGTATTTTGTATGGACCTCCATAGTACTCAGTTGTTGCTACAATACTTCCATCTAAGGCATTTTGAATGACACAAGCACGTTTTAAAAAATTTACAGTGACAACACCTGAAAAAACAAGTTTACCAACATAAAACAAGTTTAAAGTGAACCCAGGAACAAATCGAATAGCTTCTAGTATGGTGTTACTATTAAGACTACGGTTGCATATTTTCTTGTAGGTAGACTAACACTTACTGACCCATTTTTGACAGGTTTAATATCAAAGAGTAAATTTTGTTGGCCACCCTATGATTTGTAGCCCCTGAATCTATTATCCAATCAATCACCAGAGATAGTAGAATTACATGAATGAACATCTGACCTGCCTACCAATCTGAACCGTGTTGACTCCAAACTCTTTTTTCCTTTAGCAACCTGATCAATTCATCACAGACATTAGGAGTTAAAGCCATTTTTTAAGAAGTAACAATTGTTTCATTGGTCACACTTTCAAAAGACGACACATTAGCAACAGTATAACCAGGTTTATTAACTTTGAAGGTCTGTTTCTTATCATGATAACCTATTAACTGATAACACATCTTAATTAGATGACCACTGCGACCACAATAAGAGCATTTCAGGTTGGGAATTTTTGCATTGGAATTTATGGCTCTTTTTGCAGCAAAGGTTGCGGTATTCTTAGATTAAGAATTATCACCACATATTTGTCTGGTATCGCACACACATGTATCAACAACCTTAATTGAGGCTGCATGATCCCAAAGGTGCTTGAGCCTTGTGTAGTAGGTGTCAACAATGTCATTTCATTACTTACAGTTAGCTATTTTCTTTAAGATACCATTCATGGTGGTCCTATTACATTTTTCATATGTTTTCTTAAGTTAGTTCCGCATATCATAAGCTTTGGGACAAAAAAAAAATGTATTGTAAATAGATTTATCAACAGAGTTCAATAACAAAAACATAATAACAGCATCACACATACTCTATTTTTCAGCAAGTTCTAGATCATTATCTTCTAAAAAATTAAGTTTATTTTTTTCCTTTTAAAGCAGTCGTCATAGCTCTTTTCTAGATAACATAATTTTCACAACCAGTTAGCACACAGGAAATTAGAAATGTATTTGATGAATCTGATGGGTGCAAACACAACGGATCAAAGTAATTTGAAGTTACCAAAAAGGGATTAGATGACATAACAGAGACCTGACTAATATTTTCACCTATGATGAATGATGAGGTAAACACAAGGTAGACAGGGAATTACCTCCACACCTCTACTAACCACAAATCCAGAGAAAGATCGAAACCAACATATGAGAGAAAATAGTAGAGATGTAAGAGTATCTCTGCTACCATGTTGAAACTTGTAAGGAAATAACCACACAAATATAAGTTCGAGTGAGCAACGGCTACACTCAATTCACAAAATTTATTTCATAGCATTGGTGTACAAGTAGGACGAATCAAAGTAGTTCCCATCCATGATCACAAAGGATCTAATCAACCATAAAACATTAATCAAATAGGGAAGCAAAGTGTTTACAAGGGAACACACCTCTTACACAATAAAAAATGAAATCACCTAAAACAATGAGGTAGAGGAACGATACACAACCAAGCGAAGCAAACTAAATCATCAGCTTCGACATCAGTGCTTTTATTTAATCTTATACACCAGGAGCTCAATTCAAACCATAGAATCATAGTAGTAATCATAACCTGTGGAAGAAAGGAGAGTGGAAGAAACATACCAAAAATAAAGTAAAAGAAGTAGTAGGACGGCGTATGAGAGAAAATCGATACAGAGATCGATTCGAGTACGTGAGGGCGATACGGAGTGATGCAATTCAAGTAATCACCATAAATCAACTGTGCATAGTGTGTGATGAGGGTGTATGTGTGAGGATGAAGATGAAGATGCAGATGAAGATGAATAGTGCACTATGTGTGGCAACAAGAGTGAATGAAGGAGGTCGACGGTAGAGTGATAATTGACCTAGGGTGTGTGAAGATGAGTGATATGTGTATATATATATGTATATGTGGATCAAGGCCCACAAGACAGAAAGTGGGTTGACCCCAAACAAACCTGATCGGACTCTGAGTGGAAGTTCCCTTGTTAACAATAACTTTTAGTATACCAAATGCAATATCGAGCGGGATACTATACAACATCAAATTTCTAATAAACCATACAATCCCACATCTATTTAAAACTTCCTAGTTTCTATATACGTTATTTATAGTAATCACATATATATACTTTTACACTTTATATAAAATTTCATATGCTAAACATCTATATTAAATGGAGTATAATTTATTGCAATACAATTTTTAAAAGATTTAAAAAAATATTTAAAATTTATTATATACTAACATAATACATATTAATTAAATTTTTCATACTACTAAATTAACAACAAATTTTAATTTAGTTTCTTAGCTACAATCACTTGTAATAAAAAGAAGCCCGAAATGAAGGGGTACAATATGCAAACTAATGGTCGTGGTGGTCTGGTGGTGTGGAGATGGATTCGTGGCAATAAGTTCATAAGTTCAAATTCTGGATGCTTTCAGATCTTGTCTATCATACATCGATCCTCTAGTGTAACTTGTCTTGTCGGACTTGTTTGTATACTATTAAGTTCGGTCAAAAATTTACCCAAAGCACACTCGATAAATAGCTGCTGTAGATTCTCACATTATAAAAATAAAATAAAAAAGAAAGAAAACCCCTAAATGAAGGGGTGATATGCAAACTAATGTCTACGGCAAAATATCAATACAAATCATGTCGGTCAGCTCATCATTTAGAACTTTCAATGCAGTTCCAAGTGGACATCAACAAGCAATCGTACAATCAATCCAATTTCTGACATTTTCGATTCCTCGATTTGCTCATTTTGCATTTTTTAATGATATGAATTTCTCTTAAATATTATATATAAATATTATAAAAAAAAATTCAAACATGGTTCTAACATGAATAAAAACAAGGCATAGCTGGGTTTAAATCCCCATATGTCAAAATTTATTTACAATCAGTCCCCAAATAAAAGTTATTGGACTGCAATCCCTATTTTCCATAATTACTTGTTCTTTCCTCTCTTTTCACAATCCCACAGCCCTACCCAATGAAAAAAAAAAAAAAAAAAAGCAGAAACTTCTTCGACAGTTTTTCATGCATAATCATTGAAGAAACACCGGTGGTCGCCCATGCTCTTCCAATCTTCAACACCCATTCATTTTCAGATTGTTAATCTCGAACACCTAATTATTCCTCCGTCGAAGTGTATTTGTTTGATTTTTTCGCACAAACTGAAAGCGATTTTTTTTGGCGAAATCGACGTCTCCACCCTGACGGCCGCACCATTTATCTTCAAAAAAATAACTGACCTTAGAAATTTCAAAGGTTAGTAACTCAATTTGAGACGAGTAGATTTTCATTTAGGCATAAAAGTAGTTGTTTTGATGGGAATTTTTGTGGGAGCATTATGTATAGACGAAATAGTGTAATTTCATTTTAAAAAAAATTTATTGATTGTTTTGTACACTAAGTAGTGTATTTTCAGTTGTTCATACCAAGCGAGCTTCATGTAAAACTCCAATATATTTCACCCATCCAGAAAAAACTATGTGACATTGTTGTGCGATGATGATGCGGTGAATATGTGGAGAATGCATATAATGTTAAAGGTACTATTTGTGGACATTAGTGTACGATTCCGGAGCGAGTAACAAAACATCCCTTTATGTGAAACTAGGCCATCCGAAGAAACGACGGTAAGACTCCCAGCAAATAAAACAATCACAAAATTGTGGTAGGTATTGTCATCTTGGGCACATCAAAAGAAATTGTAAAACTGCAGTACCGTAGGCCTTGAGGTGTAATTTTTGTTTTTATCCTGAACGTCCTTTTGGTGTGTAATTACCTTTGGCATGATTGATGCAATGTAATGTGGTAGGTAAATATACAACAAGATCCTAGTTGTATAGACTGTTGTTGTAATTTGGATATTCTGAAACATGTATATGACAATTTTCATGTGTGTATGATAATTAATGACACAGGTTTCAGAAAAATAAACCGAGGCATACAAATAATTTGGGAGGTATTTATTTGATCTCTCGAAGCACGTATAGTGGTAGCGTATTACTGTCCCAAGAATGTCAGTGTGGTCTTGATAAATAATAATCGCAATGTCATAAAGTACACGAACATATTATATTGCATCATGTCACATTCGTTAGAAACATACATATAAGGATTAAGTCTTGATCTGTTTCGGAATCCATCAAGGTCCTATTCTAAATCCTCACGGGCATTAACTAGAGTTATGAAGGTACACAATTCGAAGACTCTGCCATAAGATTACATTGCTCATTTACACGCAAGACTAGAAGAGGTACACAAGTACTAGGATTTTGTACAACATACGAGTTTGGGGGTATGGAAGACCCTTTATGGAGTACTTGCCCACCTAGCTGAGTCATGTACTATGCAAGTATGTCCCTCACCGAATATTGTTGTGTATGAAACAGTGTGAATTAATACGTAATAGGTCTAACGTTTTTAATTTATGGTAGCAATCATTTCCACTAGCAACCAACATAATTAAATTTACTCACTTATGACTTGGTTAGCCATATATAAGTGCAGGTTGAAATATGATTATATATATCATACAACTTAACTAGTTATTTATGATTTGTTTAATCATCAACAATAAATACGTGTCGGTTATCTTTCCATACACCTGTGGGTGTCTCGGGAAACACTACTATGGTTGAACTCATTTATGATTACCATAATTTAGTAAATATTTTAAGCAAAAAGGCCATCTCTTCAGCAATAGGTTACCAGGGCACATGTAATTGTAACTGAAGTATATTTGATTATTATTGTAGCTACGTAATATTTTATCTAGAGTATCTACATTTATGATTTCGGTACGTAACCATGTGATCCGACTACAATCCTTGATATAGGAGGTATAAATAATGATTTTTGTAGGCATTAAATTTGTAGTACCAGGTATCCTCGAATGTAATTTATTTGAGTCAATCTCACACAAGGGGTCAAATGTGTGAACTCAGTGAGAGCACTTCCTCTCTCAACCCTTGTAGACCGAAGATTTTTTTGTGTGCTACGGTGTATGTTACTGGATAATAGATCCAAATAACCAATAAAAATCCATGGGAGCAGTGATATATGAGTAACAATCAACATAACTTACCCTAGTCACTCATAACTTGTTTAACAATCTATAGTAAACATGTGTTTGTTACCGTTCCATACACTTCGGGGTATCGCATGAAAATAATCGTGATTAATTCACCCCTGGTTACCAATATCAATTGAAAATTTTGAATCGAGAATGGCCTATTTCTGAACCAAAGATAACCAAGGCATAGATACACGTTACTGAAGCACTTGAAATTATATTGTAGGTACGTAATCACAGCTCTGGGGGTATTACAATCTTTTGTTAATTGGTGGTTACAACTGGAATTACATGAGGCACAAGTTTCCTTGAATTACATCATGAGCACTTCCTCTATTAGTAGGGGTATATGCATAAATGTTAAGTTGATACACATACTGTTATTGGAAGTATTTGTGGACAACCTATCTATTATATTGTAATGTATGCAAAAATAATATGTGTTTAAACATCAATAACGAATGCGTAAGTATTATATGTATAGTTGCAAGTAATCTTCAATATGGTCAATATCAGTCAATTCTTTGATGATGGAGGCAACTAAGGCACTCCGTGGGAGCACTCTCTCTATCAGAGAGGGTATGTACAATAGTCTTAAGTTGGTATATGTGCTATTATTGGAAGTATTCATCGGCCTAATATATGGTAATGTCTAAAAGTAGAAGTGCACAATGAAAACCATGAACATGGTTAAACATAACATGGCTAGAGAATAACAGTAAACTACATACCACTACTATGTTCTTCTCATTCACTATACTCCTAACAAATATCGGTCACATGTTGCTCCGCACGCATAATCATTGGTATTAATGAGGTCATCAACATAACCTAGAAGAAAAATTGGGACATAATAGTTTGTTGTTACGAATAAAATATTGCAAAATAAATAAATAAATAAATAAGCGGGCAACGTCATAAACAACTAGAAGCTCATGCCCCTGTGCTAGAGCCTCTTTCAGCTTCTCCAAAATCACGAACCGAGGTAGAAAGAGTGGCTTCCCTAAAAAACTATGGACAAAGCTCTCACATTGAACGATAACATTCCATAATGTACATTCCTTTCAACTATTGTACGAGCACCACAGAAAACTCCTTCATAAAAAACAGCAACTCCAAGTCCATGCCAATAGTAAATGCTATGTTGTCCGACTAATAACTATTGATCAAATCCAGTAATCGATTCCACGGGAGTCTCATTTTTGGACAATCGAGAAAGTGTCTGGACGGAGTCCGCTTTATTTCCCTAATATGAGAATCTGACATTTCCTTCTGAAGCTTTTCCAACTTATTATAAAAGTGAGGAATGGCAAACCGGCTAACCACAAATTTATACTCCTTTCACATTCTGTTAAAAAATAAATATCAGTCCGTAATAGGGGCATCTCAAAATACTTAAAGGTTTATCAAGTATACGTGGGAGCACGTCAAAATACAACCCAGGTACATATATAACCCCCCCTAAGTATATTAAATAGCATTTTAGGTTTAAAAGTTGCAATTGTGGGTACATAATAATATCGTAACTGACTCTCAACCGATTTAATTTGTACCACAAATATTGACCCATACATGATTAATATTCTTAAAACAACCAACCAACATGTAAAAAGTAAACAATCGTAGAAAAATCGAACTCATCTTCTCGTAAAACCTTTCGAAAATGTAAAATGTGAAACCCTAAACACACGACTATGCTTAATCACACATTCCGTCAAACGAGGATTTCTCGCGGACGAACAGAGGCATACCATATCACGGCCAAATATTATACCTCAATCGAACACATAATCTAGGGTTAAAATATTGTGAATAAAATAAAAATTCTAGGAAGAACAAAAGAAAACTTGCTTCTTCGCGTTGCGTCAGGGTGATGAGCTCGCTTTCAGCTTCCTGTTCGCCATATTTTTCAGTTCGTCGGACGGTGAGCGAAAATGAGAATAATCGACTGCGGGTGGGAGTTGTGAAAGTTCAGTAAGATTTTATTTTCGACTGAAAGTTGTGAGTGTTGATTTTTCCTCACCCCATTATCTAATCTTGTCTGCAAGTTTGTAACTGTTTTTTAGCTTCTATTTTTTATTTTTTTTAAAAAAAAATCAAAGGTATATAACAAGCATACCCATGTATATATCTAGAACATGTAAAGTAGAGCGGAAATAGTTATGGGTACATATAATAGTTATGTTGGTACATATATATACCATCGAAGTATTCCTTAGTTTATAACATTTAAAAATGAAAATAAAGACAAAAATATCAATAGGGAGTTTATACAAATCAAATTAAAAAAGTAGAGACTGTAGATCAATTTATTATAAAAATGGACTAAACATTAACTTATTATGTATCACAAGGTTTTAAAACCAACTTTCCCTAAAAACAATCAATATTACTTTCATTATCAAAAATTCATCAACTTTGATTTTATTATAAAAAATTGTAATCACTTTTGGTCCTGCTATTAGAAATACTAACGGCAACGATGATGTGGGCATAACGAAGCTAACGTGACATTTGATTTAGACCGAACACGATAGCATTTTAATAAACACGACTGTTATGAATTATCTGCAATGTTGACCAAACACGGCCGTGTTCCAAAATAACACAACCTTGTACAATAAAAAAAAAAAGTTCAATTATTAAGTGTTGAAACACGACGGTGGCACAGAGGAGGAGAAGAAGGAACAGGAGGTGGAGAAACTTGTAAAGAATCCAACGACACTTGGAAAAACTTGTAGAGAATCCATGACACGGCACATTTTCTGAAAATGACAATAAGGCCGAGGAGCAGACAAGAAAAGGCATAACTGATAGCAATCAAGAATGGAGGATAGCTATTAATGCAAGGATTGTGATGATGGCTGGAGCATCAATGACAGGTGGAAGAAACAGGAAGGCGAACGCAAGAAGGATGGCAGGCAATGGTGGATTGATCACGACGGCTAACGGACGTGTGCAGTGACAATCTTGACAAGGAGATAAAAAAGTTTAGGGGTGGAAGATTGAATAGAGGAGGAGGAAAAAAGAAGCGACGGCAAGGGGGAGAGTAATGCAATTGATGAGATTGATTGGAAGAGGGAGAAAGCTCTTAGAAGAATTCTCAGAAATCTTTGTCCTTCATGTTTCTTCTTTTTCTCCTTAGCACAACCATCAGATGCAACGAATAATTTGTCCTGTAATGGATGATCCGGTTGTGTGGGAAGGGACTCGTGACCGTTAGGTCATGAGTTCAAACCCCGACGTCTCCATATCTTGCCTATCACACATTGTTTGGTTCGTCTAGTGTGACTTGTCTTGACAGACCTAGTTGCAGGCTATTAGGTTCGGCCGGATGTTTACCTAAAGCGCACACGAATGGTAGCGGCTGTGGGTTCCCACGTTATCAATATTAAAAATAATAATAATATAATTATTGTACATTGTACACGATTCTGTTGTTTTTTTATATAATGTGGGAATCAGCAGTCACTATCCTTCAACTGCATTCTAGATAAACTTTTGGCCGAATATAAAATCTTGCAAACTAGACCCGACAAAGCAAATCATTTTGAAAACAAAGGGAACCATGTATGGTAGAACGATCCTCTTGTTTTGAATCAATCATATTGTTGGTCAATACATTACAAATTATTTATATAGGGCTATATTTTTAAAATACGATCTATTTGATCCAATCAGATGTCATGTAAGCTTTGTTACATCCATACCAATGTTGCCCTTAGTTTTTCTATTGATAGAATAAAAAGTGATTGAAATATTTTTATAAAAGAATCAAAATTGATGACTTTTATATATATATAATACTATATTGTTTTTGTTATTGTTGGATCCTTTATTATTTTCTCCGTAAAAAGAATATTTTTATGAAATGATGTTTAATTAATTAATAATAATAAATTATAATATTTTTTATTAATTTTTATATAATTAATAATATTATTTTTAAAATATATGTAATTCAAAAAATTAAAATATAATTAAATATTTTAAAAATTATATTGTAATAAAAAAATATATACAACATAAATATAATTTTGTAAAGTGAATTTTTTTATAATACAAATAAATAAAAAATATGTTTATTTATTTATAATCAACATAAATTAATTTTGTAAAAATAAAATAAAATTTTAAATATAGATAAAAATATTTATTTTTTTAAAAAAAAAGATAAAAATAAAAGATTTTGAGAAGTCTTACATATCAAATATTATATATAATATAGCTAATTAAATTAGATTTATATTTACTAAATATATTTTGATTTAATAAATTTTTTCAAAATAAAGAAAGTGTCAATTGTTATAAAATAGATAAATATATATATATCAATTATTATGAGACGGATAAAATATAATATACATATATTAACACAATATATAATATTTATATTATATCTATTTTAAAAAATTCAATATAAAATATTGTTTTTTATATTACTATATCTTTCTCTAACATGAAGAAAAAAAATAAAAAATCACTAAACATCACAAAGCAAATTACACAAAATATCAAATATTTTAATTTTTTCTAACAAAAATTACAGTGTTTATGGCACTGTTTAGGGTGTAGGGTGTGATTTGACTTTTATTTTACTATTTCAAATTTTTTTTTTCCCAAAAATATCAAATCAAATACTTGTTTTTTATGTATTATATTACACTAAAATTAAATTTTAGTGTCAAAACATCATATCAATACATTTTATATCACATCAAATAACTATTTCAATTTAAAATTTTACTATTCACAATCAAAGCTAAAACCAAAATCCCACAAATAAACACACCTCAATTTTTTACTATTCACCAAATTTTTGTGCGTGTTTCTTTGGAAAAAAACTCCCAAACCTATTGTTCGACTCCTGTAGTAACCAAATTGAGCGCGAATCCAAGCCTATAGGGACAACCGTTTGCACGCCTAGGGTGTAGGTGTTGACGATTACAAGTCTCTCTCCCCCATTATTCATTTTTCTTCTCCTACCCCTCTACATCTTCCTCACGCCATTTCATTGTCATTAAACTCTCCACCTACCACAATTCTCTTCATTCTCGTTGATTGAACACCGGGTGGCGCAGCGTCGTTCTCCCGTCGGCGACTGAAGTGAAAACAGCGCAACCGAGGATTCCCGGTGACGCACGTTGACGGCCACATTTTACCGGCGGTAGAGCTCAAGCAGGTAATCCAAATCGAAATTGTTTTGAGATTAAGGTGTAAATGCTTGCTAGATTTCAAAGTTTTGGGCATTTTCGGTAGATGTGTGAACGGTATTAAGGTTTATTTGTTGATGTTCTTTCGAGTGCGTCAGTTTACTGGTTCTGCTCTGTCAGGCCTTCATCTGGTGAGAGGGCGTGGGGTTGTGGGCGACACGCAGCCCCGCAACCTCGTCTGGTGAAGATTGTTCTTCATTCATGCATTACAAAGCCATTTTCACACACACAGGTCTCCAATTTTTGTCTTGGAAGCAAGACCTTAACGATGGAGATTTTCTCGGCGAGTAACCTAACGATGTCGAGTCCATAATTGAGAGATCGTCTCCATTTTTATGCATGTTGTAGGCACTTAGCGAACGGAACTTCTCCGTTCGGTATGAGGAACGGTTTTAAAATTGCACTTCCAAAATAAGAGACTTTTGTAGATGGGCGGTTAAGTTAACAGTGGTTATAATTAAGTTTATCCGTGCTATTGAGAAATGAAAGAATATGAGTTGAAAACATTTCCGGTTGCTTTTTACACCGATACATGATGCTAGTAGGTTGTTCCACCATTTCCAAGTTGTACCCTCGATCCCTAGCGACATTCAATTTTGTTTCATTCGAGTCCGAACCACGTTCGATTTTCAATTCCAAATAAATAAGTGTGGAATCCATCACGAAGTCAATTATACAATACTTAAAGGTGGACATTGCCACCTCATAGCCGACGATGTAGTTTTGAGCATCGAGGTCGTAACTATCCGTTTCAATAACGGCTGTGCGGAATCTATGTACGATCACAGCTATGGAGATGGCACAATCCCCCTACGAAGGTGCTGTTGTGTGTCTTCGTTTGATTAAATGTAATTTTGTTAGCGCTCCCTTTAAACATGCCTTTGTTGATTTCTAGTGGTGCACGGTAGGGGGTTCCCTTCGTACAACCACACCGGAGAACCCGTGTATGGCACTCTGCACAAGCCGTGATATTCGATCGGGTAGAAGAGGTGCTATGTGACAATGTCAACGAGGTACCCCTTCCTACGATTGGGCTCCGCTCGTGGTACTAACTTCTTACGTGGCCGATACAAACGCTAGATCTACATGAGTCACCGATAATTGTATAATTGGTAGTCGTACTTCCAACTGCTTTGCAATAAATCTATTCGCATTACTTATATCGTTCATGTTATACAAGTCCCTAAAGAGAGTGCAAAGCTGGAGCAACGGCATGTCCCATATGCCCATATCTCCGTTGGGAGTTCTGTAGTCGTTTACAGCCGCATAAGGAAACGAAAGGTAGTCATCTCCACTCAATCTTCAATCATGAAACTACATAATTTTTTTGTTCTTCCTCGTAATCACTTTTGTACGTCGCTTTATATTTTCCTTGTGTTCACCCTTCGTAGAAGCCTCATTGTCGTGGCGTTCAGGTAACAGTACACCGGCCCCCAGCATATTGGGATTACGAATTAGAACAATATTTCACTCGCATATGCTGGTTGCATTTTATTGTTGAATAAATGAAGAAAACCTTCCCGTCTGATGTGTGGTCGCAAATAGTCACACAGTTCTTCGAGGAAACGGGTTGCGACTATAATTGTGCGTAACTAATTGGAAAATTCAAGCGGATGAAAATCAATTATGGCATACTATGTGATCTTGTTGTACGTCAAACGGGATTTGGTTGGGATGCCGACACAGGGGTAGTAGTTGCCAGCAAAGCCCAAAAAATTGCTTGGTTATCGGTACCACCCCTGATCCCAAAACATAATTAACGTAGTGTCTGAGTGATAGTCAATGTGGACTTGCAGGCGCACCCCGGGGACGGTCATTTACTGAACCGGCCGTTTGCCCACTTCAATTATTATCACAAAATGTTCAACAGCCATTACGCAACTGGGGAGGTCGGCCAATCGAACCGTGCCCTTCCCCGCGGCATAGATTCGACGCAGAGGACGGACTCCATGTCTGCTAGCCCATCTAACATCAGAGTGAAAGACCTCCGCGAAGACATTGACTGGCCACGAAAGACGTCAACGATGAACAAGGACTTTACCAGTAGCTCGTCAATACACAATATGTCTGGGGTCCAACAACGCCGCCATGGGGGGGGGGGCCTCAATGAATGAAGAGTTCACACGGCAGATCAAGGGACAAATTCAAAGGGGCTACGAGAGTTCACACGGCAGATCAAGGGACAAATTCAAAGGGGCTACGAGATAACAGAGGTTACTTGCAAGGGACAATGAACGTCGTGACACCCTCCTCCGAGCGCAGACTATTCTCGACTCGTTCACCGATCTTTTTGATGTGGCGTTTGTCCGTGCGTCACGCTAGATTTCACTCCTGGACCTTCGAGTGATATTCCTTGGGTGGCCACTCGCGCGCCAGCAGATGTAGGTCTTTTCATTTGCACCTCAGTAGTTATGGAACCTGAATGACGGTTTCAATTTTTACAACTATTGTGTCGTTGCGTCTTGTGTTATCGTACCTTGTGTTGTACTCGTATTGGTGAATCTTCGCAATTGTGCCACATTTGCTTATGCTCGAACTACGTTTAAGTGTTGTTGTAGAACTTACTTTCCTCCCTTTGGTAAATTCCTCTTTATTCATCTAAATAATAGCAAGTAATTATGGGACGACCCCCAATTCCATCAACAATCCTAATGGTGGATTTCCGGCCTTTAGTGATGAGGAATTTTGCAATGAGGATGATGAGGAGTCCATCATGCGCGATGACTCGAATGATGAGCGAATGGAGCTTGCATACGTAGAGGCACTGCATGGAATGTCCTGTATTGCCACCACTGCATTTGTACAAGGCTTACGCCCAACACGTTGTTATGACTCCCTGTTGAGTGGTTTGGCCTTTACACAAGAGCTTATAAATGGACATCCCGTAAGGATTTAAAATATGTTACGGGTGAAAAATGAGACTTTCCTACGTATATGGGACACGCTGATCACGCGGGGATTAATTAAGCCACACGTACGGACGCGTGTAGGGTTCATAAGGTTGTCGCCATTTTTCTACATAAGGTTGTCCACTCTAATAGGCATCGTAGCAATGTGGAGAGGTTTCAACACTCAACGCACAGGATATGGCGACACGTGAAACGGGTAAGTGAGGCGTTGTGCCTGTTGGGATTGAAGGTTGTCTCCCCTAGAGACCAGACTATTACTCATCCTCGCATTGCAAACAACCGACACGTCATGTCTTATTTTAAGGTATAAGCTGCCTTGTTTGCTATTCATTGTACCATACTTGATCAATGGAATTGACACTACAATACTATCTTACAAATTCCTTTACTGGACTATGTTGAGGCCCTCGATGGTACATTTATACATGCATCCGTCCCTGCGGTGGATGCCCCACGTTTTCGTAGTCGGCACGGAGATACTGAGCAGTATATCTTGGCAGTTGACCATGATATGTACTTCGTTTACGTGTATGCAGGTTTTGAAGGGAGTGCACATGACTCATTTATTCTAAATCACACAATAGCCATTTTACAAGACTTTCATCTTCCCCCGCCGGGTCAGTCTACACACACTCTTACAGTAAGTCAGCTTAGCGCGTCCACCCATGGATATTCCGCTAACACATGGGTGTTATGATAAGAAAATACTACCTGGCGGACTTGGCATACACCAACTCCACCTTAACACTCACCCCCTTCCGGTCACACCGCTACCACTCATAGACATTTCGCGACACCCCAGGGGGTCCCAACAGTCCTAAAGAATTATTTAACTATTGACATTTTCAAATTTGCAATGTCGTGGAGCGAGCATTTTGAGTTCTTAAGCGAAGGTTTGCCATCTTGAGGGGTCCGATGCCGAATTATAAGTTTTATCGGCAAGTGAACTTGGTGCAAACGTGCGCTACTGTCCACAATTTGATGCTAGCTGAGGGCGAGAATGTAAAAAATCATGACGGAAAAGGCAATAAGCCTGCACTTGTGGCTACGGAAAACACCACCACGAGCGACCCACTCCCGAATGAGTAGCTTGAGCTATTTGAAAATCCAGATAAGAATCAGTTCTGAGAACAACTCGCTAATGGAATGTGGACAAGCCGGGATAGATAGAATGCAACGAGCACAGCCGTATGTTCCCTATAGAGATATGCTCTTTTTTGTTTTTTTTCCTACACCAAGGTCCTTATGCTCGCACTTGAGACTTTCTGTAATCGTCTTTTCATATATTATAACACGACCGTGTAAGATGATCTCATGAACTCGACTCTTTGGTTGATAGTCCCGCTAGACATACTTGCTACTTTATGTCTCGCAGTTGATTGAGTTTTTCGTCCCATCACGTGCACCCCCGTTGCGCGGTATGTGGAACACTGATGCCGCAGCGCATAAGCCGTACCGCTAGGAACCCTGGCCGCCCTTACTTTTCATGCCCATACTGTCCTCGAGGGCAAGGATCCTTTTGGTGGTCTTCGGAGGTGAAGGCCACCATAATTACTGATGTTCCACAACAACCACTCACCTGGACAACATCTACTACAACGTATGTACGGGCATCACATAACAAGGGAACGCAAATGGGAGACTAGGAGTTATGGTTCCCAAGCAAAACCGACACACAGGTTCGCCCACGTAAATGTCAAACATGCAAGTGGATTGCCATTTTGTTTATCGTAGTAGTCGTGGTCTTCTTATGGCTCGTCATTTGATTCATGAAGGCCGCCTTCGTAGTCCGTCTACTAATGTAATAGTTTAAAACTACCAAGTGTCGACTGTCATACTTTATGCAACTACGTGTAATCGATAGGTTAGACGTAATGGATGTTGCCTATACAGACCCAACATGTCATTACAATATTACGATGCTTGTTTCTATGTAATCGTCATAGATGTTTTTGTACCTTGTGGATTAATGTGAACTGTAATGGTGATTCCGTAAACTTGAGCTCTCATTGGATAAGTAGTTGCGAACAGATTCAATGATTGTCATACGTTGCCATGATTGCCGAATCTCCCGTCGAGAGCAATTTTAATTGACGTAATAGTAGGAGCGTCGTACACACCCGCTGCGCGGTGTGCTGTGCTGTCTGTTCAAGGTTTCATGGAAGCCAAAATAATGCGGAACATCATGCACAGCCGTGCATATGGCGCTGGATTTTTCTGTTTTCATGTATAGCGGAAACAACCCGGTTACACCCATCGAACACGGTCATGCAAATTTTCATATGATCTGCTTGTTTCGTTGTTATAGGCATGAGCCAACTTCAAGCACACGTGCACAGTCATGCGTAAACATGCATTGCTTTGTATGCGTTCTCATTCTCATATTATATTTCTCTCAGGTGACCTGCATGGCTGTGCACATATAGCAGCTTTTTTCTGTCCCGCTTTCATTTCACGAGACCACACGGGTGCAATGTCATGTACATCCGTGCAGGTTTAGCACTTGGGTTGAATGGTCGTGCACGCATAACGTTAATTTACTACTCTTTTACCAATACATTTTCACATACATATTAACTTTGAATTACACACATCACAAAAGCAAACGGACTTCCGTTACAATTATATTGTATTCCTCCGAGTTTGCAAACTAATTTCACTCTATTTCTATGTTTTTTTTTCGTAGACTAGTCTCTCTGCGCATTCGTTGATATGGCTAATGTGAATAAGAGGACCAGGCCTACTAAGAAACCCACGGCCCCCATCTTCATCAACGCTTCCGGGCCTCAACAACGCAGGACTGAGGCCTTTTGAGAACCCAGTGCACGTGGAGAAGTTCAACCAATTGAATAAAGTAACTTTCCTTAGCGGATGTTACATAACCGTAGAGTCAGTTGAAGCGCTTAATGCAGTGACTAAATGCGAGAGATACCTCCGCGTAGATGCATGGAGACGATTCTTCGAGATTAAGGACGACACACAACATATGTTGACGCTGAAATTCCTGAGTACCCTAGCCTTTGACAACACATGCACGTGTTCAACTATCCCGCCACACTTTCATTCGGCCTCGGCAATAGGAACTTCCAACTCTCGGTTACGGAATCCTCCGTGGTAATGGAACTATACGATGTAGAGTTCACGAAGACATCCGAGTATAAGGCGTTAAGGGGAGAAATGCAAGACGCACATGAGCGGTACTGGATTTCAATCACAAACTCAAAGGTGTACCCCTAGCATATCTAAGGCGACAGCTCTCCCCCATCTGCGCCTCCATTACAATTAATATTTTTTTATAAAGAAATTAAGAATAATAAATAAATAAAATAATTAATATACCATTTTTAAAAAATAAAAATACAAACACCAAAACTAGCGTTTTGCTACCGTGCAAGCAATATCTCCAATTTTGCAATAGATTGGAGCAAAAAGAGGCTACCAATCTTCAAATATGTGTGCATTGGAGATGCTCTAATGAAAAAAGTAGAGAAAAAAAAAAGCCATTATTCATAGATATGTTAAAACACGTATATATTCCATAGCTTCTTTGTAAACCATACAAAACATACCTATGAAGTCACAGATGTGGACATTTTCTATTGAATTTTGAATTGGAATTTGAATAGTAAAAATTTTAAATTTAAATAATTGTATGATATAATATAAATAAGTATTAATATGATGTTTTGAATGTAAAATTGATTTTTAATATAATATAAAAAATAAAAAATAAAAAATTGGTATTTGATTTAATATTTTTTGGAAAAAAAAAATGGGATAAATAGCAAACAAACACACCCATATATACATTTATACATGTATAAAGGCCTGTAGAAATGCAGTAACATCAATTCCTCCACTCTCTCATCTCTCTCTATTCACCATATCAATCTCATCATTACATGGTACACGTACACTTATATATATATATTATAAATATAGTCATTAATTAATATATATTTACATATATACATACGACACAGTGTATTCATATATATCTATACATCTTACCTATTTCTATATTATACTTATTATATAACAATATACACAATAAAACTAATTGAGAAATGCTTTCTAATCATAAAATATACACATCATTAACTAGTACTAAAAGACTTGTGAAGTGCAGCAGCAATGAGATCAAGGGGGAGTGTAAACAGCATATCGAACAAAATTTGGACATTCTACATTTCTTAAAATCCTCTAAATGAGATAATACTATGTGCTATAAATTAGGTAACATTCAATGTAAGAAGAATAGGGGCGGTTTGCATCAAAATGCTATACGTACATTTCATCCTAAGTTGACCTGAGTAATTAGCTACTCAAATTGGCCTCGAAGATTTCCTTTGGTACTTGCATCATCAAGAAGTAGAGCATTAACAAGGTGTCATACATATAAATGCTGACAGCGAAGAAAATACAGGACCAAGAGCATCATAAACATCAGGAAAAAGACCTGTCAAACCAATGTTTTGGAGACACCAGGAAACAATTAATACCCGTGAATATATACATATATATATATATATACACACACGCACAACACAACACACACAACACAGTCAGGGAAACTAGATAGTTGAGAAAATCAATGTGAACAAACAAGATGATTGATTAACATCGTGAAAAGATAATCTTATAAATTATAATTTGTCCATGCTATCAAATCAACGTGAATTCAATTTTGGGATAATTCAACACACAAACATTAAATATAATAATAATAAGACGAGAATTTGCTTGGTAGCACCAACTAAGACCCAATAATTTAAAACATGGTCATATTTCACTGTTTAGGTTTCAAGGTTTGCCCTGGGCTTAGCAGGGGGGCGACACATGCCCCCCTCTACCTCCATCAAATGCAGGTGAGTATCATTTCAGTTTATACGAATGTGAGTTATGCATCTCTAACTTTTAGTATAGCTCAACAAGATAATACTTTAATTTGAATCAATCTCAATTACACTAAAATTAACAGGCAACAGCCACGGAACATCTAAAAACAAGCAAAAGCACAGAGTGAATTGCACATGTAAAATCAATTCAATTTGCAGGACCTCCCTTAATAGGCAAAGATACTGACCTTTGACGCTGCTCTTGAACAGCAGTTATTACATTCAATGTACTACATTTTGCTTCCGCTTCCAACATTTCCATCAGTCCTACACAATTAGTACATTAATAGAAAAGGATACTCATCACCACCAATATTATTAAAGCAGAGCTGCATATCCAATACATCATATTTCAAAAACTGTAACAGAAGACAAATGGTTTCAGAAACTGCATCAATTGTAGTTAAATGTAAACAGACAGTTTTGAGTAATAACTTTGAAGCTACCACGGCTACATTGTCTGAAATATTGACCGAAATTAATTAGATCAATGCAGCAACAACTTAATATTCTGCAGATAAGGAGATAGTGTAGTCTGAAAATTGTTATTTTCTACAAGAAGAGTACATGAGCATATATACAAGAGAAAAAAGGGAAAAGACAAAAAGGCAGGCATAGAAACAGACAGACAGAAAGGGAGAGGGAGAAAATGAAAAAGAACGAACAGGCTAATAGTATTTTAAAGTTGGAGCTTGTGACTTTCTACTACTATATCATGGTAATCAAGAAAGCGATCAAACTAGCTAATTCAGTAGAATAAATCAAGTAAAAAACTGTGGAGAGTCTTTTGGTTTGCATAGAGCAGAAAAACAAGCTTAAACAACAAAAGTGGTGGAACCTGTTTGTTATTGTGAAGAAATATAGAAGAATTATCACTCAGTAATACCACTTCTGATGAAAGCACACTTCAAAGGATCAGCCTTGTCTTCAAAAGACAACAGCTGCTTTGTATTCAGAGTTACCGGAGCGGCTTCAGCTTTAACTGTTTGATGAACATGGTTGTTATTGCATTGTTACAATTTCTCTCTCTATATGTTCTTTAAGTGCCTGTGTAAGTAAAACATGTTGTGTTACTGAATATACCCCCAGAAACAAGGATGAAATTTGCTTGTATCTGTAAGAAAAATAATAATAATAATAATAATAATAATAATAATAATAATAATAATAATAATAATAATGATAAAAGATATCATTTTATTTAAGTTAACAGTGTAACATACCTTCATATCAACTAAGCAGCACACAGAAATAAAATCAGTGACCAAAACAACTTAGTGTATTACATATATTCTATATGCTTATCAAGCACCAAAGAGCAGGAAAGCAGTTTCCTTGCAGATCTTATTCCTGGATATTTCCAGCATTTTAACTTCGAGTTTCCAAACAAGTATTAATTTCTTCATCAATGCCAAACTCATGAAGTTCATTTCATCAGAAATCTAAACAAAAAAATTAATTTCACCTTTGTTATAAAGTATCTCCTCCAATCAGCAGATGTTTGGTGATATAAAAATGAGAAGTGCACTTTTTGAACCTGAAGTTCGCTGAGATCAAATACTGCAGTAGGTAATGGAATAGACATCAACTTGCAATATACGCAAACGTAAAAGGAACAAGAAAAAATGCACTAAAATAGTAACTAAATTACTATTGTAATCATAACCTATTGGCCAAGTCTCAGCTATGCTGCATATTCCACAGCAAATTGATCACAGGAATTTGAGATCAGCTTCCTGTTCTTCAAGAACGATAGTGGCAAGACCAAGTCGATAAGCTGTTGATCTCTTATTTCTAACCAAAACATATATCTCTTTCTTCCTTTGCCTCGCAGGAAATGCTTTCCACTGTTCCTCCCGGAGCATACAAAGTAAGCTAGCCTCACAAAGAGCTCCAGCCATTGCCTTCTTACTGTGTATATCCAGGTGTACAAATCTCAGTTTCAGGGTAAAAATAGGGAATATCATGAAAAAATAGCTACTAAAATATGACCGAAACAACACATATGGCTTTCAGTAAAAAGTTTGTTTGTAAACACTTGCCTTCCTCGAACAAAGCCAGTTGTAATGAAGCCAATAGGCCACCTATATGACTCAGAAAGTGTCAGATTCTCATGCAACTTAGGTTGTTGTGTACTCAATTGTTGCTCCAGTAAAGACTGAGGTATTTGAAGACCTTGGTTACCACCTTCTGATCTGCATCATCCATAAATCCATAAGAACAATGAAAGAACTAGCTTCAGTAAACAATAGGCATTTGGTAAACATTATGTAACTTCAAGAGGACCTGGATGTGCACGACATTATATCGGTAACATGTGGTGCACAAACAACAGCTCCTTGTTCAAAAACACCTTTCCTGTAAGCACATATAAGAACTCGGAGATAGTGCAATGTTTTGGTGCTGTTCGTCGCGGATATAGCAGTTTCTTGATTGAGAAATGTATCATCTTTCATAAATTTATGCAAATAATTCTTCTGACCCAACAATTTTGGAAATAGGAGTTGTTTATTCCCACTGGTGTCGTTCACAAAATCATTCATCATATGGGATGTCCTAAATATTATACCCTGAAATGAAACAGCCCCCTCTGATGTTCCATCAACTGAGTCTTTTTCCATGTCAATTTTTCTATTTTGAGCACCAAATTCTGCTACTTGACTTAGAGAATTCTCTAACTTACGAGATATATTTTCCAAAGTTAGATGTATATGATCCCAGGACGGTGGTAGTGGATTTCCCAGCAGCTTCTCTGAGGGAGGAAGAAGACCAGCTTTGTCCGAACATGCGTCCAACTCCACTGCCATGGAAGGAACGTATGCATTGCAATCAGGAAAGTCCAAGGGAAAATATGGCAATCCAGTCTGCAGAATGGTAAGCTGTCACTTTATTATTTGCAAGTCATTTAGTAGTAGTACAACAGTGACAAGAGGGCAACTTACCGCACATGAAACCCAATATTTTTCTCTTAAACCTATGGCATGAGCACCATTTGATGTAAAAGTATGCCAAAATGCTTTAACCCAAGTCAAGGGAAGAATAACTGAACACCTGAAGCATTTTTTAAGAAGAAAACAACAAGGACATGGCATACAAATAGTTTAATCAGTTGGGAGCTGTCAACTGTAAATGCAACCATAGCTGTGGAAAATTTATGAAAAGCAATAATTACTAAAATAGTTAGACACATAACAAATACAAAGTATAGTATCACAACTGGAAGTTATGTAGGTGAAAGGAACTTTATGAAAATATAAAATAGAATTATTTAAACCTTGGAAAAAAGTCATTCAAATAGAAATTCCTTCTTGTGGCCAAAAGAGGAGAAAAAAAGACAACACAATTGAAAGATGCGGAATTCTTTTACCTTGTAACCGAATCTTCACGGCTTTCATTCTTCAACAGCAGAATGGGGCACACCGGAGAATATTTCAGATCAGATGAGGCTTTATGAGTTCCAGAACCTCTTTGACTAAGGCAAACAAACTCCATACGCCGTTGCTGTTTTTCCATGGATAGGACACTTTCTTCCACAGGAGGGTATAACTCTTTGGAAGAGTCCCACAAATCACAATTCTCAAGTACACAGTCAACTTCATTCCTTGGAAGTGGTGAAATTGTTTGCTCTTTAAGTTCACATTCCTCATAACCAAAATGTTTACTTTCTGGAACTATAGCTTTCACTTTGTTGGTAAACGTACGGGGATCTTTCACAAGAAGAGAATCAACAGATGGGGAAGAAAATTGATCTCCATTCTCGAACATGTATCGCTTCACTGACGGCCCAGAATCATCATGTTTATCAGCCAAAGATTTCTTCAGATACCATGAGTTGTCAAAGCTGTATTTACCCATAAAGTATGACCGAACCATCACTAGAATGTTTTCATAGCGAACAGATTAACAAGCTCTCAGAAACTTACCAGGCTGCTGGTTGAAGAGTCTTGTTAAGCAGCTCAAATACTTTTGATCCCACAAGTTCCAATTTCGCAACCTGGCCTTCACGAGACACACAATGAACTGAACCTGTCTCCACCTAAACAAAAGAACAAGCTTAAAAATCAAGGCACAAATATTAATAAATTTTATTCAGCATGAATTGATTTTATGTGTGTGATATGGGGAATTGTGTTGGTAATATAAAAATAATATTGTGTTGAATATTTGAATTTTTATAAGTGCATGATATTAATATTATATTAATGTGGGTGTATGTTTGTATTTTTTTTTAATAATATTTATGGGGAATTGTTCCATTGAGAAATGATTGTTTATCCGTTGAAAGCGACAAATAGTTAAAGAGAAAGCATTAATAAGCTTTTCTCATAGCTTAATGACTTACATCAGAACGTAAAATGTGTTTATAATATAATTTGTAGATAGCATATCGCTGTAAGCACAAACCTATATCATTTCAAGTCAACCAAAGGGATAGAAATGAAAGGGTGAATTATGCCCGCTGAGACTATAATAACTTTCAAAATTTTCACCTTACCGGCTTTTCACTAGAAAGACGCAAAGCATCATATGCATCTCTGAAAGCAGCAGCATGTATCCATATCCAGACTTTCCGGATAATACTATCATTCTTAACCATTTCTTCGCTATCAGATATGTCCGTGTTAGACCCTCCTACATTAGCAGACATCTGTTGCAGCGGTTGCCACATGTATGTAACTGGAGCAATAGGTGGATCAAATGGTTTTCCAACATGATGAATCTGCAATATTCTTGATATAATTAAAAAATATTCATGAACTAAGGAGCATCAAAATACAAAGTTCAAGTGATAACCGTTCACCATAGCTATTCCAAAGTTGGTGCCATCAAGAATATTTTTCGAAGTTTCTTTACTAATTGTAAGCGGGCAAGGCACCAACACCGAACTTAGAACTAGCACTAGTGAATCCTGGAAAAAAGAAAGAAATGGTTAAGTCCCACTAAACACAGATAACAGGCATGACACAATGTCATCAAATGTAGCTACAACCAAAAAATCACATGAATCGAACAAAAAGAGGAAAAGGGAAATAAATATAATGACAGTTATAAGGGTAAGGAGAAGTCTACCTCTGAACCTTCCAATTGGACACAACCATAGTAACTTGCATCGTGAATAAGTACTCCATGTTTTAACTTTTTCAATAGAGCTCTTGAGCCTCTCCCTCTGTTTACATGAATTATAAGCAAATTTTGTTGGGTGCCCGCCAAACAAGTGATTTACAATGCTATGCAGAAAATCAATACATTACTTATTAATTTAGCACTATCCAATTTTCTCAGAATTGTTACTGTGTTACACTAGAGGATCAGTACCTTAGTTATTGGTTACACAGGCTATGGAAATAAATTACCTGCCATGAAGTCCAAGAGGGATGTGGAATCCCCAAAGTTTTGTCATCGTGAACCGCTTTGCATGCCATACATGTGTCCTCAATCTCTTAGTCCCATCTCCTGATGTAACAAATCCACTCGATGCATTCTTTTTTAGTTCATTTTTTCTCCGAATGCGACGAGGAAGTTGGCTTTCATCTTTCCTCGCAGAATCAATTTGATCCGAATCTCCTTTTCCAGCCTGCCTTTTCCTGAACTTTCTCCTTACAATCCGATTGTCATGGCCTGTAGTTCTCCTTCTCTTGTTCCTCTGTGACTGAAAATTATTGTCCGAACGCTGAGCAACAATAGAATGAAGGCCCTGGAGCTCAGGAGCTCTAGACTCTGCAAATTTCCACACATTAAGTTCATGTGGTGGTGCCGCTCCAGCTTTGCCCCAATTAGCAACCATGGCTTCAGTTGCTGTATAGAATGTCATTGGCGGAAATTAAAATCGGGGCACATTAGTACAAAAGACTGTCTTGATGCAGTCCAAATCCCAGTATAAGAATAAGCAACAAAATTATTCCAAACTATCTTCCACCAAATCTCTGTCTATTTTCTTTCCTTTTTTGTTTGGCCACAAAAAAATGCATTTTCCATTTATAAAAAATAACTATTATGCACTCCTTAATTTATACCCTTCATTATTACATTTATTTAAAAATATATCACATCTACTTACATACTCAATGTATCAAAACTTTTCTTATCTTGTTAACTCATTCATATACTACTCAAAATAGTACTAATTTATGTAACAATCAACCAATATAATTCACCCCATTCATTCATAAATAGATAGCCTGAGCACGTACAAGATCCCCTAAGAAAAGAAGGCTAAAAAGAGCAGCCATATTTGGATGTAGAATTTTAAGGCAGGTTAGCCCTGATCTCGCCCGGACCGGCAAATTCTTAGGCACGTCAAACTTCGAATATCGAACATGAAATGCCTGAATTATACGAGCAATTAAAAAGTAAAAAAACAATAAACCGATTTTTTTTCCAGCCATCAGAGACTCAAATGTGCAAGCATGCGTAAAGAAAAATCTCTGAAACTGCTGAAACGAAAACACTTTACAGTTCAATTCAGTAAAGACGCGGCCGGACTTACAGGGTGTGTTTGTTGGTTTTTTTAAGGCCTAGCACTCGCGGAGTCTGTACACGAATTTCCTACTCCCAGCCTGGTCTATAGTAGGCTAGTGCCTGCGCCAGTATTGTCCTTCGTGGAAAGAAGAGTAAGACACGGCGAGGAAGGCGAAGCCAGGGATGAAGAAGATGAAGATGGCGACGGCTTAAGACAAGGACGAGAGGAAGCCAAAGGAAAGCGAAAGAGGAAAACGAATGCGGCGGCGCTGTGAATGGGGGAAGCCAAAAGATAAGAAGACGACGGCGACGAAGGCGGAGATGATGAAGACGACGGCGAAGCAGAGACTATGAAGACGGTGTTAACAGATGACGACGGATTAGGGTTCAGGAATAATTAAAGGGTGACTTTGTTACCGTTTGGTTTTAAGTTCTAAAAATGGAGTATATTTAGGGTGTGTTCGTTTGATGGATTTGGATAAAATTCCACTATTCATCCAAAATTTTCCCCCCAAAAATCAAACACCTATTTTTCATTTTTTATATTATACTAAAAATCAATTTTACATTCAAAACATCACATCATCACCTATTTATATTACATCATACAACTATTCAAATTCAAAATTTTTACTATTCAAATCCCAACTCAAAATCCAAACCCCCAAACAAACACACCCTAAAATATTAATTATATTTTAGATTTATTTATCTAATAAAAAAAAGTTTTAACAACTCAATCAATATTATAAAAAGTACTAATATTATTAGGATAGTTGCTGTTGATTCTCGGTCAAAAAAAATTATTAATATTATATAAATTTGTTGATTCTTATTTAATAAACAAAAATACTACTTCCTCAATCCAAAAAAATATGGAACTATTACTGTACATACCATAATTTAGGTAAAGTATAATTAGTAAATAATTAAGAAGTGTACTAGTAAAAATAATTATTATTTAGTAAAAATAATTATAAATTAAGATTAAAATAAGTAAATAGTTTAATTAAAATTAAAAAAATTTAAAATGCGATTAAAGTGCATAATTACGTTTCCAAAAATAGAAATGACAAATTATGTGGGACAGACGAAAATAGAAAATAATGACAAATTACGTGCGACAGAGGGAGTAATATTATATAAATTTGTCATAATAATTATATTGCATGAATAAAATTATCTAAATAAAATTGATATCACAATAATTTTTACTGAAATAAATTCAATAATCACAATAATTTATTGAAATAAATTTCAATAATCAATTTATCGGAATAATTCGATAATCACGTCGACTCGAGGTAGAACTTTTTTCCGTAAAAACGAATACGCCCCGATAATGCCTCCGGTTCGTGGCGCAATGTTCTCAAACATAAAACAACATTCGTCTCTGAATTAGGTGGCACCCCAATATTTCGGAGCTCTGGCGAGCTAATACCGTGTCGGAAGGCTTGAAAAGGAATGAAAGAAATAGGCCGAATGCAACCGGAATATCGATTGAAAACACACCGGAAAGGTCACCGGAAATAATATATATTAGAGAGAGGAGATGAATAATTGTTGCGTCTATAAAAATGAAAGAATGAGCACCATTTTTATAGGCAAACCATACGGGCAGGGAATTACAACTCCTTTGAAAACCGACGATTGATTTTTAAGGTAACCTCTAAATTAAATTGGAGTAATGACCACCATTCAATCGTGTGTAGTCAAAATTTCAAAATTATGTAATTCGGTGCATAATTATTATCCAACTTTAATGCAAATTAAATTTGAGTAATGACCACCAATTAAATCATGTGTATTCAAATCACCGATTATAATTTGTAATTATATTTAATGTTAATCCATGCATGTAAGTAACTGTGCACGCAAGTCCACACCAATTTATGCAATTTAAAGTCATATTTCATGCAAATATATTGTATATGTATATGCATGTCCATACATCTATAGTAAGTCTTTTAAATGTATGCATTTTTTTGGCTTATATTGTAATGTTATTTTATTGGACTTCGATTTCAACAAAAATATTTTATTGTTTCGATCAAGCTCCGAAGCAACATAGACTTCGTTAAATCTAATATTTGCCAAGCTCAAGCTATAACTCACGACCAATAATGGTTCGGACGAGTGGCACGCTCTTGTCGCTCACCAGCATTCACATGTCTTATACAACTCATATGCATTTCAACTCACCGAATAATCTGTTTCAAAATTTATGAATTTAATTTATAAATTATATCTCATCGAATAAATAATTAACCGATTATCCAACAAAATTTACATACATAGATATATAATACTCTCTCCATGTCACTTTCTTTTTTTAAAACTGTTTTACTTTTTAATTATATTTTAAATTTTTTTTTATTTTTTATTAGATTAACAAGTTATTTAATATTAATATATAATTATTTTTATTATATTTTAATTAATTTTACAAATACATTTTTAATTATTTATTGATTATACCACTCATAATTCTCGGTCAGTGTCATATTTGGAGTAGAGGGAATATGTTTTTTTATATATATAACTCATATTAATTTTTTGGTTACAAAATATACTCAAAAGTTTTTAACATGAGATTTAGAAAGTGTATTCAATTAAGATTTTAATGAATTTGTTTGGTTTTGTGAAATAATTTGAAAATGTATATTTTTTTTATGTGAAATATGAAAAATTGTGTAAGGAATATTAAAATAATGAATGTCTCTCATTATATTAATATTTTTTAAAAATTGTGTGGGAGAAAAAAGTTAAAAGAAACACACCCTTGGAGTTTTTAGACTTCAGTAAATTTGGAAATTCTATAAATTTTTAGAGTTTAATTAATTTTGATTATTGATTTATATGGATTTTGATAGATTTATTGAATTATTTACTGATTTACATGAATTTCATTATAGTTTATAAATCTGTGCATTAATTTTTTATTAATTTATATAATTTCAAATATATTTGTATATATATAATTAATATTTAAAAAAATATTAAAATACATTAATTTTAAAAAATATATTTATTATTATTATTATTCTCATTTTTATTTTTTAATAATAATAATAATAATTTTACATTTTCTTTTGTTATATTATTATTTCGATCGGATTTATAATATTATTTTTATTCAAGATAATTAATTTTTATCTTGTAACAATCTATTTAATTGTTATTATTATTTTTATTATTTATATAATTTTTTACACAAAAAATTATATTTCTAAATAAAATCACATTAAAATTACAGTTTTTTTAATTGAAATTAAAAAATTAAAAAAAGAATAAACATAAATTAACAGTGTAAAATTAAAATAGGTGGTTTTTAAACTAAAATTGAGATAAAAAGAAATTAATATTAAAATTATGGAAAGTTTAATTTTGATTTGACCTTTCAAAAAATCGAAACTGATAATTTTGATTTGAACCATTTGAGTAAATTTATTTTGTTATTTTAAATATATATTTTTTAAGTATAAAATTTGATTTATTAGGTGATCTAAAAATTATGCTCTTGATTTAATTATTTGAATAAATAATTTCGCAAATGCCAAATGGCGGGTGGATAATAAATATACATGCGACCATCAAGTAATGCATAAAAAAATGATTTAGCTTCCGTTTTTACTAGTGATGGTCTAGTTATTAATTTCTCTTTTGAGCAAACAACACATTTCAATTCATTTGTATTATGCTCTTGATTTAATTATTTGAATAAATAATTTCGCAAATGTCAAATGGCGGGTGGATAATAAATAACTAGTGATTGTCTAGTTATTAATTTCTCTTTTGAGCAAACAACACATTTCAATTCATTTGTATTTAATACCCTTTGATTTTTCTAAGTATAATCATAGATATTTTCAATAATTCGTCTCATCATAATATTATTGGGATGCTCAAATCCGTCATGTCAAATCATAGAATGTCTAGAGGTATGGTCTACTAGATATGTTTCAATTTCATTCAACTTTGTATAATATAATCCGAAAGACAATGAAGATAATTTTTCTAGCACATATTTTTATACATTAATGAATTTTGTAATCAACAAAATTTATTATTTGTCTTGCTCTATGATCTCTCTGCGAATATCATTAAAATTCAACATTTTTTTTTTTTGTGATTTACTAGAAAATAATATATTTTGGATATTAAGTTTTACTCATTTTAGGAGCAATATTATTGACCTGTCGCGCAGTCAATCAAATATTTCACCTAATCCGTGATCACAATTTAATGTAATACATGGGAATGGATCGTCTCTACAGGGATTGTGTGATTCACTCTTTCGTATTCTAATACAGTAAATAAAGGGGATTTTTCTTTTATTATTTAATGAAAATAAAATAACAAAGCAATTAAATTAAAAGGGAACTGACTATCAAGGGGATGTCTGGCTCGTTGATGCAGTTATGGCACTTGTGTTTTATCATTAATTCAATAAAATTAATTCTTATTAAAGTATCAATAAATTGGTTATAGTTATCAACAAACTCTGACAACCAATTTTTCCTTACAGTGTAGGTAATTAAGGTACGACCGTTAACTACCCCTAATTAAGCAAATAAACCTAGGTGCGCCCATAAGAATATTGTCTAACCGCATTGTAATTTAGAAAAAGCCCAATTCAAAACAATTACTACCTAGGAGGAGCAATTAGATTTGATTGTCTAACCCCGGGAAGGAACTATTCAACCCGGTTATCACCTATTCAAGTGCGAATACAATTACGGATATCCTACCTGAATTAACTTTAGATTATCAGACCAATTTAAATATCGGTACCAAAACATTCAATCAATCTAACAATCACAAACGCTATTCTCAGAATTAGACAAATATTGATAATAAAAAAGAACTTTTACAAAGAAAATCAAGAATCTCCAAAACAAAAGAACCAAAACATTATCACCCCTCAAACCAGAAAAGTATCTATTCCATAATCAAATAACAAAGAACAAAAGAGAAAGATAAAGTCATAGTGGGAGGGGGAAATCTTCTCTGTCGATTTGCTCCTACGCGATCTATGAATCTGTATCTCCTGCTGTGCGTTTCTGCCCTAGCCGTTCTCTCTTCCTATAGGCGTGTGTTCCCCCTTTTATTTAATTTTTGCCCTAATTATTTTGTAGATGGGCTTTTGGGCTTTAATTAATTTCTCATATCAAGAGGGTGTAGTTAGTCATGGTCATGACTAACTAGGTTGTGCAAATCTGTATTTTTCCTCCCTTTTTCTGCCAATTATGCCAAATTTGATATTTGTCCTCTGCACGCAGCAAATAAACAATTCGCATATAAATTAGGTAAAATCCAATCAAAATCACTCAAATATCGCATATGATATGAATATAAAACGCATGTGATTTCCAACTATCAATTCTTGTTATTTCTTATCCTTCAATCAATTTTACACTATCATCTATTGTATTAATTATGTGTTTTTTTTCCAACTTTAGATTTGTAAAATATTTCTTATTTTTCAGGATAGTGTACGTTGATGTACTATATATGAAACATATATTGTTTTCGATTTTTTTATTATAGCACGTTCAATATTTATATTTTTTCTTCCGGAAGAAATATCATAGAATAAGAGCAAAAATCATTTTTGGTCCAATTCAATATCATAATTATCAATTTTGGTCTCATTCAAAAAAAATTATCAATTTTGGTCCCACTCAAATGAAAATTTATCAATTTTAGTCCCAAGATGGCTGACCGGGACTAAACACGGCCGTGTTGGCTTGAACACGGCATGTTGGATGACTCAGAAGGTGATTGGGCGTCCCAGGCAACCAACACGGTCAACACGGCCGTGTTGAGACCCCTGCACTTCTAAACACGGTCTGTGTTCCTGCCCATGTTCTGAACACAGCCATGTTCCTGCCCATGTTCTCAACACAGCATGTTCTAGGCCATGTTCTCAACACAGTCATATTGTAGGCCATGTTTTCAATATAATCATATTGTCGGTCATATTTATTATTATTTTTACTTTTTGGTTAAAATTATTTGATATATATATTTATAATTTAACAAAAATATTTTTTACAATTATTTCATAATATAAAAAATAATCAATTTTTAATATTTTAAAAATATATAAAAATAATAATATATTAATATATACTTTTTCAATAATCATCATTATATATATTTTTAAAAATTTATAGTAAAAATTTTAAAATATTATTTTAAATTAATTATTTTTTGTAAATTATAAATTAAATTTATTATTCAAAATAATATTTTAAAATAATACTTCCTCCGGGTCACTGTAGATATGATTATAATAAGTATAATTAGTAAATAATTAATAATGTATTAGTGAAAATAATTATCATATAATATAAATAACTATAAATTAATATTAAGATAACTCATTAGTTTAATTAAAATTAAAAAAAAATAAATTAAAAAATAGTGTGTAATTATTTTTTAAAAAAGAAAAGTGACATGGATGTAGGACGGACATAAACGATAATATGGACATGGTAAGTGGGACGGAGAGAGTATTATTAAAAATATATATTAATATATTATTTTTTTTTATATATTTTTAAAATATTAAAAATTGATTATTTTCTATATTATGAAATAATTGTAAAAAATATTTTTGTTGAATTATAAATATATATATCAAATAATTTTAACCAAAAAGTAAAAATAATAATAAATATGACCTACAATATAATTATATTGAAAACATGGCCGTGAACATGACCTACAATATGGCTGTGTTGAGAACATGGATAAAAACATGGCCTAGAACATGATTGTGTTGAGAAGATGAGCATGAACATGGCCTAGAACATGACTGTGTTGAAAACATGGGCAGGAACACGGCCGTGTTCAGAAGTGCAGGAGTCTCAACGCGGTAGTGTTGGCTACCTGGGACGCCCAGTCACCTTCTGGGTCATCCAACACGGCCGTGTTCAAGCCAACACGGCCGTGTTCAGTCCCAGTCAACCATCTTGGGACTAAAATTGATAAATTTTCATTTGAGTGGGACCAAAATTGATAATTTTTTTTGAATGGGACCAAAATTGATAATTTTTTTTGAATAAGACCAAAATTGATAATTATGATATTGAATGAGACCAAAATTGATTTTTACTCCATAGAATAATATGTAAGTAATATGAATGAAATTCATAGTTGTTAGCCTTATTACAAAATATGATAGTAAAAATTATTATATATAGGGGATACCAATGGTATAAATTATCAACATTGCTCTTTCATAATGCTCTATATACATAATCAAGAGTTTTCAAAATATACACATTAAGGAGGCTCAAAATATAATCTAGATTTTCAAAATATACACTATCGAGGTTCATAATATATAAACTTTTAGAGTTATCAAAATATGAACTTTTAGAGTTATCAAAATATGAACTTTTAAGATTTTATCAAAATATGAACTTTCAAGATAAATTTATTTACTGATCATTGACATCTTTAGGTGATTTTTTTTTCTTTACAATAGCTAATGGGGAAAATCAAACATTTATACGTTAATTATAATTATATTGAAAAGAAATATTTTTAAAAAATAATTTAAAAATTTTTGGCAAAACTTCTACAGTGTTACGATATCCTTTTATTGTGTACGGGCATTACAATTTTCACAACCCATTTGAATAACTCTATAAAAAAAAAAAAAATTATTATCTTTATATTAGCATTTTTTTGACAAAGTTTCGTACTGATAATATATTGTGTAATGTATAACAAATATACCTATGATAATACAATATTATAATAATATATAAGTTGTGCAATGAAAAGTATTTACATCGTGTGCTATCGGATAAGCTACGGTGTTACCACTGACAACACACAATATGCGTTAATATAATACAAATACAACGCATGGTATAGTCTCATACAACAGTTGAGTTTAACACATAACATACTCTTGTACAACACATGCAGTAATTATGAACAAACAACACATACTTTTATTACAAACAGCAAATATATGTAACGTTTGTGCTGATTTGAGACCATAACCCTCCCTATATATGTAACGTTTGTGTATAATTTATATGGAGAGAGAGAGGGAATGAAAATCGTTTACTATTTATTATTCCTCAAAATAATACAATGAGCAAGCCTACTGATAGGCTTTTAAAATTATATTAGTCATTTAATGTGCTACACAGTATGATTCTATAATGACACATATATGCATGATATAATGACCTGTGTGAAAATGCAATGTATTGTGACACCTATTTACGTACGTGTCATAACACATACATATTCTTTATTTTTCAATCAAAACTGCATGGGTGAGCATGGGAAAGCACAATGTCTCAAAATTGTTGACAATTATCTAAAACTCTAACAAGGTTGTATGCTACATAAATTATATACTAATACTATTTATCAATAAATTTTGTTACTATATAAAAGCTTATCAATACACACATATAGATAGATGTTTAGCTGTGAACAATACTCCTATGTACTATTAAAAATAACTCGAGCACAAAGTTTGTATTTTTTGTTTGTTATATATATATATATATAAATTAAATTAGGAAAAAAAAATAATTTTAGTCTAAATATAACTAAAATTTATCAATTTTGATTACAATATAAAAAACTCATCAATTTTAGTCTCATTATAAACAATTTCAATCAATTTTAGTCCAACCGTTAAAAAAACTAACGGAAATTATTGACGTGGACTCAATGGAGTTACGGGGCAACTGACCTGAAAACTATATGACCATGTACAATTATACACAGCCGTGTATAATTAAGTATACAATTATACACGACCGTATTTAATTCTACATAACCGTGTACTTTTCTGATTTGGTCTAAAACTTTATTATTTTTATATATATTTTTTTAAAAAAAATATTTTGAATTTAAAATAATTCATATAGTTAAAATAAAAAAGGATAAATAATAAATTATAATATAATTAAAATGTATCAATTTTAATTCAAATATAAAAATTTATAGGATATGTTGTTCCGGAAGATTTTGCTTAAAATTTTACTATTCATAAAAAATTTTCTTCTTATAAATATCCAATTATACAATTATTTTTTTATATTATATTACAAATTTATTTTAAATTTCAATACAATTTCAACGAAACATATGTAGCTGTATTGAAATTGTAAATTTAATTTTTAATACTATAATATACAAAAATAAAAATAATTATGTAATTGAATATTTTTAAGAAGAAATTTTGGTAAATAGTATAAATTTTAGGCAAAATTGACATTCGAGATAAATTTTTATATTTGAATTAAAATTGATACATTTTAATTATATTAGGAACTACAGTTGATTATTTCCATTTTAACTATATCAACTATTCTACCATTAAATTAAATTAAGTAATAATTTAATATGATATTTTATAAATATATATATATATATATATTGAATAACATGAAAATCGAATGGTAAGAAAAAAGGCAACCAGAAAGCATCAGCTAAAATGGGGAAAGAGCCTCTTCATTACTGTTAAGATGGTTCATAATGTTACAAAAGCACAAGATACAAAAAGGAGGATGATGATATGACACAACATATTTCCATGTAATATGCAAATGCACTTCTCATCGCCCCTTTTACACCAACATTCAATTTTGCGAGTGAGCATGCCAAAAATTTACTCGGCAAATATAATCTCTTCGCAGAGAAGATGGGGAAAGAAAAGCTTACCCTAGTAGCTTACTCCGATCTCCCTTTGTGCCTTGTAGACACCTTTTCGGCAGATTCACGCCCGTCCGTTGTGCTGAATCCACTAGAAGAATCATTAGAATTGGTAATACTGGTGGAATACTTTTTGATCCTTAATGAGATAAGAATGCTTGAGGAGATCCCGAGAAGAGGAAAGACGTACGACCAAATCTGTGATTTCCGGGCACCGGATGCTGAAGCCACAGCAGCACTGGCAAGGCTGCCAATTGAAGTGTTCTGTAGGATCATGGGCAGGCAGCCAATTATCGTAGGAAGCAGAAAGTCGACCAGAAACCCAACATTGGTAGCAGCCAGTGCATAGTTTATGACGTAGGATGGAATGGGCGAGAAGCGAGCAAGTAGAACGAATTTCCAACCGTCTTTTTCGACTCCCCTTGAGAGCAAGCTAAAGTACTTGTTGTTCTGCACCCATTGTGCAGCAGAGCTGGAGCTTCTAAAGACGAGCCTGTAAAAGAAAAGTGGATGAAATCGGACAGAAAGGGAATTCAAATGCACAAATGGTTAGATATATATATATATATATATATACACACACACATATTGCTTTGGTTAACTAAATCTACCGCTCCGTATATGGTGAGGGAAAATACTTTGCTCGTAGCTACAACTGACCAAATTAGTATGACTGTTAAAAGTAAGCAACGAAGATTTACCCATATGATGTCTCTCCCCAAGATATAGATATTCAAGGGATAAAATGCATAACACCCCTTGTATTTTATAATAAATACACAAAATACTCTATATTTTATTTATTGAGTAAAATCATTTTCACAAAACATCCATCCTCTCAGTCCAAAGAGATGTTAATTGTAAACATTCACTTAATTATATAAATTTTATACATATAAGAAAGATAAAATATCTTAAATAGCCTTCTTTAAATTAAATAAATAATTAAATAATCCACGATCTAATTTTTACCAAAATATAATTATGAAATGAATGATTGATGAATTATATATTTATCAATTTTTTTTAAAAAAAAGGCTATCTAAAACATCTCATTTGCATAATTAGGCTATTTACGCAATAATAAAGGTATTTTGTACATTTATAATGAAACACAAGGGTATTATGCAATTTACCCATATTCAAATAAGAAGAGTTCATCAATAACACTATCTGGAATCACAGTTTCCACTTCCCCATTAAACTTTCTATCAACCTAAGAAAACCCATCTTGATATTATTTATGAATATCTTCTTGGCAACCACATTATCGTCAACCCGCTGCCCACCCGCCACACACAATTGGATCAATGAGATAGGAGGTAGAAATCTCACTGTTCCGACGCCCAGTGCAGGATGCGAATCCACAAAATAATTCTACCACAGAGAATTCAATATACTAACACAATCCAATTCTCGCAATTCACTTCCACTAGACAAAGAATTCTTGAAAAGATTAATTAAAGGAAATCATACTTCTAGAAACTCTAACTGTTCATGCTACTAACTATTTCCTCCGGAGATGTGAATAATGGTGCTGCAAGTGCACCCGGAAAACCCATACATGTTCAATTAATTATTTCAAGCAACACCAAAAAAAAAAAAAAAAAAAAAAAGGAACATCTTAATGGCGAGCTTCGATGCAAAGGAATCAAAACTCAGAAAGTATCCGATCAAAAATAAGACAAAGTAACTCAAAAAGTAATAGCGGAAGATGCATAGGCAGCACGCAACCAAATTTTAGTTATCTTCTTCATAGCTAAGTGCTCAACTAATTAGTTTTTATGTTCCACAATGCATAGCCTAATAAGTCAATCAAAGTAAACATACCCTAAAGGAAACAGCATGAACCGAATCAGTTTTTAGCCCAAATTATAGGTATATTCTATGAAATTTTAAGACCTGAATGCAATAAAAGTGCATAAATCAGTAAACAGTTTCTGCAAACTTATCATAACAGATACTTTGTTTTACAGCTCCGTTGTAGAGACATGAACTAGCGTCTTCCTTGCAAACTCTGTCAATTTTTAATCCCAAAATCTGTAGAGCCAAAAAATGAACGTATTCTCTTGTGAATACTATCGATCCATTGACAAGCTTTCCATTACTCGAGACTTCCTTTTAGTTCTTTCAATTGTTCAAAATAGCTCAAGGAATAATTAACAACAAGAATGCAGTGAAAACTACAATTTACTACTCCCTTGATCACCTCATCTTTAGGTTAGGTCAAACTTGGGAAGCCTCGAATCGAATCCACGTATCTTGATCTAAAGGATACATTAAATCTACCATGGTTGTCGAATTAACTTAGTACACAGCTATATTAGGGAATAAGAAATCATAGAAAACTTGCCTGCCGATCCAGAAAGAGAGGGAGGCTCCGAGGACTTTTGCCGAGAAGACGCACAGCAGAGCCGGCAAGAATCCGAAGATAATAGAAGCTCCGGCCTCAAAGAACACCGCATAGGGCAGACACAAAGCCAGAGTGATCGTGTGAAGTCCGACGTAGGCGGGGATTGCCCAAAACCCTAGACGATCGGACATTTCTCTTAACCACTCCATCGCAGCCGAATTCTTCCCGCTAATCCATCCAAATTTGCCGCTCATAATAACCACGCCGGCCAACGCAACCGCCACCGCCGCCGCGGCGCCCCATCGGCGTCCCATCGCTTTTGCTTCTACCGTTGTGCGTGTGGGACAATACGATGCCGTATCGTCTGTCCTGCGTGGGGTTTACTGTTTATTGAAGACTTTGGTGGGGTGGAGTTCTTTTTATTAGAGGGCACCAAATCCTCTTTCCAAATTTCCGAAATTCGCCCCTATTCCAATCAATAATATCATTACATTATAATATAGAAGAGTCTGGTGTGTTTGTTTCAAGGATTTTGGAGGATTTTCACTATTCATCCAATTTTTTTTCTCCCAAAATATCAAATCAAACACCTATTTTTCATTTTTTATATTATACTAAAAATCAATTTTACATTCAAAACATCACATCAAACCCTATTTATATCATATCATACAACTATTCAAATTCAAAATTTTTACTATTGAAATCTCAATCCAAAATCCAAACCCTCAAACCAACACACCCTAAATGTACTTAATTGCATTTGGGGATTTAGAAAAAAAAAAAAAAAAATTATTCCTATTGCTTTCTTTATTCTTTAAATAAAAAATAAAAGAGAATTATATCTAATTTAATGTGATTTACTTTTAGTATGTTATTTTTTAATTTTTTGTAAAAAAGGAGTATTATGTTTTAATATAAAGATTAAATTTAAATGTATAATTTTAAGAGTTTATATTTTCTATATTTTTTCAAAGAAATTTAGTTTAAATCGTGACATATTATAAAAAAATAATACTGTATATTGTTATAAATTATAAAATAATATAATACAAATTGAGTTTGAATATAATTATTTTTTAATGAAAATATGGAAAAAAATATCTAAAATTATATTTAAATTTATTCTTTTTATTATTATTATTTTTTATGGATATTGGCATCATTTTATTGATGGTAATAGAAGAGATGTTTGTTGGGTTTGATTTAGAATTGAGTTTTTTTTTTTTAATTTTATTTAAATATTATTTGATATAATATTTTATAAATAAAAAACTTATTTATTTTCATTAATATGTAAGTTAAATATTATTGTTTTTCTTTAAGAAAAAAATCAAATGCATTTATGATAAATTTTGAAATATCTATTATATATAGCATATTTAGAGTTTGTTTTTTTAGGTTTGATTTGACCAAATTTACTGTCCAGTTGCTGTGATTTGAGCGTCAAAAACTCCGACTATATAGGTGTAAGAGTAAGATGTAGGGTTGCAAGCATAAGTGATTCTGCTATTTTATTTATTTTTTTGTTTTTTAAATTTACAAATGATGTGCATGACTCTGCAAAAATATGATAAATTAATTTTTTTTATTATTTTAATAAGTATAATTTAATAAAATATATACAATATATATGTTATTTTGTAAAACATAAAACTTTATATAATACAAATAAATAAAAAAAATATAAACATTTATTTATGATCAACATAAATTAATACTCAAAAAATACTATTATTAATTTTATAAATTTAATTTACTACATATTTAGATCATTATTATTTTTATTAACTATCACATCAATTAAATCAAAACTCCCAAACCCAAACCAAATCTACAATCAAAGAAACACAAAAATCTAAACTTATCAAAAAATTCAAACTTAATCCAAACCCAAACTCAATTTCCTCAAACTACCTCAAAAGAAATACACCCTTAATTACACGGTATTATTTAGGGGGTATTTGACAAATAGTTTTTTGAAGAGCTTTTAGCTTATTGAACAGCTTTTAGCTGTTTGACTAGTCAAAAAGCTAATTTAGGTGTTTGGTTAATTAGCTTTTTGGAATAGCTTTTTGGACCCAAAAAGCTAATTTCTAAAAAGCTAACTTACCCAACGTTTTGAAATAATTTTTTTCTGTAAAAAAAAAAATTATTCCTTATATGCCCTTAAAAATTTATTATGCATTTTACACAAATAAATATATTTTGATTATTTATTAATTATATTAGAATATTTTATTATAATATAGTTTTACTTTTATAAATTTAAAATAATTAATTTTTATATAAAAATTATTTTAATTGTAAAATATATAAATTTATTAAAATCAGCATAAAATAGAAAATATAAATACTCCCTCCGTCCCATTGAAAGGTTATCATTTTCTATTTTCGTCCCTCCCAAAAAACAAGGTTACCATTTCTTAATTTAGTAATTGTATTATCTATCTAACATAATAAATACCCTTTCAACTTACATTTTATTACACAAATGCTATTACTTTTATATTACAACATACTAATAGGGGTATTTTTGTCTTTTTTAATACAATCCAATATAATACTAATATTCAAAAATCTACGTACAAAAAGCAAATGCCACCCTTCTAACGGGACGGGGGAGTATTAATAATTTATTTTTATATTAAAATTACATTATATAAATTTTATACTAAAAATAAATTAAATTTATTGAAAATTATAAATATAATGAACTAATCGATAACTAACATAATAAATATATACACGAAAAATTTATTATTTTATATTTTATTAGAAAAAACTATTTATATATTTTAATAAAAATATATTATTTTTTAAAATCTAACTGTAATAAAAATAAATACTTTTATACACTTTTACAATTTTCAATAACTAATAACAAAAAAATTTTAAACATTCTAAACTCAAAAGAACATTTGAATATATTAGAAATAAGCATAAAATAGAAATGTCCTCGATTGTCATTTTACATATAAACAGCTAATATCAAACAGTTGTTTTACCAAACATTTTAATACAAACAACTAATCGAATCAGCTAGTCAAACCAGTTAATTGAATCAGCTATCAGCTAATTGAATTAGCTGACAGCTAACAACTATCAGCTAATTGCCAAACACGCCCTTAGACAAAGAGTTGAGTAAAACAATTAAATATAAAAAATATACCCTAAAAATATTATATCAAATATAAAATTTAAATACTTCATCTGTCCCAAAATAATAGAGACATTTGAAATAGACACGAGAATTAAAGAATAATAGTATTATATTGATATTGAATGTAAAAATATTTTTAAAAGACGAAAATGTCCTTACTTTATGTAATTATTGTGGAAAAAATTGAGATAATTTTATAAAAAGGCAGGGAACTAGTTACCAAAAATGAAAACGAGACTATTGTTTTAGAATAGACGAAAATGACAAAATGAAAATATTATTTTGGGATGGAAGGAAAACATTATTTTAGGGGTGTGCTGGTCTTGTGTTTTGGGTTGAAGAAAAAAATTTTGATGTGAGGTATACAGAATTAGGTAAATAATAGTATAAAAATAATGAGCATGCTTGGTATATTTATTTTTCTGGAGAAATATATTGGAAATTTTTTCGTAAAGAAACAAACCTAAGAGTTTACTTTTTATTTAATTTTTTATATAATTTTGAATATAATTGTTGATGTATTTTTTTAACAAACAAAAAGTAAAATTCAAAGATATGGAAATATCCTTAAATTTGATTAATTAGTGCCTGAAATTAGGAATCTCTAAACACTGTACGGTACATAAGAAAAATTAACTGGAAATTAAAATGCTGGAAATTTAAAGTGGTGATCCCCGAATCTGACTTTGCTTTTGTCGAAGTTGATTGAAGATGCCTTCTCCAGAAAAATCCAAATCCTTAAATATTCCTTGAAGAAAACGCTTGGAACCGTCGTCTGGTTGGTTACAACAACCGCCGTCAACCGCCCAAAAGAAACGTTTTGAAACATCGTCTGGTCAGTTACAGCAACCGTCTCGCCAACCCAACCGACTAATCCAGCGACTAACTGGTCGCTAGACCAAGAGACTCCTTGGCCGCCCCCACCAAGCGACCAAACTACTGTTCACTTAAGTGGGCAATCAATTACTAGACCTTACTTCGCCCGACCTCCGTAGCAGCCGATTTTACTTGGCTGACCAACCAACTGTGAACCAACCGACTACAAACCATCCGACTTATTGATCTGACCTGCTGACTATCCGACCTGCGGACCTTCCGACCTGCGGACCTTCCGACCTGCGTACCTTCCGACTCGCTGACTATCCGACCTGCGGACCTTCCGACCTGCGAACCAACCGACCGGACCAATCGACCGAGGACCAACCGACCTGCCTATTCGACCGCAGACCTTCCGACCTGCCGATCCGATCAAGGACCAACCGACCAGACCAACCGACCAAAGACCAACCGACCTGAGCGCAAATTTTTCTCCTTTTCCACCCGACTTCGTGCCTAACTTCCTTTAAGATCATGCTATCCTTATTTTTATTATTATTATTATTATTATTATTTGTGCGTAACAATAATATTTTGTAAAAAAAATTATTATATTTTTATAAAAATTGTAAAACAAGTGTAATAAAAAAAATTAAAATTAAAGTTGGATTAAATATTTTATTTTTTATTTTTAAAGAAAATAAATTAAATAATAAGGATAGAATTTAGAGAAGAAAAAAATTAAATATAATCAAACACTATTAATTCTCTTTCTTATTTATTAGTATATATAATGGTGTAACTAATTAATTTATTGATTGAGAGAAATTCATAAAATTTGGAATAGAGGATTTATTGCCCTATTAGAGGTCTCCAGCCACAATTCATTGGACATACTTTGGGTGCGTTTTGTCTTAAAAGATTTAGAAATTTTGATTTAATTTTGTTATTAAAATAATATATGATAGAATATTTATCTAAAAAAATTTAATTTAAAATTCAAATAATAAAATTTAAAATTTTTTTAATTAAAACATACTTTGTATTTTAACATTCAAACTACCAAAATGCATACACCTGTTACGAAACGTACATGTAGTAATTACGTAGATGTTATTTGGATTACTACATAGATGTTATTTGGATACTTTGTCATGCTATATACGTAGTAAGCACGTGAATGACTTGTGGTATATTATTAACCAAAAATGTCATTTATTGTTATGCTATAAATACCTAATGCAATGTAATGAAATACACAAATAGAAGTGATCCCATTCCACCCAAACTTCATTCTCTGCTCTCCCTCTCAATTTATTTACATCCATACATATATATATATACTCACAAACACAAGTCACTTAACACACACTACTATCATCGTTACATATATATATATATATATTGTTATACACTCCACCCACCTATTATACATATATATAACACACACTCACCATTATATTATTATTATATAACACGTTATCAACACGAAAGCTCTTGCCTATTTTATTTTTAGTAAGTTTTATTTTTATATTATCTATATTATCTATTTTCTACACTATGAAAAATCTTGCAAATTTTCTTTTAAATCTCTGTCTCTCACTGGCAATAATTTTCTGACTTGGTCTCTGGATGTAGAAATACATATAGTTTCTATGGGCCTTATTTATACAATTGCCAGTGAAAATGCGGCTACAAGTCAAGATCGGGCTAAGGCTATTATTTTCATTCGTCACCATCTGGACATTCCTTTACAGTATGAATATTTGACGCTGAAAGATCCACTTGATTTATTGAATGAATTGACGGAAAGATTTGAGCACTTGAAATATATCACTCTCCCCAAAGCCTGACATGATTGGCTACAGTTGCAAGATTTTAAAACTGTTACGGAGTACAACTCTGCTATCCATCAGATTACATCTCAGTTGAAACTCTGCGGAGAAATTGTTACTGAGAATGATAAATTGAAAAAGACTTTTTCTACCTTTCATGCTTCTAATGTTGTTCTGCAACAACAGTATCGTGAGAAAAACTTTCAAAAGTACTCACAGCTCATTGCATGTCTTTTATTAGCTTAGCAAAAAAATGAGTTACTGATGAAAAATCATCAGTCTCGGCCCTCTCATTCCAATATGTTCCCTGAAGTGAACGTGACATTTTCTTAACGAGGCCGAGGACGTGGTAGAAGCTGTGGACGTGGTCGTGGTCGTAACAGTCAACGCGGTCGATATACCCTATACAATTGCCGCAGTTTTGACATTAACAAGATACAGAGTAAACCCCAATATGGGGACATAGCCGAAAAGGCTAAATAGAGAAAGAGAAAAATTGTCATTTATAATCGGTGTGGCATTGAAGGCCATTGGATCAATACCTGAGAACAACCAAACACTTAGCCGATCTTTATTAAGCCTCATTGTAGAAAAAAGGGAAAGAGGTCGAGATTAATCACGCTGATAATGATAATAACCCCGATGATGATCTTCTGGATTACGACACAACACATCTTGATATAGCGGATTTTGTCGTAGATCCAGCAAACCCCCAGTGACAGACATACTATGTCATTTTACATTATGCTATTTTATATTTTGTAATATTTAAATTATCGCATATTACCTTTTTATAATGCATTTTATAATACTTATATATGCCTTTATTAATACTTCATTTATTTATATTTGAATGTTAAATGGATGTCAATCAAAATGATGCAAATATGTGTTTCATTAACAGTGCAACGACACATACTATATTGAAACACAAAAAATATTTCTCTCATTTGAAAAAGGAAAGGACGAATGTCAATACAATAAGTGGCAGTGCAAAATTAATTGAAGGCTCTGGAGAAGCCATTATATTTCTCCCCGCAGGGACGGAAATTGTGATACAGTTTACACTGTTGGCCACTAAAGCTCGAAGAAATTTATGAGCTTTTATGACATTCGGAAAAATTGTTATCCCATTGAAACTATAAGTAATACTGATGGTGAATTTTTATTGATCACCAATATCGTTGATAAAAAGAAATGCATCAGTGAGAGATTACCCTCATTCTCTACTGGTTTATATTATGCCAGATTAGGAGCTGTTGAAACACACCTCACGGTAGATCAAAAGACTACCGATTTTCAAATATGGCATGATCGCCTTGGGCATTCTGGCAGTATAATGATGAGGCAAATAATTGAGAATTCGCACGACCATTCATTAAAAGGTTAAAAAGTGTTAAACTCAAATGAGTTAACCTGTGTTGCCTGCACTCAGGAAAAAATGATAATCAGGCCATCGTCAGCTAAAGTAGGTATTGAAACACCTACATATTTTAAAACAATATACGGGGATATATATGGACCAATAGACCCACCATGTGAGCCGTTTAAATATTTTATAGTGCTTATTGATGAATCTACCAGATGATCCCATGTCTGTTTATTATCTACTCGCAATATGACATTTGTGAGATTGCTGGCCCAAATTATTAAATTACGGGCACAATTTCCCGATAATCCAATTAAGACTATACGTCTGGATAGTGCTGGTGAATATACATCGAATGCATTTGATAATTATTGCATGTTGATTGGAATTAATGTAGAGCACCTAGTTTCTCATGTTCATGCACAAAATGGCTTGGTAGAATAACTTATTAAAAGATTACAACTGATTTTTAAACCATTACTGATGAGGTCTATGTTGCCTGTTTCTGCTTGGGGGCATGCAATCTTACATGCAGAAACACTTATAAGAATGAGGCCGACAAGCTATCATAGCTACTTCCCGATGCAGTTAGTATTTGGTCACGAACCAAATATATCTCATCTACGTATTTTTGGGTGTGCTGTTTGTGTTCATATTCCACCCCCCAAACGTACAAAAATGGTTCCTCAACGTAGATTGAGCATTTATGTCAGATATGAATCGCCGTCAATTATAAAATATCTTGAACCTATGACGGGTGATTTATTCACTGCAAGATTTGCAGATTATCATTTTGGCGAATCATATTTTCCGACATTAAGGGGAGACAAAAATGAACCGAAAAGGGATATTAATTGGAAAATCCCATTGAATTTTTGTGATCCTCATACAAAGCAGTGTGAACTAGAAGTTCAACGCATTATACACTTGCAAATATTGCAAATCAGTTACCAAGCCAATAGCTGTTTCCCGGACAAACTGATGCTAATGCTCCGGCTAAAATAATTGTCCATGGTGGACAAATTGCAAGCGTTAATGAATCAGTGACACACTTAAAGCGTGGTAGACCATTCGGTTCCAAAGACAAACATCCTTGAAAGAAAAGAGGAATTAATAATGATAATCATGAAAATATCATGAATGACATTGATAAACCTCAATCTAATGAGGAAGTCAACCCTAAAATAATTGCTCCAGAAGAGCACGATCTTGAAGAACATGATGAGATTATTGAAAACTCAATTAACTATGTTACTTCAAGAAAATATTGGAACCGTAAAGAGGTAATTATTGATAATGCCTTCGCATACAATTTAGCACTTGATATAATGAAAGAAAATGAGGATCTAAAACCAAAATCGGTTCATGAATGGTGGCAAAGAAATGACTGGCCAAAATAGAAAAATGCGATTCAATCAGAGCTTGACTCATTAAACAAAAGAGAGGTCTTCGGACCAACTGTTCAAACAACAGATGGTATAAAACCAGTTGGATATAAATGGGTGTTTTTACGAAAAAGAAATGAGAATAATGAAATTGTGAGATATAAAGCCCGTCTTGTAGCTCAGGGATTCTCACAAAGACATGTAGTAGATTTTAATGAAACATACTCTCTGGTTGTTGATGGAATAACATTTAGATACCTTATGAGCCTAGTAGTGCGAGAAAAACTCGACATACGTCTTTTAGACGTAGTTACTGCATATATTTATGGCTTATTGGATACTGATATTTATATGAAAGTTCTTGAGGGATTCAATATGCCTAAAGCATACAAATTAAACACAAAAGAATCATATTCCATCAAATTGAAGAAGTCATTGTATCGACTTAAACAATTAGGGCGAATGTGGTATAACCGTGTTAGCGAATGTTTAATAAAAGAAGGTTATACTAATGATCCAATATGCCCATGCGTCTTTATAAAGAAAAATGGATCAAATTTTTTTTCTTATTGCAATATATGTTGACGATCTCAATTTAATTGGAACTCCTGAAGAGATCCAAATTGCAGTTAAATATCTAAAGAAAGAATTTGAGATCAAAGATTTTGGAAAGACAAGATATTGTCTGGGATTACAAGTGGATTATGTTAATAATGGAATATTTATCCATCAATCCACATATACCCAAAAGGTATTAAAGCAATTTTATATGAATAAATTTCACACTCTGAGTACATCAATGTTGGTCAGATCCCTTGATCCCAGTAAAGATTCATTTAGGCTAAGAGAAGAAATTGAAGAAATACTTGGCCCCGTGGTACCATATCTCAGCGCTATTGGGCGCATTAATGTACCTTGCAAATTGTACCAGGCCAAACAACTTTTTCAGTAAATCTACTAGTCAAGTTTAACGCATTCCCCATAAAGCGCAATTGGAATGGTATCAAGCACATTTTTCGTTATCTTCAGGGAACTCATGAGCTCGGTTTATTTTATTCGAGTGAATCTCGAAATGAATTAATTGGTTATGCTGATGCTGGTTATCTGTCTGATCCACATAAAGCAAGATCTCAAACTGACTATTTATTTACTTGTGGTGGAATCACAATCTTTTGGAGATCTTCTAAACAGACAATAACAGTTACTTTTTCAAATCATGCTGAGGTTTTAGCAATTCACGAAGTCAGTCGTGAATGCATTTGGTCGAGGTCTATGACTCACTATATTCAGAAAAATTGTGGTTTGATTTTTGATGATGATTACCTCCTACAATATTATTTGAAGATAATGCAGTTTGTATAGCTCAATTATAAAAGAGATATATCAATGGCGATCGGACAAAGCACATATCTCCGAAATTTTTTTCACTCATGATCTTCAGAAAAATGGTGAAATTAGTGTGCAACAAATTTGATCGTCTGAAAATTTTGCAGATTTATTTACGAAGGTGCTACCGACTGCAATATTCAACAAATTGGTGCAAGGAATTTGAATGCATCTGATAAAAGATATCAAATAAAGTCCAAAACAGGGGGAGTGCATTAATACAAAAATGATGTACTATTTTTCCTTCACTATGATTTTTTCCCACAGGGTTTTTTCATAGTAAGGTTTTAACGAGGCACATTCTTCGTATGAAAGCATCTAAGGTGGAGTGTTACGAAGCGTACACGTAGTAACCACGTAGATGTTATTTGGATGCTTTGACAATGTTCATATATATATAGATATATATGTGTTCCCAAATGATAATATACAAAAAAATGCTAACATCCCTTTTAAACTCAAATGGTAAAGTATAAACCAACTTAAGTTTGCTCAACAATGTGGAGAACCTGCTTGGAAAGAGGGACTTGGTGAAGATATCCGCAGTTTGATCCTCGGAAAAGACAAGAAATAGGTGAACAATACCTGCACAAATATGCTAGCGAACAAAGTGGCAATCAATCTCAATATGATTGGTGCGCTCGTGAAAGATATCATTATGGATATCTAAATTGCGCCCGTGCTGTCACAATGGAAGGAAGTGGAAGAAGGGTGAGGAACCTCGAGATAAGAAAGAAGCCAACGAAGCCAAAGAAGCTCTAAAGTCGAATCCGCAAGGGCACGAAACTCAAACTTTGCACTTGAGCGAGAAACAAGATTCTATTTCTTGCTACGTCAAGAAACAATGGAACTCCCCAAGAAAAAACAATAACCTGTGATGGATCAATGATCAATTGGATCATCTGCCCAATTAGCATCAGAGAAACCAACAAAAACCAATAAAGAGTCAGCAGAAAAGTGAAGACCATGTAGGAGTGTTCCCCTAACATAGCAAAGGATGCGTAACACAACAGCGTAATGAACTGTCCGGGGATTAGTCATGAACTGACTAATAACATGAACCACATGAGCTATGTTAGGGCGAGTAACCGTGAAATAGATCAGGGATCTCACCAACTGCTGATAGCAGGAGGGATCATCTAATAGAGTGTTGTCGAAATGAGTAAGTCGGCAGTTCCCCTCGAGAGGGGTGGATGCGATCTGGCTGTCATTCAAACCTGAACGAGATATGAGATTAAATACATATTTCACCTGAGATAGATATATATCATCTAGAGCGTCAGAAATCTCAAGTCCAAAAAAGTAGCGGAGCTGATCACAAGACTCTTCATGTTGAAGTATCGATGGACATAGGTCTGTAAATCTGATATACCAGAGGTGTCGTCATCGGTAATAACCATGTCATCCACATACAATAAGATAATGATGATCCTCTTTAGAGAACAACGAATAAAGAGAGCAGAGTCATAAAAAGATGCAGAAAAACTATACTGAAGAAGCGCAACACTAAACTTCGCGAACCAAGCTCGGGGTGCTTACTTCAGTCCATAAAGGGCACGACACAACTTACATACCTTCCATGAAAAATCTGAACCAGATGGAGGAGTCATGTATACTTCCTCAAACAAATATCCATGAAGAAACACATTCTTCACATCCAATTGTAATAATTTCCAACGTCGAACACCAGCAACAACAAGGAGACAATAGACAGGTGTCAAACAAGCAATGAGAGCAAATGTCTCCTCATAATTAATACCCTACTTTTGCGAAAAACCCTGGCTACAAGGCGAGCCTTGTAGCGCTCAACAAAACCCGAGTGAGTTTTGATATTGTATACCCACTTGCAGCTAATATGTTTCTTGCCAGGAAGGAGATTGACGATATCACACGTGCCAGTCTTCTCAAGAGCCTGCAATTCCTCAGACATATCGACACACCATAAGGGATCACAGTTCGCCTCACGAAAGGTCTTGGGTTCATGGTGAGATAAAATGACAGAAAAACAATGATAATCAAGTAGATGAAATGGAGAATGACTTACATAGGTGGGTCGCCGATCAATGGTGGCAGGAACTGGAACTTCTAGAGGATCGGACACAGGCTCAAGAGGTACAGATGGGTTAGCTGGTGGTGAAGGATCAGCATCAGACAGACCAACAGGCACAGATGGGGGTTTGGGAGCTGTAAGAGGATGAGAGGAACCCAAAATAAGAACGGGGACTCTGACTGAAAGGGAATGGAAAATTTAGACTCAGAGAAAAATAACTAATGCTCTCAAAATTTAACATCCTAAGAGATACATAGACGATTCGATACAGGATCCCAACATCGATAACCTCTATGTTCTACCCCATACCCCAAAAAACAACACAGACGGGTACGTGGTTCTAATTTGTTTCCTTCATGAGGAGGAAGATGAACAAAGTTGACATAACCAAAAGGATGAAGATGAGAGTAATTAGGTGCCTGGCAGAAGAGCCTCTCAAAAGGTGTGATATCCTGAAGGACAGAGAAGGATACACAGTTAATATTATAAACAACAGTAAGAGCATAAACACCCCAAAACCGATTTGAACAACTGATAGGTAATAACATGACTTGAACTGTGTCTAAAATATGACGATATTTGCACTCTGCCCTACAATTTTGCTAAGATGTGTAGGGACCATGGTTCGCCGTCGCGGATCGGCCTTTACCGTTCCAGATACGTCGCGGTGTATCGGCACGGCGTATCGGTCTATATAATTTTATGTATATATAAATTTATATTTTTATAAAGAAAAAATGATAAATTTTAAATAATAAATTTATCAGTTATTCTAAAATATTAATTTTAATAAAAATTAAATACAATAAAAAATAATTAAATCTAAATTAAATATCAAATTAATCAAAATAAATTAATATTAATTCCAATCTAAAGATTAAGTAAATAAATAAATTAATTTTGTATTATATTTATAAAAATTTAAATTAATTGGGTTAATTATGTCAATTTAATTATTTCTCCAAATCCATTTCTTCTCCAGCACTCACCTTCTTCCCTCAACCTTCGCAACCTTTATCAGGTGGCAGACACCTTCTAGCCTCTCTAAATTTACATCAAGTCTTTTCAAATGCTGTCTTCATTGTCCCAAATTTCAATTTGTTAAGATTTGAAATGGAAGGAGCGCAAAAACAGAGAAAGAGGCTACAACAGAGAAAAGGAGAAAATATCGGATATTTTCTTTAAACCGGAACAGTCCTGACCGTTCTGGTTCCGGATCGGCCGTGTCGGACCGGACTCGGCCGATCCGGCGAACCATGGTAGGGATAGAAACGCTGGACAAGAGTACCCTGGGTGGACAGAAAACTAAGAAGGACAGAATCATTTTATTCGAGGGCATTGTCAGTGCGAAGAGTCTGAATATGACACGAGAACTAAGTTTGTACCATTTTAGCGGAAGTAGAGTAAATTGAGGCAAGTTCAAACCGGTTACGCATAAACTAAATCCAAGTAAATTGAGAGTAATCATCAATAAAAAGTACAAAGTTACAAAACCCAGTAAGAGTAACAACAGAAGAGGGCCCCAAATGTCAGAATGTTTGAATGAAAAAAGTTTATCAACAATAGACAAGTTGTTCAAAAAATGTAAAGCTGATTGTTTTCCAAGTTTACAATACAAACAATCAAAAGACTCAAAACAAAATGAACCTAAAACACTTGTATTTGCAAAAGACTTGAGTTTAGATAGAGAGACATGACCAAGTCTGAGGTGCCAGTGATAGGAAGAGGAATGAGAGACTACAACGGAAAGATATGGTGTCTGGCAAGGGCGAAGGTGGTCAAGCTCAAAAAGCGTCCTATCTTGCGACCCGTCCTATCTTGTACACTAGAAGAAAAAAAAATTACAGTAAGATCCTGCTCAACCAATTGACCGACATACGCAAGGTTTAGGGCTAATTTGGGAATTACATAAACATCATCAAGGTGGGGGGACGAGATATATCCAGTATGGGTAATGCGCATGGAGGTGCTATCAGTGGTAAGTATAGGAGGGGACGAGGTGACAAGTTGGGAGGAATGTAAAAGACGATGATCATGTGTCATGTGGTTACAACACACATAATCAATATACAATGTATTTTTACCTGATGTTGAGGTTAAGAAAGGGTTGACTGATAGTGAGCATGTGACGGAGGTTCTTAAGAGTGGGAGGCGGCTGAGGCGACTGTTATATGCTAGTGGCAACTACTTTTTCATTTTTATTACATAATCGCCACTACTTTTTACACTAATACACTCATAAGGGTAAAAAAGTCGTTTATCCATACTTTTTACCAACTACCAATAAATATCAATATTTCTTAAATCCCGTGTCCAACCCAATTAAGATTATATTTATGGGACGGAGGGAGTGTATATCTATTACCAATATATACAGATGGTAGGTTTTTGACACCTGAAATATCTATTTTACCCTTGTCCAAATTTCCTTTCACCCGTTTGCTCTGCTCCATTTTCTCGCAAACCTGTCATATGTCGCAGCTTCTTGTCTCAGCTCCTTCTTTCCCCAACCATTCCGTCCACCTGCGTCCTGTCTGCTAGGGTATTGCACTGCCTTCTCACTCGTTGAGGTTGCCTGCTTCTCCGCTGCCCCCAAACGGTCGTGGGTCGTCCCAATTTCTGCCCGGGGATTGTCGCCGCTCCTCTTGACGACCTGTCTGCTAGGCTTTGCCGGTTCAATTATTTAAGGTATGTGCTTACCCAGCCCTGCGGAGATCTAATCGCTTACATGGGTCTCTTGTGAGGGTCCTTGCTATGAAGATTTATTCAATTTGCTCGACATTGCGGCACTCGAAATCGACATTCTTTCCTCATAATCGAACTGCGTAATCGCGGTTCCTATGCTGCGTTGTATCGTTGTTGTCTTCCATTTATTTTTCCCAGTTAACAACCACATGCTATGACTGTTTTCGAATAGCTGCATCATACTTGCTTTGCTGTTATTTTGTTTAAGGTCTTGTTTGGTTTGAGAAATTTGGAGGGAAAGAGAGGGGAGGGAATAAAAAAAATTACAATTACTCGTTTCGTTCAATTTTTTTTTTTATAAAGGGGAGGGAAAGGGAATGAAGTGGAGGGAATTTAAAATGAACTTAGGTTTTTTTCCCTCAAAATTGGGGGAATTTGGAGGGGAGTCAAAGATGTTTTTATTTTTATTTTATAAAATTACTATTATATCCTTAATATTATAGATTACTTTATCTGTATTTAATTATCCGTAAATTATATTATATGTATATTATAATTAATAATTAGTTATAATATTTTTAGATTTTATAATGTAATTAAGTTATAAAACAAAATTTATATAAATTAAATTAAATTAATTTTATTTTAATCATTTAATTAAACTCTTAAGAGTTAGGTTTTAATTAATAAAATAAATTCATTTTTATTATATTTATTTAACAACAATATTTATCTTATAATTTATTCTAAATAAATAAAATTTATATTATAATGATTATTTTGTTATTAAATGATTCGATTTTCTTATATATAATTTTATTTTTATTTATGTTTTATTTACATAATATAAATATATATTTATTTTAAAATAAACTATGTCATACTTATATCAAAATTGATGTATTATTAATAAATTAATAAAATGTTATTAAATACTTTTATTTTTATTTATTTATACAATATAGGAATAAAACAGTAAAATTATTGTATTTTCTCTTCTCTCCATTGTTTAACCAAATACAAAAATACTATTTTGCCTCACCTCCTCTCCCTTCTTTTTCATATGAACTAAACACACTATTACAATTTTAATATTCTTTCCCCTCCCCTCGCCTCCCCTCTCTTCCGTTAAAGTCCCTCCCCTCCCCTACCTTCATTTGAACCAAACAGACTTTAAGTTACAAATGGACCAATGGAAAATGGGTTTATTTCCAGTTGATACAGTAAGTTTCGTTTTCCACTCAAATGACTCATCAAGAATAGATAATTGGCGTGCTTTGTGTGTATTTTAAATCGTTATGCTTATTTTCCAGAACTACAATTGTTTTTCGATCCATATGCCTTTCTTTAAAAAAATGAAATTGTTTGATATTTAATTGATAGAGGGAGTGTGTCACTTTGTGCATCTATTATTTCATCTCGTTGGTGTTTGCTTAATGAAAAATTGCAATAGACACTATTTTGGTTTTTTTCCGCAGTTTGATTACTTTATCTGCTATTTTTCTAGGCTGGCTTGTCAAATTTTAGGCTATTGTATGAGTTGATCCTCTTTCATTTAATAGTAGTTTTCTTCATTGTCAAAATTGTAAGTGTAGCATGTGCTTGCAAAGGCCCCACATTCACTGCAATTTCATTTTTCACCTTGAACATCCTTCACCAAATAGATTGTTATTCTGAGGTAATGATCACATACGATTTGTATCCATTTTTGTGAGTAAGTTCAAGTTCTATGTTGGGTCCTTGTCATAGTTTAGTTGCCTGCTGAAAAATTTGGATTTACAAGTCTCTTTTTAATTAAATATTTTATTTATTTGAGAACTTTTAACTTGCATGTTGACTTTTTCACAATTAGACTGGATTTCTTTATTTTATACATTCTGTAGCATTGTTAATGAGTGAAATTGGAAACAATCTTAAGTTTAGTGCAAATATTTGTGCGACCAATGTGATCATTGTTCACTTCATTTCAAAATTGTCGGTTTGTATCTATCCTCCGTACAGACATTAGGTTAAAACATATTTGGCCAGATGGGCACGCTCTATCATCAACAGCATCAACATTTTGATTCCACCTTTGGTTTTGATTCTACTTAGCAACTTTAGGAGGAGGATGTGATGGTGTTGGATTGTTATTTATTTTTTTTTGGATAGTTTTTAAGCTATGTTCTGCTCAGATTTGAGTTATTTTGTTGCATTTACAACATAAATTGCACATTCTTTTCGGCCACAAGTTGTTTGTTTTGATCATTTTCCCATTGGTTCTCACTGTCAATATGCTTTTATCTGTATTTGTGCATTTTCTGGGATTCATATGCTTGTTGTGGGTCAAAGTGATTGTGGGTGATAGTTTTCCATTTCGTGTTCTTCCCTAGAGGATTGTGTGATCAGGATCACTGTTTGGTCTTACCCAGTTAAATCTCTTTTCTATTTTTGATAGGACTGTAAGTTGTTGCTGAATTTCGGTGCTTAAGATTTCTTATTGTTGGATCTCAGAAAGTTGGCCATTGTTTCACCAAAGATGTCTTGTTGTCTTTCTAATGTTTATGTTCAACATTTGTTTTTTGATATGTTAGGTGTTCCTCAGTGAGACAAGACGATTAATGACACAAGTGCAATGACCAGTTTCTAAAATAATGTACTGGTCTACTTAAGGCATATTGTTTTATTTTCTCATGACACTCTTTATCTTAATAAGTTTGTATAATCAAAAGTGGCTATATGGTTCTTAATATTTTGTTATTAGAGGATGGTCTATTGGTTTGTGTTGCTTACTAAATTAGATAGGGCATGTTAACTTTGTTTCCCTTTTCCAAATCTCCTTTGTCTTTGAGTATGGTTGCTAAGTGGCAATTTCATGGCAACATTGAAGGGTTGTCGGGTTCTTCATTGTTTAGTTTAGAGGGGTCGGGCAGTTGCATAAAATTAGATAGATTTCTAGCTTGTATACATGGATGTAGTGATTTTGTCTAAAGGCATCGTTTTATACAAGAAAATATATTATACAGTCTATCATACTATATGGATTCTTTTACAATAAATTTACTTTATATACACATCCAAGTTGAGGTCTCAAATACTTTTTCAATTTGATCAGACAAGGTCTTAGTTCAGCTTTTTGCTACTACAACCATTATAACTGGTACTGGGCGTTAAGCATAAGAGGACCAATAGTCCGTTATTGATTCACTTATGTCTTCATCGATACCTACGAATGTTATGTAATAACTGCTCAGAAATTTTTATATTGGTTCGTTCAAGGACCAACAGTTTGAGAAGAGATAAAAATGATGATAGAAAATAAGAAATCCAGTCAGCTCATACTAACTCCTTGCACGTACAGTTGTATCTAATAAGCTATCTAACATTGGTCCTTGTCAAACTCACTTACCATTCACGTCTAAACCATTGTCCTGCAGTTTCAGTATCGTCCATACAGTTGTGCACTAAATCTTGTTGTGGCTGGTTTTACATACCAATGTGTTCAACAGTTATGCAAGTCTTCTTTTGCTACCTTATTATTCTTCATTTGATTTTGTTTTTCATTATTCATTGTTGCATTGATTTATGTTTAATTTTGGTTCAAAGGTGGAGGAGAGATTAGCATTACCACAAGCCCACGCACATCACCAAAGTGTGGTTAGATCTTATGCAATTTTGTTTAGTAAATAATAATTTTTTTTTTTTTTTTTTTTGTGGCACAACCATCTACAATATGTAATATAAACATGATTCATGACACAAATTAGATTTATAATTCATATGTGCATTTAGCTTCCTACCAACAAGCCTTAGATTAAAAAATTCTGTTTAAGGCTTATTATTACTTTTTTTAAAAAAAACAATATGCATGTAGAAATGTTGATATAAAGCAGATGAGTGCAACGTTGTCATGGGGCCCTTTGTGGTTCGTTGTATATGGGTCGGCATAACAACATAGCAATATTTCACCCGCCATGAGTACAAATAGCACGCACGTCAAACTGTGTATAAAAACATAATATATATTACAAGTTTTTCCTCAAATATTTCCACCATACAATCCAAAATGAATGTTTGCTTAAAACATTCTCATTTGTTGCACTACTTTTAAAAAAATTGTCGTCTTCCTTCATTGTTAGAAAGTGGATACATTTTGTAATATGTGAAGCCTTCAATTCTTATGAGGTGTTGGTTACTTCTTACTGTTTGATAATGCTTTTGCTTCAAAACACTTCTAACCACTATCTTCATACCAATATCATTTTTGTCATATATATAATTGTTTTCTCGGAACAACACTAGGATCAACATTCACTGTTCTTTTGTTATTGGATAGTTCATAATTTTTTTCCCCTCTCAGAATTTTGTGAACATTTATCACCACTCACCTGCTTGGATCAACTTCATCACTTATTATTTTTTACATTCTTACAAATTTAAAAAGGTTATATATCACTATCAACGCATTACATAAATTTATATATGCATACATACATATGTATGTATATAATGTCAGTTTTGCATTAATTTCGCTTCTTACTTGTTGAGAAAATAATTATTACTATTATTTATATTTATTTTAGTTAGAAGATGAGAAGTAAGGCAGCCATGATCAAGTCACTACTGCAATAGAGAAGAAATTTTTTATATGCGGCTAACACACAAAAATATTGGCCCACTTTGAAATCTATTTCCTACACATATAATTGAATAATATAAATTATTATTATTATTATTATTTTATTATTTGAAAGGCTGAGGTAGTCATAGTGGCGGTGGTTATAGTGTTTTGGGTCTCTCATTATGGTGATCATGTTACTCCTTATCTCCAACATGTTTGTTATGCATATTCATCAATGTTGATATAGATACGGACATGTACACATTCCTATACTATAAACTTACAATTTTTCCTCTATAATATTTCACTTCTATTGAGCCATAAAGTTACAAAACTATAAATTACTCAATGTTATCATTAGAATTCTATTGTTGTTCTTTATGGTAAAACAAAATTGCTTTATGATTTGTTTGCGGCATTTATTTGTTCTAGGCCACAAGCTCGATCTTTTTTTTTTATTCTTGATTTTCTGCTCGGAAAGTGTTAAAAAGCTTTGATTGACTTCCGCATGTGAGTATATAGTACATTCACTTTGTAGATTTCCAATGTTAAAAAAACCTATATTTCAAGTTTTGTTAGGGAACCTTTCAGTAAAACGTTACTTATTGCTGCTATAGTTGTAGAGATCTCTATTGGATATCATTTTTTTTAGTTTCGATAGACGAATATCCGAAGGGAATTTCTGTTTCATTTAGCTGAAAATCTGAAAGTTGCGGATTTTACTATGGTCGTTTCGAGCAGCATTCCAGTATTATGTGATAACAAATCTTCATGTTCTTTTGCAGCTCTTTCAATCCTACAAAAATGTTTACATTCTGGTTTATGCAAAAATGCTAACGGAACCATCCTTGCGAAAAATTTGAAAACGAATATTGAGAGCAGATTCCCACTCCCAAACTTCAGGTACTTAAAGTTTACCGTCAACTCCATAGATTGCTCACACTGTAGCACAATGCACACATTGTGTGCAATGCTGTTCCATCGAGAACCTCGAACAATATGTTGTGCTGGTGGGAGCTTCAAACTTGCGCCTTTAGATGTTCCTCAATTGCTTAAAGATCTGTTTCTCACGAAAAATTCTCTATCTGAACACTTTAATACATTCGTACGAACATATAATAATTCGTTTGCTTTTACTACTTTCGGAGTACATTATGATGTTTCAATGTGCCGGAATGAGCAAAACCTCTATATTTTTAGGGTCAATGGCACAATGCATCATTTCATTAATTCTTTGGTCCCTACCAACAATGTATGCCGCAATTTGCAACTTTATTTCCACGATCCTATTTCCGAAATGCATTCCCGGCTTACAAACTACCCATGTCTGAATCATGACTTGGTGTCTTCTCTTATAGAATTGTCATCCCTTAACCCATATGCTACTTTTTTTAGACAGTTGTATTCAATGTCCGCTATTTCTGATTATAGAATATATCTAAGAAGTAACCCCCGTCTTGATCAAAGAGTTTATAACTGTCCAACTGTCGATGACGTCTCAATAATTTGGCGAGACAACCAAACAAACAAACTGGATGTGCAACGGGATATTCAGGTGTACCCAGTTGACCATTCCATAAAAATAATGTTATATTATTCTTTCGCCTATTATCCTGTTCAATATCCATTCCATCATCCTTACAGTCAACCTGGTTGGTATACAGAAATTGTTAAGCAACTACAGCTGGTACTTCTGCCTTAGATCATTACACCTCTGACAATATTGATAAAGATACCAGCCCAAGTACGATAATCAACTCTTATTACTCGGTCGCCACTTTGGTGCTCATCAACTTACATTTTTAACACCTACCAATTTATCTTTGCTATTGCTTCTTTCCTGGGAAGAAAAAAATGCGCATGGATAAAGGGCATGTTTCGATTAGAGAATATTATTCGAATAGACTCCAAATTCGTCCGTCTTGCCCTACTATCTTGTTGCATAGTGAACAGCTCTTGCAACAATACATTGTAGATCAATACATCAAAATAGAAACTCAAAGACTAGATTTCTTCCACAAAACTAAATTTCAGAATATGTACAGACAAAAAACTTTGCAAGGAATACTTGATGCTTACACTAATTAGGGCATTGAAAACTTAGGAATGATTGGCCAGCCTAAGGTACTCCCAACATCGTTTATTAGTGGTCCTTGTAACATGTAACAGAGATATATGGATGCTATGGCTCTTGTTCAAACATATGACAAATCAGATTTCTTTATTACAATGACTTGTAATCCACAATGGATTGAAATCCAATCCCAAATGCTAGCTAATGAAAATATTACCAATCGACCCGATTTGGTTGCTTGAAATTTTTGTATGAAACTTCAAGAACTAAAATATGAATTGTTTAAAAAACATTTGCTAGGTAAAGTTAGATCTTACTCATACGTGGTCGAGTTTCAAAAGAGAGGTCTTCCACATATTCACATGCTACTAATAATGTACCCAGAGTATAAAATGACAGTCCCTTGCAAATATGATGAATTCATATCTGCTGAAATCCCAAACCCGGATGCGAATCCATATCTAAATAATTTGGTTAATAAACATATGCTCCATGGCCCTCATGGTTTGCTTATCCAAATAATGTTTGCATGCATAATGGCTTTTGCAAGAATCATTTCCTAAAGGAATTCAATGCTATTACCGAACATGCACCTAATGGTTATCCTAAATATAGAAAACAAAATAATGGTGCAGTTGCTTATGCGCGAGGTAAAACATTGGATAATAGATGGGTTGTACCCTATAACCCATTCTTTCTAGCAAAGTTTGATTGCCATATTAATGTTGAGGTTTGCTCTACCATTAAGCTTGTAAAGTATCTATATAAATATGTTTACAAAGAACATGATTGGGTTGCCTACTCAGTCGGTCCATCTGGTGGTTCCGTGCCAATTGATGAAATCTCAACGTTTCAAACTGGGAGATGGGTTGCACCACCAGAGACATGTTGGCGTATTTTTAGTTTCCCTCTTAATGAAATGCACCCTCCAGTCTTGGCGCTCCAACTTCGCTTGCCAAATTTTCAATATACAACTTTTAGAATAGACGATACAATAACAAGTATTGTTGAGGACTCACACTCTCAACGCACAATGCTAACTAAATTCTTTAAAATGAATAGTTTATGTTTGGTTGCAAAAGAATTAAAACTATTATATTGATAATTTCCACAATACCTTGTATGGGATAAAACCTCGCGTATTTGGTACCAAAGGAAAAAAGGTATACTTACTGGCCACGTTGTGACTGCAAGACCTGTTGAGAATGAAAGATACCTTTTGCGTATGTTACTTCAAAGTCGTAGAGCACCTACTTCATTTGAAGCCCTTGCCACTGTGAATGGACAATTACATGAGACATTTCGGTCGGAATGTGTAGCTTTGGGCTTGTTAAAGACCGAAAATTCGCTCATTACTTGTCTTCAAAAGGCAGCTCTGTTCCAAATGCCCTTCGCTTTTGCACAACTTTTTGCTACAATACTCGTGTTTTGTATACCAGCTGAATCACAAAAACTTTGGTCAATGTTCTTTCACTACTGCTCTTCATTGGATCAATCAGTGGACTTTGTTGAAGCGGCCGCAGTAGCAGTGGTTAATAGACACCTTGCACCCTTGGGCAATCATTTAGGTGATTTCGGTATCCATGTTGCTGACTTTGAGCCTGTCCATGCCTCAATATCTGGATGTGGAACTACTAACTCTTGCAGTTTACCAAATGGAACTCATTTTCCAACCGTTGAACAGTTAAATATAGAGCAAAGAAAAATCTTTGATACTATTAACGATGCTCTCAAAGCCCAAAAAACATTTGTTTGTTTCATAGATGGGCCGGCCGGAATAGGAAAAACTTTTATGTACAATGCAATACTAGGATATGCATTTGCTGTTGACATATTGGCAATATCAGTGGCAACGTCGGGTGTAGCAGCATCTTTGTTGCCTAACGGCCAAACTGCCCACTCAAAGTTCAAACTCCCGCTTGAAATTTCCGAGAGATAGGAATGCAATATACTTAAACAGTCAAATCTTGCTAATCACTTACGTGCTTGTTCTCTAATTATTTGGGATGAAATATCAATGGCTCGACGTGAATTGATAGAGGCATTAGACAATGCTTTAAAAGATATAACTGATTACAATGAACCATTCGGATGGAAGGTTGTTATCTTTGGTGGTGATTTAAGACAAATAACACCGGTCATTCCTAATTGAACTAAAGATGCCTTCATTGAGGCAAGTTGTGTCTCATCGCTATTATTCAAGAAGGCACATAAATACCATCTAACCATCAATATGTGTGCAAAAAATGATCCTGAGTTTGCATCATTCAGTGAGAAAGTTGGCAAAAATACTTGCCCTAATAATCAACAATGAGAGATCAAGTTGCCTAACAAGACCTTAATAAATTCTGATCTCGGTCTTGAATCGTTAATAAATACAATCTTTCCAATGGAAATACTTGAAAGTCAATCATGAAATTCATTTGTTGCGAGAACCATCTCACTACCACAATGAAATAGTATATCAAATATATTGTTTTATTGTTAATAGAATGCCGGAAGAATCACTCATATCAACTGGAAGAGATGTTACGAAAGATCCAGCACAACAGACTCCCTATGAAGATTATCTTTCAACTGTTATACCCAATGGCATGCCACCCAGGACATTAGTATTGAAAAAAGGGGGCACCCATTATGCTTTTGCGCAATTTAGATCCACCAAATGGTCTTTCAAATGGTACAAGACTTATTTGCAAACAAGTTACACAACATATTATTGAGGCTGAAATCATTTCAGGATCTTGAACATGAAACATTTGCTTCATACCTAGAATTCCGCTACAACCAAAATCTGTTAAGGAAACATCCATAGAGTTTACCATAACACGATTCCCAGTTAAGCTATGTTTTGCAATGACTATAAATAAATCACAGGGACAGACTCTAGAAATTGTCGGTCTCTATATTAAACAACCAATATTCATGCACGGCCAATTATATGTTGCTCATTCAAGGGAAAATCATTCAACTCTTTGCACATTTTATTGGAAAATAAAACACCTACAACATCCGGAATTCAATGGACAACAAACATTGTATATCAAGACCTACTTTTAATGGCTGGTACTAACATTTGAATTTTTGCAACCTGTAACAATAGGGAGGAGAAGATGGTGTTCAAATAAATCAATAAATTTTCTTACAAGAACCACAAAACTTGGAAACCAAAATTCGTTTAAGCCATTACATTGTAAAGAAATTGCTCTTATACAACATCTTTTGTGTAGCATCTGTTTTGTTTCATAAACATTGATTTATGAAATCATTAGAAATAAAATTTAATGATTGAATTAAATACAGAGAATTATAGTGATAGCGAAAGTGGAATGTTGTTTTCAGTCATCAGCCAACATATTTTTTGGGATCTAAATGACTTCTTGCTTTCAAACATATACAAATGGCAAAGGACATTCCCATACGCCATAACAATGAATTTCATATTATGGATTCAACACACTATTTTCGGCACAATTGGTAGAGCTTGTCAAATACAAATTACACTGTTACAAAGGTATGGACAACATGAAATATTTGATCTTAGTCCACCAATTATTTCTCTTATACCATCATCAATTGAAATCTTTCCTCCATGTTCTTGCATGTGATAGATGCCAGGTCAGTCGTTATTTCTTTATAATAATGACTGTATTAAAGCTGGAAGTGAGAATTAGATTTAATTAACTTTGTAGGTTGTACTTTACGTTATTTATTTGTTCTATGATAGATTGTAGGCTCAATATTTTGCTTTGTTGTCTATTGGTGTTGTTTATTTACAAAAAAATTCAATAATAGTTTTTTCCGTTTATGTTTAGTAATTACATAGACGAGTTTACCAGCTTATGTTAATTTCATTATTAATTTTCTCGTGTACAGTGGCCGCCAAAAATTGAATGTTGAGTTTACTTCCAAGACCGTTGTTAGGATGAATGAATACTGCTAATCGAGTATAAATATTATGAAGACATTGACTCAACAACGTTGCTTTGTTTAACTTGCTACTTCATTATATATAAGAAATTAACACCACAACAAATTGTTGTTGTGTTAAAACATTCCAATGCTGCCTGCACATGTATGTTCTGATCATTGTAAATAATATATATTATATTTGGTGTAGCGTTTGCAGGACTCTTATGGAGGCTATATGGTTGCATTTGGTGGGCAAAAATATGTAGCAAGTTCGATCCCGGTTTTTTTTGCCAATGGTACATACATTGTAAGCGGATTTACTCTGGTATTGTATGTTCATAGTAATCAATATATATATGTATGTATGTCAAGGTTCACGAGTTTAAGAAAGGAAGGCTTCAAACTTGTACTGGAGAAGAGATGGGTGTGCTCATGCTCGGGAAAATTGAACTTTGTGTGCCTTTTCTCTTATACCACCATCAACTGAAATCTTTTCTCCATGTTCTTGCATGTGATAGATACCAGGTGGGTCGTTATTTCTTTGCAATAGTTACTGTATTAGAGCTGGAATTGAGAATTAGATTTAATTAACTTTGTAGGTTCTACTTTACGTTATTTATTTGCTCCGTGATAGATTGTACACTCAATATTTTGCTCTGTTGTCTATTGGTGTTGTTTATTTACAAAAAAATTTCAATAATAGTTTTTTTCCCTTTATCTTTAGTAATTACATAGACGAGTTTACCGGCTTATGTTAATTTTATCATTAATTTTCTTGTATACAGTGGCCGCCAAAAAATGAATGTTGAATTTACTTCCAAGACTGTTGTTAGGAAGAATGTATACTGCTAATCGAGTATAAATATTATGAAGAAACTGACTCAACAACATTGCTATTGTTTTTAACTTGCTACTTCATTATATATAAGAAATTAACACCACAACAAATTATTGTTATGTTAAATCCATTCCAGTGTTGCCTGCACATGTATGTTCTAATCCTTGTAAATAATATATTATATTTGGTGTAACATTTGCAGGACTCCTATGAAGGTTATATGGTTGCATTTGGTGGGAAAAAATATGTTGCAAGTTCTATCCCAGCTTTTTTTGCCAACGGTACATACATTGTAAGCATATTTACTCTGGTTTGTTTAGCCAACTCAGCACCGCTGAGTGTGATGTTAATCCCTTTTATCTATTGTATTTGCATACTAATCAATATATATACGTATGTATTTCAAGGTTCACGAGTTTAAAAAAGGAAGGCTTCAAACTTGTATTGGAGAAGAGATGGGTGTGCCTCATGCTCGGGAAAATCGAACTTTGTGTGTCTTAACAAGCAAGATTGCGCAATCAGAACAAAAAACTGCAACAATCGATAGGGGGTTCTGGGTTGCAGCCTTGGAATTCAGCTGGCGTTTTCGGGCACAGACAAGCATGAGTTGGTCTTCAATTCATGGTATGAGGTGCTGAACCTCCGGCAGTATTCTCTCAACGGCCTCTATGCCAGCCTCCAAGACTCTCTTGTCTCCTAGTACAACAGATTTCTCTAATTGCTCTATCTCTCTCTCTCATTTTATATTACATTGTGCATTTAAAAATAAGTTCTCACATGTGAGTGTGTCTTCCAAAGTTCTTATTTGCTTATGTGTATTTAATCTTTTTTTTTTCATTTTTCTTTGCATATGATATTTGTTAGTTTATTTGAGTACATGAAACACGAGCCGACTTAAAGAGTCATATTTTTTTCTTTTAAAAGATCATTATAGATTGATGAACACGATTCAAATCACATGTCATCGAAACATTCGATTTTGCTAATTGATACATTGAGACAGGATATAAAGCCTCTTGTATTGCTTGTGTTGTTTTGTCTATGCTGACATACCTTTAAACCAAATATAGTGTTGATGGTTTGACTACTACTTTCTTTTCGAGTTGTGTAGATGGTACGTAGTTGTTGAGCTTTGTTACCCAAATATAATGTCTTCAATTCAATTATATTGTGCTAACTATGCAGCCATTGACGGTGTTGACTTTACAGATCATGCTCATCAGGCTATGGACATCCATCAATTGTCATTTGCCACTAGATTAATGCACAATTCAATTTTAACATGTTTCTTCACTTAGTTAATGTCTCAAAAAAAGACAAAGAAATTTATTAGCAACTTCCTCTTTTACTATTTATGCCTTTTATGATTATTATGTAACGTATCTCCTTAAAAAAGGCTCATTAAAACATCCTAATTTTTACACTACTGGCCATAGGCCCAGTTTGGGCACACTAGATTTTAATATTATTTTATTTAAAAATATCTATTATTATTGATTTTATTAGTATTATAATATACGCTATTAAACGGATTCAAAGTTTCACTAAATTCATTTTATGAGAGAATTCACATCCGGATTCTCATAACACTGTCCGACTCAAGTGAATGTTTGGAATTGTATATTTTCCATCTTCCAATTTGAAGATTGAATTTTCCAAATACATCTCTCCTTATTCGCTGTGCATCGCCTAATCTTTTTGGATCTAAACCCTAGATTCTTTTACTTATGTGTTCTTACATTTCATACGGTAGGCCAATTTTATTTTTCGATCCAAAAAATTGTTGGTAATCTGTGTTGATTTACTTAACAATGTTCTTTTACTGATTGGCACATCTCAACGCTCATTCTGTCATAAATTAGCTCCACAGAAATGGTGGGTTTGTCATCGACCAAGTTCCCATACAACCAACAACATCAACCACTCAAATGTACAAGCTGTCACACAACCGTACATTGTGGAAGTAAAAAAGATTTTTTGCAGACTCCAATTATTTCCCTGATATTCAGGTACCAAATCCTAGGCATTAGATACATAGATTTCATGATTACTAAGGTTTTTCTTTCCTATATAAGTCACGAAACTTGCAACTAAATATTTTACGTTCTTGGGCATAACTCTCAAACCTTCTCTTACGCCATGGATGGAGGAAAACAAACTGTTGAAGATCACTTTATCAGTAAGGTTGCAGAGCTCACTCCAGATGCAACATACTGAACTATAAGAATGATGCTTCTTGAGTTCTCAGCAGAGCGTGTGTCTGGACGTACTAGAAAACATTACAAGCGGTTTATCTTTGTTGATGATCAGGTAACAACTATTTCTACATGTCTTTACCTTTGATAGTCAACTAAAGTTCCTCATTCTATACAAGACACAAAAATTCAGGCATGTACATTTCATCCTAATCTTCGCCTCATAGATGATTGTCTGGAGCTTTTATAGACCTATGATCTCTGCACAGAAACCTCGCAGCCCTTCACAATAAACACTATGAAAGGTTACAATACATCTGTCCAACTTGTCTTAAATAGGAGATCAAGCATTAATCCCATCACCGATTCTCCAAACCGATTCTCCAATTAATGTCATGGTGGGGAAGCCAACATTCATACAATACTCTGCCTTGCACCAATACTTGGAAGAAAAAGATTATATAGGTAATTTTACTTTTTACAATAACTAAGGTTACACACAGCATATATATTTTGTCTATGCAGAACTTCATATTTGTATCCAACATTTTCACTTCCCTTCATGCTTTACTCACTTGATAGATGTTGTGGGAGTTGTCATTGACATGGGAGCGCCCAAAAAAAAGGTGTCTGATTGCCTGCAGGAAATGATCATTATCTCACAAGAGTATTCCTCTTTATTCAATTAACTTCACTTTATTTATTCAAAACAAATGACTCTTTCTTTCTTTTAATTCCAGAAAAATCACCGACAAAAATAATTTTGTGGAATGATGTTGTAAATGCTGAAGGCAAATTTTTCACCGCACTTATGGATAGCCGTCCAATAATTGCAACGCTTAACATTCGCCCCTCACATTTTGATGGTAATTTGTACCAACCTTCCTCCCCAAAATATATGTATACCTTTACGCATTATCGGTATTAATATATGCAGCCAGTTTTAGCATCTAAATCTTTTTATTCCTAAAATATATATAGGTATATCCTTATCTGCCATTACAACGACTAACTTCCTTGTGCAACCTCCATATCTTCAATGCATTAACCTGCTGAAATGGTAAAGTTCATTGCATCCACTTACAAACTAACACCATATTAACTTCCACAATCTATTTTGTTTTGTAGGAAACTTGAAAACATGGCCTACTTGGATGCTTTTGTTCTGAAAAATGATTACTCTAATGAAAAGTCTTTACGTTTGGGTTTTGCCGAAGCTAGCCAAACTACAACCATTTCTCATATGCTTGCATCTACAAAGGTCAGCATCACATGTAAAATATAACTACAATTATTTGCATTGCTACACAATTGTAACTTTTTTTTTTTTTTTTTGTAGAATGGAGAATTTCACTGCAAAGCTTCATTCCAAATTACAATCAGTTCAGCAATGAAACTATCATATAGGGCATGCGCAAAATGCCACACCTCCACCATGACACATGACAAACGCAATTTCAAATGCTTCCGTTGTGCAAGCATTCAAGTTTGCGAAATCAGGTTACCTACTCTTTTGCATATGCTAATTACATAGTGTTCAAAAGCCCATTTTTCACTATATGTAATTTATGTAGGTACCTCTTGCATATGGAACTGCAAGACTCAACAACATATGTTAAATGTGTTGCTTACGATGAACTTTCATCTTAGTTACTCGACATTGACACAAGTGAGATGATTCACCAATCTAATGAGGTAATAGAGTTTTTGGGAACTACTACCATATAATGGTTCCTATATTTTCCAATGTTTATTCCTTTACAACTTTTACTTTAAAATTATTTGGGCAATTCATACATTGTATTTTCTATTCTAAAGTGCATTGCATCACCACTTTGTTTAATTTTTTACTGTTCATATTAAAAGTTTCATTCATATTATTATATTACAATACATTTTCCTACCTACATTTTCCTTCTGCAAATATACTTTTCCGAAATTAATGTCCTTTCTCACATTTTTGTCTTTCACAATTTCTTTGCATATCACTTACTCATGTCTTCCAAACAAGCCACACATTCTCTCTATTCTGTACCTAGATTTGCATCTTTTCACATTAAATACATTCTTCGTACACTTGTATATAATAACTATTTATGCAACTTTCGTCGTACAGGATATCATTGCAATGTGTCATATGCGGAACATGTCTGTAAGTAATATGTAGTTTCTATTCACAATTAAAAAAAGGACTCAAAAATCCACAAAGTTTGAAACTGGTGCCTACATAATTGTTGCAATGCAAGCTTTAAAATCAGGTGCATTACTCGAATATCAAATTTTCCAATATTTTTGGCCAAATATGTAACTAATTTACTGTCTATTTGTTTCATGGTAACATGAAATTTTACAGAGGCTACTGAACCAAAAAGTTTGTCTCCTACTTCATCCACGTCTACAATATACAATTCTGGTCTTACACCAAATCTCAAACATCTGGCGTTTTCAGAAGAACATTCCAAAGAAGACCAATGCTTATGTAAGTATGCACTTCCTTCAACCCATTCAAATTATGAATACATGTATTTGCCATTTCAATTGATGTGCACTCTATAAAATATAATTGCCTTTTATAGTTGCTGATCAAATTATAAACTTATACCTTGCTCGAATTTTGTATAATTGGTTTCTCATTACAGCTGTCGTGGATGTTGAAGTTTCAAACACTTCCAATGAAAAAAGTCCCGCATCTACAGGTGTTCAAAGCTCGGCCAAAAGATCCAAATCTTGAGGACGAAAGTAATCACCATATCTGCTCACAATCCCACCAGTAATATGTAATGGCAAGAAGATAACTTAAGAGAAAATGCCTAAGAAATGCAATATCATAATAGTGTTAGATTTAAGGATGTTTTCCTCACATATTTTGTTTTTGTTTTTGTTGCAAAAAAATGTGTGAAACCTTGGCGTGTTTTGAATTGCTCTAACTTCTACTTGCATATTAAGGTGATGTACTTATCAAAAACTATATTTTGTTGCATTGCTTCAAGAAATATTATATTTAAATCCTAACTGAAAATGATCAGTACATTCTCTGGTTCTTCTACATTGTTAATTGGTACATTTATTCCTATTTTGTTATACTAATGTTTCCATAGCTTTTAAGTTATTTAATACATGTTGTGGTGTCTTCTCTGGTCTTAAGTTTTTTTTTTTTTTTTGGTTGCCAATCTACTACTATAAATCATACAACCCATTTTTCAGATGCTAAAATCTGGACTAGATGTAGGCATCTTCTCCAAATGATCCTCATGAGGTTTGCATTGTTATTATTATTATTATTTTTAGAGGGGGAATAATTTAATTCAATAGTTTCTGTTGATTATGAAATTGCAACTCTTCCCGTATAAGACGTCTACATTTTTTATAGGCAATCTTCTCGTACAAAGAAATAGACTTTGTGGATTTTTTTATGCGTTTTTGTTTTTTTTGGGTTTACTTTTTCTATATATAGCATAATGGGCGATACGTTTGTTCACCTTCAACGGATTGTAAAGATTTTTTAGCCCCAACTGCAACACTTTGTTATACCTTCCATTATTTAACATTATTAATTACATGCCTGAAATTACTTTAGATTGATTTAATATTTCAATTATTAATCTTTTTTGTGTTTGATAGACACGCAGACTTCTTTTGGATCAACTTTTATCATTTCAACATAATTATTTTTCTTTTCCCATTGTATATAATTGGCTCAGCATAATGATGCACATATTTAAATGGATCGAGATTTTTCACATGTAGATCTATATTCATTACTCCGTCTTTTCTTTCTATTATGTATATTCACATCGAATATACAATCTTTTCTTCCATACCGACATTTCGACTTTGCATATACGACCTTATTATATTATATTGCACCCGCGCGGCGTAGCGCACTGCGGGTGCTAGTATAAATATATATATATATATATATATAACAATGATATTGTGCATTAACTTAGGGTGTGTTTGATTAAGAGATTGAATTTTAAGTTGGAATTTGAATAGTAAAATTTTTGAATTGTAATAGTTGTATGATGTGATATAAATAGGTGTTGATGTGATGTTTTGAATGTAAAATTAATTTTTAGCATAATATAAAAAATAAAAAAATAGGTGTTTAATTTGATGTTTTTTAGGAAAAAAATATTGGATAAATAGTACAATTTTGGATAAATCCTTTAAACGAACACACCAATGTGGTGTGAAGGTAAAATATGTAAAACTATCACAAATTGAAAAAATAAAATCCTAATTATAGGTCTTTACTCTTCTATTTCTTCTGTCTTAATGTAATTTTTTTAAAATAAATAATTATACATTTTAATAATATTTTAAATTTTAATTTAATTATTTAGTTATATTTAATTTTTATAAAAGAAATATGTTTGCATATATACATATATATATATATATAATTGTCTTGAAATATGGTGAATGCATTTACTCTAAAGTACTTGCAAATATATAATCCGCCCGTCTCATTTGAAAGAGTCTTTTAGAATTCTATAGTATATTAAAAAATAATAATATTTTATTAGTTAGTGGAAGTATGTAAGAGATTTCAATATTTTTATCTTTTGACTTTATGTAAAAAATAATTGTATGTGTAATGATAATGTTACTTCCTAATTTTCAGACCCAATAAAGAGCGGTAGCTCAAACCAGACGATCAGCCCATCCGGCCCGAACATCCGTAGTCCAGCCCAAGGTGGTGTACGGATTAAGATAAAATCAAATTTGGGAAGTGGGGAAGTAATATGGATAAAGTTTGAGGGAGTTGTGGATAACGGAGACGTGGAAAAGTGGACAGTTAGCGGATGAAGTTGTGATATAAAAGGAAAAAGGAAGAGACCTCAAATTAGACGTCTAACACCCCATTAGAAATTCCTTTCTTTTTTTTTCTATTTTTTTAAATATATTTTGTTGTATCCTTGCATTATTTTTTATCTGCATATTTCATTATTTTTTTTTGTTCCTATTTTCTTGCTGAAAATCCTTTTTTCAATTTAATTCTTCCAATTATTGTTCCAAGAATCTTGTTTTGAATTTTTAGATCACATCCATACCAACATAATGCAACAATAATCTAGATATTTTTCATTAATTTTCATATTGTTTCAACAGTTAATTTCAGTTTATTTCGTAAATTCTTGTTTATAAAAAGCTTTTAGATTTAATTCACAGCAACAACTCCGTTCTTTGCTTTGTTCTACTATTTTTCTTTATTTTCAGATTTTTTTCCTACAATTAATTTCCACTAAAATTAGATTTAATTTCCATTGCGAGACTAGTCCGGATATTTTCTTGAGTAGGTCAAGGAACCCGAATTACGTCGATTTCAACAGACCCAATTCATCTGGCCATCAACGACCATTTTCAGCATGAGAGATTGGCACGCCCAGTGGGACTCCGATAAGTCTCTCATTTTTACGCAACAGAGAAATTTCAAGTTAGCATCTTTGGTAAGAACCAAAATGTCGATTGCCGGCGAAATTACGTCGCATATTTTCAAAGAAATTATACATGACGAATCATCTGCACCTCCGGGAGGTGTGGAAAGAATTGTGACAATCCCGGCTAGCGTTTACTGGATCAGATCCGGGAAGAGATCCAAACGGAACTCCACGGGTTGGCGCCGAAGCTTTCCCGGTACGTTACAGAATTACTAAAGCTCACTATTCGCAATGAACTAGCATGGGCGAGGGAAGAAGAGATTCACAAAAGAGTAACTCCCACGACCAACACCAAACTTTCCGGAAACGATCCTCTGTCAAGGGCGAAACTGGGAGGCAGCATCGGATTCCATTTTGTAACGTTCCGGTACGGAAACATGACCGTATTGATGTGATAGACCAACAACAAAGGTATCCCGGATGAGTTCGTGACTGAAGCAGCGACGTCCTCTGAACAAGCTATTACAAGGCAATCGCCATTTCAAAGACCTTCGGGAAGCATCGGAGGTATGCCACCAAGCTCTTAATGGTACACGAACCCTTTATTTGGTGGATTGATAGCTAGAAATCACATGCATTTTATGTTCATATCATATGCGATATTTGATTGATTTTGATTGGATTCTACCTAATTTCTGTGCATATTATTTATTTTCGACATGCAGGAAAGAAAAGACAAATTTGGTGAATATGGAGAAAAAAAAATCAGCTTTGAACAGTCAAGTTAGTCATGACCATGACTAAACACTCTCCTGACATGAGAATTTAATTAAAGGGTCAAAGGCCCAACTGCTAAAAAAATAGGGCAAAATTAAATAAAAAGAATGGGGAGTCACACGCAAAAGGGGAGAGGACGGCCAGAGAGAAAATACGCACAGGAGTAAGAGACTGACAGACTCATAAATCGCGCATGAGCAAATCGGCGGAGAAGATTTCCCTTTCCACTATGACTTTATCTTTCCTTTTTTTTTTTCTTTGCTATTTGATTATGGAATAGATACGTTTCTGGTGTGAGGGATGATAATGTTTTGGTTCTTGTGTATTGGAGATTCTTAACATTTTTATAAAAATTCATTTTGATTATCAATATTTTTCTAATTCTTAGAATAACATTTGTAATTGTTAGATTGATTGAATATTTTGGTATCGATATTTAAATTAGTCTGATAATTTAAAGTTAATTTAGGTAGGATAACCGTAATTATATTCGCACTTGAATAGGTGACAACAGGGTTCAATAGTCTCTTCCAAGGGGTTAGGCAATCAAATCTAATTGCTCATCTTAGGTAGTAATTCTTTTGAATTGGGTTTTCTAAATTAGAATGCAATTAAGCAATATTTCTTATGACGCACCTAGATTTATTAATTTAATTAGGGGTAGTTAACGGTCGTACCTTAATTACCTATACTATAAGGAAAAATTGGTTGTCAGAGCTTGTTGATAACTATAACCAATTTATTGATACTTTAATAAGAACTAACAATTTTGAATAAATGATCAAACACAAGTGTCATAACTGCATCATCTCTTAAGCCAAACATCCTCTTAAACTTAATAGTTAGTTCTCCCTTAATTTATTTGTTTTGTTATTTTATTTTCATTAGATAATAATAAAAAAATTCCCCTATTTTATTTACTACATTAGAACGGGAAAGAGTGAATCACACAATCCCTGTGGAGACTATCTCTTCCCCTTGTTACACACAAAAAATAATAATAATAAAAAAATAAGGATAGCAGGATCTTAAAGGAAGTTAGACACGAAGTCGGGTGGAAAAGGAGAAAAATTTGCGCTCAGGTCGGTTGGTCCTCGGTCGGTTGGTCCTCGTTCGGATCGGTAGGTCGGAAGGTCTGCGGTCGGATAGGCAGGTTGGTTGGTCCTCGGTCAGTTGATCCGGTCGGTTGGTTCGCAGGTCGGAAGGTCGGAAGGTCCGCAGGTCGGATAGTCTGCGAGTCGGACGGTACACAGGTCGGAAGGTCCGCAGGTCGGAAGGTCTGCAGGTCGGAAGGTCCGCAGGTCGGATAGTCTGCGAGTCGGACGGTCTGCAGGTCGGACGGTCCGCAAGTCGGAAGGTCCGCAGGTCGGATAGTCTGTGAGTCGGACGGTCTACAGGTCGGACGGTCCGCAGATCAGAAGGTCCGCAGGTCAGATAGTCAGCAGGTCGGATCAATAATTCGGATGGTTTGCAGTCGGTTGGTTCACAGTCGGTTGGTCCACCATCGGTTGAGTCGGTCAATACGGAGTTTAGACCAAGCGAAGGTCTGTTAGTGAACAGTAGTTCAATTGCTTGATGGGGTGACCAAGGAGTCGTTTGGTCTAGCGACCAGTTGGTCTCTGGAATGGTCGGTCGGGCCAGTTGAGTTCTGGAACTGGTGGAAGCGTTTGACGAGACGGTGTAAGACACGTGTCAGTGAAGGAGGAATTAGTGGGCGGTTGCTGTAACCAACCAGGCGATGGTTCTGAAACATTTTCTTGAAGGAATATTTAAGGATGTGGATTTTTTATCTTCAATCATCTTCAATCGACATCAAATTCAAGAGAATTTCTTTTGGGGATCACCACTTTATTTTCTAGTCTTTAGTTTTATTTTTCCTATTTTATTTATGTATCCTAGAGTGTTTAGAGATTCCTAATCTCAGGCACTAATTAATCAAGTTCGAAGATAATTTTCTATTTTTGGATTTTACTTTTGTTTGTTGAAAAAATACATCAACAAATTGGCGACCACAGTGGGAGAAAGGCAAGATTGCTGATCCTACATCAACAGAAAATTTCATACGACTGAGGTCTGGCCGAATCATCAGAAAGATCAATATGGCAGACTCACAACCTCAATCATCATCAGCACCAGCGGGAGAAAATGTTTCAACACCCGTCATGCCAAATCCAGGGGAGATTCCCCAACCACCTACCAATTGGTTGTCTTATGTTCAACAATTGAACAATCAGCAAACTTTGGTTATGCAGAACATGTTGCGTGAACAACAAAATCTAATGCAGAACATGTTGGATCAGGCGTTCTCTAGATTCACCATGTATCCAAACAGGCCTCCAGCCGTGTCACCTTCTCGTTTTCAGGCGACTTTTCCAAGATCAACGTTTGCAGGGCCAACATACGTTGACAGTACGTTTCCAAGCGTCACAAGTTTCAACCGAACAGATATGGAGAAGACTCCTCCAACTTTCCCAGATAATGTTCCTTTGGGACCGAGGGTTGATAATACACAGCTGAATGAGAGATTGGGAGGACAGACTCATAATCCGATCCAAGACAAGCCAACCGTCCCCAGAGAAGAAAGATTGGGAGATCAGATTCATAATCCCATCCCAGCCGAGCCAGCCTTCTCTAGGGAAGATTCTGTTCCACCCAAGATAGATCCGGAGGACATCGCTCGAGTCTTGCGGGTACATTTCGGAATGAATCCGCAAATGGTGAACCGACCGGTGTATCAGAGGCCATTTCTGGAAAGGATCATCAACGATTATCCTCTCCCGAGGAATTATCGACCGCCAGACTTTCATGCTTTCTCAGAAGAAGACGGATCCTCCGCCATAGAGCATGTGGGTCGGTTCATAGCACAGTTAGGGGAAATCGGTAACAATCCTTTTTACAAATTACAACTGTTTGGATTGTCTCTCACCAGGACAGCATTTTCATGGTTTGTAAATCTGCCACCTGGGCAAATACAAACGTTGGAGGGTTTGGAGATGGCTTTTCATGCTAGATTCTTCAATCCTTTGCCAACTGTTTCTCTTACCGATTTGTTGGAATTGAAACAATATCCAGAAGAGTCAGCCTCACAGTTTATCGAAAGGGTGCGATTGATGAAAGGACGTTGTCCTACTATAATCAATGAAAAAGAAATGACCAATTTGGTGGTCAGGAATATGCATGCACCATTACGGGAGGCTTTGACGGCTCACGACGTTCAAGATCTGGCCAGTTTAGTGTCCAAGGCAGGGAGATTATAATCCTTTTTTAAAGAAAATGATCACGGCTTCTGTCAGAGAAGAGATGTTGACGAAATGGTAGTGCAAGGTCGAACAACGCGCATGCCACCGCCAGTCTACGATAAGTGGAGGTCGGGTCCAACGTAGCCTCAAAAGATGGAGGCCGAATCTGAGGCTGACGTGGCCTCGGATGACGGCCTACAAACTCCTAAAACATCATTGGAAGTGATGCTTAGGAGTCTTGAGGATGAGGCATATTGTTACGCACAAATAATAATAATAATAATAATAATAATAATAATAATAAGGATAGCAGGATCTTAAAGGAAGCTAGACACGGGGTCGGGTGAAAAATGAGAAAAATTTGCGCTCAGGTCGGTTGGTCAGGTTGGCTGGTCCTCGGTTGGTTGGTCTGGTCGGTTGGTCCTCGGTCGGATCGGCAGGTCAGAAGGTCTGCGGTCGGATAGGCAGGTCGGTTGGTCCTCGGTCGGTTGATCCGGTCGGTTGGTTCGCAGGTCGGAAGGTCCGCAGGTCGGATAGTCTGCGAGTCAGACGGTACGCAGGTCGGAAGGTCCGCAGGTCGGATAGTCTGCGAGTTGGACGGTCTACAGGTCGGACGGTCCGCAGGTCGGAAGGTCCGCAGGTCAGATAGTCTGCGAGTCGGACGGTCTACAGGTCGGACGGTCCGCAGGTCGGAAGGTCCGCAGGTCGGATAGTCAGCAGGTCGGATCAATAAGTCGGATGGTTTGCAGTCGGTTGTTCGCAGTCGGTTAGTCCGCCATCGATTAAGTCGGTCAATACGGAGTTTGGACCAAGCGAAGGTCTGTTAATTAGTCGCCTAATTGAGTGAGCAGTAGTTCAGTCGCTTGATGGGGCGACCAAGGAGTCGTTTGGTCTAGCGACCAGTTGGTCTCTGGAATGGTCGGTCGGGCCAGTTGAGTTCTGGAACTGATAGAAGCGTTTGGCGAGACGGTGTAAGACACGTGTCAGTGAAGGAGGAATTAGTGGGCGGTTGCTATAACCAACCAGGTGACGGTTCTGAAACATTTTCTTGAAGGAATATTTAAGGATGTGGATTTTTTATCTTAAATCATCTTCAAATTCAAGAGAATTGCTTTTGGGGATCACCACTTTATTTTCCAGTCTTTAGTTTTATTTTTCCTATTTTATTTATATATCCTACAGTGTTTAGAGATTCCTAATCTCATACACTAATTAATCAAGTTCAAAGATAATTTCCTATTTTCGGATTTTACTTTTGTTTGTTGAAAAAATACATCAACACCCCTGTATTACATTAAATTGTGATTACAGAATATGTGAAATATTTGATTGACCGTGCGACAGGTTATGGAACATGTACTTATATCTCGATTTCGGATCGCAATAGTCAAGGAGCGACTGTCGATGCTTGGGGGGCATGGCCGAACATGGCCACGACACCTCCAGTTGTTCCTCCGACCTCCGGAATTACTTGGGGGGCAACCACACTACCTCTGAGTGTACCCTGGGGGCGACCCCACCTCCTCCGGGACCTTGGGGGTCAGCTCCTTCATCCGTCGTAATAGCGTGAGGATCAAATATACCAACTCCATCAGCGTTGCCTCCGCATAGGAGACAAGGAACATACTACGGGATGAATTTTCCTAAGGCGTCCGGACAACTTCAAGATTACGGATCTCCAAATCAGGGAGTTTCTATGCCATTCAGAAACTTTCAGGCTCTGGCGGTGCCACAGATGACTTGGGGCAGCTCTGACTCCTCCGGGACCACCACCAGCTCCACAGATGACTCGAGGGCTACCTCTGGCAGCACATCCAAGGCCAACACTGCCACAGACAACCTAAGAAGTGCATCAAGTGACACTTTCAGCTCTAGACATTGCCCTAAGGACAGCCCGGCCACCTACCGGAGCACTTCAAGCTCCAAATACTGCCCGGAAGATAGCCCCTCCACCTCCGGCAACACTTCCAGCTCCAAACCTTACTCGGAGGACAAGCCTGCCACCTCCGGAAGCATTTCCAGCTGTGGGCATTACTCGGAGGACACCCCTGCCACCTCCGGAATAACATCCAGCTAGGGGTGGAAAAATATACCAAAATATCGAAATACCGTATATATCGTATCAAAAATATACCGAAAATACCGAATTTTTGGTATACCGTAAACTTCGGTATGGTATGATACCATATCGAGTATTTTCGGTATGGTAACGGTATGCATTTTCGATTTTTTCGATATTCCGGTATATACCAAAAAAATTGATATATCGAATTATTTTTTATATTTCGATATTTTCGGTATTTACCGAAATACAAAAATTATTATTCTTTTATATTTAATATATGGTGATATATTTTTAATAAATCTAAAAATAGTAAAAAAAAATACTAATTCGGTATTTCTGTATTCTGGTATAATGCGGTATATATCGATATTGTTTAAATTTTGGTATTTTGGATAATACTGTATATGTCAATACTGTTTAAATTTCAGTATAATACGGTATATATATCTACCATTTAATTTTGATATTTCGGTATAATACAGTATAAATCGATACCGTTTAAATTTTGGTATTTCGGTATAAATCGGTATATACCAATAACGTACGAATAGTTCGGCATACTTAATAATCGTTACGGTACGATATAAAATGTAAGTCATACTAAATTTTCGGTATACCGATTTTTTGGTTCGGTAATGGTATGATAAATTACCATACCGAAAATTTAGGTACGGTGTGCGGTATACAGTATAAGTTTCGATATGCCGTGTGGAACCAGCCCTACATCCAGCCCCAGAAATTACCCCGAAAGCAGCCCCGACAATGACGCCACCTCCGAAGGCGATAAGGGATGTAGATCCGCCACCCCTGCTACCTTTGGAAGTATCGTCAGTGTCAGAAAGGGCCTCGAAAGACCAGCCGGCTCCGAGAGGATCAACTCTGTCAAATCTGGATAGAATGGCCCCAAATCCGGGCAAACCAGCACCAGCTCCTGTACAGCCCGGAGGACACGTATCAATAACTTCACCGCCACGACCGATTATTGATCTGCAGGTAGGGATGGATAAACCTATTGAAAATATCGAAATACCGATTTACCGTACCGTATCATACCAAAAATATCAAAAAATCCGGTATACCAAAATTTTGGGTACGGTATCAGTACTACACCGAAAATTTTGGTACGGTATCAGTATAGATTTTTAGAAATTTCCGTATTTTGGTATTATACCGTACTGATAATATTTTAATTAAATAATTTAATTAATAATATAAATAACTAAAAAAATATAAAAACAATTAAAAAAACCTAACCACGTTCATTCACACTAGGGGTAGGCACGGTTCGAATATTTGCAAATATGTACGTATTTGATATACGAACCGAATCGAACAAATACCCGAAACCGTAAACTGTATCCGAACCAAAAATTTCGGTTAATATCGGTTAACCGAAAATATTTGCTAATAATTCGAACCGAATCGAAATTAAAAAAATAATTAAAATTCTAATTAAATCAAAATATTTACAATTATTTCAAATATCCGAACCGAAACCGAACCAAATATAATTATTAATATAAAATTTAAAATATAATACTATAAATATAAATATATTCGGTTCGGTTAACCGAATTGAAAAAATATCAAAAACCAAAACCAAAACTGAACCGAACCGAACAAATATCAAATATGCAGTATTTGTATTCAAACCAAATTTGCTCGATTAACCAAAAATTTGATTCAGTTCAGTTCGGTTCAGCAGTTCGGTTCGATTTTTTTGTCCTTCCTCTAATTCACACACGCCGCCGTTTCCCTACTCTTCTCCAATAATTTCTTCCTATTTCTTTTCCTTCTTTATTTCTTCTACTTCTTAGCCTCATTATGTTTTCCTTATCCTTTTCTCTCTCTCCATTTCTTTTCTGTGTTCTCTTTCCCCTTCTTTTTCTTCTTTCCCTCATCTCGTTCTTTTCATTCTTCCTTTATTTCTTTCTGCTTCTATTCTTCCTTTTTCTTCTTTCGTCGTCTCATTTTCAACCTGGCCGTATGGTCGTGCCTGCTTCCTCAAACAATCATTGGAATTAAAAAAATGTAGCTTTTCATCCGGTGGAAGTAAACGGCGGTGCCTATAAGTCGATTCTTGGTTTGAGAAATTCCAAATCCGATGACAATTCTACTACATACACTCTAATTTTAAAATATTTAATTATTGGTATAAGCGGTATATACCGGTATCGTATCGAAATTTTGGATATACCAATATTTCGGTACGGTTTCGGTATATATTTCTACCATACCGATATCTTTGGTACGGTATACGGTATGGACGGAAATATTTGGTACAGTATGGTATGCTATCCCTATCTGCAGACGATTGAAGAGGCAGTCCAAAAATACACGTCGATCCCGTCCAACTGGTTACAAGACCGTACTATCAACAACCATTTTCGGATCAGATCACCGTCAACCATCCTCTCCCCCAAAATGCTCAGACTCCGGAGTTCATTCTTTTTTCTTGGGAGGACTCGCGCTCAAATATTGAGCATATCGATCGGTTCATGGCGCCGCAATGGGGACTTCGGGGAAAACGAGTACAAGCTCCAACTATTTCCGTTATCCTTCACCGAACCGGCCTTCACATGGTATGCATCTCTCCCTCCGAATTCATTTCATATTTGGGAAGACCTAGAAAAGGCATTCCATGAGCGATTTTACAGTGTGCTTCCAGAAGTGACAGTATCAACTTAATTAACCTACGACAAAAGCATGATAAGCCGGTAGAAAGTTTTTTGAAAAAGTTTCGCAGGACAGAAGGTCGATATCAGGTGAGAATACCCGAAAACCAAGTTGTCGATATGGAGGTCGACAATATGATGCATCAACTTTGTGACAAATTGGCCCTTAAAAAATATAACGATTTTCGATAGCTTTTCGCAAAGGCGGGCAAGGCGGAACAGCTCATCTAGGTCGTTAGTGGCAAAGATCATTCACCGCATGCGAAGGAAGGCAACGATGTCGGAAAGGATCTGATCAGACTCCCGTGACCATCCAACCGTCTCATGCGCCGATCAATACCGTCAGAGTACGCCAATGAAATCTCTTGTATCAGTAGCAAGGGCCGACGGAAACAGGATGAACCAATATATTTACGAAAATCAATTTTGAAAAAAATGGAGAGATATGGAGGGTGGCCTCGGTGGACCGAGTAGTAATAACTTTTCATTTGATGCGGAGTTACGAGCAGCCCCCGAGGGATAAGCATCAGATATGCGACCGGAGGAAGAAGAAGACGAGAGGGATTAAAATAAAAATGTGTAGGACAAGAATGGAGGCCAAAACGAGTGATTTCGGACAAGAAAGCTGCCCCGAATGAACAACCCACTTCAGAGGATCCAAAAGCTCTAGATACAGAGGATGAACCTAATGCTCTCAAAGATGATAGGATTTCAAATGCCAGTTTCGATATCATAGCCACTTTTTGGTGTAAAAGTAAGGTTGTGATGATAAAATATGAGTATTTGTGAGAAAAATGAGACATTTAATGAAGTATTTATTTTGTAATTGGACAACCCAAAATAAAAATAGGTATACTTTCTGACTAGATGGATGAAATATTATATATAGATAATTGTATAGTATTCACTTGGTCCAGGCTAATTATATTATTTTGTTTGAGCACGATTTATGCTAAAAGATATTGATATTTTAATATAAAAGTGAAATAAGTGAAAAATAAACTAAAAGTATTATAGTAAAAAGTAAACTAAAAAATATTAAAAAATTGATAAAGATATGATTGGATAAGAAAAAAAATAATAAAATTATGAGTGAATAAAATTGTTTATAAATAAATTTTATATAAATTTAATGAATAATTTTAAAAATATAACATAATTATAACGAACGAAGAATATATACATTTTAAATTATAATAATAAAAATAAATTTTTATAAATAATTTTATATAATTCACCATGGCGTTTCAAGTAGTTCATTAGTCTCTCAATCTATGATAAAGTGTTTATGTTATTGTAGATATAATAATTTAGAAATATTATAATTAGTAAGTACTTAAAAATTGTATGAGTAAAATAATTATGGTATAATATAAATGATAATAGATTAAAGTTAAAATAATTAAATAATTTATCAAGAATAGAAAAATTATTAGATTAAAATATAAAATATGATTAAAGTGTATAATAATTATTTTTTAAAAATAAAATGACAAATTAATTATATAGGACATATCTAATTAAAAATACTGAATACTTCATGTAAAACCGAAAAAATAAATATTTTTAATTTGTAAAAATAAATTTATATAAAATTATAACTAATTCTTATTTACTGAAAAAAAAAAAGTCATATGATACAAAAATATCACTACATGGAATATGACACGTACAAATGACATGGACTCACTTGCGGTGAAATGCTAAAAGATAATAAATCTCATCGAACTAAAATTGCTGGTGTGTTGATATAAATAATACTTTTTACCGACATGGTTCTAAATATATATAATATTAATATTTAATTCTTTGATAAAATTGATAACTTAATATAAAATATTATTTTTTATTACTGATACAAATTTTCACACCTCAGAGAAAAAAATTAAACAAAAAACACTAAGGGGCTGTTTGTTTCAAGGATTTGATAGGATTTCATGGAATTTAGATTTTAAAATCTGAAATCTATGTTTGGTTCAAAAAAAGATAATGAAATTTAAAATGATGGGATTTAAAAACATGGTCCAAAATCCTACAAATGAGGATTGTTAGATATTAAATCCAAATTGGATCTGATTATACCAGATCCGGCCAAAACTATATCCAGTAAAATCCGATGGATCTAACAAATCCAATTCTTTTTACGATTCTTAAATTTTAATTTAAAATTACACATGTATCGATCCAATATATATTATTTATGTATTTTATGAAAAAATATTATAATAAAATAATAAATAAATTAAACTTAAAAAAAAAATTAATATAATTATATTGTTAGAAATTATTTTTTCATATGTATAGTCGATATATTATTAATATTATAAATCGAATTTGGGTGCGGGTATGGTCCGCTTAGACCCTAGACCCGATTCGGACCCGATTAGAATACCCATAATATGACCCGGATCATGATCTAATACTCAAATAATTGGACTCAACTTCAAATAAATAGGTCGGGTTCGAGTCAGGTTTCGAGTTTACGATAACCTATTGTAATCCCTATAAAATTATTAATACATTTTCAATTTATATTTATTATAAATTAGATGTTTAATTTATCAAAATAAATAAAATTCATAGGGGGACAATTATGTCATTTAGAATATAAAAAATCCAAATCCTTCTACTCATATAAAAAAATAAACAAGACGTGAGAAATATAAATTCCACGTAATTTTACCAACCAAACATATGATAGGATTTCAAATCCTAAATATAATAAATCCTATCACATATAAATCCTACTGTGAAATTCCAATCCCACAAAAAAATTCCATGAACCAAACAGCCCCTAAAGGTGTATTTGTTAGAAATTTTGGATTTTAGATTGAAATTTGAATAGTAAAAAAATTAAACTGAAATAGTTGTATAATATGATATAAATAAGTATTTATGTGATATTTTGAATGTAAAATTAATTTTTAAATATAATATAGAAAATAAAAAATAAGTGTTTGATATTTGATATTTTTGGAAGAAAAGTTTTATAAGAATAGTAAAAGTATTCCAAAATCCTCCCAACAAACACACCCTAAAGAAACACAATTTACATTTTTCTCGTTGTTTAATTATTTTACAACTATATACTATATTTATTACTCCATCAGTCTCGGCTAACGACACAAAATTTTAATTATTATGTAATTAGTGAATAATTAAAAAATATTTTAGTAAAAATAATTATGATTTAATAATACTTCTAGAAAAAACATTTTCTATTTGTTTGCATTGAATTCTGTCCAAAAATAGAAGCAACTTTTGAGGTTGAAAAGTGATTTTTTCAGAAGCACCTTGACAACAGCTTTTGAAGCAAGCAGAAACATTTTTCATTTGAAATTACTGTTTTATCCTAAATAATAATAATAAATACAATAATATAATATAATACTACTATACTATAAAAATAATTAATTTATATTTGTAATATGAAAATTTATATATATTATATTTAAAAAAAATTAAATTATTATTTTTAATTTATATGTTATACTTTAATTAAAAAATTTAAAATTATAATTAAAATGCCAAATTTAAATAGGAATATATAAATTTGTTTAATTATACTAAAATTATTAATATAATTTATAAAATTTTAAAATACAAATAATTTAATATTGAATTGTAAATTTTATTTGTAATTTATATATTATTTTTAAATTCAAATTTTAAAATATATAACACTAAATTTTAAAAATATATTTTTTATACTATAATTTAAAATCTTTAAATATAATTAATAAAATTTAAAAGTAAATTATAAAAGTTTTATAGAAAGATACTATTATATTAATATTGTGTCCTTTTGAATAATTTTAACACTTTAAAAGCACAAAAATTTGACTGCTTCTGCTTTTGGCTTCTATTTGTACTTCTGTTTTTGGCTTCTCCTTGTACTTCTGCTTTTGACTTCTACTTATTTTTTAAGTCAATCCAAACGAGCCCTAAGTAATTTAGGTCCCGCTCGAATGACTTTTGGCAAGAGTTTTTGGCTTCTGCTTCTAGAAAAAACACAAGCACTTTTCATTTGAAATTATTATTTTATCCTTAATAATAAAATAATATATACAATAATATAATACTATAATACTACTATAATATAAAAACAATTAATTTATATTTATATTATATTTTAATAAAAATTAAATTATTATTTTTAATTTATATATTATATTTTAATTAAAATTTAAAATTAAAATTAAAATACCAAATTTAAATAGGAGCATATAAACTTTTTGATTATACTAAAATTATTAATATAATTTATAAAATTTTAAAATACAAATAATTTAATAATGGATTATAAATTTTATTTGTAATTTATATATTATTCTTAAATTTAAATTTTAAAATATATTAATTAAATTTTAAAAATATTTTTTATACTATAATTTAAAATCTTTAAATATAATTAATAAAATTTAAAAATAAATTATAAAAATTTTATAGAAAAATACTATTATATTAGCATAGTATCTTTTTGAGTAATTTTAACAATTTAAAAGCACCAAACAGTTTTTTTTATAAAAGCTGTTTTTATAGAGATTCATCAAATACAAAATCAAACTGATTTTGGTTTTGGCTTCTGCTTATTTTTTAAGTTAATCCAAACGGACCCTTAATTAAAATAAAAAAAATTATAAATTATAAATTTTAAAATGTATAATTGTATTAAAAAAAATTACAAATTATGTAAGACAAACAAAAATAAAAATAATAAACAAATTAAGTGGCACATATGAGCAATTTAGAACAATTTGTTAGAGCATCTCCAATGGGGCTGCATTTTTGTTGTTGCACCCCATATATGGAGTTCTTTCTCCAACTATGCACCAATTGTGACACAAAAAATGATGCTTGTTGTAACACTATTTTAAGGCGTTGTATGTATTCTATTTTTTTATATAATTATTTTTATATTAATTATTTTATTATTTTTTCATTTTTGTTTTAAAATATATCAATTGTAGATATAAAAGGTGATTTAAAATAATATATAAAATAGAATGTTTGAATAATATTCTTTTTGAAGTAAAAAAAATAGAATTGTAAATTGAAGTAAGAATACTGTATCAACTATATTTTAAAAATTAAAATTGTATAAATAGAGTTTGTGAGTTCGATATGACCTTATATTGTATCGTGTATATGTAAAAGAATAAAACAAAAAAATTATAAGCAAAAAGTCCAAAAATTTTTAGAACCTTCCAAATTAAATTTAAATAAGAATCAGTGAAATACAAAAGTGAATATAAAATAGAACAAACATGACCGTACGAGTAGAAGTTAGGCAGAGTGGTCTGTGATTGGAAGAGAGGCAGCAAAAGACAGGTCAAAATTTTAAATATAAAAAGTATTTGAGGGCGGGCGGGAGAGCGATGGAATTCAATAAAAAACTAAAAAACAAACCATTTTCGGGTGGGCCCTATAGTAAGATGAGGGTCGGGTCGGGTCGGGTCTGGTCTACTAATGAATGCGAGTCAAAAAAGTAACATAGCCCTCTATTTTTGAAGTTAGAAGAAACTTGTTCGTATAAAAACTACCATTCATTTCTATATCATTGACTGACTACTTTCTCTCTCTCTCTCTCTCTCTCTCTATATCAGCTTCTCTTCTACCTATTTCAATTTCAGTTTGCAGGTGGTGGATTTGAGAAGTAAATTTCGAAGTAGTGCTCTGATTTGATTTTGATTTTGTTGTTTGTGGATTTTGATTTTGATTTTGATTTTGATGAATTGAGATTTGAGTGTGGTGTTGAAAGAAAGAAGGTTAAAAATGGGAATGAGCAAAAGGATAAATCGGATAATTACCGGTCCATTGCCGCGGTGCTTTAACGGCGGCGTGTCCTGCGTGCATCTCCGGCGGGAGGGGGAAGGCGAGCACGACTTGACGATAAAGCTGATTAAATCGGACGGCGGAGTCGAGATCTACGACCGTCCGGTGAAAGCTAGGGAGTTAATGGAGGAGTTCCCCAAGCACATGGTGTGCCGCTCCGATTGCTTCTACATCGGCCAGAAAACGCCGGCGCTTTCTCACCACGACCGCCTCCAGCCAGGTCACTACTACTTCCTCCTTCCGGCGAACTTCTTCCAGTCCGCCCTAACCTTCGCCTCCTTCATCCGCTATCGATCGGCGCTGGCGATTCGGCCGCCGTTCGAGGTGGAGAAGACCGCGTCGGGGAGCCTGCGAATCAAGGTGACCGACGAGATGATTCGCCACCATCTCAAGGAGGAGGAGACGGAGGCGCGGAGGTTGATTCGAGTGTGCACGACGCCGCAGCTGCGGAAAGAGTACGAGCAGCTGGTAGGGCAGCGCTTCCATTGGAAGCCCACGCTGGACTCCATTTCAGAGAAGAAGAAGAGCATTCAACAGCAGCAGCAGCACAAAAGCTTGAGGAAGACGAAATCCTCATTGAAATGAAATGAAATCAAATGACAATGCAATTAATCCACCACACTATTCATCATACATAATATATACAGTAGTGTAGTTGCACCATTTCAATACTTTTTTTTTTGGCAGTTAGGAAGAACAACTATACAGTGAATTAATTAATTGTACAGTGAAGTGAAGAATCGTCACAATTTTGTTCATCTACCCTCTCCTTGCTTATGTTTTCAAACTTATTTCACCAAAATTTCTCTATAATATTCACATTAACACTTATTTGTTTTTTTAATTCTAACATAGTAAACTAAAAAAATTATTATTATTATTATTATTATTATTATTATACAATTTCATTTTCAAGACATACCAACTTCCAACGTTTGGAAAGTATATCTAAACACACTCCCATCCCATCCCATCCAAGTTTCATCAAAATTCAAGCCTATTACTTTATTGTACAAATTGCATAAGATGCTTTTATAATTTAACAACAATATATTAAACAACTTACATTTGATTTATTGTATAAAATTCTTTTATTTTTCTTTTCAATGACAAGAACCTACAATTGGTATTTTTTGAACGTACAGCTGATAATAAATCTACCCACCACATATGTGCATAATATATAAATATAACAATTTTTTAATCCAAATTAAAATAACTAAAAACCATACATATGTTAGATGAATAACTTATAAATTGAATGTTCCGATAAAAATACTACTCATTAATAAAAAACAAAAGAACTATCATAGATCATTCTACTAGCACTATAAAATTGTATGTAATAAATAATAATAATAATAAAAATTCTTTGTAAATATTAATGGAAATACAAGGTAGGACTCAATTCACCCAAAGTTATATTTAATAAAAATTCTAGTGTGGTGTGGTTTGGTGATAGCGAAAAAGGTAAGATAATCAAATGGTACAAGCAAGCAAAGCAAAGCAGGCAAGGGTAAAGGATGGGTGAGTAGGGCAAAATTAAAAATAATACTCTCTTCATCTAGTTTTTATTGTCCTTACACGAATTTTTAAGTAAATATTAACAAATTTGTACTTAATAGTATAGTAGATATTAAAAATAGTAAATAAATAGAGAGTAAAAAAATAAAATAATAATTATTGGATGCCCAGATAAAAAAATAAAATATTAATTTATAAATGAAGGGAGTATTTATCAATGATACTGTATCTGTATGTAACATGGAATACCAACAAGGAAAGATGCCAAAAGAGCAGTCAAACACAAACTCAAACACAGTCAGCCATTTCTGGATCTATTCAAACTTACACATTCCTTTCCCACGTGCGGTGCGGTGCGGTGCCGTGCCGTGCCCGTGCCTTCTCTCTCTTGCCCACTAATACTAATAAAAATACTACTACTACTACTACTATTACTACTATTTATATTTATTGCTACATCCGGTCAAATGCTTTCATACCCTTCTTATCTTTTTCTTCCCACGTTTTTGACCCAAAATAATAATTTGCATAGCTGCAGTACACTATAGTAGTATATTAATATAATCCAAATAAATGTATAAACCGAAGATACCATCCAACCTACCCAATACACTACGACTGGAGCGGAGCACATATAAAATAAAATAAAATAAAACAAATACATGATAATAATAATAATAATAATCTCTTAAGCAAATATGTCATGGTAATTGATTAACATTTAATAAGCGACGGAACATTTGTTCTATAGACCACACTCGTCAACAACTCATCCATCCATCACAATAAGAGGGCGAGTGAGATTGAGCATAAGAAATAACTTAGCTTAGATTGATTGCAGCATTTTCATATATGTAGTAATTGTGTGAATTAATCCCAAACCGTATTGTTCAACGAGGAAGACGATGCCTGATAACGCCACGTGCCTCGTCCAACTCGAAGTTGGCGCTGGAAAACTCGCTGCTGCTGAAGAACGGTTTCAGATCACTGATCCCGTAGTCGAGTGCCTGCAATGGCCGACAGTGTATCGTATTACATATATCAAATTGAGTATTCAATACAGATGGCAACCAAAGGCATTAATACCTTGCTTTGGAGCTCCTCCACCTTTACATCGACGTAAGGGAGATTTGCAGCTGCGGATCCTGTCACAATTTCTTCCAAGTGCAAGGCTTCCTTCACAAGAATACGGAGGAGGTGCAGTACGATTGCATTGAAATCCTTCTTGAATATCATGTATTTCTTGAAGCTCTGCAATGAGAATAAATTGTGTTCAAAATGCTTGCAAGACCGTGATCAGTAGAGTAAAATCTTACCTTCTGTAAAGCTTTCTGTACGCCAAACTTTTGAGTTGAGATGAATGAATCCAGCAGTACTCGGATGGCCATGTCGACATCCTCCTGAGTAACATGGTGTCTCAGGTGCATTCTTGCATGGGCTTCCGACATGCGTATCATGGATTCAATGTGTCTCACTGCAATCGGAACCCCTTGTCCGTGCTGCAAATGTAAAAACAAAACCACAACTGTTGATAGTGCGCACATCCACAAACTATGCTATGCTGTGTCAAATTTGAGGCTTACAGATGATTCTCTTCGCAATTCAGCGTACACTTGTGTAAGCTTGTCTAAATCTGCATCATGCAACCGTGGAAACACATTCATCTTGGCGTAGGTGATGTACTTCTTTAGCAGCTCTTGAGGTATTATCTGCAGAAGATGCTGCAAGTGTTAATCTAAACTAGAACAATCTCAAGCGAATAAATTCATTCTGACAGAAGCTGCGGCAACAGAGAACGTGAACATATATCCTCCTATGTCAAAAAAAGGGAAACTCGGGTAAATGCTTTCAAAATCTGCTAGACCTCAGAATCAGTTTGTACTGCAGAAGCTGGATTGTCATCCTGTGAGCTGTTTACAGGCCTATTGTCCAAATTGACACCTTTAGGCTGTGATTTGAAGTGGCTGTCTACTACAAATTGAGCCAGCATTTCATCAGTTACTGGATCGACCACATCCTGCACGCCATAATATAATCTCTAGTTATCAACTGCTAGAACTCAGACAGCAGAAGCATCATTAAAGTAGTAAAGAATTAATTAGCAAACCTTGACTACACAGAGGATATCAAATCGGGAAATGATTGGATCCGTCAATTCCACATTCTGTGAAAATGTCTTGGATGAGTCATATCTGCAACGAATATTGCCAGATCAAACCGATAATAAGAGGGGCTCTGAGAAACAGATAAACATGGACCGATGGACAAATTCATAAGAATAAATGCATGTGTATAAACTAATATTCTTGTCAATTGAACCAAAAAAATGTTACGTATCTCTGTAGATTTGAATATACAATTAGAGTGAAATTAGCAGGAAGGGTATAAGATAATAGATTAGCATGAAATTTGTAGACAACTGATGCATAACCTTTTAGTCTAATTAGGCTGGAACTGGAGAATAAAATTATCAATTGCAATGCAAAATGTAAGGACTCAGAGGTCCGATTTCCAACTAAAAAATATCAGCTTAATTTGAGTTTTGCATACCTTCCTCCAATAGGATTTGCTGCAGCAATTACAGAACAACGAGCCTGGAGAGATGTAACTATCCCAGCTTTAGATATGCTAATACTCTGCTGTTCCATTGCTTCATGAATGCTCACCCTGAATAATCATGTTGGCAGCAAGGATGTCAACAAATACTCACGTATTCATAGCTGATGTTTCGATACCATACCATACCTGTCCTGATCATTCATTTTATCAAACTCATCAATAAGACATATGCCTCTATCAGCTAGAACAAGAGCCCCTCCTTCCAGGGTCCACTCCCGGGTGACTGGATCCTTGTGAACTGCTGCTGTCAAACCAACTGCAGAAGCTCCTTTACCTGTGGTGTAAACAGCTCTTTGGCCGGTCTTTTCAACATACCTAATATGTTGTCAACAAGGTTAGTCTATTTAGTAGTGTACCATTCCTTCTACTGATACAATAAAGATAAATCTTACTTAAGGAATTGAGATTTGGCTGTGCCAGGATCACCAAGCAGGAGTACATTTATGTCACCACGTAATCGATGTTTCCCTTCAACATTTTTCTCTTGGCCACCAAACATAGCTAGAGCTACCGCAGTTTTTATGTCTTCATGACCATAAATTGATGGAGCTATGGATTTGACAATCTGAATAACAAAGCATAGCATAAGGAAACTAGTGGATCTACAAGACCAATCTTCTGTAACAATGCATTAGCACGTTAAACTTACTCTTTCTCCAATTCTAGGGTCTTTTGCCAACTTTTCAATTTCTGCTTTGTCCTCTTGGGTGAGTTTGTAAACAGAAAACAGGTCCTGTTTCTTGGTGATGTAGTTGGCTTCTATCACCGTAGCAAAGACAGGAAATCCATTTTTGGTATTCAAAGACAAGTCAAAGTTGTTGGTATATATTCCAGTCACTTCCTGGATTTCAAATTACATTAATCAACACAGAGGATGAAAAATTCAGGTATGACAGAAAAACAAGGTAGTCAGATACATACAATCTCTTCTCCTGGCCTGGCACAATCGATGAGATCGTTTAAAAGTATAACTTCCTTGTATCTAGGAAGTCGGCCTGCAGGAACAACACCAGGGCTTTCTTGGAGAGTAAGTTTCTGATAGTTCCTATATATTGTCTGCCACAACGAAAGAGAAGAAATCAATGCAGCTTATTTCGAAAGCATTTAATATATATGTATACATATGTGTGTGTGTGTGCGTATATTTTTCTAAATTGTGGTTATCCACCTGTTCAATGTTAACAGTGAAAGGCCCTCTTGATTGACAATCTGGACAAGAACCAACTTTCACTTCTGAGTAGGAATTCTGAAAAAATGGCCCCAAAATTGCTCCACATTTATTACAATCATATTTAACTTGCTGCAACTGCGGAAAGACTCCAGATCGCCGAGTCACAACTCCACCAATTCGAATCAGTGTGTTCAAATGTATCTGCCTACAGATAATTACAAGCAAATCTCAGATGCCATTAAAATGTGAAAATCACATTGCATAATTTGAGGGAAATATACCTAATGTTGCGTATCTGATCATAGACAGGTAGGTTGGTAATGCGGACATAGATTTTATGCTGAATTTTCCTGTAATTAGGATGCAAATCATAAACAATCTTGTTGACAACTTCTTCCATAACCTCAAGTACAGAATGTGGAGCATCTGCAAGCCAGATGGCAATGTTCGGGTGGACGTAGATGAATTGTTTGTAATCAATCTCTAGGCTGCACTTGTTAACTGCAGGAAAAAGATAACAACTTTATAAAAGAACAAACTCTTCTAACCAAACTGAAGGTTCCAAGTCAAAATATTATGTGTAAGTTAGTTTCTTACACAAGACCATTTCGTTGATCTGTCTTAGATATTCAAAGTCCCCATGGTCACTCTTCGGGTTCACATAGGTGAGCAAGAACTTTTTGAATTTCTTGGCAATGAATCGCCTCACTTCATCCCTGGTGACCCACTCTCGTAGGGTTCCAAGAACTGTATACATCTCATAGTCACCATCATCATTCTCTTCCTCCTACAATAATAGGGCTTGTCAACAAACTAATAAATTGCACTAATCGTGCTATGAATCGCAAAATTTGTTTCCAACATCCGGCGAAAAATGGTTTAAACCAAGGGAAACACATACATCAAAAGGATCGTCATCTGTCTGATCAGTCATGGGGGCGTCATCAACAGAGTTCCCCTGTTGTGATCTACCAGGTGAACTTTGGATTCCATCAGTATCATTTGGAGTACCCTGGGGCCTGTAGTCAGCTCTTACTCTTTTTGATGGCCTGACGCTGTCATCATCTGTGTCTGCAATCATACAGTTTTCAACAATCCTAGTCAGCATTCCCATAATGATCGAAACTTTTTTGCCTATGGACACATCTACTGAAACATTCCAGAGTAACATCTAAAATTGGGGAAATCTGTTCGTTAATTATCAGTATGCCATAATTCAAAGAAAATTGCTTAATTCAAACTGTAGAGACGTATTAGACATAATTAGACCTACAGTGGTAAATAAAAAGCTCGAAAAATGAGGAGACCTTGATCGTGAAGAAGCTGAGGAAGCTTGCGGGTAGAGGCACGAGCTTCCCGGTTCTCAAGTTCGATCTCAGCAGCTCTTCTGTCCGCCATAATCTGACTTAAATCCCTCTCATCCTCGACTGAATCGTCAAGCCCTACGGCCTCGTACTGATCCTGCTCGCCCATTCTCCGATAATCACTACAAAAACCATACAATCATCCATCAATCTTCTATGCTTATGAAAAAATGCCAGTCTGGTAGCAACATCTTCGTATTGAAAAGCAATACACCAAATTAAATGAAAACTGACTCCATAAAATTGTCGTTGAAAAGGTCCTCCCCGTCGTCTTCTTCCTCGTTAACGTTGTCCTCCTCCGGTTCGTCTCTGATGATCTCAGGATCCACAGACGCTTCATCATCGTCTTCGTCGTCAGTATAATTCTGGCTGGTGTTGAATGGCAACTGGTCCGTGTTGAATCCAACGGACGACGGAGAATCCGGGGTAGACGGTGGCCCCCCATTTCCAGCAGCAGCAGCATCCGCACCACCGGATCTGGACGAGTCCTCATCCCCTGCCATTAACGCTCCCTACAGACCTCCCCAAATTGCTTGCACGATGCGGTTGACAGATTCGCCGGAGGGAGAAGAAACCTCTAATTAGGGCACACCCGAATAAGAATTATTCGCTACATAACCATAGCTTTGGCGGGAAATCTTCCCGCCAAAAGTGAAGTTGGCCAAGCGGCCCACGGCCCAATCACAAGCTTCCGGACCATTTAAAAATGGGTCAAAAAAATTCGTACAATATATATTAAAGACTAAGGTCATATTTGCTTCCAATAATAATAATAATAATAATAATAATCATCGGTGTATTTCTTTTTAATTGGATTTTTGTGTTTTTCTTTTTTTTTTCTTTTCTTAAATTTTTTATATATATTTTGTTACGTACGAAATTTAGAATTAGGTTAAAAGCCCAAGGTAAAAAGAAGAATGGGCCTGGCAACAGGGTTGATTGAACTGGCTGAAGGACACTGTGAGGAAATCAAGGAAAATAGATTTATTTCTAACGGAAGGACCTCAGGTCGGAAGGATCTCAGGTCGGTAGGTCCTCAGGTCGGTAGGTCCTCAAGACGGAAGGTCCTCAAGACGGAAGGTCCTCAAGACGGAAGGTCCTCAGGGCGGAAAGACCTCAGGTCGGAAGGATCTCAGGTCGGTAGGTCCTCAAGACGGAAGGACCTCAAGTCGGAAGGTCTTCAGGTCGGGAGTTCCTCAAGACGGAAAGTCATCAGGACGGAAGGTCTTTAGGTCGGTAGGTCCTCAAGACGGAAAGTCATCAGGACGGGAAGTCCGCAGGTCGGGAGGCTTTCAGGTCGGGAAAAGGAAGAAAGTTAAGATCTCAAGAATTGATCCAAATCCAGACCGAAGTCGGGCAGACGCGGAGGTCTGTTAAGAGGAAGGTCGGGCAAGGAAGAGGTACGGACAGATGCGGAGGTCTTCGGTCGAAGACGGAGGGCGGCTGATGCGGAGGTCGGCCCAAGCGAGGTCGGGCGAAGAAGCAGGTCGGGCGAAGGACGAAGTCGGGCCAAAAGAGCGGAAGGTCTGTGGTCGGTTCAAAGAGTGAAATATAAGGATAATTTTGGTCTGCTGAGGACACGTGTCAGCATGAAAGGGGTTGGAGGACGGTTGGGAAGGAGACGTTGTAACCGTTCGGGTGACGGTTTTCAGTACGGTTTCCCAGAGAATATTTAAAGGTTTGAATCATCATTTGGCAAGGGATCTTCAATCAACTTCAACAAAGCAAAGTCAGATTTGGGGATCACCACTTTAAATTTCAGTCTTTTATTTTCCAGTTTATTTTCTGTACGTTACAGTGTTTAGAGATTCCTAATCTCAGGCACTAATTAATCAAGTTTAAGGATATTTTCTATATCTTTGAATTTTACTTTATTTTTGTTGAAAAATTACATCAACAAATTGGCGACCACAGTGGGAGCAAGACAAAATTGCTCATTCCAATTCCGGCGATAATTTCATACGTCTTAGATCCGGCCGAATCATCGGAAGGGTTATGGCAGGTTCACAACCGCAATCATCTTCGGCACCGGTGGGAGAATCCGTTCCACCACCCATTGTGCCAAATGCCGGGGAAATCCCACAACCACCAACTGATTGGTGGTCTTATGTTCAACAAATGAACAACCAGCATACTTTGGTTATGCAGAATCTGTTGCGTGAGCAACAAACGAACATGTTGCGTGAGCAACAGAGTCTAATGCAGAATTTGATAGATCAAGCACTGTCAAGGGTGAGTCTTCAAACCACTCAAACGCCACCAGGAGTGTCCCCGTCCAGACCACAGGCAAATTTCGCAGGGCCATCATTCGTGGATAGTACATTCCCAAGTGCCACAAATCCCAACCGAATGGATAGGGGAAAATCTCCTTTGACTTTTCCCAACAATGTTCCATTGGGACCAAGGGTTACCAATATGCAGCCGAGCAATACAAGGGAGGACAGGCCTGAAGGATATATACATGATCCTATTCATATTCCTGTGCAGGATCCGTTCCATGTTCCTGATCATCAACGCTTTCATGTAGATCCTGACGAGATTGCACATATATTAAGGGATCAGTATGGATTAACTCCTCAGATGGCTAACCGCCCTGCATATCAGAGACCTTTCCCAGAAAGGATCATTAATGAATACCCTCTCCCAAGGAATTTTCGACCACCCGACTTTCATGCATTCTCAGGGGAGGACGGATCTTCCACCATAGAACATGTTGGTCGGTTCACAGCACAATTAGGAGAAGTTGGCAATAACCCTTTTCATAAGTTACAGCTGTTTGGTTTATCTCTTACTAGAACGGCGTTTTCGTGGTTTGTAAGTTTGCCTCCAGGACAAATTCAGACATGGGAAGGACTGGAGATGGCATTTCACGCTAGATTCTTTAATCCTTTACCAGTTGTTTCTTTAACTGATTTACTTGAATTGAGACAGTATCCAGAAGAAACTGCTTCACAGTTTATAGAAAGGGTGCGATTGATGAAGGGACGATGTCCTACGGTAATCAGTGAGAAAGAGATGACCAATTTAGTGGTCCGGAATATGCATACTCGTTTTAGAAAGGCACTCACTGCCCTGGATGTTGAGGACTTGGCAAGTCTTGCATCCAAGGCAGGACGTCTAGAGTCTTTGTTCAGAGAGGAAGATCAGCATAACAGGCGTAATAGAGGCCAACATATGGCGAGTATGGGAACAGAAACATGTGACTTTGATTTTAATCAGTCAGAAGAGATGGCAGCCGAAATCCTTTCTGGAAAACCGTATGTATGTCCTAAATTGAAGCCAGTACCAGGATCTGAAGGAAAGGAGCAACCGACCTTTGATAGTTCGAAAGCTGATGAAATCTTTGATATCCTACTGACTGATGGGCAGATCCGTATTCCAAAGGGCCAAAGACTTGCCACTAAAGAAGAAATCAAAGGGAGACCATATTGTAAGTGGCATAATTCTTTCACACACACTACAAGTCAGTGTACTCATTTTAGGAAGGAAATTCAAAAGGCCATCAAGACAGGTCGGCTCAAATACATCACTCTAGGTGTAGACCAGCAACCGTTTCCGAATGTAACAACGGCAATGGTTGACATCCAACCAAGTTCGGAAACAAGGAAAAGTTCGGCCAACGATGGACAAAAAGGGGAACGAAACCAGCCAAGCCCCGAAACAAAAAAAGGAAGTCGGCCAAACAGCAGCCGACCAGAAGAACGGCTCAAAGTTTGTGAGAAGCCAGTTGCTGAAAAGTGGGACCATCCAGATGGTTCTTTTAATGTGGAGGTGAAAGAAAAGGTTTTGGTACGTGAGCACCCGACCAGAAAAACAGGGTCGGTCGGGAGCAATTGGGCTCGAAATAAAAAGCCTTTACCAGTTGATATAGACCCTCGTTTCCCGGGTATGAATCGTACACAGATTCGCAATGCCAAACGCAGGTATGCTGCAAAGTATGGGAAAAGAGGTCCTTCAGCAAAACAATTAACCGACGAACAAAAAGCAGCCGACCACTTGGCAGGAGATCAGTCCATTCGGGTCTTTACAGAACAAACGACCCACGAGCAGGGAGTAGCCATTCAGTCTCCAGGTGGTCGGTCCAGTCGGGTCTGGTCAGAAAAGCAACCGAATGACGGATTAGGCGCTTCCGACCATACCAAAAGAAGTTCGTCGGGACAGGGGAAAGGTAAAGGAGTGGCAGATGAAATAATTAAAGGTTTTAGATGCCAACATTGTGAACGAATCAACATCAATCCATCTCTGGAAGAATTCCGTATTGAATCTTTGACGGTTCAACCTCAATCTCGGGATAAGACAAAGGAAGAAGTGGTAACTACAGAGGAAAGTTCAAGATCTGTTAAATCTCGTCTGGGACCACGAATCCCTTGTCGAATGACAGAGATTAATCAGATGAGTGATGAACCGACGTGGGCGAGTCTGGTAGATGAAACTATGGACGAACCATTATGGGCATTCTTGGCAGATGGTGAATTAGAGGAGACAGAGGGGGCAAAGACCTCAGATTCCGACCCTCATTCGGAAACACCTTCGATTGTGTTTCCTCCTATTCCAGAGGGTGCGATCTCTCATTTGAAACCTCTGTATGTTAATGCTCACATTTGTGGGAAACCAATCACTAAGGTTTTCGTGGATAATGGAGCAGTCTTTAACGTTATGCCATTGAAGACCCTCAAGAAGTTAGGGAAAGGAATTCATGATCTGTCTCCTGTGGAATTCGAAATGACAAGTTTTACAGGGGCTGACTAAGCCTGAAGGCATGATGGTTGCCACAATCGAGGTCGGACCAAAGAAGATCTCCACTGTTTTCTTTATTGTGGACGCAGATACTACATACTCTCTCTTGCTGGGAAGAGACTGGATTCATGCCTCTCAATGTGTGCCTTCAACCCTGCATCAACAATTAATGTTGTGGGAAGGAAATCAGGTCTTCAAAATGGAAGCGAATGATAATCCATTCGATGTAACAGAACAAGTTGAAGAGTCAGTGTTTTATTCCAGTCAGGTGGCTCCGATGTCTCAGTTGTACATGGCCAGGGAATACCCAATCAAGGGTTATAAAGTCACTGGCCAGAACTCGATGTTCTATTAAAAGAACACCTTTATTGTATGGCTCATGATAAAGCCACACCCATTCCCGTATAATTTGTTTGTAATGGAAGATACAAGCTTAGAAGTATGTAGTTCTCTTATTAATAAGTTCTATTTAAAGCAATTATTACATAAAGCAGAAAATAGTAAAGAGATTCTTGATGTTCACCTCCAAGAAGACGAACAATTTCGTTGGCCTGATTTATTGGAGAAAACAGAACCAACAGCTTCATCACAAGACCCATTATTGGAGTTTAATTTAGGAACCGAATTGGTTCCAAAAGTGATCAGGTTAAGTGGTTATTTGTCTAAAGAGCAACAAACAATGATGCTCGAAGTTATTAGAAACAACATTGATTGTTTAGCATGGGATTATTCAGAGATGCCTGGTTTGACAAGAAGTCTAATAGAGCATCGATTGCCTATTAAAGAAGGTTGTAAACCTTACAAACAACCTCCAAGGCGAATGAGCCCGGACCTAATGCCTCAAATCAAGGAAGAAATCCAAAAACTTCTCAAAGTGGGTTTTATTCAGCCTTGCCGTTATGCGGAGTGGCTGGCTAATATTGTGCCAGTGGTCAAGAAAAATGGTAAGATTAGGATATGCATCGATTTCAGGGGTTTGAATCTAGCTACCCCTAAGGATGAATATGTGATGCCTATGGCCGACATGTTGATAGATGCAGCAGCAGGGCATAAAATCCTTAGTCTGATGGATGGTTATGCAGGTTATAACCAAATATTTCTGGCAGAGGAAGACATTCCTAAGACAGCATTCAGATGCCCAGGGGCTTTAGGTATTTATGAATGGACAGTCATGCCATTCGGGTTAAAGAATGCAGGGGCAACTTACCAAAGAGCCATGAATTCAATCTTTCATGATTTAATTGGCAGATCTATGGAAGTGTATATTGATGATGTTATTGTTAAATCTGCCAGTTTTGATGAACATTTGAGAAATCTTGAAGAGGCATTTGAAAGAATGAAGAAGTACAATTTAAAGATGAATCCAACCAAATGTGCCTTTGGAATATCAGCCAGGAGCTTTTTAGGATTTTTAGTTCATGAGAGAGGAATTGAAATCGATGCCAATAAGGCTAAAGCCATTCTTGATAGTCGGCCACCCAAGACGATTAAAGAAATCCAGAGTCTTTTGGGTAAGGTGAATTATTTGAGGCGTTTCATTTCTAATGCTGCTGGCAAGGTCAGACCCATCACTAAATTGTTGAAAGCTGGAAAAAATGCTTTCGAATGGGGTCCCGATCAACAAATGGCTTTAGATGCTATCAAGCAGGCATTGGTTCACCCTCCAGTCTTGATGCCTCCTAAACAAGGTCGGCCACTCAAACTTTATTTGGCAAATACATATGAAGTGGTTAGCTGTTTATTGGCACAAGATGGTGATGACGGGAAGGAAAGGGCAATCTACTATCTCAGTAAAACCCTTACAGGACCAGAACTGAATTACACTATGCCAGAAAAAATGTGTTATTCATTGGTCTTCGCTTGTACTAAACTCGAGCATTATTTGCTGCCCAGAAGAATTGAGGTCATATCAAAGGTGGATCTCATCAAATTAATTTTGCAGAGACCTACTATGAAGGGCAGACTTATGAAGTGGGCCATCAAATTGGCTCCTTTTGATCTTCAACATTCCCCGCTGAGGGCAATCAAGGGACAAGCAGTAGCCGACTTCTTAGCAGAATTTTCACAAGTCGGGTATTCTCTTTGTGATAGCGTCCGACCACTTGGTCGTTCATCATATTTGGATAATCTACAGGTCGGATGTGTGCCATATATAAGTACCAGAACATGGTTGATGTTCTTTGATGGTTCTACCTCTGGAAACAAATCAGGGGCAGGGGTCTTTTTGCAAGGACCTGATGGTCAAAAGATCAACTTACAATTACGATTGGAAGCCATGACCCATAATTCGGCAGAATATGAGGCTTTAATTTTGGGTCTGGAGGCTTTAATAGCCAGGAAGGTCCAGTCTGTAATCATAAGAGGGGATTCTCAACTAGTAATCAACCAGGTAAACAACCAATATGTTTGCAATTACCCTCATCTTCGCAGATACAGGGACATTGTGGGTCGGTTACTGACGAAAATCTCAGAAGTAATAATTGAGTTCATTCCGAGGAAAGAAAACCAACGTGCCGATGAGTTGGCTCAAAGGGCCTGTAAAGGAATTCTGGAGGATATGTGGTCGGAGGTCAAGTCAGGCATAGAAGAAAAGACAGACCCAATATGTGACCGAATGGTCGGGCAAGAGATGGTCGGACAGGAGCCCGACTGCGAAGTTACGGTCGGGCAAGAGACGGTCGGACAGGAGCCCGACTGCGAAGTTACGGTCGGGCAAGAGACGGTCGGACAGGAGCCCGACTGCGAGGCTGTCGGGCAGGAGACGGTCGGTCAGGAGCCCGATTGCGAAGTTATTATCGGACAGACTGCGAGGCTGTCGGGCAGGAGACGGTCGGTCAGGAGCCCGATTGCGAAGTTATTATCGGACAGAAGTCCGATGGCGAAACAGTGCCCGATTGGAGAACAGAGCTTATCCTGTATTTACAGAATCCTGGTGCGAGTGTTTCAATTGCGACACGATTGAAGGCTTTACGTTTTCAATTGATAAATGGAATTTTGTACAAGAGATCATTTGAAGGTTTACTTTTGAAATGCTTGGGATTTAAAGAAGCTCTAGAAGTGATGACAGAAGTACATGGTGGGATATGCGGAGCTCATCGAGCAGGTCTGAATATGAGATGGGCCATTCATCGTTTGGGGTTTTTCTGGCCAAAGATTTTTGAAGATTGCATACAGTTTGCCAAGGGCTGTCAGGAATGTCAAAGACATGGAAACTTAAACCATTTGCCAGTAACCGAATTGCAATTCTTGGCAAAACCATGGCCTTTTAAATCATGGGCTATGGATATTATTGGTAAGATACATCCTGCTTCATCGAAACATCATTGTTTCATATTGGTCGCGACTGACTACTTTACCAAATGGGTAGAAGCAGTTGCTTTGAAAAATGTGGATCAGAAAGAAGTGATAGACTTCGTTTTGAACCAAATTATTTACAGATATGGTATTCCTCAGTCTATAACAACCGACCAAGGCCTGGTTTTCACAGGGGAAAAGTTCTCTAGTTTCTTGGCAGAATTCGGGGTTCGATTACATCATTCGTCACCTTATTATCCCCAAGCCAATGGACAAGCGGAAGCAGCAAATAAGATTATTATTGGGATTATAAAGAAGATGGTGGAAGGGAACCCAAGAAAGTGGCATTTGTTATTGTCTCAGGCTTTGTGGGCACATAGGAATACCAGAAATACGGCAACAGGGTTCTCACCTTACCAACTCACGTTTGGCCAAGATGCTGTTTTACCAGCCGAAATCCGAGTATCATCTGGCCGAACAGAATTTACTGATAGTGATCTTACAGAGGAATACCAACAACTTATGTTGCAGCAGTTAGAAGATTTGGATGTTAACCGACTCCATGCAATAGAGCGAAGTGTGAAACAGAGTGAAATCAGAGCAAAGAGTTATGGAAAGAAAGTTCTTCACAGGACATTCCAAAAAGGAGATTTAGTCTGGAAGACCATTCTTCCTACATATAAGAAAACTGACCAATTGGGAAAATGGTCACCGAATTGGGAAGGACCATACATTGTTCAAAAAGATATTGGAAATGGCGCGTTCATTATTGTAAATCATGAAGGTAGAAGAGTACATGATTGTATTAATGCTAAATATCTGAAGAGGTATTATCCTGCCTTTTCAGATAACAAAACTGCCTGAAGTAAAATATTATTCTCAGAACCCGTTTGTGGGGTTCGAACCTATTTAAAGGTTCAGTTCGGTTAGTCATCGTGTAGTTGTGGGAAATTTTCTGCCTCTGAATCAGACTTTTCATCCCAGTGAGTGGATATTAGCTCTGGTTCTTCTTCAATAAGATCTTCCAAATCTGGTCGGTACCTTTCCCATTGGCTTTGCATTTCGTCTAAATCTTGATTGGTACGTGCTTGCATGTCTGTTATGGCTTGATGTTCACGATCAACAATAGTCCGTAGTCTTGAAAAGACTTTTCGTTGATTGGAAAAGATGTTATCCCAACCAAGATCTGGAAGTATAGTTGCTGCGTGATTTTCTATCATTTCCATGTGGTGATGGAGATCAGGAATGCGGCTAAGGATGTCACGAAGAGGTTCATACCCCTCAATGACTTTTTCCATCAGGCGGATGACGCGATGAATGGTTCTTCTTCCTCGTTGGGAGAATCGGAATTTGAAGTCTAGTTGCTTGAGTATATGTAACAAGTCTTCTGCATGGCCTCCAATAGGGTGATTACCCACAAAGAAGGGTTGAAGAACACCCTGCCAGTTGTTTGATGGAACATAAGGTCGGTCATTCGCCATGTTTGTTAACACGTCAAGTGTTTTGATTTTTCAAAATATGCCTTGGAATGTGTTTCTTGAAATGTGAGAAACAATATTCTTTTAAAGAAGGAGTTTGTTTCGATTCCTACAAAGTTGGGAATTGAAAGGTGATCCTTGTTTTGAGAAGAAAGAAAAAATGGATTACTAAGTCAAGTATTGTTACAAAGGGGAAAGTATTACAACAATGCCCCTAGGGCAGTTTTTATATGGGTCCATTTGATTTCATCCCTGGATAGCCTTCTGGTATTGGCAGCCGTCTGATATCTTATGATGAATTGGGATCGGGCTTGGGTTTTCAGTTCTTGATCCAATTCAGCCTCATTTTTGGTATACTTCTCAAGCAGACGCTGTTCATTGATAATTTGCTTATCCAGGGTAGACTGTTCTTTCCTCAGCTCCCGCAATTCTGCCTCCTTTTTCTGAATGGCATCATCAACTAGAGCTTTTGTGCTAAGGAGACCACCCAGCCTTCCGGTAGTCTGCTGAAGAGATTCTCGAGTCTTAGCCAAAGAATTCTCCAGCGTTGTTTGATCGAAGTCGGGCTGGGGGGTTTCGGCTGACAGGAGTCCAATGACTAACACTTCAGTCTTGAGCTCTGTAAGTCTTTCCATCAGCCGATGCAGAATAGGGACGGCTGGCGATTCCGTTGGAGTGTAAAATAGAAGGCCACCAACCGTCTGAATGAGTTTGTCCAATAAGTCGGATCTCAATTCTGACAGGGGATGGTTAATGGCCTCAGTGAATATGGTTCGGGCCTCCGCCGGAACCGGAACAGTCGATAGGACAGCTAAGTCTGAAGGCCCCTGCAAGTCCTACAATGTCAATAAGTATTCCAAGAGAGGTGCAAATTTATTCTTATAAGATATGTGTTACCTCTGGGCGGACTGCTGTCAGTGAGGGGGGCAGCAATGAGGTCGGTCGAGTAGGGCGGACAGCTGGTATAACAGCAGCCGACTCGTCGGCTGCTGCAAATGGTCGCTGAGGTGCCGACCTGGGTCCCTATTGAAAGTAGTATGTAAAATAGTTAGTGTTTTCTGAAAGAGATATTGTGGCATGGATTGGTTCAATCTTACCAAATTCACAGAAGTCTCCGAATCGGATGAAGACACTTCTTCCATTTCTGGAGGTTGGGCTGCCACAGGTGGTTCTTCTGCCTGCCACTCGATTGCTAGAGGAAGTGCCGCTGCAGGCTGGGCGGCTGCAGGTTGGGCGGCTGCTTCTAGAGCCACTGCAGCCAGAATCTCTGGGGCACCTTCGATTTCGGGATCAGCAACATCAAGGATGTCGTTTTGAGGGTCAGCTTCGGCGAGGGCAGTTGGTCTTTCTTTTGACATGGATGAGTCTGATGCTATGTATGGCGGTCGACCCATCTGGGAAGTAGTTCCCTCGCTGTCAGAAGAGACCCCTGCTGCTGATCCGATGGGTGAAGGTGTCTGTGAAACAATCATGGAAATGTTGGTTGTTAAATATATCAGGGTTGATCATTAGAATCCTAAGTATGGCTGATGAGAGAACTTACTGGTTCTCTAGGTACTACTGGTAAAGATTGCCTCCTGGTCGGGTGCCTGACCCGACCGCTCTTCGGTGCAGGAGGAAGAGTTTGCCTCCTCGTCGGGTCCTCCGCCCGACTGCTCATTGGCAGATTGGTCTGGACCAAAGGCCCGGTTGAATGGTCGGCTGGGGCTGGCGTCGGTTGTGTGGTCGGTGCTGCCAAGGTCGGTTCTGGTGAATAATATGTGAAACAAAGTTAAGATATAGTGAATTGGTTCACGGTGTTAAGAAACATTACCAATTCGGGGTCGGGCCTTTGCTGACGTCCTATTTGTTCCAAGGTCTGCTAGTGTTTGCTGGTCGGTCCCCGAGGTCGGGGGCGTTGGCAGCTGGGACACTTTTCTTTTTCGCGTTGGAGCACTAGACCCGATCCCCGGGGCGGCTGTTTGTTGTTGAGTGCTAGAATGTCTAGCCGCCCCTAGAACCAATCCTTGGGGGGGAAGGAGTATGTTCAGCAACCGACCCTCATCAGGGGCGATCAGGGGCCATACAACCGACCACCATTCATTGAATGTTTCTACAGTCTCAGGGTTGGAGCGGAAAGGAATATAAGAATTGGAAGTTATATACGTGGTGAGCTGGGAGATATAAGAGGGGATTGAATTTGGTAGGACCCGTCGGTCAGGGCTTTGAAAAATTATATGTGGACACGCGACGGGTCCAGGGATACCTTGGCAACAGCCGAACTGGCGCACCACGAATTGAGGCTCATAATTAAAAGTGTAAAAGGTTTTCTGCCCCTTTTTATCAAGTTTTTTGCTACTAAAAAGAGACCTGGGTTTGAGGGCAACGTCCCAGGCAAAAGGATAAGTGGAATGAGGACAAGGCTCAGGAGTCGGAAGCGGATTTGGTACTGGAAAAGGCCAAAAATGGTCGGGAGCATAGCCCGCATACTTTTTATACATAGAAAATCGAGAGTTATTGCGGGTATCTGTTAAAACTGCGATTATTATTGGATCGGAAGATTGGAGTTTATTGCGTCCTGAGCAGAGTCGGTTAAGGGCTAATCCCAAATGTTTTTCCGTTGTTGGCATAGTGGGCGGAGATCCTAAGTTAAACGCGTTGGGGAAGTAAAGACGGAACCAAAGTTCTAAAAACCAAAAAGGACCCGATGCGGCAGTGTCTAATTTTCTACTATCATTATCTGTCAGACGAAGGCTAACCCTAGTAAGTCCTTCAAACAGATTGGCTAAAAACAGGGTGCCAAGGGAAAAGAATCGACCTGACGCGATATGAATGGCCAGGTCGAGATGAGAAGGAAGAACACATTTGGAAGGGGAAACAATGACGTACCTACAAAGCCAAAAAAGGATAAAGGCAGTATGCTCCCGGTCGGTCACAGGGGTCCCTGGAGCCCCTTGCTGGTCGGTTGCGAACTTTGTCCAACCCCATTCCTTCACACCTTGTAAAGACCACCCTGGATGGTTTTCTGATGGCTCCTGCCCATCTAGGGCTCCCATTACAGGGTCTTCACCCACGACTGGGAGATGCGCGATCATGGCCACGTCCATAAGAGTTGGACCAAAGGGGCCAGATGGTAGGAGGAAAGTCCCATTTTCCGCATTCCAGAAGGCAGACATGGCCAACAGCACCTTCTCATGCAGGTTGATAGGCATGGTGGACAGTAGTATGGCTTGGTCGATTTTTTGAGATCGCCATTGGGCCTGGAAGTGTTCTGCTACCCGTCGATACCAAGCGCGGTAAGGATCTTTTGGGTCTGTGAGATGGGTTTTGATGCTGTCTCGAATGCGAATTGCTTGGTAGTTAGGATTGTTGATAGCCAAGGAATTTCGGGATTCCAAAACTTCCCTCATCCGATTTGAGTCTTCAGGAGTAGTGCAGTATGGACGGATCGTCGGAGTTAGTACTTTCGAGGCTGAAAATGGGCCCTCCGGGAGGGTTCCGTCGAAAGGAAGGGCAGGAATGTATTGATTCGCCATAGTTAGAGTGTTTTGGGATTGTGATTCACAAAGGCTTGTATTGCGGAGAAGGAAGTCCAGGAGTATTGCAGTAACTGGTGCAGTTGCTAAGGGAATGTTTCAAGAAGGTAGTGATTTATGAACTTCCAAACATTGATTGTTAAATGGCGTTTGAAAGTCCCTTGGCGGCGGGCAAGTTGTTACGTACGAAATTTAGAATTAGGTTAAAAGCCCAAGGTAAAAAGAAGAATGGGCCTGGCAATAGGGTTGATTGAACTGGCTGAAGGACACTGTGAGGAAATCAAGGAAAATAGATTTATTTCTAACGGAAGGACCTCAGGTCGGAAGGATCTCAGGTCGGTAGGTCCTCAGGTCGGTAGGTCCTCAAGACGGAAGGTCCTCAAGACGGAAGGTCCTCAAGACGGAAGGTCCTCAGGGCGGAAAGACCTCAGGTCGGAAGGATCTCAGGTCGGTAGGTCCTCAAGACGGAAGGACCTCAAGTCGGAAGGTCTTCAGGTCGGGAGTTCCTCAAGACGGAAAGTCATCAGGACGGAAGGTCTTTAGGTCGGTAGGTCCTCAAGACGGAAAGTCATCAGGACGGGAAGTCCGCAGGTCGGGAGGCTTTCAGGTCGGGAAAAGGAAGAAAGTTAAGATCTCAAGAATTGATCCAAATCCAGACCGAAGTCGGGCAGACGCGGAGGTCTGTTAAGAGGAAGGTCGGGCAAGGAAGAGGTACGGACAGATGCGGAGGTCTTCGGTCGAAGACGGAGGGCGGCTGATGCGGAGGTCGGCCCAAGCGAGGTCGGGCGAAGAAGCAGGTCGGGCGAAGGACGAAGTCGGGCCAAAAGAGCGGAAGGTCTGTGGTCGGTTCAAAGAGTGAAATATAAGGATAATTTTGGTCTGCTGAGGACACGTGTCAGCATGAAAGGGGTTGGAGGACGGTTGGGAAGGAGACGTTGTAACCGTTCGGGTGACGGTTTTCAGTACGGTTTCCCAGAGAATATTTAAAAGTTTGAATCATCATTTGGCAAGGGATCTTCAATCAACTTCAACAAAGCAAAGTCAGATTTGGGGATCACCACTTTAAATTTCAGTCTTTTATTTTCCAGTTTATTTTCTGTACGTTACAGTGTTTAGAGATTCCTAATCTCAGGCACTAATTAATCAAGTTTAAGGATATTTTCTATATCTTTGAATTTTACTTTATTTTTGTTGAAAAATTACATCAACATATTTATTTTCAATAATGGTAAAATTTAAATAATAAAAATCTGAATAAAAAAGTAAAAAGTAAAAGGAAAAAAAAAAAATCATTGAGCAATATTAAATGTATATTATATTAAATGATTTAACAATGAATCTACTTTTGAGATATAAGTATATACATGTGATACAACTAACTTGATCTGTGCAGTATTAGTTCAAAAACATGTTTTGTTATTTATCAGTTATGTGCTCGTTAGAGTATTGATCGCCTTGATCGTCACTCTAATCATTCTAGTGATAATATATGCAATGCAATTATTACTATTCCAATGCACGTCAAAACTAGTTATAGATGTTTTTTAATCTTTTGACATTTAATTTTCTTTAATATCATACCATTTTTTTTTTTCTATAAAAACTACATTGCATACTCTTTTCCTTTTCTTCTCTTTTTTTTTTTTTTTTTCAATTTTTTTACATTTAATTTTCTTTAATATCATACCATTTTTTTTCTTTTCTATAAAAACTACATTGCATACTCTTTTCCTTTTCTTCTCTCTTTTTTTTTTTATTTTTTTTTAAAAAAATTCTAAAACTTTTTATTAAGACTTCTGTTCATGTATTTTTTCAACAAACAAAAAGTAAAATTCAAAAATATAGAAAATATCTTTAAACTTGATTAATTAGTGCATGATATTAAGAATATCTGAACACTGTACTGTACGGTACATAAAGAAATTAACTGGAAAATAAAATGCTGAAAATTTAAAGTGGTGATCCCCAAATCTAACTTTGCTTCGTTGAAGTTGATTGAAGATGACTGTAGAAGAAAAATCTAAATCCTTAAATACTTTTTGAAAGACGCTTTGGAACCGTCGCCAGCAACCGCCCAAAAGAAACGTTACTGACTTGCTTATCCGACCTGCTGACCATCACCAACCGTCTGAGGACCTCCTAACCTGACCAACCGACCGAGGACCAACCGACCTGACCACAAATTTTTTCCTTTTTCACCCGACTTCGAATCTAACTTTCTTTAAAATCTTGCTATCTTTATTTTTTTTATTATTATTTTTTGTACGTAACAACTTCAAATTTAAAGAAACGCAAATGGGATCGACCTCTACTTCGACATACTTAAAATATTTTGTAAAATAATAGTAATAAAAACTATTACACTTTTGAATGTACCGTTGAAACTACCCGATTATAAAATCATAAATATATTTAAAAAACAAATCCGTCAAATTTACCACGGTCAATTAATAAAAAATCTAATTAAAAACAAAACTCAAGGTAAACAACAATATATAGCTCAAACCATTCAGTCTTTGCGCGCCATTCACTCGACCCGACGCCATTGCCATTTATTTACAACATCAATTCTTCTTCCTCCTACTCTAACGCTTATGTAGCATAAGAGGAGGAGGATAAGGAGATAGGGCCGACGTCACTTCAGTGCCAAGAATTGGCGTGCACTGTGGGTCTGGCCTCCTAAAGAACTTGAAGATCAAATAAGGAAAAGGGAAGACATGGTTGGAAGTCTTATAGATATTGATCTCGTTGCCAGCCTTGAGACGGTTGAGACCAACGAAGCGGTCCTAGCCCCAAGTGATGCAAAAGTTGATCATGCCGTCGTTGTTGTTGGAGTACTGCACCAACAAGAAGCAATATTCCATGTCTTCCGAGTCGAATACATAGAGCGGCTTCAACGTGAGCTGCGAAGTATTGAATTCTATGTTGGGGCTAATTGCTTATGACGGTAGCATCAAACATATTGAGTGAAAACACTAGTAAGTTTCGTTTCGTATTTACTTATTTTTTAATTTTTGGACTAAATATATATTTGTTACGTATGAAATTTAGAATTAGGTTAAAAAGCCCAAGGTAAAAGAAAAAATGGGCCTGGCAATAGAGTTGATTGAACTGGCTGAAGGACACCGTGGGGAACTCAAGGAAAATAGGTTTATTTCTAAGGAAAATATAGGTCGGGAGGTCCTCAGGACGGAAAGACCTCAGGTCGGGAGGTCCTCAAGACGGGAGGTCCTCAGGTCGGAAAGTCCGCAGGTCGAAAAGTCCTCAGGACGGAAAGTCCTCAGGTCGGACAGGTCGGGAGGTCCTCAGGTCGGGACTCTGCGGCTGGACCAACAAGTCGGATGGTCTGTTAGTCGGGAGGTTTGTAGCTGAACCAAACAAGTCAGATGGTTTGCAAGTCGGGAGGATTGGCAGTCGGACCAATACGGTTGTAGATTGGCAGTCGGGCCAAAAGGGCGGAAGGTCTGTGGTCGGCTCAAAGAGTGAAATATAGTGACAATTTTGGTCCGCTGAGGACACGTGTCAGCAGGAGAAGGGTTGGAAGACGGTTGGAAAGGAGACGTTGTAACCGTTCGGGCGACGGTTTTCAGTACAGTTTCCCAGGGAATATTTAAGGGTTTGGATTTTTCTGGAGAAGGCATCTTCAATCAACTTCAACAAAGCAAAGTCAGATTTGGGGATCACCACTTTAAATTTCAGTCTTTTATTTTCCAGTTTATTTTCTGTACCATACAGTGTTTAGAGATTCCTAATCTCAGGCACTAATTAATCAAGTTTAAGGATATTTTCTATATCTTTGAATTTTACTTTATTTTTGTTGAAAAATTACATCAACAAATTGGCGACCACAGTGGGAGAAAATTGCTGATCCATATGGCAAATTTTCAATTCCACAGTACAGCCGTTGGCTTTATCACGGCAGAAGAAGCTTCCCAACTACGGGCCGAATTGACAGCAGGTTTTACAGCAGGTTTTCGGCAAATGTACGACCAGCAGATAGCAAATCTGCAGGCAATACATGACGCAATGCAAAACTTGATGGAGCAATCAAAATTCATGTTGAATTCGGTTCCTGCACCGCCAGAAATGTCATGCCCCCAAACGGACAACGCCATTCCTGAGCATATACCCAGTCAGACAGACTGGAGACAGGACCAAACAGGAGGACAGGCCCGACCAGGGACGACCGAATGGACGGAGACAGGTCGGGAGGACCCCGCCGAATGGACGGACACGGGTCAGGTCGCCGACCATAACTTTTCAGGCGAGCAAAAGAATGACAGAACAACAGTGGCCGAAAGGAGGAATAAGTCGGACGGGAGTCTGAATACAATGGTAGTGCAAGATCGACCAACGTCCAGGCCAGCACCAGTCCGCGATAAATGGAGGTCGGGTCCAACGTAGCCTCAAAGGATGGAGGTCGGATCTGAGGCTGACGTAGCCTCGGATGCTAACCTACTAACTCCTAAAACATCATAAGAAATGATGCTTAGGAGTCTTGAGGAGGAGGCATGTTGTTACGCACAAAAAATAATAATAATAATAATAATAATAATAATAATAATAAGGTATCCAGAGTCAGTCGGTGGGTTCTCAGTCGGTTGGTTCTCAATCAGATAAGCAAGTCAGATGGTCCGCGGTCGGGCAAGCAGGTCGGATTATCCGCAGTCGGATAAATGGGTCGGTTGATACAAAGGTTGGCTGCTATGGGGGTCGGTCGAAAAAGGAAGTCGGGCGAAGAAAGGTCTGTTGATAGGTCAGACGATTGAAGAGACCAAATAGTGGTCATTTGATGGGGCGACCAGTGAGTCTTTTGATCTGGCGACCAATTATGTATCTAGATTGGTCGGTTGGTCGGTCGTTGGGTTATGCGGTTGGCGAGGCGGTTAAAGACATGTGTCAATGAAAGAGGCAGTTCTGAGTTCTGTAACTGGTGGGAACGGTTGGTGAAACAGTGCGACGGTTCTGAACGTTTTCTTCAAAGAATATTTAAGGATTTGGATCATCATTTGGCAAGGCATCTTCAATCAACTTCAACAAAGCAAAGTCAGATTTGGGGATCACCACTTTAAATTTCAGTCTTTTATTTTCCAGTTTATTTTCTGTACCATACAGTGTTTAGAGATTCCTAATCTCAGGCACTAATTAATCAAGTTTAAGGATATTTTCTATATCTTTGAATTTTACTTTATTTTTGTTGAAAAATTACATCAACAAATTGGCGACCACAGTGGGAGCAAGACAAAATTGCTCATTCCAATTCCGGCGATAATTTCCTACGTCTTAGATCCGGCCGTATCATCGGAAGGGTCCATATGGCAGGTTCACAACCTCAATCATCTTCGGCACCGGTGGGAGAATCCGTTCCACCACCTATTGTGCCAAATGCTGGGGAAATCCCACAACCACCAACTGATTGGAGGTCTTATGTTCAACAAATGAACGACCAGCAAACTTTGGTTATGCAAAACATGTTGCGTGAGCAACAAAATCTGATGCAGAACATGTTAGATCAAGCACTGTCAAGGGTTAGTCTTCAACCCACTCAAACTCCACCAGGAGTATCACCATCCAGACTATAGGCAAATTTTGCAGGGCCATCATTCGTGGATAGTGCATTTCCAAGTGCCACAAATCCCAACCGAACGGATAGGGGAAAATCTCCTCTGACTTTTCCCAACACTGTTCCGCTGGGACCAAGGGTTTCCAGTCCGCAGCCGAACAATACAAGGGAGGACAGGCCTGGAGGACATATACATGATCCTATTCATATTCCTGTGCAGGATCCTTTCCATGTTCCTGATCATCAACGCTTTCATGTAGATCCTGATGAGATTGCACATATATTAAGGGATCAGTTTGGGCTAACTCCTCAGATGGCTAACCGCCCTGCATATCAGAGACCTTTCCCAGAAAGGATCATTAATGAACACCCCCTCCCAAGGAATTATCGACCACCCGATTTTCATGCATTCTCAGGGGAGGACGGATCTTCCACCATAGAACATGTTGGTCGGTTCACAGTACAATTGGGAGAAGTTGGTAATAACCCTTTTTATAAGTTGCAACTGTTTGGTTTATCTCTTACTAGAACAGCGTTTTCGTGGTTTGCAAGTCTGCCTCCTGGACAAATTCAGACGTGGGAAGGACTGGAGATGGCATTTCATGCCAGATTCTTCAATCCTTTACCAATTGTTTCTTTAACTGATTTACTAGAATTGAGACAGTATCCAGAAGAATCTGCTTCACAGTTTATAGAAAGGGTGCGACTGATGAAAGGGCGATGTCCTACGGTAATCAGTGAGAAAGAGATGACCAATTTAGTGGTCCGAAATATGCATACTCGCTTAAGAAAGGCACTCACTGCACTGGATGTTGAGGATTTGGCAAGTCTTGCATCCAAGGCTGGACGTTTAGAGTCTTTGTTCAGAGAGGAAGATCAGAATAACAGGCGTAATAGAGGCCAACATATGGCGAGTATGGGAACAGAAACATGTGATTTTGATTTTAATCAGTCAGAAGAGATGGCAGCTGAAATCCTTTCTGGAAAACCTTATGTATGCCCCAAATTGAAGCCAGTACCAGGATCTGAAGGAAAGGATCAACCGACGTTTGATAGTTCGAAAGCTGACGAAATCTTTGATATCCTGTTGACTGATGGCCAGATCCGTATTCCAAAGGGGCAAAGATTGGCCACTAAAGAAGAAATCAAAGGGAGACCATACTGTAAATGGCATAATTCTTTCACACACAATACAAGTCAGTGTACTCATTTCAGGAAGGAAATTCAAAAAGCCATCAAGACAGGTCGGCTCAAGTACATCACTTTAGGTGTAGACCAGCAACCGTTTCCGAAAGTAACAACGGCAATGGTTGACATACAACCAAGTTCGGAAACAGAAAAACAAAATTCGGCCAATAGTGGACAAACAGGGGAACGAATTCAGGCAAGCCCCGGAACAAAAAGAGGAAGTCAGCCAAACAGTGGCCGACCGGAAGAAAGACTCAAAGTTTGTGAAAAGCCAGTCGCTGAAAAATGGGACAATCCAGACGGTTCTTTTAATGTGGAGGTGAAAGAAAAGGTTTTAGTGCGTGACCACCCGACCAGAAAAACAGGGTTAGTCGGAAACAATTGGGCTCGAAATAAAAAGCCTTTACCAGTTGATATAGATCCTCGTTTCCCAGGTATGAATCGTACACAGATTCGTAATGCCAAACGCAGGTATGCTGCGAAGTATGGGAAACGAGTTCCTTCAATAAAACAACTAACCGACGAACAAAAAGCAGCCGACCACTCGGCAGGAGATCAGTCCGTTAGAGTCTTTTCAACAGAACAAACAACCAACGAGCAGGGAGCAGCCATTCAATCTCCAAAAAATCGGTCCATTCGGGTCTGTTCAAGAAAACAACCGAACGACGGATTAGGCGTTTCGGAGTATACCAAAGGAAGTTCGTCGGGACAGGGGAAAGGTAAAGGAATATCAGATGAAATAATTAGAGGTTTTAGATGCCAACATTGTGAACGGATCAACATCAATCCATCTCCTGAAGAATTCCGTATAGAATCTTTGACGATTCAATCTCAGAGTAAGACAAAGGAAGAAGTTGTAACTGCAGAGGAAAATTCGAGATCCGTTAAATCTCGTCTAGGGCCACGAATCCCTTGTCGAATGACAGAGTTTAATCAGATGAAGGATGAACCGATGTGGGCGAGTCTGGTAGATGATCCTACGGACGAACCTTTATGGGCAGTCTTGGCAGATGACGAATTGGAGGAAACAGAGTGGGCAAAGGCTTCAGATCCCGAGTCTCAGTCGGAGACACCTTCGATAGTGTTTCCTCCTATTCCAGAGGGTGCGATCTCCCATTGGAAACCTCTGTATGTTAATGCTCACATTTGCGGGAAACCAATCTCAAAGGTTTTTGTGGATAATGGAGCAGTCTTTAATGTTATGCCATTGAAGACTCTCAAGAAGCTAGGGAAAGGAATTCATGATCTGTCTCCTGTGGAATTCGAAATGACAAGCTTTACAGGGCAGCCGACCAAGCCTGAAGGTATGATGGTTGCCACAATTGAAGTCGGACCAAAAAAGATCTCCACTGTTTTCTTTATTGTGGATGCAGATACTACATACTCTCTCTTGCTGGGGAGAGACTGGATTCATGCCTCTCAATGTGTGCCATCAACACTGCATCAACAATTAATGTTCTGGGAAGGAAATCAGGTCTTCAAAATGGAAGCAAATGACAACCCATTCGATGTATCAGAACAAGTTGAAGAGTCAGTTTTTTATTCCAGTCATTTGGCTCCGATGTCTCAGTTATATATGGCCAGGGAATACCCAAACAAGGGTTATAAAGTCACTGGCCAGAACTCGATGTTCTATTAAAAGAACAACTTTATTGTATGGCTCATGATAAAGCCACACCTATTCTCGTATAATTTGTCTGTTATGGGTGATACAAGTTTAGAAGTTTGTAGTTCTCTTATTAATAAGTTCTATTTAAAGCAGTTATTACATAAAGCAGAAAATAGTAAAGAGATTCTTGATGTTCACCTCCAAGAAGATGAACAATTTCGTTGGCCTGATTTATTAGAAAAAACAGAACCAACAGCTTCATCACAAGACCCATTATTGGAGTTTAATTTAGGAACCGAATTGGTTCCAAAAGTGATCAGGCTAAGTGGTTATTTGTCTGAAGAGCAACAAACAATGATGCTCGAAGTTATTAGAAACAACATTGATTGTTTAGCATGGGATTATTCAGAAATGCCTGGTTTGAAAAGAAGTCTAATAGAGCATCGATTGCCTATCAGGGAAGGTTGCAAACCTTATAAACAACCCCCAAGGCGAATGAGCCCGGATCTGATGCCTCAAATCAAGGAAGAAATCCAAAAACTTCTCAAAGTGGGTTTCATTCGGCCTTGCCGTTATGCGGAATGGCTGGCTAACATTGTACCAGTGGTCAAGAAAAATGGTAAGATCAGGATATGCATCGATTTCAGGGATTTGAATCTAGCTACCCCTAAGGACGAATATGTGATGCCTATGGCCGACATGTTGATTGATGCAGCAGCAGGGCATAAAGTCCTTAGTTTGATGGATGGTTATGCAGGTTATAACCAAATATTTCTGGCAGAAGAAGACATTCCTAAGATAGCATTCAGGTGCCCAGGGGCTTTAGGTATTTATGAATGGACAGTCATGCCATTCGGGTTAAAGAATGCAGGGGCAACTTACCAAAGAGCCATGAATTCAATCTTTCATGATCTAATTGGTAAATCTATGGAAGTTTATATTGATGATGTTATTGTCAAATCTTCCAGTTTTAACGAACATTTGAGAAATCTTGAAGAGGCATTCGAAAGAATGAAGAAGTACAAGTTGAAGATGAATCCAACCAAGTGTGCTTTTGGAATATCAGCTGGGAGCTTTTTAGGATTTTTAGTTCATGAGAGAGGAATTGAAATCGATGCTAATAAGGCTAAAGCCATTCTTGACAGTCGGTCACCCAAGACGGTTAAAGAAATCCAAAGTCTTTTGGGTAAGGTGAATTATTTGAGGCGCTTCATCTCTAATGCTGCTGGCAAGGTCAGACCAATTACTAAATTGTTAAAAGCTGAAAAAATGCTTTTGAATGGGGTCCAGATCAACAGACGGCTTTAGATGCCATCAAGCAAGCATTGGTTCACCCTCCAGTCTTAATGCCTCCTAAACAAGGTCGGCCGCTCAAACTTTATTTGGCAAATACACATGAAGTGGTTAGCTGTTTATTGGCACAGGATGGTGATGACGGGAAGGAAAGGGCGATTTACTATCTCAGTAAAACCCTTACAGGACCAGAACTGAATTACACTATGCCAGAAAAAATGTGTTATTCATTGGTCTTCGCTTGCACTAAACTCGAGCATTATTTGCTGCCCAGAAGAATTGAGGTCATATCAAAGGTGGATCTCATCAAATTGATTTTACAGAGACCTACTATGAAGGGCAGACTCATGAAGTGGGCCATCAAATTGGCTCCTTTTGATCTCCAACATTCCTCTTTGAAGGCAATTAAGGGACAAGCAGTAGCCGACTTCTTAGCAGAATTCTCACAAGTCGGATATTCCTTTTATGATAGTGTCCGACCACTTAGTTGTTCATCATATCTGAATAATCTACAGGTCGGATGTGTGCCTTATATAAGTACCAGAACATGGTTGATGTTCTTTGATGGTTCCACCTCTGGAAACAAATCAGGAGCAGGGGTCTTTTTGCAAGGACCTGACGGTCAAAAGATCAACTTACAACTACGATTGGAAGCCATGACCCATAATTCGGCAGAATATGAAGCTTTAATTTTGGGTTTGGAGGCTTTAATAGCCAGGAAGGTCCAGTCTGTAATCATAAGAGGGGATTCTCAACTAGTAATCAACCAGGTAAACAATCAATATGTTTGCAATTACCCTCATCTTCGCAGATACAGGGACATTGTGGGTCGGTTACTGACAAAAATCTCAGAAGTAATAATTGAGTTCATTCCAAGGAAAGAAAACCAACGTGCTGATGAGTTGGCTCAAAGGGCCTGTAAAGGAATTCTGGAGGATATGTGTTCGGAGGTCAAGTCAGTAATAGAAGGAAAGACAGACCAAATATGTGATCGAATGGTCGGACAAGAGACTGTCGGACAGGAGCCCGACGGCGTAGTTACAGTCGGACACAAAGATACTAGTGAAACAACGACCGATTGGAGAACAAAACTTATCATGTATTTACAAAATCCAGGTGCGAATGTTTCAATTGCGATACGATTGAAGGCTTTACGTTTTCAATTGATAGATGGAATTTTGTATAAGAGATCATTTGAAGGTTTACTTTTAAAATGTTTGGGGTCTAAAGAAGCTCTAGAGGTAATGACAGAAGTACATAGTGGGATATGTGGAGCTCATCGGGCAGGTCTGAATATGAGATGGGCCATTCATCGTTTGGGTTTTTTCTGGCCAAAGATTTTTGAAGATTGCATACAATATGCCAAAGGCTGCCAGGAATGTCAGAGATATGGAAATTTAAACCATTTGCCAGTAACCGAATTGCAATCTTTGGTAAAACCATGGCCTTTTAAATCATGGGCTATGGATATCATTGGTAAGATACATCCTGCTTCATCGAAACACCATTGTTTCATTTTGGTCGCGACTGACTACTTTACCAAATGGGTAGAAGCAATTGCTTTGAAAAATGTAGATCAGAAAGAAGTGACAGACTTCGTTTTGAACCAAATTATCTACAGATATGGTATTCCTCAGTCTATAACAACCGACCAGGGCCTGGTTTTCACAGGGGAAAAGTTCTCTAGTTTCTTGGCAGAATTTGGTGTCCGATTACACCATTCGTCACCTTATTATCCCCAAGCCAATGGACAAGCGGAAGCAGCAAATAAGATCATTATTGGGATTATAAAGAAGATGGTTGAAGGGAACCCAAGAAAGTGGCATTTGTTATTGTCTCGGGCTTTATGGGCACACAGGAATACCAGAAATACGGCCACAGGGTTCTCACCGTACCAACTCACTTTTGGCCAAGATGCTGTTTTACCAGCCGAAATCCGAGTATCGTCTGGCCGAACAGAATTTACTGATGGTGATCTTACAAAAGAATACCAACAGCTTATGTTGCAACAGTTGGAGGATTTGGATGTTAACCGACTCCATGCAATAGGTCAAAGTGTGAAACAAAGTGAAATCAGAGCAAGGAATTACGAAAAGAAAGTTTTTTACAGGACATTCCAAAAGGGAGACCTAGTCTGGAAGACCATTCTTCCTACATATAAGAAATCTGACCAATTGGGAAAGTGGTCATCGAATTGGGAAGGACCATACATTATTCAAAAAAATATTGGGAATGGCGCTTTCGTTATTGTAAATCATGAAGGTAAGAGAGTACATGATTGTATTAATGCTAAATATCTGAAGAGGTATTATCCTGCCTTTTCAGATAACAAAACTGCATGAAACAAAATATTATTCAGAACCCATTTATGGGGTTCGAACCTATTTTAAGGTTCATTTCTGTTAGTCATCATGTATTTGTGGGAGGTATTCTGCCTCTGGATCAGAATTTTCATCCCAATGATTGGATATTAGTTCTGGTTCTTCATCGATAAGATCTTCCAAATCTGGTCGGTACCTCTCCCATTGGCTTTGCATTTCGTCTAAATCTTGATTGGTACGTGCTTGCATATCTGTCATGGCTTGATATTCACGGTCAACAATGGTACGCAATCTTGAAAAGACTTTTCGTTGATTGGAAAATATATTATCCCAACCAAGGTCTGGAAGTATGGTTGCTGCGTGATGTTCAATCAATTCCATGTGATGATGGAGGTCAGGAATGCGGCTAAGGATGTCACGAAGAGTTTCATACCCCTCAATGATTTTTTCCATTAGGCGGATGACGCGATGAATGGTTCTTCTACCTCGTTGGGAGAATCGGAATTTGAAGTCTAGTTGCTTGAGTATATGTAACAAGTCTTCTGCATGACCACCAACAAGATGATTACCTACAAAGAAGGGTTGAAGAACACCTTCCCAGTTGCTTGATGGAACATGAGGTCGGTCGTTCGCCATGTTTGTTAACACTTCAAGTGTTTTGGTTTTCAAAATATGCCTTGGAATTTGGTGTGTTTCTTAATATGTGAGAAACATTGTTCTTTTAAGGAAGGAGTTTGTTTCGGTTCCTCAAAAGTTGGAAATTGGAAGGTGATCCTTGTTTTGAGAGAAGAAGGAAAAATATATTACTAAGTCAAATTATATTACAAAGAGGGAAGTATTACAAAAGTGCCCCTAGGGCAGTTTTTATATTTGTCCATTTGACCTCATCCCTGGATAGCCTTCTGATAGTAGCAGCCGTCTGATATCTTCTGATAAATTGAGATCGAGCTTGGGTTTTCAGCTCTTGATCCAATTCGGCCTCGTTCTTTGTATACCTCTCAAGCAGACGCTGCTCATTGGCAATTTGACTATCCAGGATGGACTGTTCTTTCCTTAGCTCCTGCAATTCTGTCTCCTTTTTCTGAATGGATTCATCAACTAGAGCCTTCGTGCTAAGGAGACCGCCCAACCTTCCAGTAGTTTGCTGAAGAGATTCTCGGGTCTTAGCCAAAGAATTCTCCAGTGTTGTTTGATCGAAGACAGGCTGGGGCGTTTCGGCTGACAGGAGTCCGATAACTAACACTTCAGTCTTGAGCTCAGTAAGTCTCTCCATCAGCCGATGCAGAATGGGGACGGCTGGCGATTCCGTCGGAGTGTAAAAAAGAAGGCCACCAACCGTCTGAATGAGTTTGTCCAAGAAGTCGGATCTTAATTCTGGAAGGGGACGGTTAATGGCCTCGGTGAATATAGTTTGGGCCTCCGCTGGAACCGGAACAGTCGATAGGATAGCTAAGTCAGAAGGCCCCTGCAAGTCTTACAGTTTCAATAAGTATTCCAAAGGAGGTGCAAAATTATTTAGGAACGATTGAGTAAGATATATGTTACCTCTGGGCGAACTGCTGTAATTGAAGGGGGCAACAATGAGGTCGGTCGAGTAGGGGAGACAGCTGGTATAACAGCAGCCGATTCGTCGGCTGTTGCGAATGGTCGCTGAGGTGCCGACCTGGGTCCCTATGGAAAGTAGTATATAAAACAGTTAGTGTTTTTAGAAAGAAATATTATGGCATGAATTGGTTTAATCTTACCAAATTCACAGAAGTCTCCGAATCGGACGAAGAAATTTCTTCTATTTCTGGAGGTTGGGCTGCCACAGGTGGTTCTTCTGCCTGCCACTCGATTGCTGGAGGTAGGGCAGCTGCTGGCTGGGCGGCTGCTGGTTGGGCGGCTGCATCTAGAGCCACTGCAGCCGGTATCTCAGGAGCAACTGGGATAGCCGCAGTTGAGGTACCTTCGGCTTCCAGCGCGGCCGCATCCGATTGGACTATTTCGGGATCAGCAGCAGCAGGGATGTTGTCTTGAGGGTCAGCTTCGGCAAGGGCAGCCGGTTCTTCATTCGAAATGGGTGAGTCTGATGCCATGTATGGCGGTCGACCCATCTGAGAGGTAGTCCCCTCGCTGTTTGAAGAGACCCCTGCTGCTGATGCGATTGGCGAAGGTGTCTGTGAAAAAGTATGGAAATGTTGTTGTTAAACACACCAAGGTTGATCATTAGAACCCTAAGTATTGCAGATGAGAGGACTTACTGGTTCTATAGGCAGTGCTGGTAAAGATTGCCTCCTGGTCGGGTGCCTGGTCCGACCGCTCCTCGGCACAGGAGGAAGAGTTTGCCTCCTTGTCAGGTCCTCCGCCCGACTGCTCATTGGCAAAGCGAGAGGTGGAGTATGGGTTTGGAGAGGAAGTGCCTAAAGTCAAATGGAGATCAACATTTAAAGTTTTGCAGAAAAAATGACAAGTTAAAGTGCTAATTGATTACCTGAGACTGGACCAAAGGGACAATTGATTGGTCGGCTAGGGCTGGCGTCGTTTGTGTGGTCGGTGCTACCAAGGTCGGTTCTGGTGAAAGAAATGAGAGAAATCAAAGTTAAGATATATTGAAATGGTTCAAGGTTTTCAGAAAAAATTACCTATTCGGGGTCGGGTCCTTGTTGACGTCCTAGTAGTTCCAGGGGCCGTCGGAGCTTGCTGGTCGGCCCCAGAGGTCGGAGGTGTTTGAAGCTGGGAAGTTTTCCTTTTCCGCATTGGGACGCTAGATCCGACTCCCGGGGCGGCTGTTTGTTGCTGAGTGCTGGTATGTCTAGCTGCCCCTAGAACCAATCCTTGGGGGGGAAGGAGTACGTTCAGCAACCGATCCTTATCAGGGGAAATCAGGGCCCATACAACCGACCACCATTCATTGAATGTATTCACAGTCTCAGGGTTGGGGCGGAAAGGAATATAAGAATTGGAAACTATATACGTGGTGAGCTGGGAGATATAAGAAGGAATTGAATTAGGTAGGACCCGTCGGTCAGGACTTTGAAAAATTATATGAGGACAAGTGACGGGTCCAGGGATACCTTGGCAGCAGCCGAACTGGCGCGCCATGAATTGAGGTTCGTAATTAAAGGTGTAAAAAGTTTTTTGCCATTTTTTATCAAGTTTTTTACTGCTAAAAAGAGACCTGGGTTTGAGGGCAACGTCCCAGGCGAAAGGATAAGTGGGATGAGGACAAGGCTCAGGAGTCGGAAGAGGATTTGGTGCCGGAAAGGGCCAAAAGTGGTCGGGAGCATAACCCGCATATTTTTTATACATATAAAATCGAGAGTTATTGCGGGTATCTGTCAAAATTGTGGTTATTATTGGGTCGGAGGATTGGAGTTTACTGCGTCCTAAGCAGAGTCGGTTGAGGGCTAATCCCAAATGTTTCTCGGATATTGGACTAGTGGGCGGAGATCCTAAGTTGAACGCGTCGGGGAAGTAAAGACGGAACCAAAGTTCCAAAAACCAAAAAGGACCCGACGTGGCAGTGTCTAATTTTCTATTATCATTATCTGTTAAACGAAGGCTAACTCTAGTGAGGCCTTCAAAAAGATTGGCTAAAAAAAGAGTGCCGAGGGAAAAGAACCGACCTGACGCGATATGAATGGCCAGGTCGAGGTGAGAAGAAAGGACGCATTTAGAAGGGGAAACAATGACGTACCTACAAAGCCAAAAAAGAATGAAGGCAGTATGCTCCCGGTCGGTCACGGGGGTCCCTGGAGCCCCTTGCTGGTCGGTCGCGAACTTTGTCCAGCCCCATTCCTTCACGCCTTGTAAAGACCACCCTAGATGGTCTTCTGGTGGCTCCTGCCCATCTAAGGCTCCCATCACAGGGTCTTCACCCACGACTGGGAGATGAGCGATCATCGCCACATCCATGAGAGTCGGACCAAAGGGGCCCGACGGTAAGAGAAAAGTCCCATTTTCCGCATTCCAGAAAGCCGACATGGCTAGGAGCACCTTCTCGTGCAGATTGATCGGCATGGTAGATAATAGAATCGCTTGGTCGATTTTTTGAGATCGCCATTGGGTCTGGAAGTGTTCTGATACCCGTCGATACCAATAGCGATAAGGATCTTTTGGGTCTGTGAGATGGGTTTTGATGCTGTCTCGAATGCGAACTGCTTGGTAAGTAGGGTTGTTGACGGCCAAGGAATTTCGGGATTCCAAAACTTCCCTCATCCGATTTGAGTCTTCGGGAGTGGTGCAGTATGGTCGGATGGTCGGAGTTAGCACTTTCGAGGCTGAAAACGGGCCCTCTGGGAGGGTTCCGTCGAAGGAAAGGGCAGGAATGTATTGATTCGCCATGGTTAGGGTGGTTGAGATTGTGATTCACAAAGGCTCGTATTGAAGAAAGGGAAGTTAATCAGGAGTGTTGCAGTAACTGGTGCAGTTGCTAAGGGAATTTTTCAAGAGGGTTGTGATTTATGAACTTCCAAACGACGATTGGTAAATGGCGTTTGAAAGTCCCTTGGCGGCGGGCAAGTTGTTACGTATGAAATTTAGAATTAGGTTAAAAAGCCCAAGGTAAAAGAAAAAATGGGCCTGGCAATAGAGTTGATTGAACTGGCTGAAGGACACCGTGGGGAACTCAAGGAAAATAGGTTTATTTCTAAGGAAAATACAGGTCGGGAGGTCCTCAGGACGGAAAGACCTCAGGTCGGGAGGTCCTCAAGACGGGAGGTCCTCAGGTCGGAAAGTCCGCAGGTCGAAAAGTCCTCAGGACGGAAAGTCCTCAGGTCGGACAGGTCGGGAGGTCCTCAGGTCGGGACTCTGCGGCTGGACCAACAAGTCGGATGGTCTATTAGTCGGGAGGTTTGTAGCTGAACCAAACAAGTCAGATTGTTTGCAAGTCGGGAGGATTGGCAGTCGGACCAATACGGTTGTAGATTGGCAGTCGGGCCAAAAGGGCGGAAGGTCTGTGGTCGGCTCAAAGAGTGAAATATAGTGACAATTTTGGTCCGCTGAGGACACGTGTCAGCAGGAGAAGGGTTGGAAAGGAGACGTAACCGTTCGGGCGACGGTTTTTAGTACAGTTTCCCAGGGAATATTTAAGGGTTTGGATTTTTCTGGAGAAGGCATCTTCAATCAACTTCAACAAAGCAAAGTCAGATTTGGGGATCACCACTTTAAATTTCAGTCTTTTATTTTCCAGTTTATTTTCTGTACCATACAGTGTTTAGAGATTCCTAATCTCAGGCACTAATTAATCAAGTTTAAGGATATTTTCTATATCTTTGAATTTTACTTTATTTTTGTTGAAAAATTACATCAACAATATTAAAATAGTTTTATAAAAAATTATTAAAAATATCTAATAAATAAGCTTTTAGTTTACTGTAAATGGAGGAAACCAGCACTAAATCTAACACTATGAACAAAATTTTAAAAAAATAAAAGCCTAACTAGTCAAAATTTTTCATCATCTATGTAACAATTTAAGCCCTAAATCTAACACTATGCACATTAGAATTATCCTTCCTATGCTGATCTTTTGGTTCATTTGGACTGAAAGAAATGATGCAAAACATCTTAATACTAAATTTTTGAGTGACATGATCATTTTCAGAGTTCAAAACCATCTTAGGATTGCTCAGTGCTGTGGAAAATGGCAGACTTTACACTGGAACGGAGATAAGCATGTTGCAGCACTTCTGGAATTCAGCCCGCCTGAATCCTCAGTCATGGTGCCACAACCTGTTCGGTGGCGGAAACCTCCGGCTGGCTGGTACAAGCTGAACACAGACGGAGCTGCTCGTGGAAACCCGGGTTTAGCTGGTGCTGGCGGGATCATCAGGGATCACACTGGTGATATCATTGTCGGATTTCAAGAACACCTCTTCCACTGTACCAGCACCAAAGCGGAGTTGGCTGCGATCCTTCGCGGTATCAAATTGGCAAAGGAGCGAAACCTCACCCCCTTATGGCTTGAAACAGACTCGGTGGTGTGCGTTAACCTTATTTCTACAGATGATGCCCCGACTGGTACATGGACTCTTCAAAATAGTATCTCTCGGATCAAAGCCTTACTCGGTGATATGGATTTTTCGATTTCTCATATTTATCGTGAAGGAAACAATGCGGCGGACTGGCTAGCTAATCAAGGTTGTCTTCCTAACTCGTCTCGGATTTTTGAACCTAACGATATCTCAGGTAAGCTCCGCGGATTCGTTAATATGGATAAGCTTGGGCTTCCCTGTTTCGGATTCCATCGAAAATCTCGATGAACTTTGAGTGTGATGACTCTGTTGGCCCCTCCACTGAGTTCGGCTTGGAAGAATTGTATTGCTGTGATGATGGAGTTCGCGTGGAATCAAGGAGACAGTAGGGTTTGTCCGCTTAGAGTTTGGGCCATTTTTTGGGGCGCCCGCTTTGAAGTCGGGCGCCGCAAGCCGACTTCTGGTTGGTCGGTCCCTGATCCCCCTCCCCGACAGAGCCCCGTCCGCTTCCTCCGGACCCCAGGCGACCGTTGCCTTGGCGCCCCAGGCGACCTCTGCCTTGGCGCTCCACCAGCCGCCCAGCAGCCGCCCGCTTCCCTCGCGCCCCAGGCGGCCCATCCTTTGGCGGTCCCGCCCGCTCTCTTCGAGCACCAGACGTCCTCTGCCTTGGCGGCCCCGGTCGGCGCCATCAGCCGACTGCTGGTTGGTCGGTCTCTGTTCCCCCTCCCCGACTGTCCGCCCGCCTCCTTCGCGCCCCAGGCGCCCTCGGCCTTGGCGGCCATGCCCGTCTTGGCGGCCCCGACCGGCTATCAGCCGACTTCTGGTTGGTCGGTTCCTGTTCCCCCTCCCCGACAGATCCGATTCCCGCGGAAATATCGTTGATCCGTCGTGCGTGAAGATCGTCTTCTGCAACCGCTTCGCTGATTGTTTGGAAGATTTGCAACGAAGGATGAAGTTTTCTGCGTGTTTCGTTGGGATTCTGCTTGATTTATTTTATTGCTTTGGTAGGAAGCCCATTTTTGTATAAATCTTTGGGCTTCATTTTTTGTAGGCTGTATAGTTGTTGGAAGAAATCTGTGTATGTGAGGGCCTTTTTGTATAGATGCTGGCCTTCTTTCTTTGCTGGGTTAGGCATTGGATTAGTAGGCTGCCTTAGGATCGGCCCAGTATTGTTGGTGTTGGTGTTGGGCCGGCCCTACGGCAGCGTGGGCCTCTCGTCACCATGTAATGACACTTTGCTGAAATTTATGAAATTTTAAGGTTTTTTTTTTTTTAAAAAAATAAAATTTAAGCCATAAATCTAACATTACGAACAAAAATTAAAAATCAGAAAAACCTAACTAGACAAAAAATAAAATAAAAAAAAACAGAATTAATCCCATATTCAAATTTACAGGAAAAACTAGGGTTCGCGTTTGAGGACGTCCGCGGGCAGCGGTGGAGCGCGGTCGACGGCCGAGAGCCGGTGCAAGGTTCAGGGGAGTAGGGTGGAGGACAGCCATTCGGTGAAGAAAAACATAAAGAAAAAGACGACGGCGAAGAAGAAGACGAACCAGGAGACAAAGGAAGTAGAAGAAAGAAAAAGAAGAAAAAATAACAGACGAACAGAGCAAGAAAGAAGAGAGGAGAACGGAGGGGGCTGCGCGTGATTGAATTAGTTAGGGTTATGCGGTATAATTTTATTATTTTTATAATACTTTTATTTTAAATAAATAATTATTTTAATTTTAATTGGTATATATTAATATATAAGTATTATGTATGTATTATATATGATATATATATATGTAAATATGATATATTATTTTATATTATTTTAGATTTATTTAGAAATTTTATTATTTTTAAATAAATAATTATTTTAATTTTAATTTGTATATATTAATATATAAGTATTATGTATGTATTATATATGACATACATATATATGTAAATATGATATATTATTTTAGATTTATTTTGAAATTTTATTATTTTAAATAATTAATTATTTTAATTTTAATTTGTATATATTAATATATAAGTATTATGTATGTATTATATATGACATACATATATGTAAATATGATATATATTATTTTAGATTTATTTTGAAATTTAAAATAAAATTATTGTAGTTGTAACGCAAATATACCGCAACAAAAGAAAAGGTGTTGACAATACCAAAAATACCATTTGTTACGGTAATATATGGAACAAAAAATAGCTTTTGTAGCAAGAAAATTGTAGCGACTAAGATTTCGCTACAAATAGTCATTTTTTTGGTAGTGTCTTGCGGATCTCTGAAAGAAACGTCTAATATTTGTTTGGTATATGATGATAAAGGTCACGGTGATGGTGTGGTTTGCTATGCATAATCTAATTACGGGGGTGACTTGGTAAAACAAAGATTTGCTTTATCTTCACCATTTTTAGATGTGCAGTCAGTTGGAAGTCTACTTTACAACCTACGGTTGCACTATCAACGATACAAGCGGAATACATGTCAATGACTGAATGTATTAAAGAGTGTATCTGGTTATATGGTATGGTGCAGAGTTTGGGTTTGAAGGTGAAGAGACAGCTGTTATTCTGTGATAGTCAGAGTGCTTTGAGTTTGGCTAAAAATCCAATGTATCACTAGAGAACCAATCATATTGATGTAAGGTTGAATTTCAACCGTGATGTTCTGAAGGAAGACAGATTTTCTATTCAGAAAATAGCTACATATCACAATCCAGTTGATATGTTGACAAAGATGCTACTAACAGAGAAGTTCAAGTACTGCTTAAACTTGGTGAATATTCACAGGAGGTAAAGTCCCCTCGGGGCATCTGGCAGGAAGAAAATGACTGAGGAACCTTGGCAGTTGGAAAAACTCCAAGTCAAGGTGAAGATTTTGAAATGTGACTTGGAGTTTTGGGGGTGCTTATAAAAAGTGGGCTTATGGTTTATGGTGTTTTGGGGGTGCTGATAAATAGATACTATGGTTCCTAGACGTATGATAAAATCTCTACCGTTCCTTCCAATAGACATAGGTTTACACACCGTTACCAAAATGTAAAACTTTTGTGATCTTTATTTGATTTCTTTCTCGTTTTCTCATAACTGTTTGTTACTAATTTAAAAACAATTAGGATATATTTGATATAGAGAAATGAGACCAGAAAAATAAAAATTGTCTTATTTATCTTGTTTGGTTGAGTCGGAGAATTGAGAGTTGAAAAATAAATTATTTTTTATTCTCCGACTTCATTTCTCTATTATATAGAGAAATATAGAGAATTGTATATTAATGTATATATATTTGTATTATTTAATTTATATATATTTTTAAATTATATTATTTCAATCTTACAGAACATCGTATTTAATTTATTATTCAAATATTTATTTATTTTTACTATTTTTTAAAAAAATTACTCTAAAATTTGATTTTAAAAAATATCATATTTAATTTATTATTTAAACATATAAAACCACAAAAATATTTTTTCATGAATTCTCACTCGTTAAAATTTATTCTTACCCAATTACTCATTTATTCTAGATCTATCCATCCAAATAATTGTATTTTTTTTTTATATTTTTCAACTGAATTATCTATTTTACAAAAAAAAAATAAAAATTAATTCTCATTTTTAATAAAATTTATTTGCTCTGCAATATTATTTTCTATTATCATTTCTCTACCATTAGAGACCAAACACCCCCTTAGCTCAAAGAAATACACCACATAATACTACTAATTCTTTTTCCCACCAAAATAATATTATATTCTAAAGTTAGATTATTAAAAAATGAACTAAGAGAAATCTTTGAATAATAAAAGATGTGTGTTTTTTTTTTTTTTTTATTTCAAATAAAAGTTCAGTCCATATGTGTTTAATAAAAATACAATATATTTAAATCAAAATTAAAATTAAAAATTAAAAATTAAGTCAAAATCAAACAAGCCAAAAAATCTTATCGTAGAAGATATAGAATTGTACGCGCAAGATATGAATCCACAAAAAGCACCACCCAATTAGAAAGTCATGATAAGATATAGATAATTAGGTCTTAATTGAAAGTAAAAATATAATAAACATGTGCTTGGTTTGTATTAATTTTATTATGAATATTAATTTTTGGTTATAGATTAGATAATTGTTTTTATGTGTTGTCATATATATATATATATACACTAGTATTCGTGAAAGTGCGCTATTTATTTGTTTGTTTATTTTTTTTAAAGGAAAAAGTTTTTATATTATGTATTTTAATCAACGGGTGGCGGTATGGGTGATGTGTTGAAGAGTTTTGAGTCAGTTAGGCAATTGCTAACCCCAGGGACTTGTGAAGTTTTGGGGAAACCGGTAGCCTTCCAAAAGAGTTTTTTCGGTCCTAGTATTCCAGGGTATCTCCCATATCTTCATCATAACGTCGCAGTGGGCATGGCGCTCTTCTGGAACTCGCAAGTGGGCGTTTTCCTTCTCTCTTCTGGTCCAACCCAACGCAAATCGGAGATGGAACGATATCCCCGGTGAGAAGAATAGTAATATGAGAAAGACTGAGAATATTCCTTTAAATTTTTTCTTTTTTCTGTTTTTTAAATATTCCTTTATATTATACTTTCGTTTAATTTTTTCTTTTTATGTATTATAAAAAAAATTATCATGTACAAAATAATATATATTGATATATTTGTAATTTGTAAAATAAATTTTTAAAATTACATTATACGAATATGAATATATAAATTGAAGTAGATAAACCCTTATAAGAGGTAATGATAGAATAGACAAAAACGAAAATGAAAAAAAAAAGAAAAAAACGAAAATGAAAGGAGGAGAGGCCTCATGTCGGTGGGGATTGAGTTTTTTTAATAATATAAATGGTAAACTGTTTTTTTAGTCCCGAAACTGGACCCCCTTATTATTTTAGTCTCGTAAATGGAGCCTGTCGCAAACTAGTCCCATAAGTGAAAATTTTTTGTTGTTTTAGTCCTCCGGCGCCGGAGACGCCTGTGTGGCTCGCCGGAAGCCACGTGTCCCGCCAGGTCACCGACACCCGGCGGACACGTGGATTTTATTTTTTTCATTTTTTTTAATTTTTAAATTTTTTTTTTAACTGGACCAAATAAAAAATTTAAAATAAAGAAAATAAAATTAAAAATAAATTTTTTTAGAAAAATTAAAAAATAAAATTCACGTATCCGCCAGGTGTCGCTGACTTGGCTGGCGGATACGTGGCCTCCGACGAGCCACGCGGGCGTCTCCGGCGCCGGAGGACTAAAACAGCGAAAAACTTTCACTTATGGGACTGTTTACGACAGGCTCCATTTACGGGACTAAAATGATAAGGGGGTCTAGTTACGGGACTAAAAAAATAGTTTACCCTAATATAAAAGGATACTATTATGAGAAAGACTGAGAAAACCAAAAAGTTGTCAGAACGACTTCGTCGGATGGAAGGAACACAAACTTACAGTCGGTTGTTAGTTTTAAAGATTGAATTATGTACAAAATTATCTAAATTAATATATTTGTAATATCTAAATTTTTTTTTGAAATTAAATTATATGAAGGAGCTGGAGGTGTACCTTTCAGTCGGTTCCAAATTTAAATTTCAATAAATAAATAATATAAATATATGTATTGAATAACCGTCCAATTTAAAAAATAAACCATTATGAGAGAGAATGAGAAAAAAAAAGTTGTCTGAATGAGTTGGTCGGATGGAAAGACGAGAGGCGTACAGTCGGTTGCTAGGCGTCTCCGGCGCTGGAGGACTAAAACAACGAAAAATTTTCACTTATGGGACTGTTTACGACAGGCTCCACTTACGGGACTAAAATGATAAGGGGGTCTAGTTACGGGACTAAAAAAATAGTTTACCCTAATATAAAATGATACTATTATGAGAAAGACTGAGAAAACCAAAAAGTTGTCAGAACGACTTCGTCGGATGGAAGGAACACAAACTTACAGTCGGTTGTTAGTTTTAAAGATTGGATTATGTACAAAATTATCTAAATTAATATATTTGTAATATCTAATTTTTTTTTGAAATTAAATTATATGAAGGAGCTGGAGGTGTACCTTTCAGTCGGTTCTAAATTTAAATTTCAATAAATAAATAATATAAATATATGTATTGAATAACCGTCCAATTTAAAAAATAAACCATTATGAGAGAGAATGAGAAAAAAAAAAGTTGTCTGAATGAGTTGGTCGGATGGAAAGACGAGAGGCGTACAGTCGGTTGCTAAGGGAATAGAAGAGTAGCCTGCTGATTTGGTGAAATGAGAAGGTGTACCGTCCGGTCGGACCCAAAGAAATTCTAATAAATGATATCATAATCTAATTTTTTTTTATAAGTGTCGAAGTAATCATTTATAATTTTTTTCGGTTTTTATTTTTTAAATATTCTTTTATATTATACTTTTGTTAATTTTAATGGTTCGGAATTTTAAAAAATTGATGATGTACAAAATTATATATGTTGATATATTTGAAAGTTGTAAATAAATTTTAAAAATTAGATTATATGAATATGAATATATAAATTTAAATAAATAAACCGTTATGAGAGAGAACGATAGAATAGACAAAAAAGACAATGGAAAAAAATTAATTACGTCTGAACGCTTGGTCGGCTGAAAGGAGCAGAGGTGTCCGGTCGCTTGGCATGGAGTTTTTTCAATGATATATACTATTATGAGAAAGCTTGAGAGGAAAAAAGGGTGTCTTACGGACTTGGTTGAATGGAAGGAGCAGAAGCGTACATTCAGTTGGTAGTTATAAAAATTGGATTATGTACAAAATTATATAAATTAATATATTTGTAATTTATAAATAATTTTGGGAAATTAAATATTATGAGGGATGTGGTGGTGATCGGTCCAGTCGGCCGCAAAATAAAATTTCGATAAGTAAATAATATAAATATATGTATTGAACAAACGTCCAGTCGGCCAATTTTAAAAATTAGATTATCATTATTGTGAATATATAAATTTAAATAGATAAACCCTTGTGAGAGAGAATGATTAGACAAAAAAGAAAATAAAAAACAAGAAAAGAAAGTCTTACCAACTTGGTCGGATAAAAGGAGGAGAGATGTGCGGTCGGTTGGGATGGTTTTTTTTTTATTTTTAATGACATAAAAATATACTATTATGACAAAGACTGAGAAAAAATAAAAGGTGCTTAATCGACTTGGTCGGATGGAAGGAGTAGAAACGTACAGTCGGTTGCTAGTTATAAAAATTGGATTATGTACAAAAATATATAAATTTATATATATTTGTAATTTCTAAATAATTTTTAGAAATTAAATTATATAAGGGAGTTGTACGTGAACGGTCGAGTCGGGCGAAATTATTTTTGGAAAAATAAATAATATAAATATATGTATTGAACAACCGTCTATTCGGGCCCCTTTTTGGGGGTTTTTCGTGTCCAAGAAAATCGAGAAACCCTGCATTAGTTTCAAATGATTTTTTTAATATATCATAGGTTTAAAATATTATAATTAAAATATTGTATTAAGGTAAATATTTTCTACAATGAAATCACTGCAAATCACCTACTATGTTCTATATGTATTAGTGTTATATTGTTATGTATTTGGAATTAAAGAAAATGAGTTAAGTAATCTTACTTATCCCATGTTACAAAATCAGGCCGTTGGAATACAACGGACTACGTGATTTGTCATCGCTGCAATGGTTTTTAAGAAAGGAGGAGAGATAGCGGGGAAAAACGTGTTATGGGAATGAAAGGAGGAGTCCATTCGGTTGTGATGAAAATAGAAGAAAAAGGGAACCCTTTCTTGGGTTACATATAATATTATGAGATATTGGAAAAGTTTATGTTTTGTTTTATGTAAATATTTCATAAATTTAGAATATATTGTAATTTGGATTGGTTACTTAAAGGAATTTTTTTTTTTCCATATTTTTGGTTAATATAATAAGTACGCATGTATTTTTTTAAATTACATATGAGAATGAGGCAATTTTGGTGACTTGGAAGTAATTGGTAAAGGCATAAACAGAGAATTCTTGTATAATATGCTTGTTAAAAGATACTAATATAAGGATTCCGGAAAAGCATGTAGATGGGAGAAACTTTTAAAAATAAGTGGTAGTGGTGGTGGAGTATGCAGCCGTTCGGTGTGTATTGATAGAGGAGATGGAATATGCTCTAACAATCATACACCGACGGAATTAGCTGATGAAGGGCATGCATAAATTAGTGCAATACAAACCAAAGCAGTTTTCTCTGTTGAGGGTACTTAACTACGAAGTTAACCAAGTAATTACAGACCCAAGCTATTCATCGAGGTTAATAATTTGGGCGGTCTACTGTTCACTTCTTTGTCGCCAATTTCGTTTTCTTTGCTGACTTTGGCACTTGTGCTTCTTTACCTTCCTTTTTCTGGGCTGCTTCAGTTTCAAGATCTGGTATTAATGGTTAGAGATTCTTGCGGATTCCACCTATTATAGAGAAGTCAAATTTAATATGTAACCAAAACATAGATTCTGAAGTCGTTTGTTGTACTTTATGAACCTGTAATTACCTGATTTTTCTGCTAGAAATGCTGTTGATGAAGTTGTAATATGTGATAATGATGGAGTGAGTGTTGAAGATTGGGCAGTGTTTGGGGTGGATGTATTCGGTGAATCATTTGTGAGAACCTCTCTATCTATGGCCGAGAAGTTGTAGTAGTAATTAAATTTTGGGAATTGAAAATATGATTTATTACATAATATAAAATTAATTATTTCTATTTTGTAACCTAAATTCCATGGTTCCATGTTGTTGATAGTGTAGCTGTCGGTGCTAAATCTGGTGGATACAGATGTTTTTTTCTTAATTGTGAAAAGGAAGTTGCTGCTCTTCACTTCGTTGTTTCACATTTCACAAAGTGTTGCCATGTCCTATATAAAATATTAGTGTTAGAGATTTTGTGAGAAAGTAAATAAAATTTAATTTTTTTATAACCTTTTCTTTTTTTTCCCTTGAGAGTGTCCAGGTCACAGCCGAGAAGCAAACTGACAATTTTCTCGTACCCAATACATTTTATGAAAGCGGTGTCGTCAGTAGCCGTTGCTGTTAACATGTATCTGACAGGTAAAAGCAGATGTGTTTGGTTATAGTTTCTAAGTAAAAGGTTTATAAAGCATTTGGATACCTTTCTTTGCTTGTCTGAACACAGGAGCATTTGAAGCAATAGAATGTTCGAGTTGGAGTTGTTTTTGTTGATGTATGGCATTTTCCACAGGAAGTGTATGAGTATTTCATGTTTGTTGACAGTAATATTTGAAAGGAAGCTCATGTTTTATGATCCACTAACTGTATGTGCACTTTTTACAATTTAATAACTTGACAGTACTATTCGATCTAATTTGTTTTGAAAGAGGTTGGTAAAAGAACCTATGATTGACGCATTTCTTGGACTATAATCAAAGGCAACATGTCGGTGGAATGTTGGTGACCGGGTGTTCTAGAGTGTTTCATTTGAACGAGCTCATCAAGATAATTTTTTTCATCCTGTTTCCTGTACGTAAGTTGTTATTTTAAATTGCTACAATACAATTTTTTAAAGGGTAGAAATTTGTGGTATTTTACCATTGCTGGAGAGTCAGACTTTCGGGGTAAGAAGGATTGAAGAGAATGTTAGCCATCGACATGGCTGACAGCGACATTCCTGAGTTGAAACACACATGAAATGTAATCAAATATACCCGGGACTTAATTCACTATCTACCGCTTGTTAGCCTCTCTTTAGTGTAAGAAGAATTATGCTTACAAGATTCATAAGATTATCATCACCACCATCACTCTATCGCTACAAATCATCTAAGCATCGTTTTTGGCTAATGAAAAGATATTGATCAAGGGCTTATATAAGTGAACTCAAACACTCTAAGTACATATATATCTAGAATTATGAGGGCTAGTGACATGGATAGGATCAAATCCATGACATCTAATCTCAATTCAAGAGAAGAATCAACTACAAAATCGAATAAACGAACTGGCGGATAATTTGAAATCAATCGACGAATACTCCTCTCGAGCAAACACCTTCATGAATCCACATGAACTGTTTGAGGCTTGTGAATGCTTCTTCCATCTCTCATGTAAGCTGTATTCCGAAGGCTAAAAAATTAACCCTCTCGGTTGATTGGAATCACTCCAATGGATGGTTGAAATCTCTCCGAAAAGAAGGAAACTTCTTCGAAGTGGTAGTTACCTTCTCTGAAAATGTATGGAATGAATGTTTTACAAGTAGAATATAAGGAATATATGCTAAGAAGGCCTAATCTAATCTGGGTCATATATCTAATCTAAAAATCAACAGCTCACAACCTCTAAACAAAGTAATGTCTTTGATCGGGTACGGGTCGCGATTGGTCCGCCGATATTCGGGTTCGGGTCACCCGATACCATGTCATCATCTCCCCCTTCAGTTGCCTTGTCATCAAGGCTAGGCTCCACCACAGTAGAAATATCATCGGCATGATCAAATAGACTCATGTTGGCAACATTGAAGGTCGCGTTCACGCCAAACTCTTCCGGAAGTGCAATGCGGTAGGCATTGTCATTAATGCGCTCCAATACACGATATAGTCCAGCTCCATGAGGGGAAAGTTTCCCACGCCGCAGCCCCGGGAAATGTTCTTTACGCAAATGCACCCCCACCCAATCGCCGGGTTCAAATATCACACGTTTCCTTCATCGATTAACATATCATGCATATGTCGCGGCCGCCTTGTCAATATTCTCCCTTACTTTGGCATGCAGCTCCTTAATTGATGTAGCACGATCCCTGCCAGTAAAATTCAAATGCTCACTACTAGGTAGTGGTAGTAAATCCGTAGGAGTTAAGGGGTTAAAACCATAAACAACCTCAAATGGAGACAAATGAGTAGTAGAGCTAACATGTCTAATATAAGAAAATTCAACATGGGGAATGCATTCATCCCATGTCCGCCCACTATCATTTACCATAGCACGAAACAAATTACCTAACGTGCGATTCACAGCGTCCTTTTGGCCATCCGTTTGGGGGTAACATGTGGTAGAGAAAAGTAAGCGCGTCCCAATTTCATGCCAAAGAATCTTCCAGAAATAGGATAAAAACTTCACATCTCGATCCAAAACAATGGTTTTTGGAACCCCATGCAATCTCACAATCTCCCGAAAGAACAACTTCGCCACACGACTCACATCCGTTGTCTTCGCACAAGGTATAAAGTGCGCCATTTTGGAAAACTTGCCAACCACTACAAAAATTGAATCTTTAGCACGTGGTGTCCGAGGTAAACCAATAATAAAATCCATAGAAATGTCCAACCAAGTTCTCTCCGGAGTGGGAAGAGGAGTATACATACCATGTGGCTTCAAAATACTCTGCCACACTACAAGCAAGACACTTATCCACAAAAGAATCAACATGTTTACGCATATGTGGCCAATAAAAATGAACATTAAGAACATCAAAAGTAGCATGTCTTCCAAAATGTCCAAGCATATGACTACCATGACTCTCCTCAATCAAAACATCCCTAATGCTACATATGGGAATGCACAACTTATCACCACGAAACCATATAATAATCATCAAAACCATGCTTTTCACATCTCCTAAATATATCACCAAAATCTACATCATGCTCATACAACTCACAGATATGGGCAAATTCAACCAAATGTGCACGAGTATGATTAAGTAAAACAAACCTCCGTGAGAGTGCATCAGCAACTACGTTCTCCTTCCCTTGTTTATACTTAATAACATACGGAAATTGTTCAATAAAGCTTACCCACCGAGCATGACACTTACTGAGTTGTTGCTGCCCACGCAAATGCTTAAGGGTCTCATGATCCGTGTGAATTACAAACTCCTTCCGCAGCAAGTAATGTTGCCAAACTCTCAAGGCTTGCACAACCGCATATAATTCCTTGTCGTATGTCGAATAGTTAAGAGCTGCCCCATGAAACTTCTCACTATAGTATGCAATTGGGTGTCCTTTTCGCAAGGCACCTATGCCAACTCCACTAGCATCACACTGTACTTCAAAAGCCCGCTCAAAGTTTGGTAATGCCAAAACTGGAGCATGTATCAAGCTGTCCCGAAGCTTCTCAGAAACGGCCATATGACTTGCCTCCCACTTAAACGGAACATTCTTCTTCAAAAGGGAGGTTAGTAGGGATGCTATCATACTAAAATGTGGGACAAAACGTCTAAAGAATCCGCATATTCCAAGAAATCTCTGAACTTCAGCCACACTAGTGCATTTTTCCCATTTTTGAATCGCCGCAACCTTAGCTTCATCAACCTTAAGACCATCTTCACCTACAACAAAACCAAGGAAAACAATTTCATTAGTGCAGAATATGCATTTCTTTAATATACTATAAAATTTAGCATTTCTTAATGCATCAAAAACTTGCCTAACATGCCCAAGATGATCCTCCAAACACATACTATAGACAAGTATGTCATCAAAGTATACCACAACAAACTTTCCAATAAATTCTCTCAACACATGGTTCATCAATCGCATAAAAGTGCTGGGCGCATTTGTCAACCCGAATGGCATGACTAGCCACTCGTATAATCCAAACTTGGTTTTAAAAGCTATTTTCCACTCATCTCTCGGCTGCATACGAATTTAGTGGTAGCCACTTTTTAAATCAGTCTTTGTGAACACCTGTGCTCCATGTAATTCGTCAAGCATATCATCCAATCGAGGGATTGGATGCCGGTATTTTACGGTAATTGCATTGACAGCCCTGCAATCAACACACATACGCCATGAGTTATCCTTTTTAGGAACAAGAAGAACAGGGACAACACAAGGAGATAAAGACTCTCGAACCCATCCCTGATCAAGAAGCCCTTGGACTTGTCTCCGAATTTCTTCACTTTTTTTCGGGTTACACCTATAAGCTGGCCTATTAGGAATTGATGCACCCGGTACAAAATCAACACGATGTTCGATGCCTCACAACGGTGGTAATCCAGACGGTATATCATCCGGAAAGACATCCTCAAACTCCTTAAGCAAGTCTACAAAATGAGGAGACAAGTGAGCAAATAAATCAAAATTTATCACAAGTATATCTTTTTGTAAAAGAATATAAAAGTAACTTCCCTCATCTTGGCTACTGTTTTGACGAATTTCCTTATTGAACTCTTTGAGACTAAACAATATTTTTCCGTCGTCTCCCTTCGAAGATTTCGCCGAAACTGTAGTGGCAGCCCCCTTTTTTCACCACATCACGCATAGATCTACGCAAGTATTCAGCATCACGACGTACGGCCTCGGGTGGTAGGGAAGAAATGCTCAGCTTCTTACCATCCTTAGAAAAGGATATTTGATTTTTATATCAATTGTACAAGACACGCTGATCAAATTGCCAAGGACGTCCCAAGAGAAGATGACATGCGGTCATGGGACACATGTCACAAAATACATCATCGCTGAATCCACCAATGGAAAACGTCACTCTTGCTTGCTTATCCACACGAACAGCTCATTCGTCACTTATCCAATGTAAACTATATGGCTTCGGATGAGCGGTAGTATTTAAACACAATTTCTCTACCATATACGAACTAACAACATTAGTGCAGCTGCCCGAATCAACTATCATGGATATAGTATGCCCTGCTACCTTGCAATGACAATGGAACAAATTTTCTCGTTGTTCGTCTTCCCTACGGTTTGCATCTTCACTTAGTAGAGATGTCAAGGCTCGCATCACCACTAAATTTAAAGGATCCTCATCACAAACTTCCTCAACAACATCATCATTATCTTCAGCAACTACTGCGTCATCACCATCTCCATCACCATCGCCATCATCTACATAACCCCATTCGCCATTCTCTAAAATCATAACATTCCACTTATTGGGACATTGGCCTGCATAGTGCCTTTGCCGATGGCACTTATAACACGTCACAATCTTCTCTTTCCTATGCCCCAACTCCTTTCCCTTGAACTTTACAGCAGCATCATCATTTTTGTCTACTATTTTCACGTTGTCTTTATCCACATTTTTATCAAAAGTCTTTGTGGAAGCCACTCCCTTAGAACCGATGGAAGAGAAGAACGAAGTTACCGAGCTGGTTGGAAACTTCCTTTGATAAGAATGCCTAATTGATGTTGGTCTCTTGAGCTACTCCTCCTGTTTGATTGCCAAATCCATAGCTTCCCGAAGAGAATGAAAACGGTGCAGCTCAACCGTATCGGCTATCTCACGCCTCTAACCCTTAATGAATCGAGCCTCTGTCAAGGATTCACTCTCATCAATGTCCAACCACATCATCAAAATTTCCAGCTCCTTAAAATACTTTTCAACCGACTTCGAACCTTGCACCAAGGATTGCAACTTAATATTCATATCCCGCTCATAACTATCCGGCACAAAGCGTCTCCTCATGATCTCCTTCAGTCGCATCCAAGTATCAATTGGATTTCTTCGATGTCGCTCCCTATAACGTCTCTCTTTCTCCCACCAAGTCAATGCATAATCTCTGAACTCACAGATGGCCATGCGCAATTTCTTGCCTTCCGAATAATTGTGACAGTTGAACGCCATATCACACATGGTTACCCAATCAAGGAACTCCTCCGCCCCGCTTAATCCTCCGAAAGTGGACAGGGTAATCTTAATTGGTGAGAGATCGTCATCCAACCCACTGCGCCGATGATGAGTTCGATCATTGAACAAGTAATCCGAACTGTTGCTATGTTGTAAGACCGACCTCATCGAAGGGCTCAAATCATGGTGATGTGAAGATTCACCCGCAGCTTGTTTTTCCGGAACAGCAGCAGCTACTCCAGAAGGGATCCCTGTTCGAGCATTCTCCAAAGATGACAGTCTATGATTTATATCATCCAACTTTTTATTCATGGTATACTCTACATGATCCCAAGTCGCTTTTTGTTGCATGGACAATGTTTTCTCCATATTAGCTTCCGATTGCTGCATATTAGACTCCAATAGTTCTTTCATTTGTTCAAAAGAAGCCATCCTGCACTCAAAAGACAAACTATATATGTATATCGAAATGTTAGTATCCTCACTCTCCCTCACAACACTCAGAAGAAAAAATTAGAAACAACCACGATCATGAAAGGGAAGAAACGAGCGCAATTACCTCAAAACAGAATGTAGGAATCCTTCAAATTCAATAATAAAGAGAAGCATGAAATACAGATGCATCAACTAGGGGAACAAAACTAGAAGATTCGACCCCAAACTATAAATGCAAAATGTCAAATAAAGGTCGATACAAATTCTTTTTCTCAATTAAGCCACTAGTCAAAATCAGAATCCTAACGCATCAGGTGAATAAGAATCATCAACAACCTCTCAACACATTCAAGAGACAAACCCAGTGAAACAACTCCCACAACACGGACTAGGACCCTCAAAATACAATATGACTACTACAAGAATATTAATCGATGCACTGTAATAGAATACTAAGGTGTGCTGCTCATTTTTTTTTTCTTGTTTCTATTTTCTTTTATATATATATTTATACTCTAGGATTTTACTTGATGTTTAGAGCATGTATTTTTTAAAATTGGATTGCCATCTTGGCTCTTTCAATGCAATTTTGTCACATCTTTTAACAAAACAGAGGACAGTACATAACAGTCAACTTCAAATGCAATTTTAGAGGGCTATTCACGTCTAAATGTCATGATTCCAAAAATTAAAATCGAATTCAAGGAGTTATGTATCAGCACAAACAAGAATCACTCGGAAACTTCCAGCCAATCAAGAGTAGTTAATAAAACAAATCGACTGCTGAAAACAGAAAACAGAAAGTTCAACACCAAAACTTTGTACTGACCGATCTCTGTATTCCAGGAATTTTTTGACGATTTTGAGATCAAAGCACTGCGAAGAAGTGCCCACTGTATAGAAAATTTGATCCGATTCCGAAACCTCCTCACAATCTAGAATCGAAGTTCGTATGCAAAAGTTACGGCCAAAATACGATGTACCAACAAAACTCACAAATTTCACTCGATTCACCCCCAAATCACTCAATTCCTTGATCACCTTAATGTGATTAGACTCTAATTCAACTATATTGATTAATCAAGGCCTAAGTACGCTTAGAAAACTACAAACAAGGCTTGCTAGTGCCGGCCAAAAATTACTACTAATTGTGTTTTTGAGATCAAATTCAAGAACACTACTCACATTTGACAACTAGCAATGAATTGGAATTAGCATTCATTACCAACAATTATCAACTATTCCCAATCAAAAAAAATTCAGCATTCATCACGGACTGGAATTCATAGAATTCCAAACAAAATATGATATCAAAAACATATTGGGAAAAAAAAAACGGATTGGATCAAAAAAGGCATTGAGACATATGATCGAACACATTGAGATCAACTCGAAGCAAGTATGATAACCACTATGATACCAAATTTTTATTACATGGATAGGATCAAATCCATGACATCTAATCTCAATTCGAGAAAAGAATCACCTACGAAATCGAATAAACGAACCGGCGGATAATTTGGAATCAATCGACGAATACTCCTCTCGAGCAAACACCTTCATGAATCCACACGAACCGTTTGAGGCTTGTGAATGCTTCTTCCATCTCTCACGTAAGCTGCATTTCAAAGGCTCAAAAATTAACCCTCTCGGTTGATTGGAATCACTCCAATTGATGGTTGGAATCTTTCCGAAAAGAAGGAAACTTCTTCAAAGTGGTAGTTACCTTCTCTGAAAATGTATGGAATGAATGTTTTACAAGTAGAATATAAAGAATATATGCTAAGAAGGCCTAATCTAATCTGGGCCATATATCTAATCTAAAAATCAACGGCTCACAACCTCTAAACAAAGTAATGTCTTTGATCGGGTACGGGTTGCGATTGGTCCGCCGATATTCGGGTTCGGATCACTCGATACCATGTCAGCTAGTGAGGCAAAAAAACAATATGTAATATTCCATTATCTATTTTTTAGATGAAATGATTTTTGGCGTGTGGTATGGAGAATTGTTGCAAAAATATAAAATATATTATTTTATGTTGAATATTTGGTTTTTTGAAATAATTTTTTACTTTTTATAGTAAGTATTTTGAAATTTTGACTTTTTAATAAGTATTTTGACTTTTGTATAAAATAATTCGTGTTTTTTTATAATTATGTTTTAAGAATTTCAATTGAAAAATAGTGTTGGTAGAACTGAGCCTGCCAATTTTTAACAGTTTGACTCATAACTAATTAATAATTAACTTTTTCTCTAAAATGTTTTAAAATACAATATATTAATGATAATAAAAATTGATTAACATTAAAAAGAATTGGCTAAGTGTTGTAGCCATTAATAGAGTGGACAAATATTGATTCAATCGTAAAAAATAATTGACTGTTAATTTTCGCGAGGTCTTCAGTAGATGTGTCTTCTTTGTTGGAACAAGAAAAAAGCCAAAACTCTCTTTTTGCTATTTTTGGCAATGTGCAGACATCTGTCAGGTTGTCGCAGCAGCTGTGTGACAAAATTTTGGCAAATACTTTACAGACAGAAACTGTGGCCGTGTTGCCACATTTGTGCAGGTCAAACTTACTGGATAATTAATGCTTTGGGATTGATCAACCTCTCCCATGTAGAGGACATGCAGAAGTTGACATTTGCGTGTTGCACTCGTTCTGGAAGGCATTTAATGCCTCGTCCTTGGTGCCCCCAAGACAGCACACAATCAACTGTCATCTTGTGAGCAAGATTTGTATTTTGTATGGATGTATGTTTGTTTTTGTGGGTGAGCAACCAGAGCTTAAAAAATGTTACTCTCTTCACCAGATAGAGTGTTGAGAGAGCTCATCCATGGATGATTAAAGATGAGAAGAATGATTTCTTAGAGCTGAAGCCGAAAGAGAACCATCCAACATGCAACCTTATTCTTAGCTTGGCCGCTAGTCTGTTGGTGTCATTATGGTGCAGTAACAACCAGTCCATGAGAGTTTGTAAAACTAAATGAAGCTTGGGTAAAAGATAGGTTGGATAGTTCGGGTTGGTGTCTTATATGGTGTAAACCAAGTGTTTGGTTTAGTTAAGTCTCCTGGATTGGAATCCCCCAGACGTAGGTTGGAAAACCGAACTGGGTAAACAAACCTCGTGTGTGTTGTTTTTATTTTCCCTCACTCACCCATTGATTTGTGCATGTACGCTGTTGTTACAACCATAAGGCAACCACGCGTTCAAAGCTATGTTGACCATCCACGGTTTCATATTTTTCGCTATGCATAAAACTCGGATGTGTTGGACCTCTTTGGGACCGATCGAATTTCCAACATCTGGTATCAGAGCAGGGTGCTCACTACCCCAAGTAGATCCATTTGTGGTTCAATATAAGTCGTGAAACAACTCCATCCATCCATCCACCAATCTTTGATGGAAGTAGCTATGGCTATTGGAAAAATCGAATGGAAGCTTACTTGCTGATGCTTGGAGATGAAACATGGGAAGCTGTAGAGCTTGGCTGGACTGCTGCAACAAAAATTGTGCTTGGAAAAACTCAGAATGATCCTCCTACGATTGCCCTCAAGCAAAAGAATGAATGGACTATCAAAGATAAGATTGCAGCCGCTGGAAATGCCAATGCGGTAAATGCTATTTTTGCATCAATCGATAAAATTCAGTTTCATGTTATTTCCAACTGTAAGAAGGCCAAAGATACATGAAAAGCTTGGAAAATACTTTCGAAGGAACTGCTGAAGTGAAGGAATCAAAACTTTAAAGGGTTGAAAGCATGTTCGATGAATTGAAGATGACCCATGACCTAACCATTGGTGAATATTATAGTCGTTTCAAGGATGTGGTAAACCAAGCCTACGCTCTTGGCCTCCAATATGATGAACAAAGGCTGGTAAGAAAGATGATGAGATCTGTGAACAAAAAGTTCGAAACCAAAGTGTCTACATTTAAAGAAAAGAAGAAAACAAGGAACATGACCCTTGAAACCTTGAATGGTATTTTCATGACATGGGAAATGAACCACATTGACCAGGACACCCCTAAAGGTACTTCTCTTTATCATGAAGACATTAAACTAATGGAATCAGATGAAGAAATGTCTCTGTTGTCCAGAACATTGTCGAAAATGATAAGTGAAAGACGAGCTCGACAATATTTTGGTAAGTTCCATACTCGAAATCAGACAGATATCAAAGCAATAGGACAAAAACGGAGATTTTCTGAGTAGAATTGTTGAATATCAGTAAGCTCAATGGTTCATCCCAAAGTGGTATAACAAAGAAGTTCAATGTGTCCTCACAACCTAATGTTGTGAAGGAATCAACTTATTTTGGATGTGAAGGAATTGATCACATCAAAACCGAATGTGCGCCGGTCAAGAAAAGAGAAAAATGTGTCTACTAAGTGGCATGGAATGATGATGGTGAATGTACTTCTATTTCTGATGATGAAGAAGTTGTTGCATTTAAAGTAAAATGGTGAATCAAGCAAAATCCATGAGAATGCATGTTTTGAAGAATGTTTCAAAGATGATTGTGATAGAAATAAAACCGTTGAAATGGATATCTGTGAGCTGATGGAAGCTTATGAAGACGTTGTTGCTAAAATAAAGATATGTGTTGCAAAAAATAAGAAGTTGATCAAGACAGTTTATTGATTGGAAGCTTGAGTTGAGAAAGCCGAATAAATGAATGAAAAAATGTTCGAGAGTTGTGAAAGTCTTCAGAAGGAAATCGAACAGCTGAAAATGGAGAATGGCAAGCTGAAAGAAGAAAATGAGAGGTTCAGAAAAAGAAAGGACAAGCTTGATGAAGTATTGTCGATCGGAAAGCCATTCAGAGATCATAAAGAAATTGGTTATCAAGAATCAATGGTACCGAAACCCACTATCTTTGTGAAGGAATGTCTTCTTACTGATGTGAAAATCCCAAAGAAACTTCCAAATGAGAAGTTGATTGAAGGTTCTAAGAAAAACATAAATGAGAGGCAGAACCGAAATCTTAGAAGGAATAGACATGTCAATCCAATGTCACAACAGCGGAGCAACTACGTGTACTGCTTTCGATTTGGTCATATTGAATCTCATTGTTTTAAGTTGGCAAAGGATCTGATGGTTGGAAGAAAGGTTCATTGGCCTACTGAAGAGCTCAAACAACGTATCAAATTTAGAATGGAGTGGAGGCCCAAAAGAAATTAGAAACTAATGGGATGCAATATTGTTCAAGAAACTCCAAGATGCAAATGTGGCCATCAACAACAACTTGATGGAGCAAAAAGACATGCTATTTATTCACGATATGATCAACAAGGAACCAACTTGTGTCGTGGATTGGATCCTTATGGCTCCACTTGAAGGTCATGAAATTCTATCTATTTAATTCACTTGTAATTATTGCTTTATTTCCGATTATAAATAGGGGATAGACAAAAAAAAAATAAAGGATTAAAAAAATATGAAATGACTTGAAAGAAAAGAAATCATTGTCGTTGCCCCTCTACTTGAGATTATATGTTGTTAGGGAGAAAATGCATGATAATGAGGAAGCCGACCCTTGATCCCTCCTTTTTGGCGTCTGCTGCAATGCAAGGGGGAGAAGATGCAGCAAGCCAGGCGAAGCATGTGCAGTTGATGGGGAGTGCTTGGATGCTAGTATTGTCATCTGCTGTCTATGTTTAATTTCTGCCATGTTTTTGTGATATGCTGATGTTTGTTGGATGTTTCAACAACATTTGGATGTCAAAGCCGCATGTGACTTCTCGAATTGTGTCTTGTTATAACTGTGAGTTGATTATGTCTGTGTGTATGGTGTGTTTGCTTGTTGCTTTGTATGTCTTGCTTCATTGCCAAAAAGGGTGAGATTGTTCGAACAAGCAAAAAGCCAAAACCATCTTTTCGCTATTTTTGGCAATATGCAGGCATCTGTAAGGTTGTCGCAGCAGCTGTGTGACACAATTTTGGCAAATACTTTACAGACAGAAGTTGACACTTCGTGTTGCACTCATCCTGGAAGGCATTTAACGCCTCTTCTTTGCTGTCCCAAATACAACACATAGTCAACTTTGTCATCTTGTGTGCAAAATTTGTATTTTGTATGGATGTATGTTTCTTTTCGTGGGTGAGCAACCAGAGCTTAGAGAATGTTACTCTCTCCACCAGATAGAGTGTTGAGAAAACTCATCCATGGAGGATTAAAGATGAGAAGAAGGATTTCTTGGAGTTGAATCTTAAAGAGATAACCATCTGGTATGCAACCTTATTCTTAGTTTGGCCGCTGGTCTGCTGGTGTCGTTACGGTGCAGTAACAACCAGTCCATGGGAGTTTGTAAAACTAAATGGAGCTTGGGTAGAAGATAGGTTGGGTAGTTCGGGTTGGTCTCTTATATGGTGTAAACCAAGTGTTTGGTTTAGTTAAGTCTCTTGGATTGGAATCCCCCAGACGTAGGTTGGAAAACCGAACTGGGTAAACAAATCTCGTGTGTGTTGTTCTTCTTTGCATTCACTCACCCATTAATTTGTGCACATACACACTGTTGTTATAATCACAAGGCAACCACGCGTTCAAAGATGTGTCTACCACCCACGGTTTCATATTTTCCGCTGCGCATGAAACTCGGAGGCATTGGACCTCTTTGGGACCGATCGAATTTCCAACATTCTTGACACAGTAAATGAGTTCGCTTGAGACAACAGATCATTTTTCGTAGTGACCAAAACTTCAAGCTATGAGTCCTACTTTGTGTTAACGTTAATAAGTTATTCTTATCATTTTTAACACTCAAATAACACTTAATGTAATATAAATAATACTCCCTCCATCCCAGAACTATAGTTTGGATTGGGTTGGGTTTGGTACGAGATTTAAGGAATATTGATATTATATTGGTAGTGGATAAAAAGTACAAGTAAAAGACTTTTTTGCCCTTGTGAGTGTATTAGTGTAAAAAGTAGTGACAATTGTGTAATAATAATGAAAAAATAAAAGATAATTTTATAGTGATATGATTATTTATGAAAATGAGACTATTGTTTTGGAACGGACAAAAATAGTAAACAAGAGTATTGTGTTGGGACGGAGGGAGTATTGAAACACATACTTAAAAAATAACAAGTTAATTTAATTGAATTATGCATAAAATAACTAAAAACTTGATTAAGCTGTGATAAATTAATAATTTACACCCGAGAGTAGTAAATAATTAGATAAATATATGCCACAAAATATAGTAAAAGAAAGAGTAGTTATAAGTTATAACCAGACTTGGAATCGTTTCTAATTTGTTTAAGCCTGAGGCCAAGTCAAGTTCGGGCAAGTTCAGTTCAGACCACATAGGCAACTTAAGTCCCAACAGAAAATTGCGTCGTATATGATAATATAAATCCAATTGAATAGCGTGTTTTTCACTTTGCTATTATTATTTATTATTATTATTTTACTTTTTATGTTTCATCGTTTTTAATTAAAATATACTGCTATCCACAAAAAATACCCTCATATGAATTAGATACAAAAATTAATTAATATAGTATTATATAATATTCTGTCCGTTAATTTTATATTTATTATTTTGTAAATTACAAAAAATAATGAATATAAAATTAACTGACAAAAGGAATAGTTGATTGTGATATAAAGCAAGAATATTTAAAAAAACAATATGAGTAAATTAATGATATAAGATAAAAATTTTAAGTGATGACATATTATAAACAAATATAATATTAAAATATATAATTTAATAAGTATATAAAAATAATTGTTATAAATAAAAATTATATTTTATAGATAAATAAAAAAGTATCCATAAATTTAATAGACAAAATATATTACTCCCTCCGTCCCATATAATTTGTCCATATATTCTATTTTCGTTCGTCCCACATAATTTGTCATTTCTTTTTTTGGAAATATAATTATACACTTTAATTACATTATAAATTTTAAATTTTATAATTTTTTTAATCTTAATTAAATTATTTAGTTATCTTAATCTTAATCTATAATTATTTTTACTATATCATAATTATTTTTACTAATACACTTTTTAATTACTTACTAATTATACTTTACTTAAATTCTCATATCTGCAATAATAAGCCCATAATATATGAGACGAAAGAAATATTTTTTTTTCCATAAATTATCATATCAAATACACATTATCCAAAGTGTCATATCATACATAGCTGGTCAAGTAGAATAGCATGAGGTTGGTCCAATTTGAATGGAGCAAGTGGATTAATAGATGAATCCAATATATGCATGGAAGCGAAACACATGTTAGTACTTTCATTTTTATTTTTTTTTATCATAATTATACCTTTAAATGTTTTTAAGTAACACTCATTTATAATTTTTTATTTATATATATATTATAAATACAAATACATAATTAAAATCACATATATATGTTTAATAAAATTAATTTATATTAATAATGTATAGATATAATTTGATGCTGATGGAGCTGTGAGGGAGAGTGTTGTCGTTGATGCAGCTAGCCACCGCTGCCGGACATGTTGCCTGGAGTTCGTTGCAACCTCCGCTGAAATCGTGTTCGTCGTCGGGTTGGAGTTGATTTCTCGGCACAAATGGTGGAAGAGCTAAACATGTTCAGCTTCGTTTAGATATTAATTTTAAATATTTTAGGTTTTTTGAAATTTTGTTGAGAATATTAAAATTGAGTATTTGAGGTAATATTTTTTAAAAGAAAATTGTTGATGAATAGTATCAAAAGCTCTAAAAATATATGTAAACAAATACTGAATATTTGGTTATGTATTGTTTAAATATCATATTGTATGTGGGTTTGTGTTTTACCTTTTTTAATTTTTAGTTTCGATTCTATCAATATATAATTTGAAATTTTTATTTACTCCCGTTTTTAACTCGCATAATTTTATATCTATAACGCTATATTAAAAAATATTCACGCAATATATATTAACTAGTGTATGTCCGCACGATGAACAGATTTTTTATATATATTTTTTCCGTCAAACTTATTCATATTTTTCTATATGTTCACTAAGTTTATCTTATTATTAATTTTTTCAAATATAATTTTATTCATTACAATTACCATGAATATAGCATATTATTCTCTTTAGTCACTAACTCAATCGTATAGATAATTAGATACATTTAACTATTTTTTATAATTTTCTTAATTTATCTATAAACTATTTATTTTGTAATCTCCATGGCACCCCAATAAAGATAATTTTACTGAATGAATGGATAATATTTTTATATATTATAATTATTTATAATCTTATTTTATTCTCCTTCAATTTAATATATAAAATACATTTTTCAATAAATATCATATTCAATAATTATTTTTATAAATATATTTAACATTTACTTCCATTTTATTAATATTTATAGACATGTTTAACAATACTTTTTATTTTTATGCAATAATTATTTAGATTTGTTAATTCATTTATTATACCATAATTTAATTATCTTTATTACATTACTAAAAAATTGTTCTTTTGTAGCACTTCTATTGTCCGCAACAATAACTCTATAACAAAAAGTACTTTTAGTTACCAAAAATATTTTAATAAAAAATAATATTATGTTTAGTCAACTTTTATTTTTTATTTGTTTCAATAATTCAACCGTAACAATCACAATGATAACGAAATATCGTTGTAAATACATTTGTTACGCCTATAAACCGTAACTAAATGATAATTATGATAATTATAAATTAAAATATAAAAAAATTAATAAAATTATTTTTAAAAAAATTAAAAAAAATAAAAATAAAAGTATTTTACAATTATGGTTTTAGCCAAAATTGAATCGATCTCAATTTCTCTCGCCTAACTCTCCTTCTATTATCGAACCCTCATCGAAGCAAGCTCTGCCGTCTCCGGCGGTGAACTTCAGATCCGGTCCACTGCCACTCCCCACATCCTATCCTAGCCCCCGCTTCTATCTCTTGCCTCATTATCTATCTCGGGTCTATATGGTAGGTCGAGTCCGTTTAGTTACCGTCGCAAGCTTGTGGTCGTTCTCTGACCATTTGCTACAGGTAATGGCATCCCATCGTCGGCCCCCTAGGTTTGCCATCAGCCATTGCTTAGATTAAGCTATTCCCCGCTCAATCTCAGGTTATCCCCATTGTTCTCCCTGTTTCATAGTTATCTCTCTTCTTCATTGTCGATGGTTTCTCGATGTGGGATGGAGATAGATCAATTTTGGTAACATGTGGCTTATCTTTTTCTGTGTTCTTGCTTGATTATTGTGGATTCTTCATTGTTTGATTGTGGCTCGGTGTGATTTCAATTTCTGATCTATTTGGTGGTGTTTTGTTTCGATGCTTCTGTGTTGGTGTTGTAGTTGGTTTGTGTATGGTTTGTCATTATAGAAAGAGGTGTTCTCAGCCATTGATGAATCATAAGGTTCACCTCGACCAAGCTTTGCCAATTTGTTCTAACCTCCACCACGCACACAAGCAGTTCAACTAGTTGCATGTTTGAAATCGTGCGTTTGTTTCGCTATTTTGTGGTTTGAAGAATGCTACAAAAAAACTGTGTTTTGTTAATTGAGGTTAATAAATGGATGAATAAGATGAAGAGGATGATAACACTCTTGATTTTGAAAGATAAATGAGTTTTTGAATTAACATATTTGGTTTTTAGTGTTGTTTAATCAATCTATCTATGAATCTAGGTCTTGAATATGTAGTTCAATGCTCTCAATGTACTCTACACTATAGTGTGAGTGAAAGAAATCTAGATAAAGCGAAGAGTTGGTTGACCGTCTCTGATTGCTTTATCTGTGATTTTGCATTCGATGAGCTTGGTCGTTCATAGTTGTATTTGTTAGTCGACCTTAGGATTGTATTGCAATTTGATACCATATTTATTTATTTCACGTATTACTTTTGGATTTGGGGATCAAGTGTTAGCAAGTTGTTAATTGGTTGTTATGGTGTATGGCATGGTGACTTTTGAAGATGTTTAAAGTATGGTTAACGTCTAATATTCTATTTTTGACACGAATATAAATGTTGTTGGATTGATGTCATTGTGCATATATAAACAAGGATTTCAGATTAATTACGATAATATTATGTTTTAAATTATTTGTGATGCAAATTGATCAATAAAAAATTTAACAATTGGATTTTATTCGTGGCGACAAAATTCGTATTTGAGACAGACACCTTTTGTAGCGGATTTTTTATTACGGACAATGGCTGGTACAAAAAGTGTTGTACGTTTGCATTAAATTTCTACCGAATTTTTCGTTGCGGAAAAATTTCGTAACAAACAGTTCTCTGACAGGACACTACTTTTGTAACGCAATTTTTTGTTACGGACGAAATTGCAACAAAAAGCTTTCTGGCAAGATTTCATATTTGTACCGCATTTTTCGTTTTGAAAATATGTCATAACAAATAGTTCTCTGACAGGATTTAGCTTTTGTTTCGAATATTTTGTTACGGGCATATGTTGTTCCAAAAACATGATCGATGTTTTTATTACGTACAAAAAACACGTGCTTATTTTGAGGGTTGACCGCCACTTATTTGTTACGGAATTTGTTGCAACCTAGACTTTTTGTACCACGATTTTTTTGTAGCGGTCAAAATCCGTAACAGAGTTGACACAAAAGGCTATTTTGCACAAAAATTGGATTTTCGGTACAGATTTTTTACCGTTACAAAAAGTCATTTTTTTGGTAGTGTTATATGTGTTCTCTTTTATTATGCTCTAATTTAATAAGTTTTTGTTATATAGTCATAAAAAAAATTTAATTCAAAATTTATAAAACTAAGAATAATTTTGAAAAACAAAAATATAGAAAGACATTACATTGAAATTTATAAAAGGACGCATAAAATTTTGAAAAAAAACACATTCGCGCTTGAGGGCAATCACAATAATAACACATATTTTAATGGTGACATAAAATAATCATGATTCAAAAAAAAAAAAAAAAAAACCAAGTTGAAAAGGAAGAACAAAGATGTAAATTCCATATTATTGGATTTTTTTGTCCAAATGAATTCACCCAATATAAGGCACAAACATACCCATTACTGCAGCCTAAGAAAACCAGGTCCAAACCTGCGACCCAGCCCGCGACCCATGCCTCTGGTCCTGACCCGCACGCTGAACCCGATTTATACCTCGTGACCCGTCTGAGGAGGATCTATGTCCTTTCTTGAGGTGAAGCGTCTGCTGTCGGATTTGGAGTTTTGATTTCAACCGTTGGATCTGTTTTAATCTACATACATATATGGAGGGTGAGAAATGGCCGCCGTCATTCGATACACTCCTTTTCTTTCTCTACCCTGCGTCTCTCTAGCCACTCTCATCCTCTCTCTCACGATCCCTTCTTTGGCAACAATTTTTCGACGGTTCACGGTGGTGCTTTTTTCTTGTAATCTTGTAGAGCTCCGTAGCATGTTTGATTTTTTCCTGTTTGGTTGTTTCGAGCTGCAAAGGGCTTGTTCAACGTCGTAGGTGTTTGGATTACTCTTTTCTCCTTGTATTTTTCTTTGTGGGGTTCTCTTTGGTTGTCGTGGGTTACTAGGGTAGCTTTTCATGCCAGAACGCCGCCATGGCCAGGAGGACTTTTTCTTGTAAATGACATGGGAGAGTTGACAGACGTATGGCTTGATCGATTTGTTGGGTTTTCCATTGACCCTGGTAATGTTCTGCTACTCTCTGGTACCAGGTGCGGTATGGATCCTTGGGGTCCGTCAAGTGCATTTTGATGTTGTCATGGAGGCGAGTTGCGTTGTAGTTGGGATTGTTGATCGCCAGTAGATTTCTTGCCCCCAGGACTTCTCTCATGCGGTTGGAGTCTTCAGTAGTTGTGCAATATGGACGAACAGTTGGCGTGCGCATTTTCGTTGACACGAGAGTGGTTTCAGGGATTGATCCGTCGACAGGGAGTGCAGGGATGTATCGATTCGCCATGGTCAGAGTTGTAGAGATTATGATTCAAAAAGGGTCGTATTGAAGAAAGGAAAGTTTTGTGGAATCAGGAGTGTTGCAGTAACTGATGCAATTGCAAAAGCGATTTCTTAGTAAGGCTGTGATTTGTGAACTTCCAAACGACGATTGAGAAATGGCGTTTGAAAGTCCCTTGGCGGTGGGTAAGTTGTTACATGTGAAATTTAGAATTAGGTTAAAAGCCCAAGGTAAAAAGAAAAATGGGCCTAGCAATCAAGTTGATCGAATTGGTTGAGGGGTACCGCGGGAAAACTCTGGTAAAATAAATATATTTCTAATAAAATAGCGGGTCGGAAGGTCCTCAGGTCGGGAGGTCCGTAGGTCGGAAGGTCCTCAGGTCGGGAGGTCTGCAGGTCGGAAAGTCCTCAGGACGGAAAGTCCGCAGGTCGGAAGGTCCTCAGGTCAGGAGGTCTGCAGGACGGAAGGTCCTCAGGTCGGGAGGTCCCCAGGTCGAAAAGTCCTCAGGACGGAAAGTCCGCAGGTCGGAAGGTCTTTAAGTTGGGAGGTCTGCGGATGGACCAGTAAGAAGGATGGTCTTTAGGTCGGGAGGTCTGCGGCTGAACCAGTAAGTTGGATGGTCTTTAGGTCGGGAGGTCTGCGGCTGGACCAGTAAGTCGGATGGTCTTTAGGTCGGGAGGTCTGCAGCTGGACCAAACAAATCGGGTGGTCTGCAAGTCGGGAGGTTGGTAGTCGGACCAATATGGCGGAAGAGTTGCGTTCGGGCCAAAAGGGCGGAAGGTTTGCGGTCGGTCCAAAGAGGCGGATACTGTTGAGAGTAAGTGAATGATACTTTGGTCGGTTGAGGGCACGTGTCAACAGGAGAAACGGTTAACAGACGGTTAAAAAGAGACGTTGTAACCGTTCGGGCGACGGTTTCCAATACTGTTTCTCAAGGGATATTTAAGGATTGCGATTTTTCTGGAGAAGGACATCTTCAATCAACTTCAACAAAGCAAAGTCAAATTCGGGGATCACTACTTTAAATTTCCAGCATTTTTATTTCTAGTTAATTTCTTTATGTACCGTACCGTACAGTGTTTAGAGATTCCTAATCTCATACGCTAATTAATCAAGTTTAAAGATATTTTCCATATCTTTGAATTTTACTTTTTGTTTGTTGAAAAAATACATCAACAACAACATATTGTAGCATTATCTACAACAGAATCTAAATATGTAGCAATAATTGAGACTTTAAATGAAGCATTGTGGTTAAAATGTTTAATCAATGTCTTAGGTTATTTGCAACATATTGTTATTGTTTTTCCGGATAGTCAGTTCAGAATTCAACTATGTAAAAACACTATATTCCAAGACAGAACCAAACATATTGACGTGCGTTTTCATTTCATACGTGATATTGTATCTAAAGATATATTAAAAGTGAAAAGATTCTTTCTGAATATAACTCAACTGATATGGGTACTAAATTTTTGTCTGCAAGTAAATTTGTATCTTGTATGAAAAACATATATTGTGATACTTTTGACTAGTCTTGTACTACTTAAAGTAGTTGGTAGGCTAATTTAATGTTTAAAAACTAACATTATGTATTTTTCTTTTATACAGGTAAATAAGGTAAATATATGGGCGATGATATACCCAGCCAATCGAACGAAAAATCAAGTAGAAGATTTGTTGAAATTTTTGTCCAAATGGATCCACCTCAATATAAGGCACAAACATACCCATTACTGTAGCCCATGAAAACCAGGCCCAAACCCGCGACCCGTGCCTCTGGTCTTGACCCGCATGTTGAACCCGGTTCATGCCCCGTGACCCGTCTGAGGAGGATCCGCGTCTTTTCTTGAGGTGAAGCATCTACCGTCGGATTTGGGGTTTTGATCTCAACCATTGGATCTGTTTTAACCTACATATATATATATATATATACAGAGGGTGAGAGGTGGCCGCCGTCATCCGATACACTCACTTCCTCTCTCTACATTGCGCGTCTCTAGCCACTCTTATCATCTTTCTCACAACTCCTTCTTCGGCAACGGTTTTTTTACGGTTCACGGCGGTGCTTTCCTTCTGTAATCTTGTAGAGCTCTTTAGAACGTTTGGTTTTCCCATATTTGGTTGTTTCGAGCTGCAAATGGCTCGTTAAATGTCGCAGGTATTTGGATTACTCTTTTCGCCTTGTATTTTTCTCTATGAGGTTCTCCTTTTGATTGTCGTGGGTTATTAGGGTAAGTTTTTTTCATGTGTTCATCGCGTTTTTGGTGTTGTATCAGTGTCGATTTTATCTTTCAAGTGATTTTGAGCATTGAGCCTAAAACTAAAACTAGTTTAAAGTTTCTAATCGATTTCATTAATAAAATCTCGATCTATTTCTTTATTTTTAATGACATATATAAAATGAAACTTTAAAGTATAGAACTATTGATAAAAATTTACCAAAATTACACTAACAATCCAACACCAACAAATACAAACAAGCGTAAGCCATAAAATATAATGTGAGTATTCAACTAATAATATTATATATTTTTCATAGAACATTTCAAAAAAAAAAAATTCATTCTAATAATAGTTTAACTTTTTTGTCAAATAAGATGTCATATCCATTATCAATTAGTTGTGTAACACTCAATAAATATTTTAGTCAATGTAGGAACAAAGTAAACATTATAATTCAATTAAAAAAATTCAAATTTTACTCTGAAAATATGCTTACCCAAAAGACAAATGTATTAAATAAAAGCATATGTAACAATAAAATAATATAAAAAACCTAAAAATATCAATATGACAAATGTATTAAATAAAAGCATATGTAACAATAAAATAATATAAAAAACCTAAAAATATCAAATATTGATGTATTTTGTAATAATATTTTCATCTCCATAAAATTTAAATATCTAATAGAAATTACTTCTACGTGATTAAACTATAAATTATGTTCATACAAAAGGAAAAACTATATAAAATAATAATAATAATAATAATAATAATAGTAATAATAACAATAAATAAATATAAAAATTCATTTAAAATCTTTAAGTATATTATTTCCTCTGTCCGGCTCTAAAAGTCTTATTTACCTTTTGCGTCATTTTACTTAACATTAAGAATATCTTTATATTTGTATAATTTTTTTTTTGCAAATATTATTGTAATAGTATTATAAGACACTAATTGAAGTATTTTTGTCATTCTCCCGTGATTTGTACTATGGATTTTCATATTACAATTAATATTCAAAGATCAATATGCAAAAAGTAAATGAGACATTTAGAGCCGGATGGAAGTAGTATAATAAATATTCATTCAAATCAATGTAATTACAAATACAAAAACAAAAAAAACAAAAAATTAGGAAAACAAAAAACGTACAAAAATAAAATAAAATTTTATTATATAATCACTATAAATTTTTAATTCAAAATTCATAAGATTTAATTAATAATTCAAAAAATAATTTTATTCAAAATTAAAGTCAATTATAATTGAAAAAAAAATGAAATTCAAAATAAAATAAAAATAAATTTTAAAATTCAAAATAAATAAATAAATAAATATCTGTGATGAGATTCAAATGATGCGTTTGTTCATTGAAATTATTTGATTTTTTTTTTTACGTGAGTTATAAAGAATTGTGTAAGTAATATAAAAATACTGAGTGTGTGTAAAATATTAATAATAGTCCCTCCGTCCCGTTGGAGGGTGACGTTTGCTTTTTGCACGTAGATTTTTTAATATTAGTATTATATTGTATTGTAGTAAAAAAACAAAAATACCCCTATTAGTATGGTGTGATATAAAAGTAATGATATTTGTGTAATATATTGTAAATTGAAATGATATTTATTATGTTAAGTATGTAGTACAATTACTAAATTATGAAATGATAATATTGTTTTGGGACAAACAAAAATAAAAAATGGTAACCTTTCAATGGGACGGGGGGGAATAATATTTTATATATTTAATATACCTTTATAATTAAAAATTTATTCATATTTGAAATAAATATTTTTTAGTTGTAATAATTTAAACTTTAATCAAATTATTTTGTAACATTATTTTTTCCTTTCATAATTTTCTTATATTAAATTTTTAATCAAACAATTATTTTCATCTAAAATATTAAAAAAAGTATCAAATAATATTTATATTTTAGGAATTACTCAATGTCATATAATTATATATATATATAATATACTATATATTTTTTAGGGTGTCAATTCGTATTTTCGGATCGTATTTGTGTCAGATTAAACAATGGGGGTAATAAAAAAAATTGTCAATCCAAAACCCTACATCCGAACACGACAATTTTTTTTTTTGAGTCGGATTCAGATTAACCTGATTTTGTTTTAGGTCACCTGAAACCCGAAAAATTCGGATATGAAACAGACCCGAAAATTTTAAAAAATTAAATTTACCTAAAAGAACAATTTAAATTTAATTTTTTTATATTATTTTTATATTTAATATAATATAAATATTATAAATTAAGTTAATAATATAAAATAATTTTAGGTCAACCCGAAATACGAAACTTGAAACCCGACTTAATGTTTATATTTCGAATTATCATGTCAACCCGAAATCCAACCCGGACACGACACAAAATTTTTTTTATTTCGCGTTTGAGTCGACCCGACTTTTTGCAAACTCAAACCTAAAATTTTTTAGGTCGAATCAGTTTTATTTTTCGAGTTGAGTTTGATTTGACAACCCTATATTTTTTTAATATAAATTAAATAGATTTTAAACTAAACTAAATAATTTAATTTTAAAAATAAAAAAAGATTATGCTCCATATGTTATAAAATAATCATAAAAAGTATATCAGTTTTTTATTTTTAAAAATATTTATAAATTTTTTGTTAATTGGATTTAAATATTTATAATACAATATTATAGAGCCTCTCTTTTTTCTTTTTCTTTTTTTTTTTTTTTTTTTTATAGAGCCTCTCTTGTCCGTTGTGGTTGTGGGTGTGGGTAGGGCTAATTTTATATTAATATAAATAAATGTAGAATTTCAAGAATATTTATTAATTCCTTATTGACGAATTGAAAATTGAAACGGTTAGGTTTCCGTGGCATATCCGCGTTACATTATTTATGTCTGACTAAATTGAAATTAAATTAAATACTCCATGCAATCCAATCCAATCATAACCTTAATATATGCCACCTAATCTTAATTACACTGTACGATGATTGGAAATTTCTACGCAATCATAATGGGCCACGTCATTGATGCTTTGTCCTTGTACCTACCACCTTTTTAATGAAATTGCAGCCTTTATTTTTTTAGTATGTACTCCAATCTCTGTACTAAATAAGGTGTAATATTTATTTTGGGCATGAATTTTTAGATGAGTAATATTAAGTAGAATAATTTAGAAATTAAGTGATATGATAAAGAAAGAAATGTATATATATTTTTTTATTTGGGCGATGAGAAGGGATAAAATGTGAGGTAGAGATTAAGTACAATTAATTATTTCTTATTTTAAAAATATTGCAGAGTGTTCAAGATATACCAAAAAAGAAATGTTGCACGATGTTTAGGACGAAGGAAATATTAAATAAATTTTTGATCAAATTTAATAATATAAAAAGTACCTCAATATGAAAATCATACTACATATATTTTAAGTCGGCAGAGAGAATTGAATTATAGACATCGAAGTTTGAATATTTGATCTTACAATTACGAGTTCACCTTTCAGTATTAAATAATTCTTTATTGAACGTTAAATCACCTAAGTCCAAGTTTTGATTTAGTATAAGTGGATTCATTTTAATTTCAGGTCATTCTTTTCAAAATAGAGTTTTGGGAGAAAAAATGAAATCAAACGGAGAAGTAGTGAATTTTGTTGGAAGTTGAAAATTGTAGTTAAAATTTTAGTTTTATGGTTGAGAAAATAAGATATTATATGGTTGCAAGTCAAGTTATGAAATTATATAATCCCTCCATCCATTAATAATTTATCCATTTTTCTATTTTGGTCCGTCATATAACAAAGTATTAATTTCTTTTTTTCTTTAGTAATTATACTATCTAACTAACATTAAAAATATCCTTCCAATTTACAATATATTACACAAATGTTATTACAATATATTCATGGCTCTTTGGTAAGTTGCCCCTGCATTCTTTAACCCGAATGGCATGACTGTCCATTCATAAATACCTAAAGCCCCTGGGCACCTGAATGCTGTCTTAGGAATGTCTTCTTCTGCCAGAAATATTTGGTTATAACCTGCATAACCATCCATCAGACTAAGGACTTTATGCCCTGCTGCTGCATCTATCAACATGTCGGCCATAGGCATCACATATTCGTCCTTAGGGGTAGCTAGATTCAAATCCCTGAAATCGATGCATATCCTTATCTTACCATTTTTCTTGACCACTGGCACAATGTTAGCCAGCCACTCCGCATAACGGCAAGGCTGAATGAAACCCACTTTGAGCAGTTTTTGGATTTCTTCCTTGATTTGAGGCATCAGATCCGGGCTCATTCGCCTTGGAGGTTGTTTGTAAGGTTTGCAACCTTCCTTGATAGGCAATCGATGCTCTATTAGACTTCTTGTCAAACCAGGCATCTCTGAATAATCCCATGCTAAACAATCAATGTTGTTTCTAATAACTTCGAGCATCATTGTTTGTTGCTCTTTAGACAAATAACCACTTAACCTGATCACTTTTGGAACCAATTCGGTTCCTAAATTAAACTCCAATAATGGGTCTTGTGATGAAGCTGTTGGTTCTGTTTTTTCTAATAAATCAGGCCAACGAAATTGTTCATCTTCTTGGAGGTGAACATCCAGAATCTCTTTACTATTTTCTGCTTTATGTAATAACTGCTTTAAATAGAACTTATTAATAAGAGAACTACATACTTCTAAACTTGTATCATCCATAACAAACAAATTATATGGGAATGGGTGTGGCTTTATCATGAGCCATACAATAAAGGTGTTCTTTTAATAGAACATCGAGTTCTGGCCAGTGACTTTATAACCCTTGTTTGGGTATTCCCTGGCCATATACAACTGAGACATCGGAGCCAAATGACTGGAATAAAACACTGACTCTTCAACTTGTTCTGATACATCGAATGGGTTGTCATTTGCTTCCATTTTGAAGACCTGATTTCCTTCCCAGAACATTAACTGCTGGTGCAGTGTTGATGGTACACATTGAGAAACATGAATCCAGTCTCTTCCCAGTAAGAGAGAGTATGTAGTATCTGCGTCCACAATAAAGAAAACAGTGGAGATCTTTTTTGGTCCGACTTCAATTGTGGCAACCATCATACCTTCAGGCTTGGTCGGCTGCCCCGTAAAGCTTGTCATTTCGAATTCCACAGGAGACAAATCATGAATTCCTTTCCCTAGCTTCTTGAGAGTCTTCAATGGCATAACATTAAAGACTGCTCCATTATCCACAAAAACCTTTGTGATAGGTTTCCCGCAAATGTGAGCATTAACATACAGAGGTTTCAAATGGGAGGTCGTACCCTCTGGAATAGGAGGAAACACTATCGAAGGTGTTTCCGACTGAGGCTCGGAATCTGAAGTCTTTGCCCACTCTGTTTCCTCTAATTCATCATCTGCCAAGAATGCCCATAAAGGTTCGTCCATAGTATCATCTACTAGACTCGCCCACATCGGTTCATCTCTCATCTGATTAATCTCTGTCATTCGACAAGGGATTCGTGGCCCCAGACGAGATTTAACAGATCTTGAACTTTCCTCTGTAGTTACAACTTCTTCCTTTGTTTTATCCCGAGATTGAACCGTCAAAGATTCTATACGGAATTCTTCAGGAGATGGATTGATGTTAATCCGTTCACAATGTTGGCATCTAAAACCTCTAATTATTTCATCTGATATTCCTTTACCTTTCCCCTGTCCCGACGAACTTCCTTTGGTATAGTCTGAAGCGTCTAATCCGTCGTTCGTTTGCTTTCTTGAACAGACCCGACTGGACCGACTTTTTGGAGATTGAATGGCTGCTCCCTGCTCGTTGATTGTTTGTTCTGTAAAGACTCTAATGGACCGATCTCCTGCCAAGTGGTCGGCTGCTTTTTGTTCGTCGGTTAGTTGTTTTGCTGAAGGAACTCGTTTCCCATACTTTGCAGCATACCTGCGTTTGGCATTGCGAATCTGTGTACGATTCATACCTGGGAAACGAGGATCTATATCAACTGGTAAAGGCTTTTTATTTCGAGCCCAATTGTTCCCGACTAACCCTGTTTTTCTGGTCGGGTGGTCACGCACTAAAACCTTTTCTTTCACCTCCACATTAAAAGAACCGTCTGGATGGTCCCATTTTTCAGCGACTGGCTTTTCAACAACTTTGAGTCGTTCTTCCGGTCGGCCACTGTTTGGCTGACTTCCTTTTTTTGTTCCGGGGCTCGCCTGAGTTCGTTCCCCTGTTTGTCCACTATTGGCCGAATTTTTCCCTGTTTCCGAACTTGGTTGGATGTCAACCATAGCCGTTGTTACTTTCGGAAACGGTTGCTGGTCTACACCTAGAGTGATGTATTTGAGCCGACCTGTCTTGATGGCTTTTTGAATTTCCTTCCTGAAATGAGTACACTGACTTGTATTGTGTGTGAAAGAATTATGCCACTTACAGTATGGTCGCCCTTTGATTTCTTCTTTAGTGGCCAGTCTTTGCCCCTTTGGAATACGGATCTGCCCATCAGTCAGCAGGATATCAAAGATTTCATCAGCTTTTGAACTATCAAACGTCGGTTGATCCTTTCCTTCAGACCCTGGTACCGGCTTCAATTTGGGGCATACATAAGGTTTTCCAGAGAGGATTTCAGCTGCCATCTCTTCTGACTGATTAAAGTCAAAGTCACCTGTTTCTGTTCCCATACTCGCCATATGTTGGCCTCTATTACGCCTGTTATTCTGATCTTCCTCTCTGAACAAAGACTCTAAACGCCCAGCCTTAGATGCAAGACTTGCCAAATCCTCAACATCCAGTGCAGTGAGCGCCTTTCTTAAGCGAGTATGCATATTCCGGACCACTAAATTGGTCATCTCTTTCTCACTGATTACTGTAGGACATCGCCCCTTCATCAATCGCACCCTTTCTATAAACTGTGAAGCAGATTCTTCTGGATACTGTCTCAATTCTAGTAAATCAGTTAAAGAAACAATTGGTAAAGGATTGAAGAATCTGGCATGAAATGCCATCTCCAGTCCTTCCCATGTCTGAATTTGTCCAGGAGGCAGACTTGCAAACCACGAAAACGCTGTTCTAGTAAGAGATAAACCAAACAGCTGCAACTTATAAAAAGGGTTATTGCCAACTTCTCCTAATTGTGCTGTGAACCGACCAACATGTTCTATGGTGGAAGATCCGTCCTCCCCTGAGAATGCATGAAAATCGGGTGGTCGATAATTCCTTGGGAGGGGGTGTTCATTAATGATCCTTTCTGGGAAAGGTCTCTGATATGCAGGACGGTTAGTCATCTGAGGAGTTAGCCCAAACTGATCCCTTAATATATGTGCAATCTCATCAGGATCTACATGAAAGCGTTGCTGATCAGGAACATGGAACGGATCCTGCACAGGAATATGAATAGGATCATGTATATATCCTCCAGGCCTGTCCTCCCTTGTATTGTTCGGCTGCGGACTGGAAACCCTTGGTCCCAGCGGAACAGTGTTGGGAAACGTCAGAGGAGATTTTCCCCTATCCGTTCGGTTGGGATTTGTAGCACTTGGAAACGCACTATCCACGAATGATGGCCCTGCGAAATTTGTCTGTAGTCTGGACGGTGATACTCCTGGTGGAGTTTGAGTGGGTTGAAGACTAACCCTTGACAGTGCTTGATCTAACATGTTCTGCATCAGATTCTGTTGCTCACGCAACATGTTCTGCATAACCAAAGTTTGCTGGTTGTTCATATGTTGAACATAAGACCTCCAATCAGTTGGTGGTTGTGGATTTTCCCCGGCATTTGGCACAATAGGTGGTGGAACGGATTCTCCCGCCGGTGCCGAAGATGATTGTGGTTGTGAACCTGCCATATGGACCCTTCCGATGATTCGGCCGGATCTAAGACGTATGAAATTATCGCCGGAATTGGAATGAGCAATTGTGTCTTGCTCCCACTGTGGTCGCCAATTTGTTGATGTAATTTTTCAACAAAAATAAAGTAAAATTCAAAGATATAGAAAATATCCTTAAACTTGATTAATTAGTGCCTGAGATTAGGAATCTCTAAACACTGTATGGTACAGAAAATAAACTGGAAAATAAAAGACTGAAATTTAAAGTGGTGATCCCCAAATCTGACTTTGCTTTGTTGAAGTTGATTGAAGATACCCTGCCAAATGATTATCCAAACCCTTAAATATTCTCTGGGAAACCGTACTGAAAACCGTCACCCGAACGGTTACAACGTCTCCTTCCCAACCGTCTTCCAACCCTTCTCCTGCTGACACGTGTCCTCAGCAGACCAAAATTATCCCTATATTTCACTCTTTGAGCCGACCACATACCTTCCGCCCTTTAGGCCCGACTGCCAATCTACAACCGTATTGGTCCAACTGCCAATCCTCCCGACTTCCAAACCATCTGACTCGTTTGGATTAGCTACAGACATCCCGACTAACAAACCATCCGATTTTTTGGCCCTGCCGCAGAATCCCGACCTGAGAACTTCCCGACCTGAGGGCCTCCCGACCTGCGGACTTCCCGTCCTGAGGGCCTCCCGACCTGCGGACTTCCTGTCCTGATGACTTTCCGTCTTGAGGGCCTCCCGACCTGCGGACTTCCCGTCCTGAGGGCCTCCCGACCTGCGGACTTCCCGTCCTGATGACCTTCCGTCTTGAGGACCTCCCAACCTGAAGACCTTCCGAACTGAGGTCTTTCCGTCTTGAGGACCTACCGACCTAAGGTCCTTCCGTCCTGAGGACTTTCCGTCTTGAGGACCTACCGACCTGAAGACCTTCCGACCCGAGGTCTTTCCGTCTTGAGGACCTACCGACCTGAGGTCCTTCCGTCCTGAGGACTTTCCGTCTTGAGGACCTACCGACCTGAAGACCTTCCGACCTGAGGTCTTTCCGTCCTGAGGACTTTCCTTAGAAATAAACCTATTTTCCTTGAGCCAGTTCAACCAACTCTAATGTCAGGCCCATTTTTCTTTTACCTTGGGCTTTTTAACCTAATTCTAAATTTCATACATAACAGTTACAACCCTCTATGTATTAGTCTCTTCGAAATGTTTTTTTTTTTTTTTTTTTCATTTTTCGATCATCGTAACACAAGATATTAATTTTATTTATTTACAGTGGGTTTGTTTTGGAGGTTTGGATTTTGAGTTGGGATTTGAATAGTAAAAAATTTGAATTTGAATAGTTGTATGATGTGATATAAATAGGTGTTGATGTGATATTTTGAATGTAAAATTAATTTTTAGTATAATATAAAAAATAAAAAATAGATATTTAATTTGATGTTTTTATGAAAAAAAAATTAGATAAATAGTATAAATCCAATCCAATGCCCCGAACAAACACACCCTTGGTATACAACAAGTAATTTATTACATGTATAGTATGGAAGGCTGCGGTTGCCCTACTGACACTTTTTGGGTGAGCAGACTGCTTATTAATTCCCAGCCTTTCGATCATGACTTTGTTTCATTGCATGATTATTATTAGAGAAGATTAAGGGTATGTTTCTTTAGAGCTGTTCGGGGGAATTTGAATTTGAGTTTGATTTTTATTTAAATTTTGGGATGAGTTTGAATTTTGTTGTTTTTTTGTGTTTGGATTTGGTTGGAATTTTGGGAGTTTTGATGGGTATTGATTTGATGGATAATGAATAAAATAATATAAATATGTATTAAATTTAATTAATAAAATTTATATTTTATGATTTGATTATTAATTTATATTATACCCAACATATATATATTTAAATTTTATTTATTTGTATTATAGAAAATTTTATTCTCTACGAAATGACATGTATATTGTATATATTTTTTTATCTTATAATTATTATAAATATTAAGTAAATATAAATTTTGAATTTTTTTTTTTTAAAGAAAATACAAATGACAGCAAAAATGCTGTCATTTTGCAGCCAATATCGATGACAGGGAGTTGGCCCGGTTTGGGAGAAAATACTGTGCAAACAGTTGCACAATATTTTCTCCCAAACCGGGCAGAAGAAACAAGCCCTTAATATGGTAAATTTGTATTTACTAATTTATGTGTGAGTTCTGCTTATTTATTTGTTGGATTTTACTATTTGTATTGTTTAGAGTAAACATTTAAACTATAATGAGCAAATTTCAAAACACAATAAGTACATTGCAAAATTAACATATTATTATGCTTAAAATAGTACATTGGTAGTTTAGTACATATATATATATATATATTTATAGAGTAAAAGTTTACATTATAATTAGTTGATTTCAACGTATAACAAACATATTTCAAAATTAGCACATTAGTACATTTAAAATAACATATTTGTAATTTAACATATATTTATATTTAGAGTGCAAACACTTACACTATAATGAACATATTTTAACACACAACAAATATATTACAAAGTTAGCATTTTATTATGTTTAAAACAATAGTACATTTGTAGGTTAGCACATATTTATATGTTCATTTATATTATAATGAATAAATTTCAATACACAATTGTTGATGTATTTTTTCAACAAACAAAAAGTAAAATTCAAAAATATGGAAAATATTCTTAAATTTGATTAATTAGTGTCTGAGATTAGGAATCTTTAGACACTATACGGTACATAAGAAAAAATAACTGGAAATAAAAATGCTGAAAAATTTAAAGTGGTGATCCCTGAATCTGACTTTGCTTTGTTGAAGTTGATTGAAGATGCCTTCTCCAGAAAAATCCAAATCCTTAAATATTCCTTGAAGAAAATGCTTGGAACCGTCGCCTGGTTGGTTACAGCAACTGCCGTTAACCACCCAAAAGAAACATTTTGAAACGTCGTCTGGTCAGTTACAGCAACCGTCTCGCCAACTGCATAACCTAACCGACTAATCCAGAGACTAACTGGTCGCTAGACCAAAAGACTCTTTGGCCGCCCCCACCAAGCGACCAAACTACTGTTCACTTAAGTGGGCAATCAATTACCAGACCTTACTTCGCCCGACCTCCGTAGCAGCCGACTTTACTTGGTCCGACCACGGACCAACCGACTTGCGAACCGTCTGACCTGAAGACCGTCCGACCTACAAACCGTCCGACTTGCAGACTATCCGACCTGCGGACCTTCCGACCTGCGAACCAACCGCCAATGACCAAATTTTTTCCTTTTTCACCCGACTTCGTGTCTAATTTCCTTTAAGATTCTGCTATCCTTATTTTTTTTTATTATTATTTTTTGTGCGTAACAACAATAATAAACACATTGCAAAATTAATATATTATTACGTTTAAAATAGTATATTTGTAGTTTGACACATAATTATATTTACAGAGCAGACACTTACACAACAATCAACAGATTTCGACAGACAACAAGCACGTTGTAAAATTAGCATATTAATTTTGTCTCTTATCATTATATTTAAAATATCTAAAACAATGCAAAATACATATCATATAGTCATTCCCATTTTAATCCAACACAACCAATTTAATTGAGTACTATACTTTTATCTAATTAGTTTTAGGCGATCTAATTTAAATAATTTGTAGTTTATCTTACTCTCAAATACTTTAATTTAAAATACTTTAAAAATTTATATATGTTGTGATAAAAAATAAATAAATATGTTTAAATGCAAAAAAAAAATAAAAATCCAAAATATTCAGAACATTAAACACTAAAAAAAATATATACAACAAATATTGGCACTTTGAGTTTGTGAATGTTTTTTGGTTATTTTTGAAATAATTGTTTAGATATTCTATATATATATATATATATATATTTTTTTTTATTGAAATCATAAATAACTGCAAAATTGAATAGTAAAAAAATGAAGAAATATAATTTATGAGTTTGTTTGATTGTGTTTTCAAAAATATATTTTTACTGTATATCTATAATAAACAATTTATTTTTTGTTCTTAAAAAAAATGTAATATCAACGTGCTATTTTTTTTTTAAATATTAGAACATTTAATTTAATATATTAAATTAATATTTATTTATATCATATAATATAATTAATTTGATTTAAAATTTTACTATAAATACATCACAGATGTCAAAATTTCAGCTTTGGCTGCTGAGATATATATTGATTAGGTCATGTGAATGAAATTTATTAGATACATGTATTTGTATGTTATATTTAAATGATAGTTAGGAGTGATATTTTGTAAAATAAATATTTTTATACAACATAGTAACTATGTCTAACAAATAATTGAAAAAAATAAAATAAAAATTTAATAGGACATGTTAATTAGTCATGCTTTTAATTATAATTCAAAGTCAACCATATTACATGAAGCATTTTAATCAATAATAGAGTTTATAAAAATGAATTAAGTTTGTTCAAAAGTGCATTAGAAATTAATTAAATTCAAAAGGTCAATTCCATAAATTAAAACAAATAATAATATTTCATAAATATAATTTAATTGATATTTATAATTCTGAGAAGTCAAATTTGTAAACAGTAGACTTAGATTAATTATTAAATTGAATAATTAAATTGGCATTGTGTTACGTTTCAACTTTCACGTTTCTTTCAGAATGCTAAACAGAAGAAAAGACATTTTTAGTATTTTAAATTGAATAATTGTACCCAATAATTGCATATTTTATTACCCAATGTCAGGGAAATGGCCACTGTGTGTGATATTATAAGAGGATTAATTAAATTAAATTAAATTAAAGTAAATTGAATGAATGTCTAAATCACAATTACTTCCTAATGCTTTTACTTTGAGTTAAAATTTAACATCATTGCAGGTGTGTATTTCAGCTATATACTCCTAGGGTGTGTTTGTCCCATATTTGGATTTTGAGTTGGGATTTAAATAGTAAAAATTTCGAATTTGAATAGTTGTATGATGTGATATAAATAGGTGTTGATGTGATATTTTGAATGTAAAATTAATTTTTAGTATAATATCAAAAATAAAAAATAGGTGCTTGATTTGATATTTTTTTGGACGAATAGTGTATTTAAAATCCAATCCTCCAAACGAAAAATCTGAGCATATGACATGTTTTGATATAAATATGTATTTAAAATAAATATTGAATATATATATAATATATTTGTAATATAATACGTAAAGCAAAAAATAGGTAATTATACGAAGGTTCTTGAAGAAAAATAAATAGCAATTGATCATACATAAATTTTACATGATTTTTCGCTTCCATATTTCTTTATAGATTAAGAAATAATTGTAGTTTATTGGTAAACGAACAATGTAAAAATATTTTGACAAATTTATTGTTTATACTTTGTGTAAAATAACTAACATATGTAAACTAATGTATAGTAACTTATGTAAAAATTTAAAGTATTTTAGAATTATAATATAAACACTTTGGTTTGTTTTTTTTATTATTTTAAATAAAAATTAACAAATTCATTTCACACGGTTTTCAATAAAAATATAATATTATTTTTTTCACAAAATATTATATCAAAATATTATTTAAATAAAAACTTAAATCAATACCTCATTGTAAATCAATTTCAAACCACAATCAAAATAAACCTTTTATAATAAATAATATATATTTGGATGAAAGAATAAAAAATAACAAAATAGGAATATATACTTTTGAATAGAACATAAAATATAAAATAATATATTAAACAACTATTTCACTTAAAAATATATTATTTTTGAAACAAACTATCGCATATAACCATGATTTAAATATTAAAAAATATAATAATAGAGAATAAAAATTATGTTGTAATTTATTTGATTGTTTTGATTGATACATGGATAATATTTTCACTTTTTTTACATCTGTTATAAAAATTTTGTTTGTGCATTATTCATAAAAATTATTATTTAAAAATATAACATCAAATATATTTTTTATTCGAAATATTATATAAAAATTATATATTTAATAACTAAGTATCAGATACAATAATATATATTTAAATTTAGTGAAATACTTATCTTTTTATTTAATACTCTTTTCATCCGAGTTAACTATAGCACTTTGTTTAGACATGGATATTAAAAAAATAATAATATTTTAATATAAAAATTGAGATAAAATAAAGTGGTGTATAACAAAAAAAAATATTAAATAATTGGTAAAAATTGCAGTAAGATAAGTGGGAAAAAAATAATAACAAATTGATTAATATTAGTTAACATAATAGTAATAAAATTATGAGTAGATAAAGTTATTTAGTATAGATAATAATATAAATATAACTATAGCAAGGGAGAGAATATTCTCTAAACTCTCTAAAACATATGTGTTTGTTTACAGGTTTTGAATTTATATTTTGAAATGAAATAGTTAATTTGATATAATATAAATATTTATTAATATGATATTTTAACTTAAACAAAAAAAAAATACATAATTAAGTGGTTGTTATCTTTGTACTTCATTTCATTTTAACCATGCAACTCTTATATTTCTAATAAATATGTGCTATAAAAAATATATATATAAGTGTTGGATATGGTTCCAAAAGCACCTGAATGAGAAGGAGGCTTAAAACAAAAGTGGATTGTGGTGCTTCTACAGGGCCGAAAGCAGTAGCCTCCATTGACCTCCATCTCGGAACAATATTTCCATAAAGTCAGAAAGTGTTGTCTACATTGAGTTGAAAACAACTATCTTCATTGGACTGCGGTGCTTCCATAGAGCAGAGGAAGGTTGCCTCCACAAGATAGAAAACAACAGCTTCCACAGATCATGGGATAACTACCTCCGTTGACCCTGGGTTATCAATTTCGTACTTAACATTAGTGGAGGGCCTATGCACTTCATACTTTATTCAAAAAGCTCCATGGAACAAACCAACAAGAGGAAAACAAAAGATTTTATTTCACTCGAGGTTGTTGGGGATACATCCCCGTGGATCGGCTAGGAGTACGATGGAAACAAGTCGGAGTAAGCGGCAGATCTGGTCCAGAGGCAATGGAAGAAGTTCAGAACAAGTGGAACCCGGTCCAGAGGCAATGGAAGTGGTTGAGAGTTGATGGAAGGAGGTTACCAGGTGGTTAGGAGCTGATGGAAGGAGGTTACCAGGGAACTGATGGAAGGAGGTTACCAGGCAATTGGAGGTAGTAGTGGGAGCTTACCGGGTGGTTGAGAGTGATGGAGGAATAATTGGAACTGCCCATTTTAGTGGGAAGAGATGGTTATTCTATCTTAGGATTAACGTAGGAAAAAACACATCACACACGCACAAGAAGATGAACTCATATTTTTCTCTATTTTTTTTTAATTCGAATTAAATTCTTTTTTTATTTGCTTTCAAGTAGATTTATCCGAGTTTTAGTAGATGTTAGTTTAAACCCATCGAAATCGATCGTTTAGGCTCGAAGCCGTGCAGGCTCCATCGAATGAGCCACCCAAAATCCGATGACGGACAGGCTCTTTGAAGTACTTTCGGAACCCACACCGACAAATCGACGAATGGTCTTGGAAACTCCAAATTTTAGGATCCAACAATTCGCACGCCCAGTGGGACCAAAGTCGGATTTTTCGAAGAGTGATGTCGAGGTTTACATGGGGTTCATTTATACTGCCTGAAAAAAGCTATGGAATTGTTTCAGAACATCCAATGCTTCAGGCCTTAGGGTCGGAGCATGCAAGATTAGGTTGGAACCAACAGCCTACAGGAAGTTGGAAGCAACAGCCTGCGGAGGGCTGGTACCACCACTCTGCGGAAGGCTGGTTCCAACAACCTGCGGATGGCTGGAGCCAACAACCTGTGGAAGGCTGGCAACATCCTGCGGAGGGCTGGAACCACCAGCCTGTGGAAGGCTAGAACCAACAGCCTGCAAATGGCTGGAACCAACAGTCTGTGGAAGGCTGGCAACAGCCTGCGGAGCGCTGGAGCCAACAGGCTGCGGAGGGCTGGAACCCCTTAGCCGTTGGAGTTTTGAATAGCAGTGCTAAGCCTCCACGAGGGGCTAGCAAACTTGCAGCATTTGGCATGATCTCGCCAGGGCGATTAAGCGGACAACCTATGTGGAATACGCCAACACCACCATGGGGATGCACGGTCCGAACGTGGCTAATCTCCAATGGAAGAGGATCATCGAAATACAGGGGCAAGGAGGGCAGGCCGCAGAAATACAACCGCCAACCTTCCATTAGCAGGCAGCCGGAGGGCAGCCGCTGACACCAAATCAACAGGAGGCCAAGCCTCTAATGGACGTTGATGTCATCGCAGATTGCATAAGGAGAGAAATTTAAAAAAGAAGGTTTGAAAAGAAGCCTATTGCCACTTTGAGCGCGGAAAATTTACCTCCATACAAAAAAGAGGCTGTGGAGGCTCCAGTTGAAAAGGAGTCTGCGGAGGCAGAGGTTCTAGAAGCCATGGAAGCTCTAGAGCTTGTGAAAGCAGAGATTCCAGAGGTTGTGGAGACTCCAATTGAAAAGGAGTCTGCGGAGGCAGAGGTTCCAGAAGCCATGGAAACTCCAAAGGCTGTGGAGGCTCCAGTTGAAAAGGAGTCTACGGAGGCGGAGGTTCTAGAAGCCATGGAAGCTCCAGAGCTTATGGAGGCAGAGACTCCAAAGGCAGCGGAGGCTCCAGTTGCAAAGGAGTCTGCGGAGGCAGAGGTTCCAGAAGCCATGGAAGCTTCAGAGCTTGTGGAGGTAGAGACTTCAGAGGCTGTGGAGGCTCCAGTCAGAAAGAAGTCTGCAGAGGCAGAGGTTTCAGAAGCCATGGAAGCTCCAAAATTTACGGAGGCAGAGACTCTAAGGACCGTGGAGACGCTTAACGAAAAGGAGGAAGTACGGGCAGAGGCCCCATATGAAAAGGACTCTACAGGGACACATAGGCTCCAGAGACCATGGAGGCTCCATACAAAAAGGAGGTTGTAGGGGAAGAGACTCCAGAGGCTATGGAGGTTCCATACGAAAAGGAGCCTGCAGGGGTAGCAGCCCTAGCGACTTCAGACAAAAAGGACTTTACGGAGGCAGAAGCTTTAGCCACAAAATTAGAAAATGGAAAGATTTATTTGTGCCCGGCATTGAAGCCGATCAAAGAGTTTATTCCTTTTGTTAATACTATGTCGTCTAAAAGGCTTATGAAAGACAGGCTTAGCACCCAGCCGTTGAAACCTTTGGTTCAAGACTGTTTAGGACCGAAGGCACCCGTTAAAAAAGCCGTCTTCACAAGAGTGACATTTGATAAAGTCTCAAGTTCGAACATGGGGAAAATAAGACAAAGGATGGTCAAAAGGGAGCTTAATGTCGGTGTCACCATCCCAAGTCTGAAAGCCTCAGGATTGGAGAAGAGGAAAGTATACAAAAGACCCAAGCCGGAGGCCATCGTAGCAGAAGTGAAAGTCACAAATGGGAAACGGATTTGGACTGTTACCACGGCTGACCAAATCATCATCATTCCCAAGGCGACACGGAAGCCTCCTATCATGAAAGAGAATGAAAAATGGATTGTGAATGAGCCGAAGCTTTTCACTAAGGGGAAATAAGTGGACTCACCAGGACTCAAAAGAGGGGAGCTCAAAGAAAAAAGTTGGAGGCTCGTATAGAGGAGGAAAGGTCACATGAGCTCTCTCCGAAAGAAAAACAGATGGAAGAGCTGCCTCCAAAAAAGAAGCAGGTTGTAGATCCGCTTCTAGAAAGAAAGCAAGCTGTGTAACAGCCAAGGAAGCAGGCCATGGAGCCGTTTCAAAAAAAAGAAGCAGGCTATGGAGCCGCTTCCATAAAGAAAGCAGACTGCAGAGCCGCTAAAGAAGCAGGCTATAGAGCTGCTAAAAAAGCAGGCCAGGGAGCCGCCTCAAAAAAAGAAGCAAGTTGTAGGGCCGCTTCCAGAAAGAAAGCAGGCCATGGAGCTGCCTCCAAATAAGAAGCAAGTTGTAGAGCCGCTTTCAGAAAGGAAGCAGGCCATGGAGGCGCCAACGAAGCAGGCTGTGGAGCCGCTTCCAGAAAGAAAGCAGGCCATGGAGCCACCAAGGAAGCAGGCCATGGAGCTGCCAAGGAAGCAGGCTGTGGAGCCACTTTTAGAGAGAAAGCAGGTTGTGGAGCCGCTTTTAGAGAAAAACAGGCTGTGAAGCTGCTTCAAGAAAAGAAGCAGGTTGTGGAGCCGCTTCCAGAAAGAAAGCAAGTCATAGAGCTGCCAAGGAAGCAAGTTGTGAAGCCGCTTTCAGAGAGAAGACAGGTTGTGGAGCCGCTTTCAGAAAGGAAGCAGGTTGTGGAGTCACTTTTAGAGAACAAGCAGGTTGTGGAACCGCTAAGGAACCAGGCTATGGAGTCTTTTCCTAAAAGGAAACAAGTAGAGGAGCCTCCGGAAGAAGTTTAAGAGTTAGAGGAAGTTGTCGTTGACAGAGAGCCTATCTTCGAATGGAATGATGTGTCAACGATGATAGAATTTAAGAGGCTCGGGCCTGGCCAAAACCAATATGTCAAGCCTTTGCACATTCAGGTCTCGATGAATGGCTATCCGCTTGACCAAGTTTTGGTGGACAGTGGAGCTTCTGTGAATGTGTTGTCAATTGAGACCCTACGGAAGTTCGGAAAGACTAGTGACGATATGATTTCTATATTTGTACGGCTTACCGATTTTGTGGGAAATTCTTACAAACCGGCAGGTATGATCACTTTGAATGTGTAGGTGGGGATAAAAAAAATATCATCAAATTTCATGGTGATTGATAGTAGACCATTCTATTCGGCTCTCTTGGAACGGAATTGGATTCATGCATGCTGTGTGTGCCTTCGACACTCCATTAAATATTGATATTTTGGGATGGAAATGAAGTCCAAGAAGTGAAGGCCAAAGAGGATCCCTTGTCGACAGAAGTGACCACAGTTGATTCAAGTGAACGGCTCAAAGCAAAAGGACATGGGCTCAATGGAAGCAATCGCCCAACCCTTTTGAGGAGGGCATTGTTGAACATTGGTACAAAAGCACCTGAACGTGAAGGAGGCTCAAAGATAAAAGTTGAGCCAGAGCTCATTGGCCACGGAGCCGCTCAACAACAATGGAGCTTCAAGCCTCGGACGCAAAGACTGTTGCCTCGACAGAGCCGAAGACAACAGTTTCCATTGGATTGTGGTGCTTCCACAGGGCCAAAAGCAGCAACCTCCATGGACCTTAGGGCAGCAACTCCTTGGACTATGGCGCCTCCAACCGGGAACAATATTTCCATAATGTCAGAAAGTGTTATCTCCATTAGGTTGAAAACAACTACCTCAATTGGACTGCGGTGCTTCCACAAAGCAGAGGAAGGTTGCCTCCACAAGATAGAAAGCAAAAACTTCCACGGATCATGGAATAACTACCTCCGTTGGCCCTGGGTTAATAATTTTGTACTTAACACTAGTGGAGGGTCTATGCACTTTCATACTTTATTCATAAAGCTCCATGGAACAAGCCAACAAGAGGAAAACCGAAGATTCCATTTAACTCGAGGTTGTTGGGGTTACATCCCTGTTGGACCGGCTAGGAGTACGATGGAAACAAGTCGTAGTAAACGGCAGATCTGGTCCAGAGGCAATGGAAGAAGTTCAGAGCAAGTGGGACCCGGTCCAGAGGCAATGGAAATGGTTGAGAGCTGATGGAAGGAGGTTACTAGTCGGTTAGGAGCTGATGAAAGGAGGTTACCAGATAGTTGAAGTTAGTGGAAGGAGGTTACCAGGCAGTTAGAGGTAGTAGTGGGAGGTTACCAGACAGTTGAGAGTGATGGAGGAATAATTGGAACTGCCCCTTTTAGTGGAAAGATGCGGTTATTCTATCTTAGGATTAAAGTAGGAAAAAACACATCACACACACGCACAAGAAGATGAACTTGTATTTTTCTCTATTTTCTTTTCATGTTTTAGTTTCTTTTTATGCATTTTAATTCGAATTACATGCTTTTTTTATTCGTTTTCCAGTAGATTTATCCGAGTTTTAGTAGATGTTAGTATAAACCCATCGAAATTGATCATTTAGGCTTGAAGCCTCGCTTAGACTCGAAGCCGTGCAGGCTCCACCGAAGGAGCCGCCCAAAATCCGACGACGGACAGGCTCTTTGGAGCACTTCCGGAACCCACACCGATAAATCGACGAACGATTTTAGAACCTCTGAATTTTAGGATCCAACAATAAGTATATATTAAAATATTATTTAGTTAAAATTCAAAACTCAAACGAAAAGAAAACAATATTTAGTTTTATACTTGATCTTTTTATTATTTTGGTTCAAGTGTTTTATTTGAATAGTACTTTCATTATAATTAATATTTACTAAAAGAAAATAATATATTTTTAATAATATTTACATTTTCATTAAATATTTATTTTTTTCACAAATATCTCTATTTTACTATCAAATTATTATTTTTACACTTAAAAAACACAGGCAAAAATATATTTATACTACTTTTAACTGTCCACTGTAAAATATTATTTAATAAAAATTCAAATCAACATTCCATCTCAAATAAATTTCAAATTCAATCAAACAAATTTATATTTATCTGTTGAATATGACATCATATTATTATTTCCATCTCAAATTTACAAAAATAAAAGCAACACTATAATAAAATATAGGGTAAACTGTTTTTTTAGTCCCGTAACTGGACCCCTTTATCATTTTAGTCCCGTAAGTGGAGCATGTCGCAAACTAGTCCCATAAGTGAAAAATTTTCGTTGTTTTAGTCCTCCGGCGCCAGAGACGCCCGCGTGGCTCATCGGAGGTGATGTGTCCGGCAGGTGTCCCGCCAAGTCAGCGACACCTTGTGGACACGTGGATTTTTTTTAATTTTTTTTAATTTTTTTATTTTTTTTAATTGGACCAAATAAAAAAATAAAAAAATACAAATAAAATTAAAAAAAATTAAAAATAAGTTTTAAAAAAAAAATTAAAAAATAAAAAATAAAAAATTCACGTGTCCGCCACACGTCACCTCCAAAGAGCCTGTCCGTCCGACTCTAAGAGTTTCATTTACTTTTTGCGTGTTGATCTTTGAATATTATTTATTATATCAAAACATAGTACAAACTAAAAAAAAATTGCAAAAATATTTCTATTAGTATATTATAATACTAATAGAAAAATATTTTGTACAAAAAATTATACAAATATAAGGATATTTTTATTCTTAAGTATAATGATGCAAAAGGTAAATGTGACCCTTAGAGGCGGGCGAAATGAGTATTACTTTTTATATTATCTATACAATTTTTTTATACCTCATATAAAAAATATATTTCAAATCAAAACACTAAACAAACAAACCCGTTATTTTCAATATATATACTATATTATATTTCATCGTCTTACAAAAACTTAACATTTAACGTAAAATATTACTTTTTATATTATTGTTTGTTCACTTATCAATTTTCAATAAAACAAATTCTCATAAATATTATTAAAAAAATTAAAATATATACACACATTAATATAATATATATCATCCACTCATAAAAGTATCAACAATTCAATACAAAATATTATTTTTTATATTATCAACACAGTTTCTTATACCACACACAAAAAATCAACTCATCTAAAAACGTCGAGTAAACAAATTGATTATTTACTCAATTTCTTATATCCCATATAAAAATATATAGTTGAAATCAAAACTAACAAACCCGTTATTTTAACTAGATTTTCATAATAGACATAAAAAAATTTCATTTTAATATCTATTACTCATTTAAAATATTAAATTAGATATTTATATATATATTAAATATTACTTATGTTTAAATTGTTTAAAATGATATTTTTTATATAAAATAGAAACGATGCATATAATATAAAAATAATAAATACATGTAAAATATAATATATTTTTTTTTTGGAAAATATGTTAGTTTGAAAAATAAGAACACACTATAGTCTTTTATTCAAATATTTTATTATTTTAAAATATCTTATTCTTTTTATTGATTTAAAATTATATTGTATTAATTTTCTTTTACAAAATATTTCGTAATTGTGTTTTTATTTTTATGTATGTATTATAATTATTTATAGTTTTTCCATGTCTAATTTTTTTGGGTTTGGGTTCCTTTTATGTGTGGAAGCCCAACAATTCAAGTTAGCCTAAAAAGAATTGAGAGTCCACTTTTGTTAATTGTTGCCCTAGCCGTCATAGTTGGGAGAGGGATCATTTGGGTGCAGAGTTTTGAGAGAGACAATTGTTATCCACGCATGCGAGAGAATCGGCAAGCAAGAGATAATTTCTTCAACTCGGTTCCGATCAACGGTCTCGTCATCTTCGGATGTTTTTTTTGGTATCGTTGATTTCTCCTTATTTGTTTGGATTCGATTTTGAATCTTATTGGTTGGGGATTGGAAGTGGTTGTTAGTAGTTGGGAGATCTCTTGTGATTGGGGTTCGATTCTTGTATTTGGGTGTGGAGTTTGATAGCCTTTTGATTGTGGTTATCTTTGATTGTACGAACTTTTTGAGATAGTGGATTTTGCCTTGGGTCGGGTGATAGGCCTTGTGGTTTTTATCTTTCACTTTGAAGGAGTTTTTCACGTTAAAAATTTTGGTGTCTCATATTGTTATTTCCATTGTTTATTGGTGGTTATCATTCATCTTCTTTTTTGTAGAAAAATAATTGATTGAAGGCAAAGGTTTTGGTGGAACAGTTTGAACACACTACTTAGGCGTGACCACGCTTAAGGAGTACTTCGCATCTGATTTTGGTTTGCATTTTGTTCTTCTTCCAGTATTCTCCTAACATAAAGTGGTATCAAAGAAAAGTTGTTTTGGAGTGTTACTTACTATTGAAAGATGGATGTGAACTTGGGAAGAATGATTTGCTTAGATGGAACAAACTATCATGTTTGGAAAGGTAAGATAACTGATCTTCTATATGTCAAGAAGTTACACGGGCCAGTGTTTTCTGCGGCAAAGCCTGATGTTGAAACTAGTGATGCGAATTGAGAATTGGAGCATCGACAAGTATGTGGTTTCATAAGGCAATGGGTAGAGGACAATGTTTTGAGTCACATTGTGAATAAGACCAATGTCAAAACATTGTAGGACAAGCTAGAAAGCTTATATGCTTCGAAGACTCGCAACAATAAGTTGTTTCTACTCAAGCAGGCTATGCGATTGAGTTATCATGAGAGCAAGTCCATTTCCGATCACATAAATGAGTTTCAAGGATGTTTCGATCAGCTGTCAGGCATGGGAGTGAAGTTTGATGATGAGGTACTTGGTTTCTGGCTACTTAATACTCTTCCAGATTCATAAGAAGGTTTCAGAGTCTCTTTGCCTAATTCTGCGCCCGATGGGATAGTCACTTTGGAGTTTATCAAAAGTGTCATTTTTAATGAAGAGGTGATGAGGAAGACTCTTGGCACTTCATCTTCTCATTCAGAGATCTTAGTTACGAATAATAGGGGGAGAAGTTGGAATATAGACCGAGATCATGGGAATCGAGAAAAGAGTTGAGGAAGAAGTAAGTCAAAGCCAAAATACAAAGACCTTGAGTGTCATTATTGTGGCAAACGGGGACACATCAAAATGTATTGTTTCAAGTTGAAAAAGAAGCAGAAAGGCAAGGACAACAAGTATGAGCATAAAGATGATGATAGAAGCAATGATCGTGTGAATACGACAATGCCGGAGGATCTCGTCATTGTGTATGAAGAAGAGGGAGTTCATCTTACCCAAAATAAGACTAGTTGGGTTGTGGATAGTGGAGCTGCATTCCATGTGACTACCAATAAGGATTTCTTCACATCATATACTCCGGGAGATTTCGGAGTCTTGAAGATGGGAAATGATGGTCTGGCGAAAGTAGTAGGCACAGGAACAGTGTGTTTGGATACCAGTAGTGGATACACACTAGTGTTGGAGGATGTGAGGCATGCTCCCGATGTTCGACTGAATCTAGTCTCCACTGGTAGGTTGGATGATGATGGATATTCTTGCCATTTCGGTGATGGAAAATGGAAGATTAACAAAGGTTCTATGGTAATTGCTCAGGGTAAGAAAAAGTCCAGTTTATATTGGTTTCATGCTATTATTTCTGCGAATGGTGTTAATGCAGTTTAGAATGGGAGTTCTTCGAGCTTATGGCATAGAAGATTGAGTCACATTAGTGAGAAAGGACTCAATACTTTGGCGAGAAAGAATCTACTCCCTTGTGTTACATGTGCTCAACTTGATAAGTGTTCACATTGCCTTGTGGGAAAGCAAAGACGGGTTTCTTTTGTTCATCACCCTCCTATGAGGAAAAGAGATATTCTTGAATTGATTCATTCGGATGCGTGCGGTCCTTTGAAGGTAAAGTCTTTCAGAGGTGCAATTTATTTTTTTACCTTCATTGATGATCACTCAAGAAAATTATGGTTTAGAGTGTTGAAATCAAAGGATCAGGTTCTTGATGCTTTTGTTAAGTTTCATGTTTCTGTTGAGAGAGAAACATGTAAGAAATTGAAGTGCATCATGACCGATAATGAAGGTGAATATCGTGGACCGTTTGATGCTTATTGTCGAAAGCATGGTATTCAACATCAGAAGACACATCCTAAAACTCCGCAACTAAATGGCTTGGCAGAAAGGATGAATAGAACGTTGATGGAGAGAGTCAGATGTGTGCTTTTGGATGCTAAATTGCCTTAACAATTCTGGGGGTGAGACTTTATATGCAGTTGCTCGTATTATTAATCTGACTGCTACAGTGGCTTTGCAGACAAATGTTCCTGACAGAATTTGGTACGGAAAAAGAGTATCTTATGATCACCTCAAAGTTTTCGGATGCAAGTGTTTTGTTCATGTGCCTAAGGATAAACGATCCAAGTTGGATGCTAAGACTCGACAGTGCATCTTTATTGGCTATGGTGATGATGAATTTGGCTATAGGTGTTACGATCCTATTGAGAAAAAGCTTGTCAGAAGCCGTGATGTTGTATTCATGGAGGATCAAACGATTGAGGACATTGAGATGAACCATAAGCCAAATGTTCAAAATAAAGACTTGATTTATTTGGATCGAGTTCTTACACCAACATTGGGTGGTGATGAAAATCAGTCTGTCGGCGATGATTCCGTTGATGATGTTGATGTTGGTCCAAATTTGGTGGATATGGCAGAATCTTCATTGAGAAGGTCTATTCGAGATAGACAACCCTCCACTAGGTATTCATCTATGGAGTATGTGCTCTTGACCGAGAATGGAGAGCTTGAGGATTATGAAGAAGCCGTTCAGAGTCCTGAAAAAGAAAAGTGGATTGTTGCTATGAAAGATGAAATACAATCCCTACATGCTAATGACACGTATGAGTTAGTTGAGCTTCCAAGTGATAGAAGGGCCTTGAAAAATAGGTGGATCTATAAGGTGAAGCATGAAGAACACTCATCATCTCCTCGATACAAAGCCAGACTTGTTGTGAAGGGCTTTAGTCGAAAACATGGTGTTGATTTTGAAGAGATTTTTTCACCGGTTGTCAAGATGACTTCTATTCGTGTTATCTTGGGTTTGGCTGCTTGTCTTGATTTAGAAGTGGAGCAAATGGATGTCAAGACGGCGTTTTTTCACGGTGACCTTGAAGAAGAAATTTATATGGAGCAGCCTAGAGGTTTTGTGGTGAAAGGGAAGGAGAACCATGTATGTCGATTGAAAAAGAGCTTGTATGGACTTAAACAGGCTCCGAGGCAGTGGTACAAGAAATTCGAATCTGTTATGATTCAACAAGGGTACAAGAAGACTGATGCCGACCCTTGTGTTTTCGTGCAGTGGTTCTCAGGTACGGATGTTATCATCTTACTTCTTTATGTAGATGATATGCTCATTGTAGGCTCTTCAGCCTCAAAAATAAATAATCTGAAGAAAGACTTGAGCAAGCATTTTGCGATGAAGGATTTGGGGCCAACTAGAAGTATTCATGGGATGTATATTTCTCAGAATAGGGAAGAGAAAAAGTTATGGTTATCCCAAGAAAAATATATCGAAAAAGTGTTGCAGCAGTTCAACATGGACAAGGCCAAAGCTACTTCTACCCCGCTTGCTGCTTCGTTTAAATTGAGTGTGAAGCAGTGTCCTTCTACTGAGAAAGAAAAAGAAGATATGCAGCGGATTCCTTATGCCTCAGCAGTTGGAAGTTTGATGTACGCCATGGTGTGTACTCGGCCGGACATAGCTCACGCAGTTGGTGTTGTCAGCCGATTCATGTCGAATCCTGGCAAAGAGCATTGGAGTGCAGTGAAGTGGATTTTAAAATATCTTCGGGGAACTTCGAGTATGAGGTTGTGCTTTGGTACTGATAAGCCGGAGCTTGTTGCTCATACAGATTCTGATATGACCGGAGATATTGATAATAGGAAGACTTTTGTGAGTGAAATTGGTTTCGCTCAACAAAAGTATATTTTGTATTGCGACAATCAAAGTGCGATTCATCTTAGCAAGAATCCAACATTTCATGGGAGATCGAAACATATTGATACAAGGTATCATTGGATTCGAGAGGTTTTGGATTCTAAGTTGGTTGAAGTTGATAAAATCCATACGGATGAAAATGGTACGGATATGCGCACTAAAAGTCTTCCAAGAGACAAGTTCGAGTTTTACAGGATGGCTGCAGGGTTGGTTGCCTCATTCACATAGTCGGAAGAGGGAGAATTGTTGGGTTTAGGTTCCTTCTATACGTGGAGACCCAACAATTCAAGTTAGCCCAAAAAGAAGTGAGAGTCCACTTTTGCCAATTGTTGCCCTAGCCGTCATAGTTGGGAGAAGGATCATTTGGGTGCAGGGTTTTGAGATAGACAATTATTATCCACGTGCGCGAGAGAATCGGCAAGCAAGAGAGAATTTCTTCAACTCGGTTCCGATCAACGGTTTCATCATCTTCGGATGTTTTTTTTGGTATCGTTGATTTCTCATTATATGTTTGGATTCGATTTTGAATCTTATTGGTTGGGGATTGGAATGAATTGTTAGTAGTTGGGAGATCTCTTGTGATTGAGATTCGATTCTTGTATTTGGGTGTGGAGTTTGATAGCCTTTTGATTGTGGTTATCTTTGATTGTACGAACTTTTTGAGATAGTGGATTTTGCCTTGGGTCGGGTGATAGGCCTAGTGGTTTTTATCCTTCACTTTGAAGGAGTTTTTCACGTTAAAAATTTTGGTGTCTCATATTGTTATTTCCGTTGTTTATTGGTGGTTATCATTCATCTTCTTTTTTGTAAAAAAATAATTGATTGGAGGCAAAGGTTTTGGTGGAACAGTTTGAACACACTACTTAGGCGTGACCACGCTTAAGGAGTACTTTGCATCTGATTTTGATTTGCATTTTGTTCTTGTTCCGGTATTCTCCCAACAAATTTTAATATAAAAATTAAATAATAATTTTAATATAAAACTTACTAAAACTTTTTCTTTCGTTTTTTTTTCTTATTTTATTTTTTATATGTAAACAAAATTTAAAAGTAACGACGACTTAAACTTTATTTGCTACGTATGTCTTGTTGGCCTCATAGAATATTCGGTATATTTTAATTTATTATTGTCAAGAATCAGGTGGACATCAATGTTTATTATTATTATTTTTTATTTTTTTTAAACCAAAGGACAGATTAGTTAGCCACATTTAGTTGAATAAGAAAAACAAATAAACAGATTCGATTTGAGATCTAGAGCTGTATTTGTTCGTTTCTTTAAAAAAATATATATTAAATTAATGTGTTGTGTTCTTTAATTTTTTAATAAAAATATCAAATTAAATTTTTATTTTTATACTTTATAATATTATAATAAAAATTAAATTTATATTCAGAACATCATATTAGTATTTATTTATATCAAATAAAATAAATATTTGAATATTATTCGAAATCTCAAATCCAACTTTCAAATGCACAACATACTTGCATAATTTTACTATAATTTATTATTTTTATTATTCTTGAGATACTTACCGTGTTAATTATAATTAATCAATATTATGTTAATAACACATGAAATATTATATTTATTAGCTTTAATAATCCAGTTTAACAATTAAGGTAGTGGTGGCGGTAGTGGTGGCGGTGTTTTTTGTTGATTCGTCTCATTTTTATTGTCTTTTTTGTTATCGTTGAAGATATAAATTTAAATTGCAATATATATATATTGATATATAATTGTCTCACAATTTATAAATTATTGTGTGAATAAGCACATGATTAAATTAATAATATATTAAAAACATATTGTTGAAACATATTTAGAAACAATATATTATATTTATGATAGTTGTTTTATTTAAAATATTCGTAGAATTCTTATTTTATTTAAGTACTTTTATGATTGAAATATAAAATTTTATTTTCATATTCTAACGTGTGTGTATATATATATTATGTACTGTGGATCGATTTCCAAAACTCCACTCAACAACAAAATTAGAAATGTGAAGGCAAAACTTCTTTTTTTTTTTTCCTCTTGTTTCTTTGTATATTTAATTAGTTTATAATTAATAAAATTTTAAACTAAAATAATTATGTAGATATTATTTTTAATAAAAAAAACGGATCATATCACGTACTGAAAATATAAGTAAAACTTAATTATATTAATGTAATTAATTAAATAATATAATTAAAATAATTATATAAATTGAATTTGAAGTATTCAGCACTTGTGTAATTTCAGCACATGATCTCATGCCTAAAAATAAAATCAAGTAAAAAAAAAATATAACACATTTTGTAATTTTGGATGTATATATTTTTATGTTATATATATAAAATTGTGTTACTAATATAAAAAATAATATTTTGTATCGAATTATTGACTTTTTATGAGTAGATAATATATATTTTATTTGTGTTAATGCATTTATACTGTATTTTTTTGTAATCCCTCCATCCTAGATCATTTGGGTCACGGTAAATACATAAAATTTAGATAAAATATAATTAGCAAGTAATTAAAAAGTGTATTAGTAAAAATAATTTTGTATAATAAAATTAATTATAGATTAAGATTAAAATAACTAAATAGTTGAATTAAAATTAAGAAAATTATAAAAATTTAAAACTTAAAATGCGATTAAAATGTGTAATAATATTTTCAATAAAGGAAATGACAAATTATATGGGACGGACGAAAATAGAAAATAGAGACAAATTATGTGAGATAGAAGAAATAATATTTATAAATAATCATACCACCTAAAATACTAAATAAAATAACTCATACTTTTAATCATTATATTTTTAACTCATACCACCTAAAGAGTACTATCTGTTTTTTTTACATAATTTTTTTAATATTAGTATTATATGAGTTTCTAGTATCCATGGATGAATATTATTTTTTAATTTAGTAATTGTACTACCTACCATTTTCTTGATATATTTGTATACTTTATTATATTCATCCATTTTGTTAAGAGAAGTGCACATTTCTTGTAACTAGCGTTTGTTTTACCTATTTATATAGGTGATACTGTAGTCATTGTTAAAGTATATGTTACAGCTGTAATGGTCCCGAAGACCACATTTGTCCTCTCAACTAATGCTGGAGTGAAGATTCTCGGTGAAGTGCTCGACAGAGATAATATCGAGTGGACTTACAAGGATGTACGCATTTTCTATTTATTTTATATTTTTGGGAATTAATTACATTAATTTATGTAATAAATGCTTATATGTCTTTGAAAACACATTGCAGTTGGTTCGCCACCCTTGATTGTCTCATCCCTGATTCTGCATTCAATGTGCTAGGTTAGTTGTAGTTGTGTTTGTTACTTGCCATTAAGATCGTACTGTCATATGATATCGGATTGTTGGCATAAGCATGTTGATTGTTTGCTATTTTTTTACGTTAGCGCATGGCTTGGTGTTTTATTGGGATGCTTTAAAGCATTATAGCCTAACATTCTATTTTTGACAAAATTATGAAGATTGTTGGATTGATTTTGTTGTGTAGTATGAACATGGATTTGGAACCCATTATGATAAGATTATGCTTTAAATTATTTGTCACACAGATTAATCCAGACATATACTTTAGACAAAAGGAATGTATTTGTGGCGACAAAACTAGTATTTCACACAGGGACGCCTTTTGTAACGTATTTTAAGTTACGGACAATGGCCGGTATAAATGGTGTTTATAGTTGCTTAACTTTTGTACCGAGTTTTTTGTTACGGACAAATTTTGTAACAAACAGTTTATTTGTTACAGGGGTTTACTTTTGTATCGCTTTTTAGTTACGGACAAAGTATGCAACAACAAGTTTTCTGACAACATTACACATTTGTAATGCATTTTTGTTGCGGACGTACGTTATAACAAATATTTCTCTGACATGATTCAACTTTCGTTCCGCATTATTTTGTTACGGATATGTATCGATCCAAAAACATGATCGATGTTTTTGTTACATACAGAAAAACATAACAAATATAATTAACATGTTCTTATTTTGAGGGTTGACCATCAGTTCTTTGTTACGGATTTTGTTGCAACAAAGATTTTTTGTACCGTAATTTTTCAAAGCGGTCAAAATTCGTAACAGAGTCGACACAAAAGACTATTTTGCAAAAAAAAAAAATGAATTTTTGTTACAAAATTTTGACTGCTACAAAAGCTCTTGGTAGTGATACTTTGCTTTGAAAATAATTATATATTTATACATAATTATATTAATTAATTAAATAGAGTATTAACTTTTAAGGCATAAGTATCACCCTAAGTTCGTTAATATGTATTAACACAATATATAATTATATATACTATATTTACTTATAAAAAATCAATAATTTAACACAAAATATTTTTTTTATACTATTAAAATAAATTTTCACACATAACATAAAAAACACATTTATCTAAAAATACAAAATGAACACACCCATTATATATATACAAATTGTGTCTGTGTGTGGTTTTTTTTTTTTTCTATTAAATATTATTAATTAATTTTATAATTTATAAAAAATTATATTATACAAAATGATATAAATGTTAAATATATTTTATTAATTTATATGTTAAATATTTTTATTATACTTGTAATATACTTTTTTTTTTCGAAAAAAATATGACAGTCCAAAAAAATTTAAAAGTAAAATAAATTAAAATAATATAAAATATTAATTATTATTTTAATAAATTTAAATATTAACAAAAAAAATATTTAATTTATTTGGTTAATTATAAAATTAATAAAAATCATGATATTATAAAATAAAAAAAAGATATATATATAATAATATAAAAATAAAAAGGCTAAATTGCACAAAATCCACACGTGGTTTCATGAAATTGGGTCAAATCTCCTATACTTATAAAATTGCGTCAAACTCATTCGTGGTTTCATAAACTCTACGTTTAACCCTTTCGGCAGTCCATATTTAACGGTATTTGACCTAAATGCGCCTAAATTGTGAATAAATTTTACTATCTCAATTTTTAAACCCCTAAAATTACAAATATATTTATTTTTCTTATATTTAATCTAAAAAAAAGTAAAATAAATTCTTAAAATATGAGAAAAATAACTAATTTTTGAGTATATTTACTATTTTTTTAGTATAAATATAAACAAAACAAATATAATTGTAATTTTAGGGGTTTAAAAATTGAGATTCTAAACTTTATTCGCAGTTTGGGCGCATTTAGGTCAAATAGTGTTAAATAAGGACCGCCGAGGGGTTAGACGCAGAGTTTATGAAACCACAAAGGAATTTGACGGAGTTTTAAAAGTATAGGAAATTTGGCGCAATTTTATGAAATCACAGGTAGGATTTGTGCAATTTAGCCAAATAAATAAACAAATAAAATTTAATTAGTATATTTAAAATAAGAATTAATATTCATGACTAAAATATTTTTAGTATGTATATAAAATGTTTCAAAAATTATATCTCGGTAAAATATATACAATATATTATTTCATAGAGAATAAAATTTTGTACAATACAAATAAATAAAAATATATTTATTTATAACTAAAACTATTATAAACTAATTTTATAAAAGATGAGTGTGTTCTTTTTGTAAAAAGAAAAAAACTCCACATATTTTTTCAATAACTTAATATATTATACATTTATATTTTATACTTTCTTTATACTCCCTTCGTCCGTCAAAATTATACTCATACCCATTTACAAAGAAAATGAGTATAATTTTGGCGGACATAGAGAGTAATTCTCTATAACTTACATAAAAATATCTTTGCAAATTGTTGTGACGGATTAGGGTTAAATAATCGAATAACAAACACAAAACTTAAAGAAGACACATATTTATGTGGTTCACCAACGACGTGTTAGCTACGTCCACGGCCAGAAATAGAGAACGGATTTATTTGAGAACGGCTAGGTTACATATTACAGAGCCAAGCCATTTGGCCACGTGTTAGAATGGGAATACATTCATATTTATAGCATAAGCTTATGCCAATAATATTGAAATCATATCCTTAAATCTAGGATATAATATCTAATATCTAAATCATATCTCTAAATCTAGGATATAATATCTAGTATCCAAATCATATCCCTAAATTCAAGGCATATCAACAAATCTCCATCTTGACTTGAATCTCACTTCCAGATACATTACTACAATGTCATATGAACAAGTAACAAACTAGCATAAAAGCATATCAACAAAACTCCACATTGATTTGAATTTCACTTCCAGATGGATCATTACGATGTTAGATGAAAATACTCAATTCATTCTGCCTCAGATTTCTATCCTCGGGCAACTACTAGCTTGTGATATTTAGCAAGTCCAAACAATGTCGAAACTTGCTATGAGAGACCGATTTGGTGAACATATCAGCAGTTCCTTCCTGCATTTGTAGCCTGAACAGACGTTGCTTCAAAAATAATTTATTGGTTAGAGATTTCGTCATTTACAAACTTTCCAACTTCTTCCAGAGGCCAACAACAGTTTTATGATCAGAAACTTCGATGATTACATCATTGGACATACACAACATGATTATTGAGTGGGTCTTCTCCTCTGCGGTATCCCACTCTTCATCATCTACATTTGCACATCTCGGTTTTTCAGATAGCGGCGCCCAAAAACCCTGCTGCTTCAGCAAAGATCGCATCTTGATATGCCATAAGCCAAAACTATTTCTCCCGGTAAACTTGTCAACCTTTATGTTGAAACCAGACATTCTTAATCAACTTACGAAACCTTAGTAGAGCGGAAATAAACAAAAACTTGATCGAAACGACCAAGCTCTGATACCAGTTTGTTGTAACGGATTAGGGTTAAATGATCGAATAAAAAATAAAAACGTAAAGAAGACACAGATTTACGTGGTTCATCAACAAAGTGTTGGCTACATCCACGGGCAGAAACAGAGAACAGATTTATTGAGGACGGCTAGGTTACAGATTACAGATCCGAGCCGCTTGGCCGCTTGTTAGAATGGAAATACATGCCTATTTATAGGATAAGCCTATGCCAATAATATCGAAATCATATCCTTAAATCTAGGATATCATATATTTAAATCTAGGATATAATATCTAATATCCGAATCATATCCCTAAATTCAAGGCATATCAACAAATCTTCATCTTGACTTGAATTCCACTCAAGATGCATCATTACAATGCTAGATGAACAAGTGACAGACTAGCTTCAAGGCATATCAACAAATCTCCACTTTGACTTGAATCTCACTTTTATATGTATGATGCCAGATGAACATATCAGCTTGTGATATTTATCAAGCCCAAACAATGTTGAAACTTGCCATGAGGAATCGATTTGGTGAACATATCAGCAATTCCTTCCTGAATTCGTAGCTTAAACAGACGTTGCTTCAAAAGTAACTTATTGGTTAGAGATTTCGTCATGTACAAACTCTCCAACTTCTTTCATAGGCCAATAGAAGTTTTCTGAATCGGCAACTTCGATGATTACATCATCGGACAAACACTACATGATTGTTGAGTAGGCCTTCTACTATATTGTATCCCACTCTTCATCATCTACGTTTGAACCTCTCGGTTTTTTCAGATAGCGGCACCCACATACCCTACTACTTCAGCAAAGATAGCATCTTGAATAACCATAAGCCAAAACTATTTCTCTCAGTAAATTTATCAACCTTTATGTTGAAAGCATATATTGTTAATAGACTCACGAAAACCTAGCAGAGCGGAAATAAACAAAACCCTGATAAAGAAATCCAGACTCTGATACCAGTTTGTTGTAACGGATTAGGGTTAAATGATCATATCCTTAAATCTATGATATAATATCTAATATCCAAATCATATCTCTAAATCTAGGATATAATATCTAATATCCAAATCATATCCCTTGATTCAAGGCATAACAACAAATCTCCATCTTGACTTGAATCACATTGCCAAATGCATCATTACAATTCTAGATTAACAAATGGCAAACTAGCTTTAAGGCATATCAACAAATTTCACCTTTACTTGAATTTCACTTCCAGATGCATCATTCCATATGAACAGACTCCTACATTTTACATCAAATTTGCCCCTCCGCAGGCAACTACCAGCTTGTGATATTTAACAAGTCCAAACAATGTCGAAATTTGCTATGAGGGACCGATTTGGTGAACATATCAACAGTTCCTTCCTACATTCGTAGCTTGAACAGATGTTGCTTCAAAAGTAACTTATTGGTTAGAGATTTCATCATGTACAAACTTTCCAACTTTTTCAAGAGGCCAACAGCAGTTTTTGGATCGAAGCTTTGATGATTACATCATCGGACAAATACAACATGATTGTCGAGTGGGCCTTCTCCACTGCGGTATCCAAATCTTGATCATCTACGTCTTCACGTCTCAATTTTTCAGATACGGCGCTCACAAACCCTGCTGCTTTAGCAAAATCGCATCATGATCTGCCATAAGCCAAAACTATTCATCCCGGTGAATTTGTCAACCTTTATGTTGAAAGTAGACATTGTTGATCGACTCACGAATCCCTAGCAGAGTGAAAATAAACAAAACCCTAATCGAAACGACCAGGCTTTGATAGCAGTTTGTTGTGACGGATATGGTTAAATGATTGAATAACAAACAAAAAACGTAAAGAAGGCACAAATTTACATAGTTCACTAACAACATGTTGGTTACATCCACGGCCAGAAACGAAGAACAAATTTATTGAGGACGACTATCTTATAAATTACAAAGCCGAGCCACTTGACCGCGTGTTTGATTGTGAATACATGTATATTTATAACATAAGTCTATGTCAATAGTATCCAAATAATATCCTTAAATTTAGGATATAATATCTAATATTCAAATCATATCTCTAAATTTAGGATATAATATCTAATATTCAAATTATATTCTTCGATTCAAAGCATATCAACAAATATTCATATTGACTTGAATCCCACTTTCAGATTCATCATTACAATTCCAGATGAACAAATGGCAAACTAATTTCAAGGCATATCAACACAAACCATTTCACAAAACATATACACTTGATTTTTTTCAATATAAATAAAATATTTATTTATTGAGAAGAGATAAAAAATAAAGAAATTTTAAATAAATTTTATATGATATATAATGTTATATGTTATGAAGTTAATTAAGTAAATTTATATTTATTAAGTATATTTTGTATTTAATAAATTTTACCAAAGAAATAAAAAAAATAAAAAAAATTATTTGTTATGGAATAGAAAGAACTATTATTTATTCTTACAAAATATTTACTCATATATTATTATAAGTTTTTTTAACATTTACATCTCAAAGAAAAATCTATTTATGTCACTTTTGGATATTTTTGGTATCATTCATTAATAATAATTTATTTATCCTTTCAAAATAATTTCACATTAAATAATTATTCTTTCTCATAAAATATTCAATTTTTACTTTTATAAAATTTTTAGGTAAATTATATTACACATTATGTGTTCTTGTAAAAATGCATAAAGTTTACATATTTTATTTATTGTGTGAAATTTTTTTGTGTTAATATTAAAATTTGCACAAAATATCATTTTAGTCCAAAATTAATGTTTGATTGAAAATACAAATTTAATTATACAAATTTTATGCAAATAAATAAAAGGGATAAATTTATTAAATAGTCCTTTTTTTAATATAATACATAATAATTGATTAATAGCATTTTTATAGTATTTTAGAGACAAATTGTTGTATGATTTTTTACAAAAATTATAAAAATGAAATATTTTTATTATTTATTAAAAAAATATTATTTAGTAAATTTACCTATTTTATTTGTATAAACCTTGTGTGATTAGATTTGTATTTACAATCAAACACCAGTTTTGGACCAATATGATGTTTTGTACAAATTTTTATATTATTACAAGAAATTTTATACAATAAATAAAATACGAGATATCTTGTGCATTTTTTTAAAATACAAAAGAATGTTATGTAATTAACCGATTTTTTTAAAAAAAAATTTCAAAAATATATTTCTCAATATATTTCTTAAAAATATATTTCTTAATAAAAAATTTTTACCTATATTTCTTAATAAAAATATATTCCATTTGAATAAGAAAAATGTGGTCAAAATATTTGGCCACGGGAGTAAGAAATATAATATTTTAATATTGATTTTATATTTTGCATATATAGACTTTGTTCATTTTGTATTTTCGAATGAGTATATTTTTTATATTATGTATGAATCGGTAATATAAAATAGTAATAATTTGTTTTAAGTTGTTAAATATTATTTGAACAGATATATATTATTATACACACCCAAATTGTTAAATTAACCGACCAATACAGGTGCAACCTAAAATGGAGGTTCGAGGTCCAGTATGTGGCCCAGATCAGCAAGTAGGCCTGCACGTCCAACCAACATTAACCAAGATGGCCTAGCTCTGGAGGCTCAGGAAGCAGCTCAGTGAAGGTGATCAAGACCTGGCCGAGATGTGGGAAAAGTGGTTGAATTTGTTGGAGAAAAAATAGTTATAAGATCTTATCCAAACAAATTCAAAAAATAACAATAAGATTCAAAGATCATGGCAAGGAAACATACAACATTCAATTCAACATTCATCTTTTTCTTCAATTTTTTTTCTACATTATTTTTCTGTATTTTTTCCAAATTTTCACAAATTTTATTTTAATTAATTTCAATTTAATTTTCAGTTTCGTTCTTGTTTTATTAGCCTTATTTTGCCTTCCCGCTACATTAATTTTTTGATCATTGCGAGATGGCCCGGATCCTTTCTTGAGAAGGCGGGGAACCCTTCGATTAAATCAATTCCGATAGGCTTTTTCGATTAATCCTTCAGTGGCAATTTTTTACGATAACAAAATTGGCACGTTTGGTGGGACACCGTCGATATTTCGCGACTTTTGCATGCTACTTCAGAAAATAAAATTGATACCGCCGACAACCATGGAGATGTCAAAAAATAAAGAAGCTATCAGCGGCTTGTCATCTCGCCCCGAGCAGGAAGCTGTTCCACGCAACGAAGCTACTGCATTGGCTAGAAAAAGCCATATCCAATTATTAGCCTTCCGGCCAGTGTACTCCCGGAGCAGATCCTTGGGAAAATTCAGTCCTCTCTGCATGAACGTGCCCTGGAACTTTCCAGGTACATTACCGATGTGCTGAAGCCCACTATCCGGACATAATTTGTGTTGCTTCAAGAGGAGGAAGCTCGAAAAGGCAAGGCCCCGATGGCCAGCTCCAATCCACCGGAAATCTAGCTTCCCGCTAGCCTTATAGCCAGCTCCGCAGTAGATCCGACCTCCTAGGTGCTCAAGTATGGTCAAGCTACAATTTTCAGTAGGACTGGTTATGTAGAACCTCTGCTCAACGCACGGAAGCTTGGAGAATCTAGTGTGCCGGCTAGGCAGGCCTCCGAAAGACAGATTTGGGATGACCTTCGGGTCAGCTCCATTAGCTCTATATTGGCATCTGAATTCTTCACACATCGGAGCCATTTTCAGCACCCCAGCTCCCATTCCGGGCCTCTAAAGAAGTCTGACGGCCGGACAAGGGACTTCCAATACTTGAAGGGTAGAGCCGACAGTGGTTCTAACACCTTCCTGCGCCCCAACACCTCCTGGAACGATGTGAGAACCAGGGGAAGCTATCCCTGCACCACCCCAATACACCGGGAGTCAAAGAGCTATTGGGGAAGGTCCATTTCCTACTAGTTCAAAAAAATTACGAATTTTCTGCCCAATCAGCCCTCAGAAGGCCCTTGAGTTCATTTCCCACAACGGAGACCTACTCATCAGGCTTTCCCACAGCCGGTAGTGCTTAATCTGCCACCATTTTAGGTAGCTCCCAAAGAGCCTAGGGGGTAGGCAGAACCGGTGCGGCCGCCTCATCCAATCATAAATCCCCAAGCGATCAAGGATGTGATTCAGAGATTTTATGGTAATCCCATTTGCTTACCGGAAAGGTCTCACTACCAAATACCCTTTTTCCCAGGGTACATTCCCTTGGATTATCCACTGTCCCGTAACACTCGGGAGAAGATTCTCACTCTACGATCGAGCATGTCAGCTGATTCACAGCTTGATGCAGAAGAGAATAAGAGAATAATGACTGGTATGAACTCTAAATTTTTTTGTTTCCTTGATAGGTCCAGCTTTTTCGTGGTACACTTTGTTACCCTCGAATTCCATCCATACATGGGGAGACATGAAGAGGGCCTTCCACGAGCGTTTCTACAGCCCCCTTCCAGAGGTGACAGTTTCGGACTTGAAAAATTTGCATCAGCATGATGAAGAATCTGTTGAGCACTTCTTGGGACATTTTAAGAGCTCGGAAAGTAGGTGCGAAGTTCGCATACCGGCCGAGGTGGTGAACATGGCAATTAACAATATGACGCACCATATGCGTGATAAATTGGCCCTTCAAGAATGCCGTAACTTCCGAAAGCTGACATCCCAAGCTGTGAAGGCCGAGCAACTCGTGAAAGAAGCTTAAATGACCCGAAATCAGAAGTTTCAAAGTACAATTCATTGTGTCTATGCCTAAGAAGAGACTGCCGAAGTCGAGAAAGAGTAGGAGAAAGCCTTCCTGGCTGAAATTTCCTAAAGGAAGGCATATACATGCCCGGATCTCAAACCGCTCCGACATAATAAGGTGAATTCAAAAGTATCCTACTCTTTTGACATTGTGAAAACAAAGCATATTTTCTAGTACTTATTGAAGGATAACCAGCTCCACCTCAAAGAGGGGCATAAAATGTCTACCAAAGAGGAGCTGAATGGAAAATTATTTTGTAAGTGGCGTGAAGTATATGACCATCAAATCGGTAATTGGATTGCCTTCAAGAATACAATCCAGAAAGCTATAAAAAAGGCAACCTTAAGTTGGCCGATAAACCCGACATGAAAGTAGACACAAAGCTGTTCCCCGCGTCGATAAATGTTATTAGAGTGCATCCAGCCAAGTCCAAAAAGTAGGATTTAGGTTTTGGAGCAAATGATAGGAGAGCAAGCCCTCAAAAACTAGTGTTTGAAAGGCTCGGAAGGTCGATTAAACCTCCGAGAAGGAGCTTAGTGTGGGACAGGCTTTCTCCTACCAATACGGTCAGAAAAGTGAGCTTAGAAAAGGGCGGTGAGGTTTTATGAGTGACTTCCACGAATCAGGTGGTAATTACACCATATCAGACCCGACTTTCCGAGAGGGTTCCAGACGATGGAAGCTGGACCAAAAACTAGAAAGAGCAGGTGATGCGACCTCTTACTAGAACCCAAAAGAGGAGAATGCAGTGACAACGCTTGGCCGTTCACCTTTCCTAGGAGGATCAGGCTGGAGGCAGCTGGCTGACGAGCATGAAGGTCAGACTAGAGAGCAGCAGGTCGAGGACCAATAAGGACCTGCCGCTGGAAGGCCGAATTTTGGTCAGAAGGACCTTCTTCACCAGCTTCAGCCCAGAAATGAATGGAGGCCAAAGGATATTTTAGCAAGGATCGAATACCCTACCGAACCTCACTTTACTGTAACACTCGGGAAGGACTAGATTCTAGAAGACGAGCCAATGGTCGGGGCTCTTGATTGCGCTAAGGCGTCGGAGGCTAGCTTGGACATTATTAGCTTCTGACCAAGACCTTGAACGAGCTTCGCACTATGAGGGCGGATTCAAGGTTAATACGATAGAAGTTCTACCCCGAGAATTTGAAGCTCCACAGGTTCAACCCGATTATTTCTAGGGGGATGTGATGTTGGAAGGAGTTGGCCTATTATATTGGGTGGAGTAGGATGCCGACATTCCGAAAAGGGGTCCGGAACTAGTAATTTTTCAGAAGTTGGCGGATGAAAATATGCACCACTTGAAATCCTTATTTCTCATAGTACATCTTGATAGGCGAACGGTCAGCAAGGTTCTAGTTGACGGAGGATCTTCCGTCAATGTGATGACCCTGTCTACTCAGAGGAAGATCTTAAAAAGTAGGAATGACCTCGTCCTGACAACTATGCAGACGACTGATTTAACTGGAAATGCACATATGGCAGCAGGCGTATTGGTGGCAAAAGTGACTATCGGAACAAGGATGGATCAGATGGCCTTTTTTGTCATCAATGGAAAGCCAACTTACTTGGCCATTCTTGGGAGGGACTGAATCCACACCACCCAGTGGGTCCCCTTGACGTTGCACCAAAAGGTCATGTTTTGGAATGGGGACCAGGTAGAGAAAATGGAGGTCGAGGTTGATCCAGCTATGGAGGTCCATTGTGCCGAGGTTGTTTATTACTCTCCTGATGTGTACCCACTGTCCATAATGATGGAGGACATGGGAATCTGGAGAGAATGCAATCGAACCATGAATGGATTCGAAATCAAAGTTGAGGCCGATGCACGGACTGATATCTCAGATATTTATGATGTCTGATAACCTTATTTTGCAGGATCTGGAGGCCAGGGAAGGCAGGTCCGGCTGTCCCTTCATATGGGCTGGAAATCATGCCGCTGGCCCTCTTGACAGGCAAGTAGGGACGCTATCCCAGCCACTTATTTGCAATCAAGGCGAAGAGGATGTTTATTCCCTGATTTGAAGAGCTACTCCACCTTTCGAAGCACATGATTCACTAGAGAAGATCAACTTGGGGGGGACGAGGCAACCTCTCGGATGACGCGGATTAGTGTCCTGCTAGATTTCGAGAATAAGGAGCAAATAATTGCCCTGATACGAGAGTTTAAGGATTGCTTTGCATGGGATTTTCACGAGATGCTGGGGCTATCAAGGAGCTTGGTGGAACACCGACTACCCACCAAAGCATCGTATAGGCCTCATAAATAGCCTCTTAGGCGCTTCAATCCAGAATTGTTGCCGAAGATGAATGAGGAGGTCGAAAGACTTCTTAACGCTAATTTTATCCAAATGTGCAGATATCCGGAGTAGATTTTCAACATTGTACCAGTGGTGAAGAAGAATGGGAAGATTCGGATTTGTATTAACTTCCGGAACTGCAATTTGGAGATGCCGAAGGACAAATACGTGATGCCCATTTCTGACATGCTTGTGGATTCTACGACTAGATATGAGATCCTTTCTTTTATGGACGGCTAGTATGCCTATAACCAAATATATTCGGCCAAGAAGGATGCCCATAAAGCAGCCTTCTGCTGCCCCAGAACAATCGAAATCTTCGAATTGATAGTAATACCATTCGGCCTCTAGAATGCAGGAGCGACCTATCAGAGGGCGATGAATGCAATATTCCACGACCTGATTGGTACTTGTATGAAGGTATACATAGAAGATGTGGTGGTGAAGTCCCGAGCATTTGATCACCACCTTCTAGACCTTCGGAAGACCTTTATGCGGATGAGGCAACATGACCTCAAAGATGAACCCGAAAAAGTGCGCTTTCGGAATACAAACAGAGAATTACCTGAATTTTTTGGTTCACCAAAATGGCATCGAAGTCGATAGAAATAAGGCCAAGGCTGTCCAGGACCTTGGGCCCCTACACAACATTAAGGAGCTGCAAAGTTTGATGGGGAAGGTCAATTTTCTGAGGAGGTTCATTGCCAACGCCGCCGGGAAAATGAAGGTCTTCTCGATGCTGCTATGTGAGAATAAAGACGTGTTCAAGTGGGAACAGTGCAACACGAAGCCTTGGACCAGATTAAGCAGACATTATCATCACATCCGGTGTTAATGCAGCCAATCAGTGGAAGGGAGTTGAAGCTGTACATAGCCGCAACTGACAATACAACAGACTGCCTCCTTACCCAAGACGACAATTAAGATGTAGAACAAGTTATTTACTATCTTAGTAACACCTTAAATGATGCTGAAACTTGTTATTCATGTATCGAAAAACTTTCTTTATTATTATATAATGCATGCACGAAGTTAGAGTATTATTTGATGCCGGTTGAAACTAAAGTATGTGCAAAGTCGACCTTCTACGCAATTTATTAAATAATCCAGTCCTCCGAAGCCGTTTAGTTAAATGTGTGTTAAAATTGGCATCATTCGTATTGGTATATCAGCGCCTTAAGTCCGTTAAAGAACAGGGCATCGTTGATTTCTTAGCCGAACATCCTGGGATGGTTCAGGCCATTCCCTTGGACTACGTGGGGCTGGAACCTTGGTTTGTTATTTTCGATGGCCTCAGAGGCAGCCGGAGCGCGTGTAGTGATCTCCAGTCCAAAAGAAGAAGTACGGAGCTTCGCCTACCAGCTTCCACAAGCTGTCACTAATAACCAAGCCGCATACGAGGCGTTTTTATTAGCATTGCGATTTTTGGTCGCAAAGGAGATCAAAAAAGTCTTCATTCGGAAGACCCTCAAAGATTCAAGTGCAAGGAACTACGGCTTCAGGACCTTCTTTGAGAAGCTCACGACCTTCTTCAGCAGCTCACAGAGGTGACATTAGAGAACATACTTTGGGAAGAGAATTTAGAGGCAAATAACTTGGCGTAGTAGGCTTCCGGATTTAAAAGAAAAGAAATACGGCCAGGATATGAATTTCTACAGGCTGCCCAGGATCCAGACTGGCGAATCCCGCTACTGGAAGGTCTAACAAACCCTGGGAAGGTTTCTCCAAAAGCAATGCGTCATCATCTTCTAAAATACACCCACATCAATGGAGAGCTGTATTGGCGGAGATCCGATGGGACTTTAGCTTGCTGTCTGGGTCACGAGAATGTTATGAAGGTTATGACCGAGGTCCACGAAGGTGTTGGGGGTGCCCATAGGGCTGGATCGGCTATGAATTGGACAATCATCCGTTATGGCTATTTTAGGTCATGAATCTCACAGGATTGCGTGGATTATGCTCGGGGATGTCCAATATGTTAGCGCAATGGACCGCTTCGAAGATTCCCTGTGGAAGAACTCCATTCGATTATCAAAATTTTGCCTTTATCATTGGCAAGATTCATCCTACATCTTCCAAGGGGCATTCCTTCATTCTCGTAGCTACCGACTACTTCACAAAGTGGGCTGAAACTATTCTATTGGCCAAGGTACAACATAATAATGTCATACGCTTTATTAAGAATAATATTATCAAGGGTTTGGCACTCCCAAAATTATAATCACCGACCAACGAACCGTTTTTATGAGCGTAAAGGTTAAAGCATTTACAGCCCAATACGGGATCCAGCTACTCCACTACTTTCCGTACTACCATCAGGCTAACGGGCAAGCTGAGGCAATGAACAAAATCTTGATTTCCATTATCAGGAAAGCGTTGGAGGAGGCCTTATAGGCGTATCGGAACACCAAATCCTCCATAAATGGCAACACCCTTTACAAGCTGACTTATGACATGATGTCGTGCTTCCGTTGGAGATTACAATGCCTTCTCTCTAAATTTTGAAGATGAATCAGCTACCGATGGGAGAGCAGGACCAGGCCTTGCTCCAAGAGCTCGACGTCTTGCCCGAAGAGAGGTTGGAGGCTCTTAAATGCATTCGACATCAGAAAACAAAAAAGGACGAATCGACATTTCAAAAGCACGTAAGACCCCAGACCTTCCAGGGAAGAGACATAGTGTAGAAGGCCATCCTCACAGAAGGTCCCAAGGATGCTAAGCTCGGGAAATGGTCTTTCACATGGAAAGGGTCGTTTATCATATTGGCTAAGTTACCTAACAGCACGTATAGGTTGATAAAAACCCAATGGGGAAGAATTGAAGACATTTATTAATGGAAAACATTTTAAAAGGCTCTATTCTTCTCTTTGGGAGCCGGAATAAAGGAACAATCAGGCTAATTTTGCAGATTGAGGAAAAACATATGGACAAGCCGAGTAATTTTTAATAAAATTATTCAAACTACAAATTAATTTTTATCCAGATAATTTTATAGAGGGCATTTGTACACACTCAAATAATTAAATGGGCCGGCCCAGTACAACACAGTCCAGAATGGAGGTTCGCAGCCTAGCATGTAGCCCAGATCAGCAATTGGGCCTGCACATCCAACTAGCTCATTGACCAAAGATGGCCCAACTTGGAGGCTCTGGAAGCAGCCCAGTGGAGGTGATCAAGACCTGGCCGAAAGGTGGGAAACATGGTCTAATTTGTTAGAGGAAAAATAGGGATAAGATCTTATCCAAACAAATTTAAAAGATAATAACAATAAGATTCAAGAGATCATGGCAAGGAAACATACGACATTCAATTCATCATTCATCTTCTTCGATTTTTTCTCTGTATAATTTTTTTGTATTTTTTCCAAATATTTATAGCTTTTATTTTCATTAATTTCAGTTTAATTTCCAACTTCGTTTTTGTTTTAGTAGCGTTATTTTGCCTTCCCGCTACATTAATTTTTTTATCATCGCGAGATAGTCCAGATCTTTTCTTTAGGAGGCTTTGGAACCCTTCGATTAAATCAATTTCGAAAGGCTTTTCCGATTAAGCCGTCAATGACAATTTTTTACGACAACATATATTAATATGCGTTGTATTATTTTAGTAATAATTATGAAAAATTGTTACACCTAAAAAAATATGTGAACAATATCTTTGTAAAATTCGAACTTTTTCGGTTAGTAAAATACTCCTTCTGTTCTGTAAAGGATGTCATTTTTTATTTTCGTTCATCCCAAAATAATGGTACTATTTTCAAATTTAATAATTGTCTTACCTACCAAACATAATAAATACTTTTACAATTTACAATAAATTACAAAAATATCACTACTTTTATATTAAACGATACTAATAGGGATATTTTTATCTTTTTTACTACAAACTAATATAATACACCCTATGTCCCAAACAAGGAGCATCATTTGAGTTCGACACGGGATTTTAGGTGGAAAGTATTAAATATGATAATTTGAAATTAGGTGATGTAGTAGAGAGAGAATTATATATTTTATTTTATTTTTATTTGGGTGATGTGATGAGATAAAAATTAAATATAATTAATTATTTATTATTTTAGAAATATTACATAATGTTGGGAACATAAAAAAGGAAATGTTACATAGTATTTGAGATAAAGGGAATAATATATTTAAAATTTTACTTGCAAAAAGCAAATACTATTAAGAGTATAAAATTTGAATTAAATTATGTTAAATGTAAAAATATATGGATTTATTAATAACAATGGTGTAAATAGATTTTTAAATATGACGGCGACTACAGTGTTGAATATGATATTTATCACTGAGTTGAACAACACATAGCTAGCTAGCAAATAGCACATGGTAATGTTAGTAACAACACATCATTTATATTAATATAATACAAACACAACACAAGAACTAATAGCACACAGTAATGTTAGTGACAGTACATTATACAAACATATCACATGAAGAAACAACACGTGATATAGTCTCATACAACACATACAGAAATTCATTTCAGTACATGACATACACTTGTACAACACACGTGTAATTATAAATAAACAGCTCATGTCATTATTACAAATAACGCGTGTTATTTTTAATAAAGACTTGTACTATTTTTGTGTACTATTTTTGTATTTTATGGGTACTGATTTAGAATATTAGCACCATACTAATTTTTCCAAATCAACATTATAACCTTCCCCTTTAAATATATATATAGATAGTAGTTAAACTTTAAAGAATAATTGAATATATATATATATATATAAACATATTTTTTTATAGGCAAATTGAAATAAAAAAATAAGCATATTTAAATTAAACACTCGTACCAATTTTCCTCACAAAAATGTCATACAAATAATAGAAATATATATAATACTTCCATAATTTTCAAAAATTAATACTTCTTCCCACGTGCTAAAAATATATATTTATTTTTTGTGCAGAATTTTAAAAATAATACTCTTTCAGTCGCACTTAATTTATCTACTGTTTCTATTTTTGTCTGTCTCACATAATTTATCTTTTTTTTAAAAAAATATAATTATACACTTTAATCATATTTTAAAATTCATAATTTATATTTTTTATTTTAATAATTATTTAGTCATCTTACTCTTCATCTATAATTATTTTTATTAAATCATAATTATTTTCACTAGTATATTTTTTGATTACTTACTAATTACACAATATCTAAAACTTCGTGCTTAAGCTAAATGAAACAATTTAGCTTGGACGGAGAGAGTAATATTTTAATTATAGTTGATAGTTAAAAATAATGTAAATATAATTTTATCCTTATTTTTTAGTGTGAAAGTAACGATGTAATAGTAAAATACGAGTTTTTATGAAAAAAAAAAATTATAAAATAATTACTTTTGTACTTCAAAAAACTCAAAATGAAAATAGAGTAAAAAACTCAAAATAAAAATATATATTTTTTATTAGTGTACGTACTATTAATAAAAATCTCTAACAAATTCTGAACACAAAGAACATATCATAAAATATGACATTTAAAAATTATTTAAACACAAAATAGACTATAATATTTTCATTAATAACAAATTGATATTATAAAATCTACATTCTCAATAATCATACGCATATTTATAAAAATTATAAAACAACCCCAAATTTCTATGTTTGTTTGTGGACTTGACAATTGAATTTTGAATTTTAAATAATAAAAGTCAAAATTAAAATAATTAATATAATATACATAAATATTGAGATAATACTTTAAATGATAAAATATGAAATATTTTTAAAATTTTAATAAAAATACACAAAATATTTCATTTTTTTTATTGGCTTAGATCGGGTGATGAATAAAAATCAGCACCCACGTTGAATGTTTTAATTCATAATCATGCTAATTAAATTAATGATAATTTAATAATAAAAATTATAATTATTACTTTGAAAGCATTCAGTATAGCTGATCCAAATATTTTATTCATTGAAATTCTCTTAGATTAAAGTTAAAACAAAATACACTTTTATTGATTGTAAATTTACACATAATTATGCACAAATTTTATAAAAAAAAGAAAAATATCTTAATAATATTTTTTGAATAGAATAAATCACTAAATAAATTATCAACTATTCATTTAATAATTTTTCTTAGACGAATTGTTACTTAATTTTTTTTAAGAAAAAGAAAATTATAAATGAAGGATTAATTATTTATTTATTCATGAATTTTATTTAAATAAGGTTATTTAAGATGTTTTATATTTTTTATTTGTGTAAAATTTGTATAATTAGATATGTATCTATAAGAAAATGTCAATTTTCACTATCAAAAAATTGGAATAAAGTTGCAGCAAATAAAATTACGATTTTAATACAAATTGGTGACCTTTTAATCAAAAATTACAAAAAATTGTATGAAACTATTTCCGTGAAATTTCTCCGAACATTTTCTAAATTGGTGACATTTCAATGCAATCAGACATTATTATTCTTCAACTTATCCTACAAATCGTAAGGTCTAACAAGTACCACATTTTTTATTCAAACTAATGATTTTAATTTTTATAGTATTAAATATTATCATACCAACTTAGCTATCTAATTTAAAATATTGTTTTTTACTTTTTTATATTTTAACTATATAAATATATTTGGTCATAAATATATTTATTAATAATATACTGTATAATTATTTGATACTAATTTGTAACAAAAAATTTGATATGGTCTTTTCAATATAAAAAATTTCTTAAATTTATTTAACATATTAATTTAATGTTGTATATGACTTCTTGAAATTCATTCCCATCAATTATTTTAATTTTTTATTTTCAAACCCAATCATTTTATAAAAATTATATCATATATAAAATTTTAAATATGATAACTATAAATAGTTAAATATTCACTTATATTAATATCTGCAATAAATTAAACTAACATATATGAATTAAATAGGATAAAAATTAAATAAAATTATTTATAATGTAACTGTTATTGTAATATCTTGCAATATATAGGTATTTATATCAAAATTTTAAATAGTTATAAATAGTTACAAAAATTATTCAATTATAATACATATTAAAAAAATAAAGATATTGAAGATGGTTTTGCTATTTTATTGTAACTTTAGATAGTTATGAATGATAATAAAAAAAATTTGAATATTTTCGTTCATTATGCCGTGACTTTAAAAAGTTATGAAAATTTTACTATGCCAATATTTTTAATAGTTTAAAATGTTGGGAACATATTTGTTATTTGTACTGTAACTTAAATTAGTCACGAAAAAATTTTATGATAATATTTGTGTTGGAATATGAAATCGAAATTTTCTATTTCAATTATAAAAATATGTACATATTTATAATAACTTACAAATTATTTAAATAAGTCAAGAGTCCTCTTAATATCTTCAACAAGACAACTACCAACAATATACTCTGCCGCAAGATAGAATTTGTTGATATAATATTTAGTTTTAGATTTAATAGATTATATTTAAATTTGGTCTTATCCATATATTAGATTATTTAAATTTGAGCCTATCGAGTCTGTTTTATGTTGTTTATATATAGATTCATTATTTTGATGATCAAAACAATGAATCTAGAATGTACCCGAAGGTCTACCAATTTTGAGATATGTTTTAATTTTCCAATTTACATAAATTATTGTTAAAACCCTAGCTATTGCCGCCGTTGTTTTATGTCATCCACCACAATCCAGTTGACACGCTGCCACTGCTGAATCCGTCTCGTCGTCGCCGACCAGCCCCCAAAATTTCGCTGCCTTCCACCGCTCACGCGCCACCGACACAAATCACGGCGAAAATCTCTTTTCCGCCGTTGTCTTCTCGATGCGCTTGATGGTGCGTCTGGCCATCTCCGGCACCGTTTTCCGCCCGTTGTCTCCTGCTTTGATTCCTAATGTTGTTGTGTGGTTGGTCATTTGAGTTGATTTTATTTTGTTGTCGTTACCGATCTTCCGATTTTGATTTTTCGTTCTAGTTTGGCCTTTGATCGTTTATCATGGTTCAGTACAAACCGTTGCTTCTGATTGCATTGAAAGTCTCGTCGTTTTCCGAGCTCCAGTAAGAGTTCCGTATTTTCCGGACTCCGGGGGGAGTTCCGTGTTTCCGACTCTAGTGAGAGTTTCGTTGTTTTCCGGACTCTGGTGAGAGTTCCGTATTTTCCAATTCCGTATTTTTCGGCTCTGGTGAGAGTTTTGTGTTTTCCAGATTCGTGTTTTCCTCATCTAGTAAGAGTTCCATGTTTTTATTTCTAATTTAGTTGGGGGCATTGTTTCTAATTCTGACATGATGGACGATTATGGGTTGTGTCATCTTAGATCTATCTTGGCAAACTCAAAGTGATTTCTATTGCACCACTTGAGTTTGATGGGATGTTGAAATATTTTAGATATTCAGTTTTAAATTTACTAGATTTTGATCTTATCCATATATTAGATTATTTAAATTTGAGTCTATCGAATCTGTTGTCTATATATAAATCATTTATTTTGATAATTAAATAATACAATTTTTCAATTTTTATAAAATATTTTTACAGAATTGAACCAAGTTAAGTTTGTCAAAAGTGACATAAAGTAATGTAGCCAGAATCATCCATGAAATCAGAGTCGAAACTAACTCTCTCAACGCGGTTAGAGTTGGAAACATGATTTTCTCGTACTTATCAGAGTTAGGTTCGAAACAAGACTCGCTCACTCACAGCGGAGTTAGAGTCAGAAACAGAATTTGCTCACTCTAAAAAAAAGCTAGAGTTGAAAAAAATAACTCGCTCACTCTGAATGGAGTTCGAATAAAAAAAAAAAAAAATAGAACCCTTAATGAAATTAGAGTCAGAAGTAGAATTATGTTTGGTGGAGATCGAAGTAAGGGTGAGCATTCGGATTTTCGGTTCGGATTTCGCCAAATCCAAATCGATCTGAAAATCTGATATTTTAGCAAAAATCAATCCGATCCGATCCGAATAACCGAAATCCGAACAGAACCAAAAATTCAAAATTTTTATTTATTTTTTAAAATTTTATATTGTATTTCATTTTTCATAATTGTTTTATACTATTAAATATATATATATAATAAATAAAAATAAGTATATTAAATATATAATTAATCATTTTTAGTTCTTATTTTAATTAAAATATTAAAATATGAAAAATATATAATAGAGTAATAAAATATATTAAAATATTATATTTTGAATTTTAGATTGTTTTGAAATTTTAGTATATCGATCCGAAATCCAAAATTTATAAAATATTCAATCCGAATCAATTTAAAAAATCCGAACCAAATATTAGATTTTAGTTTGGTTCGGATCGGATTTTGAATATTTTGCTCACTCCTAGATCGAAATGGGAAAGACGACGTGGTAAAGACACATACATCAACAACCATATCAATAAATATGCGATATAACGAGTCATGCATATACCCGAAGAGAATTTGGTCTATACCATGTTGAAATACGAAGTTGAAATTCTTTATTTTAATGATAAGAACTCGTATATATTTATAATTAATGACGTACAAATCAATCTAAATCTGTTAAGAAACCTACAAATCACTTTAATAAACAACTATCATAAATATAATGTATATTCAAAATATATTTTAATAATTTATGACAAAATAGTCAAAAGATATGAAATTGAAATATTTTGGATATTTTCATTACGTAAACTACTAATTTAAATAGTTACAAAAAATTATGTGTTTTTTTTTTTTCTGCAAATATTACCACAAATAGAATAGTTATAACAAGAAGTGGTGACATAAATTTGACAAGAAATTATTTTCTGTGATTTTATTTTTTGCAGAATTAAAATCTAAATCAAATTTTCACAATTAACAATTTTTTTTAATATTTGGACGAAAAGAATATTTAGTACATACTTTAATTTGATAAAAGAATTTTACACAATAAATAAAATATCAAATATTTTATATATTTATACTAAAATATAATGAGATATCATAAAATTTACTCAATTTTAAGTATAATATACACAATAAAATATAAACATTTAATTTAATATTTGAAAAATTAATAAATAATACATTTTGAGATGAAATATTATGAAATTTACTCTATTCTAAGTATAGTATACACAATAAAATTTAATATTTAGAAAATTAATAAATAATACAATTTGAGTTGAAATCCTACGAGCCAAACTAGCTCACAGATATATACCAATAGCCAAGACGTTTAATATTATTAATATATATACATATAGAGAGAGAGACAAAACCGACCAGACGTCTAATATAATATATATAGAGAGAGAAACAGACAAAATCGACCATTTGAACAGTAAAATACATTATGGGTGTGTTTGTTTGGGGGTTTGGATTTTGAGTTTAAATTTAAATAGTAAAAATTTTAAATTTAAATAATTGTATAATATGATATAAATAGATATTTGATATAATATTTTAAATATAAAATTAATTTTAAAAATAATATAAAAAATAAAAAATTTAATATTTAATTTAATATTTTTTTTAAAAAAAATAAGATCAATAATATATTTAAAATCCAATCGGAGGCAAACACCATATGTATTATTATTGTATATACTGATATACATACATACGCACCACCACCGTACAGACAGCTACAAAAGAATCCAAATAGCATCAATAATACACATAAAATATTCCCAACCAATGGGATCAAACCTCGGCCTCCTCAACAACCGCCACTCACACACACACACAAATTATATTTGGTCAAATTAAAAGCTTTGTTCTTTTAAAAAATATAACTTTCTCAATATATTTTTTAAAAAAAATTAATATATTACATAAAATTATTATTTTTATATTATTTATATAATTTCGTATACCTTGTATAAAAAAATATATTTTCAAATTAAAATATAAAATAAACACAAATATTTAGGTTACCAGAATTTGTTTGCCAATATTTTTTTTTTATTAGATTTTCAATATATATATATATATTATTTTTTTATAAAAATTAATATTTAATATAAAATATTATTTTTATATTATTAATACAATATTTGATATCTAAAACAAAAAACATTAAATCAAAACACAAAACAAACAAAATTGAAGTTTTTGAAAAAACTGAAATCACTGCCACATTGATATTTAATATAATATTCTATATGATATTTTATAAAAACAATATTGAGGAGTTTGATAAACAGTTTTTTCAATAGTTTTTAGCTTATTGAAAATTTTTTAGTTGTTTGACCAGTAAACCAACTAATTTTGGTGTTTAGCATTTTCAATTAGCTTGTTGGGTCCAAAAAGTTAATTTTGAACAAACTGTATATACCAACGTTTCAAATTAACTTTTTCATTTAAATTTTTCTTATTCCTTTGCCCTTAAAATTAATTAATTCTTTCACATATATTTATATTTTTTTTTTATTACACTTATTATTATTATTTATTTAGATATATTTTCTTCTAATAATTTATAAATTCATATTTATAAATTTAAAATAATTATTTTTTTATATGTCATTTATCTTATTTATAATTTTTTTAATTTTTTAGAATAAAAATAATATAAAAATATTAATATTATTGAATTAATTATATAGCACTTTTTATCACATAATATTTTTATTAAAAATGAATATATTTATTTAAAATTATAAATTTAATGTAAATATATATTAATTAAAAATTAATCTAATTAATAATTTTTGCTCTTTTATATTTATACTATTTCTAATGAAAAAAAAATATTTTTCAATAAATTTACATTAATTCTTTAAAAAATATTTTTAAAATAATAAAAATAAATATCTTACTAAAATTTTCTAATTTTAAATATTAATAATAAAATTTTTAAAAGTCTACCGACCGAAAAAATTCAACTAAATATTTTGAAAATAAAATATAAAATGTCTTTAATTGTCATTTTATATACAAACAACTAATATCAAACTGCTATTTTACCAAACACTTTAATACAAACAACTAATCAAATCAGCTAATCAAACTAGCTAATTGAATCAACTAACAGCTAACAACTAATCGAATCAAGTAACAACTATCAGCTAATTGTCAAATACAGCCTTAATATTATATTTGAAAAAACTACTATAAAAAGAGTATTAAGAAGTAAAAAAAAAAAATAGATTTGTAAATCGAGTTATATAATTTTAGACAACAATAACTTTTTTTTTTGAAAAAAAGATTTAATTGAATATTTATTTATGTTTTAAAAAACATCACATTAAACACTAAATTAGATTATTTTTAAATAATTAAAAAATTTCAACCAAAACTTAAATTTTGTAGTTAGTATTTTGTAAGTGGAACTATTTTTAACAAATACTATTATTACAAAAAATTTAACAATTAAATATAAAATAGTATATAAATCTAAAAACACAGTGAACAATCCTTAAAATACTAGTACTCCATCCATCAGTCTTCTTGAAAGGGTGTCATTTATTTTTTGTTCTTAAATTTTTTAATATTAGTATTATATTGGATTGCATTAAAAATATTAAAAATATTTTTATTAGTATAGTATAATATAAAAATAATGATATTTGTATAATACTCCCTTTGTCCCAGATACCGTTGTCTGCTACGTTGTAGACACGGTATTTTAGGAGGGGTATAATTAGTAGATAATTAAGAATGTATTAATAAAAATAATTATTATTTTTCAAAAAGAAAAAGTGACATAGTACGTAGAACGGACAAAAATGGCAACCTGAACAACATGATATATAGAATGACAGATGGAGTATATTATAATTTAAAATTGTATTTATTATATTAGACTGTACAATTACTCATTTAGAAAACCTTAACCTTGTTTTGGAAAGAAAATGAGAAATGGTATTATTTATTTTTAATAATGCATGGTCATCCATCGATCTGCTTCCTTCGTTTGACTTTGATGGCCGCGGAGTTCGAGCCTTATATAATCCCCTCCCCAGTTCAGCCCTTCCATTAACAACACACACACCACAATGGCCGGCGCCGGAGTTACAGAAGATCATCAGCCCCAGGGCAGCACAGCCGCGGCGGAGGAGGAAAACCCTAACGTAATGAGGGATCGGAAAGTGTCGTGGGGGAGGCTCCGGCGCGTGGACTCCCTGAAACAGGAGGCCGGAAACGTGTTGGGCAAGGGCGAGCACCAGTCCTCCCAGCAGGCGAGCTGGTCTAGGACCATGAGCCTGGCCTTCCAGAGCATCGGCGTGATCTACGGCGACATCGGGACCTCTCCTCTGTACGTGTACGCCAGCACCTTCACCGACCAGATTCGCGACAAGGACGACATCCTCGGCGTCCTGTCCCTCATCATCTACACCATCATCCTCGTCCCCATGATCAAGTACGTCTTCCTCGTCCTCTGGGCCAACGACAATGGCGACGGAGGCACATTCGCGCTGTATTCACTCATCTGCCGCTACGCCAAGGTGAGTTTCATCCCCAACGATGAGCCCGAGGACAGACAGCTTTCGAATTACAGACTGGACACTCCGTCGAAGCAGCTGCGAAGAGCTGAGAAGATCAAGGACAAGGTGGAGAGAAGCAAGTCTGCTAAGCTCCTCCTCTTCCTCGCCACCATTCTCGGCACTTCCATGGTCATCGGCGACGGCGTTCTCACTCCCTGCATCTCCGGTCAGATTATATATATATATATATACATACATATTGTCTGAACCGAACCGTAATTAATTGTAGTTCCTGCGCAGTTCTTTCTGCGGTCGGAGGAATCAAGGGTCTCGGAAAAGGTATAATCGCTCGCGCAGAGTTTTGATTTTCGCCTCTGTATTTATATCGTGTCTGAATTGCTGTGGTTACGGCAGATGCTGTTGTGTACATCTCCATTGCCATTTTGGTTGCTCTGTTCTGCGTTCAGCGCTTCGGCACCGATAAGGTGGGCTTCTCGTTCGCTCCGGCTATATGCTTATGGTTTTTGTTTATTTCCGGAATCGGCCTCTACAACTTGTTCAAGCACGACATCCGCGTCCTGCGCGCCTTCAATCCCGTGTACATAGTCGACTACTTCCGGAGAAATGGCAAGGATGGATGGGTGTCGCTAGGCGGCATCGTGCTCTGCATCACCGGAACCGAAGCCATGTTTGCTGATTTAGGACATTTCAATGTTCTTGCTGTCCAAGTAAGTTTAAGATTAAGATTTTAAGATTATACGCCGTCGAATGAAATCTTACATTACATTACATGAATGATGGCGCTCGCAGATAAGTTTCTCCGGGATCGTGTTCCCTTCTCTACTCGCAGCATATATTGGACAAGCCGCGTATCTTACCAAGTTCCCCGAGCATGTTAAAGATACCTTCTACGATTCTATCCCCGGTGAGCTCCTACTTTGGTCATATAATATTGATGTTTGCTCTTGCTTACTCACAATCGAGCTTTTTGTGTGGCGAATAGATCCACTTTATTGGCCTACATTCATCGTGGCTAACGCCGCCGCCATTATAGCAAGTCAAGCGATGATCTCCGGAGCGTTTGCAATCATCTCTCAATCCCTAGCCTTGAGCTGTTTCCCGAGAGTTAAAGTTGTTCACACTTCGACAAAATACGAGGGCCAAGTTTACATCCCCGAAGTTAACTACCTTCTTATGATCGCTTGCGTCGTAGTGACCTACGCTTTCAAGACCACCGACGCAATAGGCCACGCTTACGGTAAGACCGTGTCTTATGCTTACAACTCAAAAAAAAAACAAAAAACATGCGCGATACTAGTAGCTAATTCAAAATCGTCGTCGTGGACAGGTATTGCCGTGGTGGCCGTGATGTTGATCACCACATGTTTGGTCACCCTGATAATGTTGATGATTTGGAAGACGAAACTCCTGTGGATCGTTGTTTTCTTCGCGGTTTTCATGTCGATTGAGCTCGTGTACTTCTCATCGGTGTTGTATAAGTTCACTCAGGGCGGGTACCTCCCGTTGGCGTTGGCTCTGGTGCTGATGATGATGATGGGAATTTGGCATTACGCGCAACAACAACGGTATATATACGAGCTTACAAACAAGGTTTCGAGTTCCTACGTGCAAGAGCTGGTTAACAACCACGACATACAACGGATACCGGGCATCGGGCTACTCTACTCGGAGCTGGTGCAGGGGATCCCGCAGATCTTTCCGCACTTCCTCTCCAACGTCCCGTCTATCCACTCTGTCGTCGTGCTCGTCTCCATAAAGTCGATCCCCATAAGCAAAGTTGCCTTGGACGAGCGCTTCCTCTTCCGCCAAGTCGAGCCTAAGTCCTATCGAGTGTTCCGCTGCGTTGTCAGGTACACATATCATATCATATATAAGTAGTTATGTATGTTGATTTGAAGTTGAACACTAGTAAGCTTCAATATAACAATTGTTGAGTTATTTTAAATATTCGATTTTAGATTTATATTTAGATTTAATTTTATTTATAAATTAAATTACTTAGATTCGAGTTTATAACTGTTATTTTTATTTGCGTATGTATTAAACTTTTTTATTAAACTCAAGTTGGTTTCTGTTATACACTTGAGTTTGAAGGGATACTGAGATATTTTAGATTTTCGATTTTAGATTTTAGTAATTTTATATTTAAATTTGATCTGATTCATAAATTAGATTACTTATATTTGAGTCTATAACAGTTATTTTTAATTGCATGTCTGTATTCAACTTTCTTATCAAACTCAAACTGGTTTCTCTTATACCACTTGAGTTTGAGGGGATGTTGACATATTTTAGATATTCGGTTTTAAATTTAGTAGATTTATATTTAGATTTGATCTTATTAATAAATTAGATTACAGGCTCTTTATTCTCACCATCAATAACACAATTTTATTATTTTCCCCCGAAATTTCTAACAACTAGAAAGAAAATGTTGGAATAGGTACGGATACAAAGATCACATCGAGGAGCCGCAGGAATTCGAGAGGCAGCTGGTGGAGAATCTGAAGAACTTCATCCGCAATGAGAATTTCATACTCGACGGAGCGGCCGATCCGGAGGACCAAAATTCCGACGCCGGCGGCGGCAGAGTTCCGCAGTCGGGGATGCTGAGTAGAAGATCGTCGGCGTCTGCTGTTCACGTGGTGGCGGAGGAGGAGGAGACGCCGCGCGTGTCGTCGGGATCTATACAGGTTCGATCGGCGCAATCGTCGAGCAGGATGACGGGAGAGGAGGAGATTGAAGTGGTGCAGAAGGCGATGGAGAAAGGAGTTTTCTATCTGATCGGAGAAGCGGAGGTGGTGGCCAAGGCGGAGGCGTCGTTGCTGAAGAAGTTTGTGATCAATTATGGGTATCCATTTTTGAGGAAGAATTTCCGGCAGGGCGAGAAAGTGCTGGCCATTCCACAAACCAGGCTGCTCAGAGTCGGAATGACGTATGAAATATGATCCCATATATTTGAAATCACGATATTACTGAAAACCTAAAAGAAATGACAATGTATTATGTGTGTTCATTGGTGACAATATTACTTAAAAAATATTTCGAATGTAATTTCTTTTTGCTCATACTAAAAAAATATATATAAATGAGACACATATGGAAAGTAAGTGATTGAAAAGTTGGGGCTTTGTTTGAGAGCGAGTGATGTAACTTCGGAATGGCTTTTTTGTGCCGATTTGTTTATAAGCAGCATTGTGGCCAGTAATTTTATGTATATATATATGAATAATGGGTTTGATGATATTTTATGATAAAAAATAATATATTTTTATAGATATTGTAATTTATTGTGACACCTTGTCAATGCCCTGAAGAATTAAATATAATATATTTATTTTTATAATAAAAATAAACTAATATAGCTTGGAGTAAAATTTTCTTCTTAAAACATCTATAGATATAATAGTGAATTAAAAGATTATTAAAAATTTTACAACGAAAGCTTAATTTCAACAATAGTAAGATTGTCTGTATTTGAAATTGATAATTTGGATAGTTAAAATATTGATAAACATTCAATCTCGTAAATTTTTAAATAGATTAGTTATAACTATCTGTACGTGCTAAATAATCATCTTTTTCTTACTTATTTGACAATCAGGGTACACTCGTTAACTACGTTTGTAATTGGACTGGAACCTTAGCGATGCAACAAAAAAATGTACTAATCTATCCGCATTCCGAACTAAAAGAATCTAATACAATTTAACAATTACTTACACAAATTTTTTTAAAATTAGTTTTGTGATTTCCTAGAATAGTTGATATATGCTATATTAGATAAATACTTTGTCATATTCTGGGCGATTTTTGGGTGCGAATTGCGTATACATGCTCCTAATGAATGTGTTTAGCGAACCTTAAATGAGTTATTTTGAGCCTTATTTGAGCAAATTCATTATATACATGCTCAATTTTTTCTTGGATTGTGTGAACATATGTTGTATTTGATTACCTAAATTTTGCTTGTTTATGCTTATTAACTCCGCGTTTATTAAGAATTGATGGGATTAAAATTATAAGGCATTAGGATTACACATGTTGGCCTTAATTTCATGCAGTTACCTATATTATTCCCTAGTGAACCAACTTTGAACTTAATGTTATTATCCTATATTTCTTGGTTTATACTTAACCCCAAGCCGATAAATTTTTTTATTGGATTAAGCCAAATGTTTACTTGAACCATGAGAACTTGAGAGATTGTTTTTTGATTAATTACATTAGATTATTTAGAGTTGCATTTATTATATAATATTATTCCAGACTTGTACTTGAAAGTCTTGATATTATGGCACAATTATAGATTCATATATATTTTTGCCAAAAAATATCTCATTATCTAGCCCCTTTGAAATAAAAAATAAAAATAAAAAGAGAAAAAGGAAGAAAATATTCTGAGTCTTAAAAAAAAAAAGACTCGTGAAAAAAAAAAGTATGTTATTGTCTTGCATTGATCATTGTTTGTGCAGTGTTGTTATTTTCTTGTTTATTCATGTATGCGACTTGCGCTTATTGTGATGTGATGAATTGATAGATTAATTCATCGGGTTCCATTAGCCATTGATATCCTCTTTTCTACCCCAATCATGGCCCTATTACAACATCTAATTAAGATCTTTGATTATGAACATTAAATTTTTGATGAATTATGGAGTTGATTTGATTTACTTGCAAGCTTATGGGATACGATAAAGCAGCTTGGACCACAAGGTTGCTGATGTGTATATAGTTGATTACAAGTTTGTTGTACAATATATTCTTTTTTAAAACTTTATGGATTAGCCCTGTATATATATATCTCTCTGATATTCCTCTGTTCTGGATTTCTTTCTTTCTATTTGTTCATCATGGTATCACAGTAGATCTCTACTGCAAATTGAGTTTCCATGGCTGAAACTCAAAACACCTCTCGAGCTATTGTTCCCATGCTCCCTAAAGCCTTGATGCTGCAATCTGGTAATCATCTAAGTTTTTCTTTATCTACAATTCCCCTTAATGGTAACAATTTCATCACATGATCTCGTACGTTTCGGACCTCCCTTATGGCAAGAGGCAAGCTGAGCTTTATCACAGATCAACTGTCCATGCCTTCAATTGATGATCCAACATATGAAGCCTGGATCGAAGCAGATGCAATGGTTATAGCCTGGATTAGAAACTCAATTGCACCAGATCTCCAAGATGCATTTGTATTTGCTCCCACAGCCAAGCAACTCTGGGACAACCTAGCAGAGAAGTATGGCCAGTACAACTCATCTCTCATTTTTCAGTTACGGAAAAGTATCTCTGCCATGACTCAAGGAGGAGACTCAATCTCTACTTACTACACCAAAATGCAGAAACTATGGGATGAATTAACTGCCATTGATCCTCCAGTCAGTTGCTCGTGTGGTAAGTGCATCTGCAATGTCAACAAACTAAATGGTGCACAACTAGACAGAAAACAACTTATACAATTCCTTACTGGCTTGAACAATACTTATGAAATTCTTTGAGGCCAGATTCTTTTAATGGATCCTTTACCAACTATGAGCCGCACCTATGCGTTACTTCTGCAAGTTGAGAAACAGAAGGAGTTACAATTCAAAACTCTAGAATTTGCTAATCAAAATGTAGCTGCGATTGAAGTCAAAAGATCTAATCAGACTAGAATGATGGGAGACAAGAATAAATAAATAATGGACAAAGGGAACGTTATATGTGATTTTTGCAAGCGTAAAGGCCACACAAGAGATACCTGCTTTAAACTCCATGGAGTTTCTTTCTGGTAAAAAGATATGCAAGAGCAGCGGAGAAATATTGTAGGTGTTGTTTCTGAAATCACACACAACAATCTGACGGATAAAAAAGGTAAAGACACTGCAGGAAATTTGGCAGCTCTTGTTCGCACTGAACTGCAGAAGCTTCTTAGGAAGACACCTGATACTCCAGTTGATTTCACCAATCTTGCAATCGAATTTGCAGGTAATATCGCTCCATATTATATTGCATTAGATACTTCTTCTTGGCTATTTGATAGTGGTGCATCCTACCATATATGTGTTAATTCTCCCTGCATCCAATTTCCATCAAGCCTAAGATATTCCTTCCTAACGGAACCTCTTATACAATGACTCATTCTGGAACTGTTGTTTTGTCCCCTCACCTTACCCTACACAATGTATACTATATTCTCTCATTCAAATTCATTCCCTCATTCAAATTCAATCTCATCTCTGTCAGCACATTAGTGAATGCTACTTCCTGCAAGCTCACTTTCACGCCATCTATGTGTCTATTGCAGGACTTGACATCTAGCCAACCTCTTGGAGTTGGACATCGTCTTGGCAACCTCTATATCCTTGGACCAGCAACACCTCATTTGAATAAAAAAGACATGTCTATTCCTGGTATTGCAGCAACCATCTCTGCTTCATCAGAAGCATGGTTGTGGCATCGAAGGATGGGTCATACCTCCCACGAAGTTTTGAAACGTCTTTCTCTACTTGTAATTGATGCTAGCTTTCCTTGTGATGCTTGCCATAAATCTAAGCAGCATAGACTGCCATTTTATAAAAGTGCGTCTGCCTCTAATACCTGTTTTGATCTTTTACATGTCGATTTATGGGGACCATACAAATTTGCATCTTTGACTGGTTGCCATTACTTCCTTACCATTGTTAATAATTCTCTCGTGTAACTTGGACCATTCTACTCACAACCAAACAACAAGTCTACCTTGCCATAGAACACTTTGTCCTCAATATCCAAAAGCAATATGGTGTCACTGTCAAAACTATTCGTTCTGATAATGGTAGTGAGTTTGTGAAAAAACAGTGCACCCACCTATTCCACAAATTTGGCATAAACCATCAGTGATCTTGTCCTTATAGTCCTCAACAAAACGGCAGAGCTGAGATCAAACACAAATATTTGCTTCAAATCACCCAAGCACTCTTATTCCAAGCAAACATGCCAAACCTATTTTGGGGGGAAGCCTTACTCATGGCCACTCATATCTTTAATCGATTACCCTCTGCCATCTTGAGGTGGTGCACACCCTTTGAGAAACTTCATAATCACACTCCCACTCTCTCATATATCCATACATTTGGTTGTTTATGCTACTATGTTGATCTTAGTTCCAGCAGATCCAAAGTTGACTCTAGATCCAAAAGATGTTTGTTCTTGGGATATCAACTTGGCCACAAGGGGTTTAAAGTGTTTGATCTTGATAAGTAAGAGTGCTTTGTTTCCAGAGATGTCCAATTTTATGAAACCATTTTCCTATATTCCAGTTCATCCTCTCCATCACTTTCCCAGCCAGTCTCTGCTTTCCCTCACATCTCTCTTGCCTCAATCACCACCCCTACCCCTGTTCCCCTTTCATTAGATCCTATACACTTTTCATCCTTCACATATGAGTCTAGCCTCCCTTATCCTGTTTCACCATCTTCTCCGACCATTGATACTCTACCTGACATTGCTCTTTTTGATACTGCCACTAATGATACCTCTGCTCCCTCCTTAGAATCCGCTTCAGCTCCCCCACTTTCCAAAGGAGAATCTTTTCACCATCCTCGTCTTCGCCAAAAACCCTCTTGGCATAAGGATTATGTCTTCTCATCCCCCTTAGCACATATATGGAATCATGCATGTAATATCTCATGTCAAGAACCAATGTCTTTTGCACAGACTATGAAGGATTCTATCTGGAAGGCTGCTATTGCTGATGAACTGCATGATCTGGACTCGAATGGCACTTGGGAGCTGACCACTTTGCCTTCTGAAATCACACCAATTGCTAGCAAGTGGATTTTTCGCATTAAGCGCAATTTTGATGGCTCTATTCACAAATATAAAGCTCGCTTGGTTGCCAAGGGATTCCTCCTCCAAATTCTGGGTCGTAATTTCAAGGAATCGTATGCACCTATTGCTAAAGTTGTGATTGTGTGCTTGTTACTTGCCATAGTTGCGTCAAAGAATTAGGCAGTTTATCTACTTGACGTCAACAACGCTTTATTTCATGGCCATATTGAGGAAGATCTATACATGGTTCCTCCAACAGGCAGCAGTATCCCTCCAGGTCAGGTCTGTAAGCTTAAAAATTCTATTTACGGTCTTCGCCAGGCATCCCGCCAATGGTATACAGACATTTCAGACAAGATTCTTCACTTTGGCTTTCAAAAGTCCACTCATGACAACTGTCTCTTCTTTATGGCATCCTTCTCTGACTACACTTCTTTATTAGTCTATGTGGATGATGTCTTAATATGGAATGATCTCTCCACCATTGTTCAAGTTAAAGCCTATCTTGACAAGGAATTCACGATCAAAGACATTGGTTGTGTAGATTTCTTTCTTGGCATTCAGATTGACTCTACCTTCTCTGGTCTTTATATCTCGCAACATAGATTTATTGAGGATATATTGGCTGATGTAGGTCCGAGTGAAGCACTTCCCTGTTCCACTCCTTTCGCCTCTGGTTGTAAGTTCCAACAAGAAGGGACTCTCTTTGACAAGCCTACTTTATATCGTTGTGTAGTTGGGAGGTTATTATACCTCACTATAACTCGGCCCGATATATCCTTTGCTGTTCAGCAACTATCTCAGTTCATGTCCTGTTCGACAGTCTATCACCGGAAGGTTGTTCAATATGTGTTCCACTATCTTCATGGCACCAAACACCTCAAACTTTTCTTCCCCTCCCAATCTAATATTACGCTCACTGCCTTCATGGGTGCAGATTGGGGTTGTTGTTTAGACTCTCGCAAATCTCTCACTAGTTTTGGTATTTTTCTTAGTTAATCTCTAATATCATGGAAGACGAAGAAGCAACCTACCGTCTCCCGTTTATCTGACGAAGCTGAATATCGGACCTTAGCCTCAACTATCTCATAGATTCTATAGAGCACCTATCTTTTACGTGATTTTCAGATTTCCATTCCTCAGCCCATATCTATCCTCAGTGACAACCAGTCCACCACAGAGATAGTGAAGAATCTAGTTCATCATGAACGCACTAAGCACATCGACATAGATTGTCACTTCATCCAACATCACCATGCCAGTGGAGTCATTAATCTTGTCTATGTGCCTTCCTCTCAGCAGCTTGCAGATATGTTTACCAAATCTGTATCTTTCACGGTCATGTGTTTCTTTATTTGCAAGCTTAACTTGCTTCGTGCGGCAGTTCAGCTTGAGGAGGGGGTGATGAGCAGCTTGGACCACAAGGTTGCTGATGTGTATATAGTTGGTTACAAGTTTTTTTGTACAATACATTCTTTTTTTTTTGAAATTTCTGGATCAACCCTGTATATATATATATATATCTCTGATATTCCTTTGTTCTGGATTTCTTTCTTCTCTTTGTTCATCAGATACGTCGTTTACTTCATGAGCATTGAGTGAATATAGCCTAAACACTTGAGGGTGAGAGCTTTACGTTGTATACATTCCACATTTGGTGAGGTTAATTGGTTCTTACATGCTTTGAATTTGACATAGTTGATGACACGGCTGGGTGACTTTTGCGCTAGTGAGTATCTCAATTTTTGGTTTGGATATATGCTTGAGGACAAACATGGAATAGGTGTGGCAAGTTGATATGTGCTATATTAGATAAATATTTTGTTATATTCTGGACGATTTTCAGTGCGAATTGCGTATACATGCTCCTAATAATGTGTTTTTGGGTTGTTTACTAGGCATTGCGGAGTTGGCAATTTTTGGGCATATTTAAGAGAAAAAGCAAAATGCACGAAGGCCTTAGGCGTGATCACACAGCACAATATGGAAAATCTTGAAATTTACAAAAAGACCTTATAGGGTAAATTGACAATATAAAGATATTTTGGTATTTAATTGCAAAGGAGATCTAATTACAAAGAAGATCATGGGATAAAGAATTAAGAAACACGATTTGCAATTGAAAAAGAGGGAGAAAAACATTACCACGTTCTTCACCACGACATCACTTCTGGAGAAGGGAGAAAAAAAGAGCACGACAGAATACAAAGATTTCAGAGAAGCAACGCATACAAGATTTCCGGGCATTTCTTTCTTCATTTTTAAAATTGGTTTGTTGTCGATTTCCAAAATGAAGTCTTGATGAAATTCTTATTTCGCTTTGTGTTTTCGGTTTTAATGGATGGTGAATAATGTATTTTCTAGCTTATGTATGAATTAAAGTTTAGAATATGAATTTGTGAGACTTGGTTTTGATTTTAATTTGATGTTTATTGGTATTTGATATTTTTAAAATCTCTGCTTTGTTGGATTAGAAATCTTAAATTGCTATTTGTGGCCACGTATTAGTTTGAGATTTCATAGCTATATTGAAGATTGACACTTGTAATTGTGTAATCTTTCAATTGGAGTAGCAACCTAGAGGAAGAATACTCTAATGATGAATTAAAATCAATTTTGAACAAATCATCGTAGGAATTTTGTTAAATTGATTATAATTATTCTCTAGAGTATTTTCTCTCTAGGTTGGTACACAAATTGGAAGATTACACAATTACGGATGCCAATCTTCAATATAGTTATAAAATCTCAAATCAATACGTGTACAATAATCAATTTATGATTTTTAAACTCGTAAATTAGAAAAATTAAAAATACCTAACATCGATGAACACCAAATTCAACCAAAACCAAGTCTCACAAGTTCAATCTCAAATATCAATTGACACCTACGCTAGAAATGAAATTATTCGCAATCCATAGAAATTGAAAATATAAAACAAATCAAAGTATGTCTTCTATTGTTTATCTTTATTGTTACTTAAACCAAATTAAAATGCAACTACAGATGAACAATATTAGTTTAACAATTAATCTTTAATTTAATTTAAATATCTAACCATAATGCCCAATTAAATTAAAAAATTATAAATTAAAATATGAAATATGAAATCACATAATACGTGGGTTCTTTTGTAAAAAAAAAATTCAGACATTTCTTTTAAAAAATTAATATATTACACATATTTATTTATTCTATATCACATACACAATTTTCTATACCTCACATGAAAAAAAATCTCTTCAAACCAAAACACAACAAGCAAACCATATAAAACAATGAAACATTATAGAATCAAACAAAGTCGAATATCTCAAACCAATACCAATTTATTTTTCGACATGGTGGAACTTCTTGGTGAAAGTAATTTGCGAGTACGCAATTGCATGTATGTGCAAGACTCGTTGGAATTCCACTGGACGTGCCAAACTAATCTCCTCAATAACGTATTCGGACTTGTTTCTCAGCGAAAAATTAGAACACAACAGATCCAAGATGGAAGCTATCACGATAAACAACTTTGGAATACGATAAAAACAAATAAAAACTAGATTGAACAGATGGAATATTAAATAAATCTGAAACTTGGATTTAGTTTGAACTGAAAATTAAGAGGCTGAATTGCATGAAGAAAAAATTGTAATTAAAGCAAAACAGTAGCGAAAAAAAAAAAAGAAAATAAAAGAAAAACAGAGAAAAACAAATTGAAAGAAACTGAAATTTGGTTTAGTGGTTCTGGACGCTCTCCTCTTCTCTCTCCTTCATTTTATTTTTTTTTATACACTTTTATCCCACTTTTTTTAACCTCTCAACTTTCATTATTCCATTACTTGATATGATAAATAACTTTTTTTCATTTTCTTCGTTCATCCACTTGCAAACATGATTAATATTCTATATCACTCGAGTTGGGCTTGCATATGGGGCTCCTCTAATTCTGCTTTGGGCCACTACTTATTTTTTCATCTTTTGGGCTTTCAATCAAATATTGTTTGGTGTATAACATATATCTCAACAAAAATATTTGGACAAGACTTTGAAGCCCAATATTTTTGTATGAAATTATGGAGGTACCTTGGCTCAAGTTTCCTATGGCATTTGCATTATGGTAGCTTTTTCCTGTTATTGGCGGCTAATAAAAGCTAGTTATTGCATTTTGCATAACTCTTCGAGTCTTGGCGGATGCATGGATCTAGTTATTCTATTTTTGCATAGCTTCTCTTTGATCTTTGGCAGCAACTCCATCCCGATACTCATTCTTTTCTGATATCAACAAAAAACTGATCCGGGTTATCCTAAGATCATATTTATCCCTATATAGCTCTCTCTAAGTCTCAATCATTGGCTAGAATGTCGAGATTACCCTCCGAAGTTCCATCATTATCAAGGACTCTGATGATGGGTTTGTCTTCCGGAATATAAACTGCCAGGTCCTCCAAAGTGGGTCGTTGTGTTGGGACAATTTTGTTGTCTAGAACTACCCATTTTGTCCTCCACTTCTGACGCGTTTGGAGCTGGTGCCACAAATTTTTTTTGTCCAGTGTATTTATGCCTATGTTTGCCTAAGTGTGTCCTATTGGAGCTACCAATCTTGTTGTTCCAATTTCTCCCAATCGAACCTGGTTGTCTGATGTTGATGTTGTTTCCTCCACCTTTGCATTCTAATGAGAGGCTTGGTCTTCTTTGGCCTCCGATTGCTGGTCCAATTTCCATCCTCAGAGGGTTGTTTGACGCTATATAAAATGAGAAGTGATAACTACTTGGTCTACCAAAGTCATCTGTCATATCCTTCCGTCCTTCTTGAAATTAACATCTGACATTGTGTTATTGCAAGAGAGGTGATCCCACACCGAACTCTTACATGGGGGTTTGATGGACTTTCCGAGTCTCTCGAACACTCCTTTTGTATGAATAGAATTCATGGATTTAACTCCAGAGCTGTTAGATTGTCTACTGGATCTGATAAGGTGGACTCCAACATCGTTAAACATCATGGGAGAAGGCTTTCATCTATGGTTTCTCAGCCATCCGAAGACATCCCTCCTTGATGGCTTTTTGAACTGTGTTTCTGAAGGTGATACAACTGTCCACTTGGTGCTCATAAAGGCTGTGCCACTTGTAGTAAGTTTTTATGCTCAACATCTCACCGCAAAACATCTTGTGGCCATCTTTCAGCCGGAGTTGATTATCCTTTAAATGATCATCAGATATTTGCTCTATTTTTTTCAATATCGAATGCGTATTGCACTTTCGAGTACGCCTATTCACATCGAGGCGGTTTCGGAGCTAGGAAAGTGTATGCTTTGCCTTGCGTTATCTTAGCCATAAACGTATCATCTAGGTCCTCCTCCTTACTGTTGCCGTCTTTGAGGAGTTGTTCCGCCTTGACAGCCTTAGAAGTGAGCTGCTGAAACTTCTGATATTCTCGAAGGGCTAATTTCTTCTGGAGCTAGTGATTTATATTGTCGATTGCCATGTTCACCACTTGGCAGCGACCCTCGGCTCTCTAAAAGATTTTGAAGAATTTTTCCACTGATTCTTTGTTTTTCTGGAGTAAATTGGTAAGGTCATGCCCTTCATGCGTCGGGAGATCCCTGTGCCGCTACCATGCTCTCTTTGGTATGAAATTTGGTAAGAGGCATGTGAGGAGTTACTCAATTGAACAATGAGTTTGTATACCATTGTGATGAAAACAGAGCATCTCTTGAGTTTTTTGCAACTCTGGAGATTGGAGGTGGCTCTAGAGGGGCTTTCCCAGATTCTTCCACCTTTGTGGCTTCGGGCAAGGAGGTTTCATGTCCGATATCCTTGCCTAATATGGTCACGTGATTATATCAGAGTGGGGTGGATGACGAATCCGCCGTGGCTTCTTGTGACATCCTCACGGGAAGTCGAATCCAAGATGTTTGGGGCTAATGATTGTCGAGTTCCCTTTACGAGCTTCCTCTTCCTTCATCCACGTGATCTTATTGTGAATGGTGGGCTTCAGGATGTTTGCAAGATATCGGAAAAGTTGCAATGCCGATTCATGGAGTGATGCTTGAATCTATCTCCGGATTTGGTCATGAAGGACACTCGTCTACAACGTGACCAACCTATATTCTTGTTCGGACGTTGTGGATAACTCGCTGCGCTCAGCTCTTCAGCAGCAGGTTACCCTGATGTTTCTCCGACGATCCCTTTATTTTTTAACATGGTGGAACTTCTTGGTGAAAGTAATTTGTCATTAATCAATTGCATGTATGCGCAAGAGTTACAAATATGTTGTCGTTAAACATTGACGTTGATGGCCAACTCCGTTTAGGCCTGTTGGTATCAATACAAAAAGGATTTCCCAAGCTCCTCAAGAAAGTATCCGGGCTTGACTCGTGGTGAAAAATCATAATGCAACAAATCCAAGATGGAAGCTATTACAATAAACAACTTTGGAACCGAACTAACATGATAAAAACAAATAAAAATTAGATTGAACAGATGGAATATTATGTAAAACAACTCTGAAACTTGATTTAATTTGAATTGAAAATTAGGAGGCTGAATTGTAGGAACAACAATATGAAATTAAAGCAATGTTGTCAAGAAAAGCAAAAATAAAAAAAAAAAAAAAAAAAAACAAAGAAAAAATAATGAAAGAAGCTGGAATTTGGTGTGTTCTTCTGGACGTTCTCCTCTTCTCTTTCCTTTATCTTTATTTATATATTTGTGTTTCATTTTTTTCTTAACTTCTCACTTCTCTGTTCTTCCATTACTTGATATGGTTACCAATTTCTTTCTACATTCTTTATTCATCCACTTGCAAAGGTGATCAATATTCAGTTGTTGACTACATCACTCGAACTAGGCTTGCATTATTGGGCTACCCTTGTCCTGTGTTGGGCCACTACTCATCTTCCATATTAAAACCTTCAATCAAATATTTTCAGTGTAAAAAAATACGATTATTTCAAATAGAAAAAAAATGTATATGTTTTGCTAAAATGCCCCCATCTTAAATATTTTATATATGTTGTTCTTTTCTTTTTTTTTTTAATTTTTCTTTCCCTTCGTTTTTTTTTTCTTTTTTCTTTTTTTTTTTTCATCTTGATGATGTCCCTTTATTTTTTTTCTTTCTTCATCTTGATGATGGCACGCCATTGTATTAAGAGAAATAAAAAAATAACAATATCGTATCGATAGAAGTACATCGGTATCTTGCACCCCAGAAATCGAATGCAGATTCCGTCACTGTTTGTGATAATGATGTTATTTACATGTATCTTAATTTAATTTAATTGTGATAGTATATTCTTTTAATTTAATTGAAGTTAATTTGTAGTATTAATAATATAATTTTAACAAAATATTTTGTTAAGATATTTTTTTTCTAAAGCTCCTAAATGTTTCAATTCAATTATTGAAAATATTTAGAGCAAAAGATATGAATGAAAATGATAATGTAAAGAACAAAAGAGTACAATCATGAGTTAATATTTAAGATGATGATATTATTCCATATTTTATTAACGACAATTCATTTTATGAATAGAGTCCTCTATTCGGTAGTGATCAAAGTAGTTTGTTTTTATATAAGTGTACTAAAATCCTCTCTTATTTTTTATTTGTATAAGAACTTTTGTTTGTCATTTCTTTTGTAAATTTCTATCTTTTTTTAATAAATATTTAGTCTTTTTTTTTTAAAAAAAAAAATATTTTAATTACTTTATTTTTTAGTTTTAAATTAAATTTTTTATACTATTTCTTTTAAGCCTCCAAGTCCTTCAACGGAATAATTTTGGTTCCGCCACTGGTAACATCTAAGTGCGCGAGACCATTGTTGATCTGCTTAGTTGTGAGCTGGATATAACACCGATTAAAAAAATATATATAAAAATAGTAAAGATATTAGTAAAACAATGTAAGTAATAATTAATTAGACATATGGGTTTGTCTATCGGGATCCTAGAAACGTTCGCTGAAGCTTCGTTGTAAATTCATCAAGTACCAATAGAGTAAAGAATCAAGCTTAAGTGAGCAAGTGTGGTCACACCCATTCCTCCAAATCGCATAGCAATTATTAATATATTATTCGCTGATACACTATCATCATTGCACTCATTTCCTCTTAGGTGATCTAACCACTTAGGAATGTACTGTTCAGACATAAACACCTTGTTCCATCATTCTCGTTATACATATATTTTATCATTTCTTTAATTAAATTTAATTTTCAATCTATTATTTTGGCTCTTTCGATTGCATTAACTCATTGCACTTATTCTAATTAAATATAGAATATATACATATTTTCTGAATTCGACCTGACACTTACCTGTTAAAGATATTTTTTTATGTTAATGAATTTTTCGGAATTACTATACAAACACACATAACATTATTTTTATTTTATAAATTTATCATTTACTTTTTTTATCTAAAAATATTTAAAATCGCTAGAAAACTCAGTTGATTAATCAATTTAGAAAATATGCACGGTTCTTCACTTGAATTTTGGTTTACTCAATTTTGTTTATTTTAAGATTTAAAAAAAAAATACATTTATTATATATTAATATCAAGATTCTTTATAAAAATATATTGTATTATTCTTTCATACTAACATCACATATAATTTATTTTTTAAACAAAAAATAAAAGTAGATAAATCATTAAAATACACCCATAATTTTTTGTATTTTCTTCCTATTTTTCTATTTATTAATTTAGAATATATTTATCCATTTATTTTTCATTGATACATTATCACTTAATTTACTAAAAAGTAAAATTTATAAACACCATTATACACAAAACAAAACACTCTTATTTTTCTTTAACATTATTAAATTTAATATCACAATTCTATAAAATTGTTATATCTAAAAAATTATTTTTAGTTAAAATACAAAACAATAATATTTTATTGAATGTGACTATTTAATTGAATAGAAATAATTAATTTAGGGTGTTTTTACTTTCTTATACTTAGATTAAACATGAAAATTATGTCAATATATAATTAATTTTTTTTTATGAGTAAATAAAATATATTATTATTTAGATTATGTGAATATATATATATGTATATTGATTTTTTTGGTAATATTCATTGCTAATTTGTATTATTAAAAAATGTTGAGTGAAAATTTTTCAAATAAAAAATAAATGTGTTTATTTTGTGTTTTGGTTTGAAATAATTTTTTTTTTGTGTGTGTAAAGTATAAAAAATTGTGCAAATAAAATGAAAACAACTAGTGTGTAGTATATTATCTTTAGGGAAAATGTGTAGAAATTTTTTTACAAAATAAACAAATCCATTGTTTCTAGTTCCTTCTATTTATTTTAAAGGAAAAATGAAGGATAAAAATCAAATTTTATTTTAAAACGGTTATCTATGCATTTTTTTTTTTTGTTTTGATACATTTTAATTATTTAAAAAGAATTAATTTTTACATAAAGCATTATATTCAACTATTATTTCAATAAAAAACAACAACAATCAAATGACAATTTGTAAGTTCAATTAAGTAATGGGCCCGGGCCGATCCAGCCCGATGTAATTGGGCCGTAGAAGATGATTCTAGAATCTGCGGAATGAAATGAAATGCGTGTTGACGTGGTGGGCACGGGTTCTCCTTCTTTCATCCCCTCCTGCAATCTCCCAAGCGATCTCAAATTCCGGCGAAACCCTAATTCCCAAATGAAGAGGGCTTCCGACGATGTTCTCGACAAGATCGACGGTCCTAAGAAGCCAGTATTCCTCACCAAGGAGGAGCGTCAGAAGCTCGCTCTCCAACGCCGCCAGGAAGAAGTAGACCAGCAGAGGCGCCGCGCCGAGCTTCTTCTCCAAGCCAACAACGGCGGCCATGATTCCAAGCCTGCATCCTCGGCCGACAGAGATCGCGACCGCGACAGAGATCGAGAGAGAGACCGCGACCGCGACCGTGACCGCGACCGCGACAGTGACCGTCGGAACCGAGAAAGGGAGCGCGAGCGGGAAAGAGAACGCGAACGGGAACGCGAGCGCGAGCGCGATTCGGAGCGTCGGAACCGTGAGAAAGAGCGCGATGATGAGCAGAAGGCACGGGAGCGTGCTCGTCTGGAGAAATTAGCAGAGAGGGAGCGTGAAATTGAACTGGCTGCCATAAAGGAACAGTACTTAGGTTCGAAAAAACCTAAGAAAAGGGTAATTAAGCCTAGTGAGAAGTTCCGATTCTCGTTCGATTGGGAGAACACGGAGGACACCTCTCGGGACATGAATTCCCTCTACCAAAACCCTCACGAAGCTCGACCTCTCTTCGGCCGTGGCTTCCGCGCCGGGATGGACCGGAGGGAGCAGAAAAAGCTTGCAGCGAAGAACGAGAAGGAGCTGAGGGACGAGATTCGCAAGAAGGAAGGCGTTGAGGAGACTCGTGAGGAAGCTGCTGCTCAGAAGAAGAAGGAACTGGCTGCAGATTTGTATGATACCTTTGATATGAGGGTGGATCGCCATTGGTCTGATAAGAAGCTTGAGGAGATGACCGAGAGAGACTGGAGAATTTTCCGGGAAGATTTCAACATTTCCTACAAGGGTTCGAGGATTCCTCGGCCTATGAGGGGCTGGACGGAGAGCAAGTTGAGTCCGGAGTTGCTGAAAGCGGTGGAAAGGGCAGGATACAAGACTCCATCTCCCATTCAAATGGCTGCCATTCCGCTTGGCCTGCAGCAGCGTGATGTGATCGGCATTGCTGAGACAGGTTCAGGGAAGACGGCTGCTTTTGTTCTGCCTATGTTGACGTATATCACTAGACTTCCACCCATCAGCGAGGAGAATGAAGCGGAGGGACCTTATGCTGTTGTGATGGCGCCGACGAGAGAATTGGCTCAGCAGATTGAGGACGAGACTGTAAAATTTGCACATTATTTGGGGATAAAAGTGGTTTCGATTGTGGGTGGTCAATCGATAGAGGAGCAGGGGTTTAGGATTAGGCAGGGATGTGAGGTTGTGATAGCCACTCCCGGACGTCTTCTTGATTGTTTGGAAAGGCGGTATGCAGTTCTGAACCAGTGCAATTATGTTGTTCTTGATGAGGCTGATCGTATGATTGACATGGGTTTTGAACCGCAAGTAGTAGGCGTATTGGATGCCATGCCTTCGAGTAACTTGAAACCCGAGAACGAAGACGAAGAGCTTGATGAGAAAAGGATTTACCGAACCACTTATATGTTCAGCGCTACGATGCCGCCTGCGGTAGAGCGGCTCGCTCGCAAGTACTTGAGAAATCCTGTTGTAGTCAACATTGGTACCGCTGGGAAGGCGACTGACCTCATCACCCAACATGTCATGATGATGAAGGAGAACGACAAGATGGACAGATTGAAAAGATTGCTTGATGATCTTGGAGATAAGACGGCCATCGTGTTTGTGAACACAAAGAAGGTTGCGGACAACGTTGCTAAAACATTGGACAAGGAGGGATATCGGGTGACCACATTGCATGGTGGCAAGTCCCAAGAACAGAGAGAAATAAGCCTCGAAGGATTTAGGACCAAAAGATATAATGTTTTGGTTGCTACTGATGTAGCTGGACGTGGTATCGATATACCGGATGTGGCCCATGTCATAAACTATGATATGCCCGGAAATATTGAAGCTTACACTCACCGTATTGGAAGAACAGGTCGTGCTGGGAAGACTGGTGTGGCAACGACATTCCTGACTCTGCATGATACAGAAGTTTTCTATGATCTGAAGCAAATGCTTCTTCAAAGCAACAGCCCTGTTCCTCCTGAGCTTGCGAGGCACGAGGCGTCTAAGTTTAAGCCGGGGTCGATTCCTGATAGACCACCCAGGCGTAACGACACAGTGTTTGCTCATTGACGGACAAGCATCCTATCCTATGGCATGGCAGGTATAGGAAGGGAGTGTTATGTATAATCAATCAGTTGATGCCTTTTGAGCTTGCATCAATGAGTTTATGAATGATTTCTAACTCGACCTGAATACCATCAAGATGTTTTAACTATCATTAATTATATGTTTTCGAGTTTATGATTAAATTAGTCTCTCTCTCTCTCTTTTGTTTTGTGTTTGTGTTTTGTTCTACACAAAGACTAGACTAGACTAGACTTCCGAGGAGGCTAAGTAAGTAGTAAGTTTGAAGTTTGAAGTTTGGATGGGATTCAATGCGGTTAGTTAGTTGTAGTTGTACTTAGTCTTCCTCAATGTGTGTTTTTCTTATTTTAAGAAAGCCTCTCCTCTCCTCTCCTCTCCTCTGCTTGGTGGTTTAAGAATTAGCAAGATTTTGATATGTTGCTGCTGGTGTTTGTGGTTTATGTGTAGTAGTGTATTGGATTTAAAATATGGAATTATACATTGGCTTATGGGATTGATGTCTATTTGTTACTTTTATGGCTGATTAGGGGATTGATGTCTATTTGTTACTTTTATGGCTGATTAGGGGATATTGATTATTAGAGTGATATAATCTGATGTTATATATAACACTTTCCTGAAGCGGGGCTGCTCCGGTGCCGGTCAAATTTGATAAAAACTTCTCTTTCAACATGTTTAAATTAATAATTTTTGAATTATATTTTTTTTCGTTATTATAGTCTTTTTTTTCTTTCTAAGTTAACTTATATCCTGAATTAGCGTATTAGTTTTAGTAATTGTGATATCATTATTCAATACAAATATCTTTATTTTATTATATTTTTATCATTATATTATCATTTTCATATTAAAAAAATTATACTATTTTTATCTATTAGTTATAATTAAAATATTGCTATTTTTAAAAATTTTATGCGAAAAGTAATTAATTATATATATTAACACAGGACAAAAATGATTTTTACAATTTTCAAGAAAATACTACTTCATCCATCAAGTGACAAATAAATATTTTAATCCGGACACAAAGTACATATTTCCTTATATAGTAATTATAGTTTATGCTCACGCCTGTATCAATACAAATTTACATCACCTACATAAATTTTATACATTATTTAACTTAATACACAAAAATTACACATTAATTAAATCATTAATCATTTACAAATAAATTTACACACAAAATTAAATCAAATTACACACAAAATTAAACTCAAATAAAACGAACTCACCCAATTTTTTTCTCGATTCATCTTCTCTCTTTTCGACACTCCTAGGGTTTTTCTTCTTAGGGTGTGTTTGTTTGAAGGATTTTGAAGGATTTCTACTATTCATCCAATTTTTTCCCCCCAAAAACATCACATCAAACACCCATTTTTCATTTTTTATATTATACTAAAAATCAATTTTACATTCAAAACATCACATCAAACCCTATTTATATCACATCATATAACTATTCAAATTCAAAATTTTTACTATTCAAATCCCAATCCAAAATCCAAACCCCCAAACAAACACACCCTTATTAGATCTCTTCATTGTTTGTTCTTCCTTCACCGTCGAGTCTCAATGGCCAATAACGGTGTCAATGTGCTGGAGCTAAGCACGGTGGTGAAATTCTTAGTATTGTTATGCCCTTTACAGCTCCGGATTTGTGTTTGGAAGTTACCTATCATTGTCTGATTCAGATCTTTATAGATCCATTGTTTCGGAGATCTCTATGACCTTCGAGGGTGAGTTTGTGCCTGATTTAGATGATATAGGTTTTGATCTTTACAAATCCATGGTTCCGAAGACTTTCGAGACCTTCAACGGTAAGTTCGCCTAACTCTGGTGATTTCAAAAGCGAACCTATTTTTTTCTTATATTTTTATCTATGATTAACTTTTTGTAAACCATTTCTTTTTATAGCTTCGTATTTACTATTGTCTGAGGTGCCGGAATCTCCTAATATTTTTTACGGGATGGTTGTGCCGGATTCAGATGATGAGTATATCTCTGTTGCTCCGGTGGGCATAAGCCCTAAAAGGGATGGTGGAGACTCTCTTTCCGGAGGTAACTCTGTTGTTGTCCGTGAAGTGGTCCTTGAGTTCTTGAGGATTTATTGTCCTATTGCCATGCCATTGCCTGAGTTTTCTAAAGTATACATTATGTTGCTTTATTTTATTAGAATTTTACGGGGCAATTTGCATTTTGCGGGTTAAAATAAGAAATTTCTAAGCAGTTTTTGCTATGTAATCTAGGTTTTTTTCTTTTTTATGTTTGTGTAATGCATATGTGCATTAAAATTGATACACACATAACTCACTCGATGATGATTATAATTCTAGAGTGCGCTGTTACTTCTTTTAGTGTGTGAGTAATGCATATTGTTCATGGAGGCTTACTAAATAAGTAACGCAATCGCATGTGCATTCAAACATTTGCACACTCTGCCCCTACTCGATGAAGATTATTATCGAAGAGAGTAGTTTAAATATATTTTTGAGAGTGAGTTGACAACACTCTATGATGACAAACATTGGTTTTGCATACTTATATATTGTCCATCAAACAAAAAATACATTATGTGATACAAATCATGGTGGTTGAAACACCAAACTTATGTTGAATCCGACACTGTTTGCTGCTAGCCTGAAATCGGGATCATCGTTGTTGATGTGAGGATTTCCGTTATCTTGTTGAATGGTAATGTTCTTATCCCTATCGATAGACCATTTTTCCTTTATTGTTGGGATCACCTATAATAACATCATCGATGAGGATTATTTTTGTAATTCTTATATAGGAGACTTATACAGGTGATCATTAACCGATGATGATATGTTTCTGAGGGCTAAGGAAGTTGAGTCACATTAATACTAGGTGCAGTAACATATCTTATTTATTAGAAGCTCTTTGGTGACTTTCTTAGTGATGGATCCGGTGCTAGGTTGTAACTGTAAGTCTCCTTTGTGAGATTGAACCATTTCTCATCTATACACAATTTGTGACATGTTTCTAAACTTGGCTACTTTCAAGTCATTATTAATCTCCAATTATTTGAGGCTAAACTCTAACATCTTTATCTTGTTCTTCTCACTTAAAGAAGGTTTGATAGCATTGGTGTGTGGCCTGATCAGTCCCGCCTTTGCCCAGTACCCGACGGTACTCTTACTTATATGCATTTCTTTTGCTATGTTTCTATAAGTCCCTCTTTTGTGTACGAGAATGTTTTGCAAAGTGGTTTTATCAAATGACTTCTTTTTAACATGACATTGGACTCTTTTCTTACTACACAAAGAAGTAGTCTGACCTGATCGCAATTGTTCTTGAGCTTTCATTGTAGATGTAAATTGTATTTTTATTAGAGGGAGAAAAATGATGTGACTTGGTTATGATTGTCTTAGATTTTTGGAGGAAAATTTAATCTGATATGTATTCTTGTTGTTTCATGCAGAGTTTTACAATTACTTGCAAAATTTTTTAATTTCAGTTATTCTATTTTATGTTTAAGTATTACAAATTTCATCCTCCCAACCCACTGATTAATCGCGATGCCTATTGATTTTTACGTTATCGTAATTAATAACAATGTTTACAGATTTCTCCTTCTCACTGCAAACTGTTTTTGGTGGTTGATTTCGGGTGATTTTCTTTTCAACCACTGACTTTGTAATGGATCACTTACGAAATGTAGTTACAGTTTGGTTTGTGGTTTAATTTGTTTGTAATTTAAAAATTTTATTTGTAGCGGTTTAATGTCACGGAATTATTTCGCAAAACCAATGTATAATTAAAGTGTCTATTTTTAATTTTTGTATATTGCATGTGTTTAATAAATAGTTTATTTTAATGGTTGATATAGAGCTTTAATTATGTTCTACAATTTATTTAGTGGATGAAGAAAGAGAAATTAATACACAAGGATAAATATGTCAGTATATAAAAAACTATCATCAACTATTATTAAAGTACAATATTTCTTAATACCCATGCTAAAAGCAAATATTTACTTCTTACTTGCACAGTTATGTGATTGATGTTTTGAGCTTTAAAATACTTGAGTTTAATTTTGTGGGTGTGTTTGTTTGGAGTTTAAATTTTGAGTTGAGATTTGAATTGTAAAAATTTAAATTTAAATAATGTATAATGTGATATAAATAATTATTGATATAATTTTTTTAATATAATTTTTTTAACTGTAATTTAAAAAATGAATAACAAATATTTGATTTGATATTTTTTGAAAAATTTGTATGAATAGATTAAAAAATATTACTTCATACTCAAAGTATTTTTTTTTATCATTTTGTTTTCAAAGCATCATTTTTCTATTGTAATAAAAGTAATCATATATTAATACTAAAAATACCCTTTTAACTTTTACCTAAATGACAAGAATACCATTACACATACAATTATTTTATACATAAAAAGTCAAAGGGCAAAAATATCAAATTTTTTTACATAATTCCATTAATTAATAAAAAAAAAATATTATTTTTTTAGTCTATTATAAAATTCTAAATGGCTCATTTGAAGTTAGAGCTGTAAAACAAACAAACAGTTTGCGAATTTAGTTTGATTCGGCTCGTTTGAGCTTGTTAAGTTAAATGAGCCGAATACAAACATAAATTTTAGCTGGTTATGTTTACAAACGAGCTCGATCTTGTTTACAAACGTATTTATTAAAAAATTCAATTAGTAATTGTATATCTAATCGTGAATATAATTTTATAAATACAATATATTTAATTTATTATTTTAAAAAAATATAAATATAATTAAAAATTCTCTTAACGAGCCAAACACGGATAAGAAAAATTGCTAAACAAGCTGAACTCAAACAAAAATTTCAATTTGTATCTCTTAATAAACGAACATGAGCCGAGCTCAAGCCTTTAACGAGCCGAACTCAAATATGACAAGCTCAGCTCAGTTTGGCTCATTTACAACTCTATTCGAAGGAGGGAGTAATATTTATTGGTTAATGAAAGTATTTTATTGGTTAGTGAAAGTATACAAAATTATTTTAATGTTTTTTCATATGTATTTTATGTATATTATCTTTTGATAACATGGGAACGTACCGCCGCTATTCGTTGAGTGCGCTTTGGTAAATGAATTGTATGTAGAGTGGTATATTTATAATATATGTAAACATTAAAAATATTTTTATATTAGGGTGTGTTTACTTATATTATAACAGAAAAAAAATACTTTTGACTGAGATAAGAAGAAAATGTAAAATATATTTATTTTAAGTTGAAACAAAGTAAGTATAATCTATAAAAGGAAGAAAGAAAGAATTATATACACATATTTCGCAAAACTTTCGGGTTAGAGAAGGCACAGTGATTTACTTACCTCATTAGCCAAGGCAAAAAAAAAATAAAAAAATCTATCCAAATTAACATTTCAAATGGAGGTAGAATAGGATAAAAAATGTTCAGCGACTCAAATGCCCATTTTCCCACTCAATAAAGTTTATTTTATTTTCATACTCCTCGCCGTAGAAATCCTCCACACCACCACCAACAGACGGCTTCGATTCTATCTCGGTCATAGCAGACGATGACGACGATGGAGAATTCTCATTTATCTCCTTCAAAGCGTCGTCCACCAAAACACTGACATTATAAGTTGGCCGGCCGTTTGAGCTCACGGGAGCCACCAACACCACCACCGGCGGAGCGATGCCTTCTGTTGCGCGGACAATGTCCAACTCTTCGAAATCCTCATACAAGAATTATTCTGAGAAGAATTGAACACACAAACACCAGATTTAACAAATCAAGTACAAAAATCAATAATAAACTTAAAATCCCAAAAATATTTCCCACATCGCAGCTCCGGCAGCCAGAAATCACTCGTCTTGGCTGCAAAAAATTATTTTTTCTTCTTGTGCATTTGTGTTTGAAGAACATGGGTGAGCGAGAGGAAAAAAGAAAAAGAAAAAGAGAGAGAGCAATGACTTCAATAAGGCTTTGCCTGCACCAGGCTTCATTTCCGGTGAATCGATATTTTGGCTTGAAATTTCAAGCCATTGTGCGCTAAATTTTAGAAGCTGAACCAAAAAGCCTCTGCCTCAGAGAGAAAGGCTTCTGAAATGTGGCCATTGCGGTTGCTCATGGCTTCCCAGTCAAAAGCGAGGCCTTTTTGTCAAAGGTCAAAAAATTAAAATAAAAAAAACATAGAACAAGATATTTTTTAAGAAAATATTATCGAAAATTTCTTGAGAGTGGTTGGTGTAGTAGTGGTACCATCAGCTCCAAATTTTCTTCTTCTGCCTATTCTATTTCACCAAAACACTTCACTCCCCACAATAAACAAACATTGTCCAACCCATTGCAATAATTTTGCTTCTTACGGACTATTTTTTCGGTGGACTTCGATAGTTTCCGGTGAAAAAATAAATCCATAACTTACCTGGAGGACAACAACGAACGAGGAGAATGATAAGTCTATACCTATAATACCCCAGTTGGGCCGTTGTTTGGTTAAGTCTTGTGTGTGGATGAGCTGGTATTTGGTCATCTAAAGTTGATTAGAGGTTAAATGGATTGAATAGATTACTCATGTCAACAATGTGCACATTCTTTTCAGAAGTTCTATTGAAAAAATTCTAGAGTTAAGCATGCTTACACTAAAGTAATTTGAAGATGAGTGACCTTCTGGGAAGTTTTCTAGGGTGAGCTTGAGTGAGAACAAAGAGCGCTGGAAATAGTCAATATTGACCTGTGGGGGTAATCTATGATCCCGACATGCTCGGCTTTGCTTGGCTTGCGGGCTGGAATGTCACAGTTGATATCAGAGCCGACATGCGACAGCCTACAGTCATTGATCGAATTGTTGACTGGCCAAGCAGTTGATGGATCATTGGGGTGCAACGTTGACGTTGAATTCTTAAGTGGAGGAGGATGTAATACCCCTGGAGTTGGGTCGTTGCTTGGTCAACTCCTGTGTGTGGATGAACCGGTATTAGGCCATCCGAAGTTGATTAGAGGATAAATTAATTGAATAGATTACTGATGTAAATAATATGCACATTTCGTTTCGGAAGCCCTATTGAAATAACTCTAGAGTTAAGCTTCTCAGGGTGCGCGTGTGAGGACAAAAGAGATATGCTCGTTTTTGCATAGCTTGCGGGCTGGGATGTCACTGTTGGTATCAGAGTAGACCGAAGTGTTGACAGGCCTAGCAGTTGATGGATCCTTAGGGTAGTGTTGATGGGCCTAGCAGTTGATGGATCCTTAGGGTTCAACATGGATGTTGCATTCTTAAGTGGGGGATGATGTAATAACACCGGAGTTGGGCCATTGCTTGGTCAACTCCTGTGTGTGGATGAGCCGGAATTAGGCCATCCGAAATTTATTAGAAGTTAAATGGATTGAATAGACTACTCATGTCAACAATATGCACATTTTTTTTTCAAAAACCCTACTGAAAGAACTCTTAGAATTAAACGTGCTTGCCCTAGATGGGTGACATTTTGGAAAATATTCCACGGTGTGCGTAAGTGAAGGCAGAAACACACTTGAATGACTAGTGGTGACCTATAGGGCCAGTATGATCCCGACATACTTGGCTTTGCATGTCTTGCGGTCCGGAATGTCATAATACCACCAAAAAAGAATGTCAGAAAAAGAAAAAGCTACTTAGGCTATTTGTGGAGAAATCACCTATCGCCCGTGATGAAGAAAATATACTAGGAATTTTCTTCTCTTTTGTATTTGTTTGCTTGTTTAGCCTGAACATATAAGATAATAGAAGTTTTTTATCATTGATAACACATATTTGAATGAGTGAATATGATGTCTGAATTGTTATTATATATTGTGTGTTAAAATCAATTGTTATTATATATTGTGTTAAAATCAATTTAAGTATATATTTTGCGGACTATTATTATATTATACAATATTATTTCATATATTATATTTATATTATCTTAATATATATTTACACTATCAATTTCATATATTGATTAGGTGTTGATTAGCAATAGTCAACAATTTAATTAATGCTTTCACAAAAGAGTTGTGATATAGATTGTTGGTATTACTAAAGCTCCCTTAGTTGTAGGGGGTGAGCACGTTCGGAAAAATATGTGAAATCGTGAACTAAATTTGAATCGAAAATTTCGGTTAATAAAAAATATTTTCAATATTTACAAATAATTCGAACCTAACTAAATTTAAAAATACATTAGAAAATAATTAAAATTTCAATAAAATAAAAATATTTGTAAATAATCCAAACCAAACCAAACCAAATCGAATACTTCCTTCGTCCCACTCGAATGTACGTCTTTAGAGTTTTGTAGTAAATTAAGAAATAATAGTATTTTATTAGTTAGTAGAAGTGTGTAGGAGATTTTGATATTTTTGTTATTTAAATTTATGTATAAAGTAATTAATTGTATAATAGTATTACTACAAAAGAATAATATATTTGTAACGGAATTTCGTTCATAAAGTTCACGTAGCTAACGTAATTCTATTCCTATTTCCGTCTCTAATGTCATTAGTAACGGAAAAAGTAGATTTAGAGATAAAAAAAATTTTGTTACAAAAATGATTTTTTCTTGTAGTGTATGTTTATAATTTATGTAAAATTTAAAAATATTTTAGTATTATTATATAATTACTTTTACTGCTAAACATACTAAAATGGTAAAAGGATAACTTTAAGTTAGAACAAATGGAGTATAATTATTAATTTAAAATTTAAAAAATATAAATATATTTAGTTCGGTTTGGTTAACAAAAAAATATATATAAAAAAAAAACCAAAACCGAATTGAACCGAAAAAATTAAGTATCAAATATATAGTATTTCTATTCGAATCGAATTTGTTCGATTAATTAAAAATTTGGTTCAATTTAGTAGCTTGATTCGATTGTTTTGCATATCCTACTTAGTTGTATTAATATGGAAATGAGTTATTTGACTCGAGGTTTTACATATTATAATGTAACTTGATATAAAAAAAAATACCTAATGGGGAATCTTCGGACATTAGTAAAAATACCTAAAAACATGCTGGTTCGTTTAGGGGTCTGAATTTTCAATAGTATAAAAATTAAATTAAAATAATTGTATGATGTGCGTGATATAATATTTTAAATTTTAAATTATTAGTATAATATAAAAATTAAAAACGAGTATTTAGTTTAATATTTTTAGAAAGAAAAAAAAATTGATAAATAAATAGATTGTGTTCTTTTGTGAATTTTACTACATAATTTTACTATTAAGATCTTGTTTGCCTCAAAAAAATATCAAATAAAATAATTAATTTTTAAATTATACTACAAATATCATATTAACATTTATTTATATCAAATCAAACAATTATTAAATATATATAATATTTAAATAGGTAGCACAATATTAATATAGTTTTACTACATAATTATTTATATATATATAGGTGTTATGGAGCATTGGGAGAGAGCATCCACTAGCTAAGATTAACATCCCTTATTACCTTACGGGTGGAGAGATGGTCTCGATCATGGCGTGCCTGAGTTTGAGTTGGAGGCCTGCCATGGAAAAGCACATACAAGATCCGACGACCATTGAAGCCCTTGGAGTTGGGACTTGATTAAGCTCCTCGATTGGCTCACTCAGGGATTCAATTCCTATGGTGCATTGATTGATGTCGGAAATGAATACGGCGACAAGGAGTTCCTTGATCGAGATCATCATCTTCGACTTGGACTTGGATGGCTGCTCTACTCTACTCAACTAAACTCAACTCAACTCAACTCAACTCAACTTGCCCTCATGGTTATCTGAGCAATGTGGTTCCCTACTTGAGGCGCGATATGCTACCTGTTGTGCCATTCTTCGCTAGGCATCCCAAACGACTAATTCACAATAATTCAGTTTCGTATTCCTTACTTATATTTTTAAATTTATTTCGTATTATCATTATAGTTTTTTGTTTTTTTTTTTATTTATTTTTTAGAACGGATAATTGAGTTTAAATCCTCTCCTGCATAATAATCTTTAAATTCAGTCCCTGTTTTAAATCCCTTGCACTGCACTCCCTTCTTTATCGTGTGGTTTACTCTCTCCTCCTTCTCTCACTTAAACTGCTGTAATATCTCGAAATTCATCGTTTTCTTCGCGCGAAATTGGAGAGGAAAAAATCGACAACTGAAAAATCGAACCACCCATTTGCTTGCCCACGATTTGCCGATCTTGAAGAACCACCCATTCTCTAGTTGCAGATCTTTCTCTTCCCTTCGAAATCGATGTCGCCATCCAGTCGGTTGCGCTATGTATCTGGCAAGAATTGACACACCTTAAAGTTTTCAAAGGTTAGTAATATATCTGGATTGTGTTGTGCTGACGCAGATATCTCAGTCCTATTGTTAGCAGAGAAGCACGCTCAAATCTTGAAGAAGAAGAAAACCGGTGGAAATGAGTAAGCTATTAGATTTTGTGAGAAAAATCATGTTCTATGTTGGGATACTGTCAAGATTTAAATAACGCAAAATCCGATCTTACAAATTGTAGCTCCAGCAGTGCTACCAACAAGGTTTTCTTCTACTATCTTTTTGTTTTCCTTTGTTTTTTATATAACTCCGTGGAGCTTCCATCGGGCTTTTGATGCAATTGGTTGAAGTCAATTAAAGTTACTCTATCATTTTGGATTGAATAGTTATATGTCGAATCGTTGCAAACCAACTCTCCCTAAAACAAAACTCAATTTTATTCGATCTCATTACCTGTGATAAAACTTTATTAATATATACTGTGTAATTTTATGAATCTTAAATTTGTTCTAAAAGTGTTGGTGGCCACTTGTTTTGGTGCACGTGTTACACTAAATTTATTTTGATTTTGTTCTTTCTCTACGGATCACCGTCACCAACGAGAGAAACCAAAATGCAGCGCAGATTTATCCTCCACCATTCCCGAGTTCCAATCTCCATTGCCAAAGAATAATCCAGTTCTACTTCCGGTCTTGCAGGCTTTGCTTATTTACTTTGTAGTTGAACTTCTTTGTTTCGATTAAGTAAGTTGTTATCTTCTGCTATGTGTCTCAAGTGGTTTCTGCTTGGATATTCAATTCTTGCGTTCGATTGTAGCAAGTGTGATTTGATTGATGCCTGCAAGATGTTTTGTCAATGTGTATTTAACCGTTGTTTTTCGTTTATTTAGCTTCTACTTTTTGTTATCATGGTGGCGGTGGTTGTTTTAACTTGAAGTAGGGAGGAGATGGCGCGCCGCCCACACTCTTTACTTCTATTTTTTTTAGCCATAATTTTTAATAATTAGATTTGGAATTAAAGTGCAATATTCGTAACAGAATGCAGCTGTTCGCAGATAAAGATCTTACTAGGTTGAGTTATTGGCTGAATTGGAGAGTGCTGCTCTGTGTCGTATGGGTCTTCACGTCTATGATTATAGCAGTACTGCTTATTTGGAAATATGAACATTCAGAAGATGTACTAGGTGTGTTCTATGTTTTATACAATGTAAGAGATGTTGTTACTAAAAGACGACACAATTGGTGTAAGCTTTGATTGCACACATAAATCATGCCTTTATTTTTGTTTTAGATATAGACATTTGTTTTTATCAATTGTTAGTTGATCATCTTTGGCCAAGCAAGACCCTATTTTGCTATGAATATATGATTCGTAATTGTAACATTGTAGATAAGCTTTGTCGTTGTAACATATATGATCATCTCGGTAACACTATCATTATGAATTCATTTATGGTTATTGACAACAAGTGAATATTTTGAATCGAAATGGGTTGGTTTCCCAAGCACAGGTTACCAGGGCATATGTACACTTTATAAAATACCTATGACACTATTATTATAAGTTTGTAATATCTGTGTTAAGGTATGTCGGTATTTGATGCAGGTATGCAAGTAGGTGCTCTGGGTACAAACACCGACATTCAAGGTATTGTTTAGGTATTATCTGTGTAGTAGCAAATATCCTTGAGTGTGGTCGATTTCAGCCAATCCCCTAATGGAGAAGACAATTACCAGATCAATGATTTTCTCTATTAGCCCTGCTGAAAATTGGTTAAAGCCAGGCGCGGTTGTTGTAGAGGTGTAATCTTATATTTTTATAGGATGTTCGTCAATCCTTTCATTGTAATTATTTTTGATGTGCTAGACATACTGTAATATTGTATATAAATATACAACAATAAGAGTGATGCATTGATGTTATTTTGTAAATTTGATGTAATGTGGTAGATGAATGAGAATTACGGGTATGTGATGATGATCTTTTATATATAACTCGTTGAGGATAGAGGTTTCTTAAAATGTAACGCAGGTACACAAATTGTGGGTCAGTATTTTGTTTATTTTGAAGAATATATAGTTGATGTCACGAAACACATAGGTCTGTAGTGTATTACCCATTTAAAAATTGTAGTAAATTTATTTTAATTATTTTTCTAAATGGCAAAAAATAAGTAGTATATTATGTTGCATTCGTTAGACCCATACTAAAAGGGTTATAAATTCTTGTTCTAATCGAAATCTATCGAGCTCACTTTATGTCCTTGAGTACATTGAAACGAGCATTCATTTAAAGTATGTAGGTACAAAATTACCCACCTATGTCATAATGTTATATTCTTTATTGACATGAAAACAGAGCCCGGGTAAATAATTTGATAAGAATTGGTATATTAAAATCAATAGGAGGTCATCGGAGCCATGCTGAAGTACTTACATGCTCAACCAAGTTATACTTCTTTGAAATGTTTCTGGCTAATTGATATTGAGTTTATAAGTGTGCAGTAGTTTGGATTATTATGTCATGGGTCAAAATATTTTAGACAAGATGTGTTTGTCCTATTACACAAAAAACACTTGAAGTCCTAATAGTAGATTACAACTAGCGTTTTCACTTGAATGTTGTTGTGTGTGCTACGGTGTAGATTACTATGTAATAAGTCCAAAGATTTTCAATTCGTGACAACACTTATGTATTCTAACAACTAATATAATTTAACTTAGTCATTTATAACTTGTTTAGCCATCTACAAGTGGAGGTTAGAGTATAATTCTACATATATCATACAATATAATTAAGTCATTTCTTACTTGTTTATCCATATATTATAAATATGTTGTTTATCTCTTTATATAATTCAGGGTGTTATGGAAATACTATCACGATGAATTCATCCCTGATTACCAACAATAAGTGAATATTTTGAATCGAAAATGGTCGGTTACCTAAGCACAGATTACCAAGGTATATATACCCGATATTGAAGCATGTGATACCAGCATTATTGGTACGTAAGATCTGCGCTAGGGTATATCGGTATTTGATGCAGGTATGTTACTATGTGCTCTGGGTACAAACACCGACATTCAAGATATAAATAATGGCTGCTTAGGTATTATCTGTGTAGTAGCAGGTATCTGTGAATGTGCTTGATTGCAGTTGATCCTCTTATGGAGGGGCCAATTCACGAACTCGGTGTGAGTACTTCTTCTCCCAGCCCTGATGGAAAATTTTGGGCATGGTACGTTTACATTCGACAGCACATGCCCACACTTTTCAATGGAAAGACAATAAAGCATGTATAAGTAACAACCAACATAGTTTAACTAAGTCCTTTATGACTTGTTCAGTCATCCATAGTAAATATGTATTGTTTATCTTTACTATAGAGTTTTGGGATTCGCGGGAACACTATAATGATACATTCATCCCTGATTACCGACAGTAATTGAATGCTTCAAACAAAGAACGGTTGGTTTCCTAAACACAAGTTACCAGGGCATAAATACTCGTTACGGGAGCATGTGAGATCATATTACAAGTACGTAAAAACTATTTCGGGGTATGTCTTTAATGTAAGTATGTAACAATGTGCTCTACGTACGAGCATTGACAATCAAAGTATGATTGAAGTTGCTTAAGTATTATTTGTGCAGTAGTAAATATTCTTGAATATGGTAAATTTCAGTCAATCCTTTGATGGATGAGGCAATTAAGGAAGTCGGTGAGAGAATTTTCTCTATTAGCCTCAGTGGAAAGGTTTGGGCATGGTACATTTACATTCAACAGCTTATGTCATATTTATCAATAGCGTGCTCACAAAGCATGTAACGTTATTCAATGGATGAAATATAATTACTTTATACATCAATAGGATATAACCGGTTGGATCCGCTGGCATATTTTACAGTAGTAAGTGGTATGTAACTCTATTACACAGGTATATAATGAAATAGTAGAGGTTTGTAAATATATTCTGCACGTATATTAATAATGTACTGAGGTATTTGATGATGCAGTTCTGTAGAAACGAATGATAAATATAATATCATATTATTTCCACGGTATTTGAATTCTATTATTGGGTAATCATTTGGAGTTCTAATAGTTGATTAAAACCCGTTGTTGTCGCTAAGTACAACCATGACCTATATAGCACAAATAAACACCAAATTTTCACATGCCACACAACTACATTGCTATTATGAAGTTATATACGTTAATATTAGAGGTATGTATATGTATTATGTAAGCATGTTGGTAATGGACTGAGCTATCTGGTGATGCTAACATGTGGGAACGAATGATAAATACAATATCATGTTGTTTCCATAATGTCAGCTCCGATGTTGAATGATATAGGCTCCGGGCTAAAGTTATAATCAAGGCAAGCAGGCGGTGCTACTACAGCCTCATCTTTGGGTAGTCCAGAAAATGACTGAATTTGAGTCATTTTGATGGCTCTAATATGTTCACCCAATATGCGTTTCTTCATTTTCTCCACCTCGTTATGAAAACATGGTATTGCAAATCAAATGATAATCTATTTGTATTCTTTCCCCGATTTGTAAATAAATACCACCAGTTCATATTACCCGAACCTCAAATTTATTTAAAAGTTTATTAAATCTATCAGGAGTACGTAACAACACATTCCAATTACATTTTAGTCTCATAAAAGTATATTACTTAGAAAACTAGACCTAAAACATGCAACTCGGGGTACTTAACAATACTATATTTGCCAACCCACAAACATGATTAATTACCGAACAATCAAACAAGAAAATTAAAATATGCAACTCCGGGTAACTAAACAAAATGTACATCTACAAAATTAACAAAAATCACAAATTAAATAAATAAAATAATCCAAAATCGGTGCCAAAATAAAACACCCAACTCGGTGTATCTGGGCAAATATATGAACAATTTCAAATCCGATTAACAAATAAAACTACAACGATCACTTAGGGCTTTTCAACACCAAACCAATACATACAAACATGGAACCAAGACTTACACCCCAAATAATCGAACAAACTACGGCATAAAATATCAAGGTCAACAAATCAACATTAATTTAACCACTTTTCTGAATATCATGAGTGAAAAATAACTTCGGAGAATGTGCTTTGTCTGATCGCCTTTAATATGTCCCCTTTTTAATTGAGCTATACAATTTGCATTATTTTCAAACAATATTGTATGAGGTAATATATCATCTGTAATCAAGCCACAATTTTTTTTTTAATATGGTGAGTTATAGACCTCACCCAAACGCATTCACGACTAGCTTCGTGAATTGCTAGTTGTTATTGTCTGTTAAGCAGATCTCCAAGAGATTGCAATTCCTCCACAAGTAAATAAATAACCAGTTTGAGATTTTTCTTTGTGTGGATCAGACAGATAACCAGCATCAGCATAACCAATTAATTCATTTCGAGATTCACTCGAATAAAATAGACCGAGGTCATGATTCCCCTGAATAATGAAAAATATGCTTGATACCATTCCAATGGCGCTTTGTGGGGGATGCGCTAAACCTGGCCAATAGATTTACTGAAAAAAATATCTCTGGCCTGATACAATTTATAAGGTACATTAATGCGCCAATAGCGTTGATAACAGACATTTGATTTATATTGCAATTTGCATACGGATTCACAGGGAATTTTTATTCGAAAATCAATGAATAGAATTTTATAGGGAAACGATCAGATATAGAAATTTTGTGTGGTTGTAGACCCTGAGTAGTTATCACAATTATTTATACTCTTTTTACTGGTGAGTTTCCAGGTCGAACACAAGGATTTTAAGTCATGAATTCCAATGGTGAAAATCTTGGAGAAAGCGACGAATGACACAAGAAGGGATCCGCTTGGAGCGGGCCTGAATTTTAGCTACTGAAAGCGGTAAATAAAGCAATAAAGATGAGGTGAGCGGAGACGAGCAAAGCGAAAGCGAGGGGTGGAGTGCCAGTGGTAACCAGATGATCGGGACATGAGCGAAAGTGGGGACCAGATGATCGGGGCATGGATGAATCGCGGTTACCAGAGGATCGGGGTGTGAGTAAGCGGCATATTTTGTATATATATGTAAATGAGCGAATTAGAGTGAAGGAGGGGTGCTGTGTCTGATCTGTGCGTTACTAAATGGATAGATTTCACTGGATGTAGTGAGCGAATGATGTAAGTGTGTTATCGGAAGATTATGTGTATATTATGAAAATGATGAGAGAAAGATGCTGTAATTATATAAACTGGATTGTAAAGAACTCATCACGCTGGTATTTTTGGCCTGGGGGGGATTTACAACAAGACTTCAATGACACCCAGAATTAAGACATTATAAGAAAGAAACCCTACTGTCACTAGGAATTTCTGCGACCTAATAGACCCCCGTCTATGTCCCGTTAATTTTCCCAATTTCTGCCTCATTAGTGGCTTTACCCCCTGATGTTACTACTATTTCATCAGAATCGAATTTAGCACAGCAATTAAGCAGGTCGACAAGGCTCCCGCGTACTTAACTACATTGAACTACCTTGAAACCGCTTTTGGCGTATAACAAGGCTTAGATAATTAATTCTTCTCTCGCTCTATACCAGTGATATGAAATTCTCTAAACTTGATTTATATAAGTATGGAAAATTGTGAAAGAATTTAATTTGAAGAAGTGAATGATATTTCTTTATATACTATGAAAGCGTGAAAGATTAGACTACAAAGCTGTAAATGAAAGCAGTAATCTAATCTAAGAAAACAGTAAAGACGTGACCAAGGGAGAGGGAAGACCCCTACTCCCTTGGCCTTTCCTGTGGAGAACTCCCTTACAGGGTTGGAGCTCTCGGAAACAGGAAGACGACGAATGCTAAATGTATGCAGAAATCACCAAAAATTCGATATGATTACATAAAGATATCTGGCCCTATTTATAGCAGGTGTGAAGAGACGGTTGCAAGTAGTTGTTAGGCAAGTCCAACCGCTGGGCAGTTAGGGGGTTGCTGGTGGTTATTTTGTTGAAGCAGTTGCTGGCCATAACTCCCAGGGTGCCCGCTTCGCTTGCATTGAGGGTTAAGGGCACAGATCTTCCTCGTTTGTTGGGGCGCTGGAGGGCATCAGCGCAGCTCGGCTCGCTTGTGCTGGCTGGAATTGGAATGGCTGTACCGCTGCAGTTGAAGTACTTAGTTGAAATCTGGTGATAGTCTGCAGCGGTGGGTATCTGGACTGTCGCTTGCGCGTGGAAGAGGCTATCGCTTGCGGGCTATGAAGGTGGCCGCTTGCCTCTCATGCCTTAGTATTTTCAAAATATGTTCTGGGCGCTTGTGAGCGAAGGTGGCTGTCGCTTGCGGCGTCTGCCTTAGCTTTTCTGGTTCCAGATTACCGTTTATGAGGGCAAAAATTGTTAATAATCTCATGCCTAGTGATATAAATCAATATTGTATGCCGATTACGAATTATTTTGATGGTTCTTATGCAAAAATTCGAGTAATACACATTTTTGTCAAGCTAAGAATATGCTCATATTTGGAGTCATCTAACCTCCTCACACTAAAGCTTTGTTCGTCCTCGAACAAACTGCATTAAAAGATCAAGAGGTTATTCCGTTCACGGTAATCAAGTGCTAATAACCAGTGCCATGATTGGGGGCAGAGTGAATCTCGGATAGGAACAAGTGAGCCACAAGTATTCAGCATATCATAAGATTTAACAAGATTGGAGTTGTCCAGGTATTGTCAACTTTGTTCGCTTAGCAGGGATTCTTTTTTTTGATTAAGGAAACCTTCTGCCGAAGGGCGCAGAGAATATATATATATCTTTTTTTTTTTTGGATCGTGAGTTTCAAACAAACATTGTGTCTGCTCATGATCTTATTAGGGTCTCGCACGCCTAGGCCTTTTCAGTTCCTTTGTAATGATAGGTCCTCCCTGCTTCGCTTGCATCGTATCTTAAACCAATTTTAAGGACTTCTCTTTTCAAGTTATGCCTTATGAGCAAAGTCGAAAAACCTGGTCACTTGCCTTACTGAGTATGGAAAAGTTGAAACGAAGGGGGCACTAGTTTTTCACAAGTCTCTTTCACTGTTACTTAGTCTAACACTAGTGTTCGAGTTATGGTGAAGTTCGAAGGACAAGTACTTAGTCTGATGTGCTTAGGTTGTCTAACTCTACTCTAGAACATATCACAAAGTTAACCAAGCAGAATATCACAGGTATTTCACATAAGAGCACATACTTCAGGTTATGTTAGGCATACAATAAAGAAAAATTGTCACGAGTTACCAAAAATTGTTGTTTCCTTGATTGATGTTATGTACAGCCCTTGCTATTCTCAAGTTTTTGTACATGGGGGAGGACCTTTCTTTACTTCTTCTTCTCGCTTGTTGGTCCTCGCCCTTGAGGAAGGTTGCGTGATATCTGCCGCACTAGGTCTTCCAATCGATGGAGACTCCTGGCTGTGTCAAGCTGTTGTTCCATTAGGATGGCATTTTTTTGGGTAAGAGCTGCGAGTGCTTTCATGATTTCCTGAAGCGTCGTACCCATGCTTGCAGCCAGAGTCTCTAGTGCTTCCACTCGCTCTTCTAGTGCGGCAGTCGCTTTCTTTCCAACAGTCAGTTCAGCACCCAGACTCCTAGTATATGTGTCTATTAATGTCTGAGTCATCATGTATTGGGTGAGAATGGCTGAGTCGAGTTCATCCAATCTTCTTTCAATATTCTCTAGTGATGAGCGGGGGGTTGATGGTCCAGCACCCGCCGCTTCTGGTGACTGTCGTTCGCTCTCAGCTGAACTGATTTCCACTGGCTCTTCCTCTTTTTGGGAATCGGGTGCTGGCTCAGGGGAGACATCCCTGAGGAATACTAGCTGCCTCGCTGCTTCGTACTCCAGCTGCTCTGTTTTCTTCCGTTGTAAATACCTTCTGAATCGCAGCTGGAGTTGGGTCAGCGGTTTCCAGTATTTTAGCAGCTTGACCAGCACCTTCATTTTTCTTTTTCTTTCTCGCTCGAGCTGCTGCATTCGTTCAATCCGTTGTACTGCGGCAAGCAGCTGAGCTTTCTATTCTTGAAACTTCCTATCTTGTTCTTCCTCCTTCTCCTCTATCAGTTTTTTATCAGATTTGGTCGAGGCAGGAGTCAGAATTTCTGCAGGTGTTCCGATCATGGTAGGTGTTCCTGGGCCGCTCGGGGATACCTGCAAGATAGGAAGGTTTAAGATCACTGCCTCCACATCCTCGGCTTCATTGGCAGTTTCAGCGGTTGTGGCAGCGGGGACCTCGGCGGGATATTCTTTGTATGATTCCACGGTGACATCAATCCCGCTGATAGTTTCTTCGGTCAGTACAGTCTCCCGCTCCTCCTCTGCTCCAGCAGCAGTAGGCTCCACTGCTCCCGGCTGGTTAACGGGTGTGGTTTCCTCGCCTGCTCCAACAGCAGTTGGCTCGCCTGCCCCCTGTTGGTCGAAGGGAACAGGTTCATCGCCAGGCGGACTTGGCAGCCTTGTTGACACCTCCTCCGTCGCTGGCCGTGCCGGCGAAGGTCTCTCGGGTTAGGCGATGGGTTCTCTGATGACGATCCCCTTCCGTAGCCTGGAGAGGGGAATCGTGTCCTCGCTTGACTCCACATCCACCGCTTTTCCCTTCCCTTTCTCCTGCCTCGTCGCTCGCCGAGGGGGTGTTGGGTTTTTTCGCAATGCTTCCTTGACCCTCGGTTTCTTGAAAGGTGGTGGAGCAGGGTCTTCTTGCTTCTTTGACCTCTTTTCGCCAGTGGCCGCTCGCGGCGCCTTTCCTCTCTTATTGCTCCTGACCGCTTCAGCCCCAAATAGATCTTCCTCAATCTCCCGAGCGAAGCAGAGGGCTTCCTCTTCCTCATCGCTGGGAGCTTCATTGGAGACTGTTCTCTCAGAGTCGGGCTCCGTATGAGGTGTCACATCTTCTCTGATGATTTCCCCCCCCCCCCCCACAAATCTCATCTTTCTTTTTGGTGGAGGGGGCGCTGCCACTTGTGCTTTCCTCTTTTTCTGTTTGGGGATGAGAGTGAACCCCTTGGACTCCAGCCAATTTTTGTGGAAGGCCGCTGGGAACAGCGGCTTCATTTGGAGCTCTGGGGCTGGAGTGGGCAAATCGATGCCCGCGCGATGGCAAACTTCTGTGATCAGGGTCCCGTGACCCAGTGTTCTGTCTCCGCTTCTTCGATCCCAGATATCTAAGCCGATGATCGCGCCTAAATCCACATCATTGGATTCCTCCAGAATTGAGCGAAGGGCAACGAGGTAATCAGGACGAATGTCAGTGGTGTGAGCGGTGATCATTATTCTGCTCAACGACCACTTCACCCATTCCTTTTTCTCTTCGTCCACCGACCCGAACTTCAGGTTCCTTTTTCCCATATGCAGGGGTGGTGGCGAAGGTCCTATACAGCGACTGTAGTTCAAGTGAACTGTAGACCTCCGTTGCCTTCAACTTATCTTGCATCTCCTGGGCGGGGTAGTGGTGTTCCCATCCCAGGAGTCGGTTGATCTTCCTGGCTGAGCAGTCTACCCATTTTCCCCGAATGTAGACATGCTTTAGACTCTCAGCCTGGTTCAGATTAGCGTAAAACTCCCTCACCAGTGATACATCCACTGGTTCATTGGGGTTTCTGATAAACCAAGACAGGCCCCGCTCCTTCAGCCAGTCAGAGAGCGGGCCTGTGATCTTCTCGGGGTCAAATCCTCTCTCATAAAGGATCCCCATCGCCTTCATCCGTTCGTACGCCGCCGCTGCATCAATGTTGGAAAAGTGCAGCTTGTCATACTGCTTGGATCTTAACACATCCTTTGCAGCGTCTGCAGCATTCTTCTTGGAGATATTGCTCCGGAATGCCTTCATCTTCTTTGACGGTGCTTCTAGGCAGGCGAATTTGTTTTTGATCTCTTTCAGCTTGTACTCCTTCAGCTGCTCGTATTCCAATTCCTCTAACTCCAGCCACCAGTCACTCACCGGATACCTCTGCTCTGTTTCCTCAGTGTATTTAAATATGAGGTATTCCTCCGGGAACTCTGGGATGAACTTTCGGAATGGCACTGACTTTAGCTGTCTGAGCTTTCCCCAATCCTCTGTTAACTCTAGCAGTCTCCTCCTCTTGTAGTATGCCTCAGGCGGTGCTGGTTCTACTAATTCTGCCACTGAGGTTGTTGTCACCACCTTACGCCCGTCCGTGGATTTGATCATTTGGACTCTCTTTTCGATCCTCTCCTCAACCTTCTCAAACTCCTTCTTCAACGTTTCTTGCTTTGCTGGATCTATTTTGCTAAGCCTGTCCTGAACCTAGGGTTTCCAGAATTATTGTTTAACATACGAACTCTATGAATCCTGCCTCATTATCTTTAAATGTACATAACATTCATATATAGGCAATCATATTCACAGTTCCAGTGATTTTAACCCTAAATCCTCCCCCTCACAACGAAACAGAACACTACTGTAAGTGTTACGTTGTGAAAAAAGAGAGAAAATCACAAAACAAGACCTAACCTACAGATTAAAGTGAAATTGAACCGTAGAAAGCAAGTATATCAGTTATTGTATCTAAATCTAGCATATAATAGACTTAGATTCACAGAAATCAAACAGACAAACATTTTCGCAAAAATGAAGAACAGTAAAATATTGCGAAAATAATTTGCGATTCTATGTTTTTGAACGCTAAATCGGCGAGAATCAACTGTAAAATGATGTTTATGCACTAAGGATAACCTAAATCTTACCTTAGATGAAGCTATTATTGGTTGAAATGGTGAGATTTTGAAAAAAATTTCGCTTGGAGAGTGGCGGTTACTAAAGCTTCGGGAGGAAGTTACTGTAGGGCAAAAGTGGAAAAAGAACTGTGGACTGGGGTATTTATAGACTTTCTTATGGCTGTCTGGAGGGCAAGCGGAGCGTTGCCAAGTCCACTGTAATTATTTATAAAGGAATAAGGGAGGGTTTTTTTTTTTTGTTTTTTTTTTTTAGGGCGGGTGAGCGGGTAAAGCAACATTTCTATATACCTAAGAATGACACACAAGCGATGATGATGGCGGTGCTGGGTGAGCGATACTGCTCCCCCAGTGAATATCAGGGTGAGACAAGCGAAGCGATGGTTGACTTGGGTCAGGTTTAGGTTAGAAGTTAAAATGCTAACATTAAACTACTCCTATAAAGCGATAGTCCTATTATAATGAAAGCGATAAAAAAATTGTAAACCTTTACTATAAAAGCGATGAAATTATGAAATCTATCTATGAAAGCGATAAAGAAAAGCAAGTAAATTTTAACTATGAAAGCGATAAATTCTAACTAGGAAAGCGATAAAAGAAAGCTTGTAAATTTGGCGGATATAGGATTAGGCTTCTGGATTCTTTTCACGAAATTCTATCATCGCTTGAGCTTCTGAACCTCAATCAGATCGATCTCTGCATTGGCCTGCTGCAATACAGGCCCTTCAATATACAGTTTCAGCCTCGCTCCATTCACCAAGAAGGAATCTTTCTCTCTGGGGGTCTCTACATTGTTAATCCTTATGGCTCCACTTGGCAGCACTTGTCTGACAATATACGGCCCAGTCCACCGTGACTTCAATTTCCCTGGGAATAAGTGGAGCCTAGTGTCATATAAAAGAACTTTGGATCCCACCATAAACTCTTTCTTCTTCAACTTCTTGTCATGATAGAATTTCATCCTTTCCTTATAGATCTTCGCACTTTCATATGCAAGGTATCGGAACTCGGTCAGATCGAGCAATCTTTTAGCGCGCTTCTCCTGCGCTGGGAGAAGATCAAAGTTGAGATACTTGATAGCCCAATACGCGCGATGCTCTAGTTCCAGCGGTAGGTGGCAGGCTTTTCCATATACAAGCCGATAAGGGGACATTCCAATTGAAGTCTTGAAGGCTGTTCTATAGGCCCACAGCGCATCATCCAATTTCTCTGCCCAATTCTTGCGACTCTTATTTACTGTGGTCTGGAGGATGTGTTTGATTTCTCTATTTGAAACTTCTACTTGACCGCTCGCTTGTGGATGATAGGGGGTAGTTAGATGCTGGCGAACACCATATTGTTGAAGGCTAGATTGTAGTGCCTTATTCACAAAATGGGTGCCTCCATCGCTTATTATCGTTCTAGGGACCCCAAACCTTGGGAATATGGTATATTTTAGGAAGCGGATCACTGATCGAGCATCATTAGTGGTGAGCGCTTGCGCTTCAACCCACTTACTCACGTAATCCACTGCCACCAGAATGTATTGTCTCCCATTAGAAGGTGGAAAGGGACCCATAAAATCTATCCCCCATACATCAAATATGTCCACAAACAAGACTCCAGTTTGGGGCTTCTCATCTTTCTTCGAGATAGATCCTAATCTTTGGCATTTGTCGCAAGATTTGGCAAAGGCATCTGCGTCTTTTTGTAGGGTAGGCCAAAAGAAGCCTGACTGCAAAACTTTGGCCGCTGTGCGCATACCAGCGAAATGCCCTCCTACATGGGACCCATGACATTCGTTCAAGTTCAGAGGGATCTCAGACTCCGCTACACAGCGACGGATTATCCCATCTGAGCCGATGTTGAACAAATAAGGTTCATCCCAAAAATAATCCTTTTCCAAACTGAGCAATCTCTTCTTTTCCCGTTGTACAGTATGCGCTGAAACTGTCCTGTAGTTAAAAAATTGGCCAGGTCAGCGAACCATGGCTCTTTCGCTTGCACCAGAAACAGCTTCTCATCTGGGAATTGTTCATTGATCCCAGGAGATTTGTCCTCCTCTTATCGCAACCTACTGAGGTGATCCGCCACATGATTTTCCTTTCCCTTCTTATCCTTGATTTCTATGTCGAATTCCTGGAGCAACAAAACCCATCTAATCAAGCGGGCTTTTGTCTCCTTTTTCTCCATCAAATATTTAATGGCTAAATGGTCAGTGGGAACAATGGTCTTGTTTCCGATAAGATACTGTCTAAATTTCTCAAAAGCGAAGACAATAGCTAGCAGCTCTTTCTCGGTGGTAGTGTAATTCTTCTGAGCAGAGTCCAGCGCTTTACTTGCATAATAAATGACATTAAGCTTAGACTCCACCCTTTGCCCTAGTACAGCGCCGACGGCATAATCACTCGCATCCGTCATTAGCTCGAATGGCTCACTCCACACTGGTGTTGAAATTATAGGAGCAGAGGTCAGCTTATCCTTCAGTATTCGAAAAGTCTCCTCACACTCACTTGACCAGTGGAATTGAGTATCCTTGCACAACAGTGATGTGAGTGGTTGTGTGATTTGATTGAAACCCTTGATAAAACGACGATAAAATCCCGCGTGGCCAAGAAAGCTTCGCACTCCTTTCTCATTCGAGGGCGCTGGCATTTTTTCGATTACACTAAATTTTGATCTATCTACCTCTATACCGGCAGACAAGATCTTATGGCCCAAGACAATTCCTTCATTCACCATGAGGTGACATTTTTCCCAGTTCAGCACAAGATCAGTTTCTATGCAGCGGAGAAGTACTTTTTCCAGATTATTCAGGCATCTGGAAAATGTCTTGCCACACACCGAGAAATCATCCATAAAAACTTCAATACAGGAGTCCAGGAGATCACTGAAGATATGGTACATACATCGCTGGAAGGTGGTCGGAGCGTTGCAAAGCCCAAACGGCATCCTCCTATAAGCGAAGGTCCCATATGGACAAGTAAATGTAGTCTTCTCACAGTCCTCCGGTTTGATGGAAATTTGATGGTAGCCTGAGTAGCCATCGAGGAAACAGTAGTATTCGTGACCTACAAGCTTATCAAGGGATTGATCAAGGAAGGGAAGCGGGAAATGATCCTTCTTTGTGGTTGAATTCAGTTTCCTGTAGTCGATACAAACCCTCCATCCAGTGACAGGTCTTGTCATGAAGACCTCCCCGTCGTCGCTTGTCTGTTCAACGAATCCTCCTTTCTTGGGAACCACCTGGGTTGGGCTAACCCACTGGCTGTCACTGATAGGGTATATGATTCCTGCATCGAACAATTTGATCACCTATTTCTTGACTATTTCTTGCATATTCTCGTTCAAACGCCGCTGAGGCTGTCTACATGGCTTTGCATCAGCTTCCAGCCTTATATTGCGCATACACACCGCTGGGCTGATTCCTTTGATGTCTGAGATTTTCCATGCAAACGCCGCTTAATTTCTTTTGAGAAGTGAGATGAGCTGAGCCTCTTGGTCCGGCAATAGTAAGGCGGAGATTATCAGCGGGTAACTCTCCTCCGGCCCAAGGAATATATATTTGAGGTGCTCAGGTAATTTTTTCAGCTCATCCTTATTGTTGGTCTCGCTCGCTGGTTCCCTCGTCGCTTGTTCAATGGATTCAATGGGCGCTTGAATATCGACGCTTGCCTCAGCTGAATCCTTTTTATTTTCCAGTTCGAGCAATCCATTATCTGAAATTCCTTCCAGATTATCAAATGTAATATGGTTCTCAAAAGTTATTATTTCGTTTAACTCATTAATAAATTACAATTTTCTTCCTGAGGTTGGCGTAGCGCTGAGTTCATGGAAAATGTGACTTTATCGCCACCAAAACTCAATGATATTTTGCCTTCAGCAACATTTATTGTAGCTTGAGCGGTGGCTAGGAAAGATCTCCCTAATATGATTGGAATGTCGCGGTCTTCGCTCATTTCCATAATAATGAAATCTGCAGGGAAAATAAATTTGTTCACTTGCACGAGTACATCACGAATGATTCCTTTAGGCAATCTTATTGACTTATCGGCAAGCTGAATTACAGTTCTGCATGCTTCTAACTCATAAAGCCCTAATTTAGAGAAAAGCGAAAGGGCATAAGATTGATACTTGCACCTAAATCACATAATGCCCTTATCGGCTCTAAATTTCCTATTGTACAAATAATGATAAAACTCCCAGGATCGCTGAGTTTCTTCGGGAGGTCCTCCTTAAATACGGCGCTGCACACACTTTCCAGCTGCACCGCTGCCACTTCATCAGGAAATGCCCGCTTGCGATTGATTATATCCTTGATAAACTTAGCGTAATGTGGCATCTGAGACAAAGCATCAGCAAACGGTATAGTAATTTGAAGACTACGGAAAGTATGTACAAACTTATCAAACTCCTTGGAGTTGTCCTTCTTCCCAAATCATGCAGGAAAGGGGGCTCGAGCCAAAGGCTGAGCGAAACCCCTCTCCTTCGGGTCAAACTCCTGAGCGGCTGGTATCGCTCGAGGTTGGGATGGACCTTGCTCCTTAGACGGAATCTATTTTATTTCATCCTGCACAGGCACATTAGCAACAATAGAGGAAGAAGATTGATCACTACCTCTGTCTGGAAGTGGTGGCGATTGCGTCCGTTTCCCTCCTCTAGTCTCGATGGCCTTCACTTGGTTCGGGACAGTCTCGACTGTCCCAGGCAACGTTCCTTTCTGCTTCAGCTTCAGCGCTTCAGCAATCTGTCCGACTTGAACTTCCAGCATTTTGATCGAAGCAGATGTGTTTCTTTGGAACTCCTGATTCGCTCGCTCTGTGTTCCTCCAGAGTTCCTCCAGACTCAGCGGGGCTTGTGCCGCTGTGGGAGGTTGAGCGAATGCATGTGCCTGCTGCGGGAAATGGGGGGTTTGATAGTATTGTTGTTGATGTGGATGATATCCCCCTTGATGATATTGTTGTGCAGCGAACTGTTGTGGCCTCTGAAATTGTTGCTGGGGACGCGGTCCAGCGGGGCCTTGAATTTGCCCCTTTTGGAACTGCTGTAATTGGGGGGCATTTCTGCCAGCCATATAAAAGACCTCCGCCGGGTTCTGAGCTTCCTCATTTGAACACTCAGCAACCTGCGGACATTGTTGGTCTTCATAAGCTCTTTCCTCACATTCCGCGGCCTCATGCAGTGCTTGTTTTCCTTTATTACGCAGGTCCTGCTTCATGAGCTTAGACAGCTCCTTAACTTGGATTGACAAACTGTCGATCCTTGCATCGTGAGATACGGAAGCAGGGACCTGGTATAGAACCCTCGATGGCTCGGGCCTGTTGGACTCTGGCCAACTTGACTGATTGGCCGCCATCTTCTCTATCAAAGCCCTCGCTTCAGAGGCACAGCGCCCCATCAGCGAGCTTCCTGCCGCTGCATCTAAGGACATTCTGAGTTTAGGAGTAATTCCTGAGTATAAAATCTGAAGCTCCATGAAGTCCGGAATTTCATGATGAGGGCAGTTGCAGAGTAGTTGTTTGAAGCGGCTCCAGGCTTTAGGAAGAGTCTCATCACTCGCCATCTTGAAAGAAAGTATTTCATTCCTCTGGCGAATGGTCTTTGATACAGGATGATATTTACTCACGAAGGCCTGTGTTGTTTCCTTGAATGAGCCAGGAATGGGATAAAGATTATCAAACCATTTCCTGGCTTCTCCTGTTAAAGAAAAGGGAAACAGAATCAGTTTGGCAGCGTCCTCCGTGATGCCATGCGATTTGGAGGTGGCAGCGATCCTATTAAAGTTCTGTAAGTGCTCGTAAGGGCTTTCATTGAGCAGCCCATGAAATTGGCTCTGGCTCGCCAGGCTAACGAGAGCTGGTTTCACCTCATAATGGCCAGAGCCTCTGGGCGCAGAACTTGTAATTAAAGTGTGATCCAGAAGGGACTGGTAGTGACCATCCATGGGGACTTCAGCAAGTGGGCGATCAGCAGCCCTGTGTCCCTCAGCCCTCTAGTAAGGCTCCGCAGTAGGTGGTGGGGGAATGATGGTTGCGGGTATCGCAGCGGTGGTGGCAGCTTGTGCCGCTTGGGAAGCGATAAATGCTCCCTGCGCAGCTTGAGCTTATTCCACCTGAGGGAGGTGCGCTTGCAGCCCCGCCATTCCTTGTTGGATGCTACTGAGGGCTCTCAATAGTTGCTCCTCAGTCTGTGAAAGTGCAAGAGGAATGACAGCAGGGACCACAGTGGGGACGTGGAGCGGCACCTCCTGCGAAGATGCAGATGTGGCGGAGTTTGAAGATGTCCCAGCGGCAGTCTGGAAAGCTGGGATGACAGTAGAAGGAGCGGTGGCATTTCCTTGATTCGCCATGAGTTGTTCTTGCACTTGCTCTCTGAACAGACGTCTCTGTAATCGAGCGGAAGGAGTAGGACTCGTGGGATGCTGAAAACGCTTCGGACCCCTACAAAATGGCAGCCACATACAAAAATAAAAGTTAGAGAGATTAATTAAACATAAAAGTCACGGTTGCAGCGAATTTAAAGTAACTTATGGCGCTTCTTGAGATTTCCAATAGATAATTTTCATGAGTTTAAAATCTCCGGCAACGGCGCCAAATTATGATAACATATATTTGATTTATATTGCAATTTGCATACGGATTCACAGGGAATTTTTATTCGAAAATCAATGAATAGAATTTTTATAGGGAAATGATCAGATATAGCAATTTTGTGTGGTTGTAGACCCTGAGTAGTTATCACAATTATTTATACTCTTTTTACTGGTGAGTTTCCAGGTCGAACACAAGGATTTTAAGTCATGAATTTCAATGGTGAAAATCTTGGAGAAAGCGACGAATGACACAAGAAGGGATCCGCTTGGAGCGGGCCTGAATTTTAGCTACTGAAAGCGGTAAATAAAGCAATAAAGATGAGGTGAGCGGAGACGAGCAAAGCGAAAGCGAGGGGTGGAGTGCCAGTGGTAACCAGATGATCGGGACATGAGCGAAAGTGGGGACCAGATGATCGGGGCATGGATGAATCGCGGTTACCAGAGGATCGGGGTGTGAGTAAGCGGCATATTTTGTATATATATGTAAATGAGTGAATTAGAGTGAAGGAGAGGTGCTGTGTCTGATCTGTGCGTTACTAAATGGATAGATTTCCCTGGATGTAGTGAAGCGAATGATGTAAGTGTGTTATCGGAAGAATATATGTATATTATGAAAATGATGAGAGAAAGATGCTGTAATTATATAAACTGGATTGTAAAGAACTCATCACGCTGGTATTTTTGGCCTATGGGGGATTTACAACAAGACTTCAATGACACCCAGAATTAAGACATTATAAGAAAGAAACCCTACTGTCACTAGGAATTTCTGCGACCTAATAGACCCCCGTCTATGTCCCGTAATTTTCCCAATTTCTGCCTCATTAGTGGCTTTACCCCCTGATGTTACTACTATTTCATCAGAATCGAATTTAGCACAGCAGTTAAGCAGGTCGACAAGGCTCCCACGTACTTAACTACATTGAACTACCTTGAAACCGCTTTTGGCGTATAACAAGGCTTAGATAATCAATTCTTCTCTCGCTCTATACCAGTGATATGAAATTCTCTAAACTTGATTTATATTAGTATCGAAAATTGTGAAAGAATTTAATTTGAAGAAGTGAATGATATTTCTTTATATACTATGAAAGCGTGAAAGATTAGACTACAAAGCTGTAAATAAAAGCAGTAATCTAATCTAAGAAAACAGTAAAGACGTGACCAAGGGAGAGGGAAGACCCCTACTCCCTTGGCCTTTCCTGTGGAGAACTCCCTTACAGGGTTGGAGCTCTCGGAAATAGGAAGACGACGAATGCTAAATGTATGCAGAAATCACCAAAAATTCGATATGATTACATAAAGATATCTGGCCCTATTTATAGCAGGTGTGAAGAGACGGTTGCAAGTAGCTGTTAGGCAGTTCCAACCGGTGGGCAGTTAGGCGGTTGCTGGTGGTTATTCTGTTGAAGCAGTTGCTGGCCATAACTCCCAGGGTGCCCGCTTCGCTTGCATTGAGGGTTAAGGGCACAGATCTTCCTCGCTTGTTGGGGCGCTGGAGGGCATCAGCTCAGCTCGGCTCGCTTGTGCTGGCTGGAATTGGAATGGCTGTACGGCTGCAGTTGAAGTACTTAGTTGAAATCTGGTGATAGTCTGCAGCAGTGGGTATCTGGACTGTCGCTTGCGCGTGGAAGAGGCTATCGCTTGCGGGCTGTGAAGGTGGCCGCTTGCCTCTCATGCCTTAGTATTTTCAAAATATGTTCTGAGCGCTTGTGAGCGAAGGTGGTTGTCGCTTGCGGCGTATGCCTTAGCTTTTCTGGTTCCAGATTACCGCTTACGAGGGCAAAAATTGTTAATAATCTCAACAACGAATTCTGGATCATGCCTAGTGATATAAATCAATATTGTATGCCGATTACGATTTATTTTGATGGTTCTTATGCAGAAATTCGAGTAATACACATTTTTGTCAAGCTAAGAATATGCTCATATTTGGAGTCATCAAGCGCTGAGATATGGTACCTCGGGGCCAAGTATTTCTTCATTTTCTTCTCTTGGCCTTAATGGATCTTTCTTGGGATCAAGATATTTGGCCACCATTGGTGTACTCAGAGAGAGATTTATTTATATAAAATTGTTTTAATACCTTTTGGGTATATATGGATTGATGAATAAATATCCCATTATTAACATAATCCACTTGTAATCGCAAACAATATTTTTTCTTTCCAAAATCTTTGATCTCAAATTCTTTCTTTAGATATTCAACTGCAATTTGGATCTCTTCTGGAGTTCCAATTAAATTGAGATCATCAACATATAATGCAATAATGACAAAATTTGATCCATTTTTCTTTATAAAGACGCATGAGCATATTGGATCATTAGTATAACCTTATTTTCTTAAAAATTCGCTGAGACGGTTATACCACAGTCGTCCTGATTGTTTAAGTTCATACAATGAATTTTTATATTTGATGGAATATGATTCCTTTGGGTTTAATTTGTATGCTTCAGGCATATTGAATCCCTCGGGAACTTTCACATAAATATCAGTATCCAAGAAGCTATAAAGATATGCAGCAAGTACGTCTAAAAGACGCATATCGAGGTTTTCTCGCACTGCTAGGCTCACAAGGTATCTAAGTGTTATTCCATCAACAACTGGAGAGTATGTTTTCATAAAAATCTAGTCAAGGTCTTTGTGAGAATCACTGAGCTACAAGACGGGCTTTATATCTTACAATTTCATTATGCTCATTTTTTTTTCGTACAAATACCCATTTGTATCCAATTGGTTTTATACCATCTGGTGTTTGAACAATTAATCTGAAGACCTCTCTTTTGTTTAATGAGTCAAGCTTTGATTGAGTCGCATTTTTCCATTTTGATCAATCATTTGTTTGTCGACATTCATGAACCGATTTTGGCTATAGATCATCGTTTTCTTCCATTATATCAAGTGCTAAACTGTATGTGAAGACATTATCAATAATTGCCTCTTTACGGTTCCAACATTTTCTTGAAGTAACATAGTTAATTGAGTTTTCAATAATTCCATCATGTTCTTCAAGATCGCGCTTTTCTGAAGTAATTATTTCAGCGTTGACTTCCTCATTAGATTGAGGTTTATCAATGTCATTCCTGATATTTTCATGATTATCATCATTAATTCCTATTTTCTTTCGAGGATGTTTGTCTTTGGAATCATGTCGTCTACCATGCTTTAAGCGTGTCGCTGATTCATTAGCACTTCTAATTTGTCCATCAGGGACAATTATTTTAGTCGGAGCATTAGCAGCTTGGATATATGATCGAGTGACTTTGCTCGAGTCATTGAAAACATCTGGTAACTAATTTGCAATATTTTGCAAATGTATAATACGTTGAACTTCTATTTCACACTACTTTGTACGAGGATCACAAAAATTCAATGGGATTTTCCAATTAATATCCTTTTTCGGTTCATTTCTGTCTCCCTCTAATGTTAGAAAATATGATTCATCAAAATGACAATCTGCAAATCTTGTAGTGAATACATCACCCGTCATAGGTTCAAGATATTTTATAATTTATGGCGATTCATATCCGACATAAATGTCCAATCTACGTTGATGACCCATTTTTTACGTTTGGGGGGTGGAATAGAAACATAAACAGCACACCCAAAAATACGTAGATGAGATATATTTGGTTCGTGACCAAATACTAACTGCATCGGAGAGTAGCTATGATAGTTTGTCGGCCTCATTCTTATAAGTGTTCCTGCATGTAAGATTGCATGTCTCCAAGCTGAAACGAGCAACATAGACCTCATCAATAATGATCTAGAAATTAATTGCAATCTTTTAATAAGTGATTCTGTCACGCCATTTTGTGTATGAACATGAGCAACTGGGTGCTCTATATTAATTCCAATCGACATGCAATAATCATCAAATGCATTCGATGTGTATTCACCAGCATTATCCACAGATATAGTTTTAATGGGATTATCAGGGAATTGTGCTCACAATTTAATAATTTGGGCAAACAATCTCGCAAATGTCATATTGTGAGTAATTAATAAACAGACATGTGACCATCTGGTAGATGCATCAATGAGCACCATAAAATATTTAAATGGCCCACATAGTGGGTCTATTGGTCCACATATATCCTCGCATATTCTTTCCTAAAATATTGGTGATTCAATACCTACTTTAGATGGCGATGGCCTGGTTATCAATTTTTTCTAAGTATAGGCAACACATGTTAACTCATTTGAGTTTAACACTTTATGACATTTTAATGAATGGTCATGTGAATTCTCAATTATTCACCTTATCATTATACTGCCAGAATGCCGAAGGCAATCATGTCATATTTGAAAATCGGTAGTCTTTTGATCTACCATGAGGTGTGTTTCAACGACACCTAATCTTGAATAATATAAACTAGTAGAGAGTGAAGGTAATCTCTCAATGATGCATTTTTTTTTTATCAATGATATTGGTGATTATGGTATCACTCATAATTTCAATGTGATAACCATTTTTCTGAATGTCATGAAAGTTCAGTAAATTTCTTCGAACTTTAGTGGTCAACCGTGCATATTGTATCACAATTTTTGTCTCCGCGGGGAGAAATATAATGGTTTCTCCAGAGCCTTCAATTAATTTTGCACTATCACTTATTGTATTGACATTCATTTTTTTCCTTTTCGAAAGGGAGAAATATTTTTCGTGTTTCAATATATTATGTGTCGTTGCACTGCAATGAAACACATATTCGCATCATTTTAATTGACATCCATTTAACAATAAATAAATAAACAAAAGTCTTCGTGTGGATAACATATTATAAAATAATTAATACTACATAATATATAAGTATATATATATATATGTATGCAATTGCGTGGGATAAAAGTATTATATATATTTATGTATATATTTATAAATGAAAGATTCAGGGAGAGAGAGAAAGAATTAGGAAAATGGGAGTGATTGATGTTTGTATTACATTCCATAAATGCTATGTCGTGTATAATATTTCGCCATTTTTTTCTTTTTTTTAAAAAAAAAAATTAGATGATGGGTCCCACCACAATAATAATATAATAATTACATTTTATTTAATTTTCTTAATTAATTAAATCCTTTTAAATTATAGTGTAGCTTTGTTTGGCATTGAAATTAAAAATATAATATTCCTTCCGTTTCAGTTAATTTGTCCACTTTAATTAAGTCACAACATTTTAAATATTATGTACTTAGCAAGTAGTTAAGAAATTTATTAGTAAAATAATTATGATATAATAAAAATAATTATAAATTAAAATTAAGATAACTAGATAGTTTAATTAAAATATAAAATTTATAAATTATGAATTTTAAAATATGATTAAAGTGTATAATTATATTTCCAAAAAAAATAATAATTTATGTAATATGAAAAGAATTGACAAATTAGATGAAACGGGTGAAATAATATTTTAATATTAAAATGGCGTATGTAAAAACTGAAACGAAGATACCATTAAAATGATTGATAAAAAAAGATGAAATATATATTAAAAGAAATAGTAACAACTTGATTATTATTTATTGAAAAAAAAATTGTGTGTAAATCTCATATGTAATGATTTTCTCTCATCTGAATTAGTTTATTACATTGCACCTTAAAATAGGAGTCTTAAGATGAAAATGAAGATGAAGATAAAAATAAAGTTTGCGGTCCACTTCAAAGAAAAAAATTAAGAAAGTTTTTTAAAAAATTTAACTGTATATAAGTATAACAAACAAAAAAAAAAACGGTGACATAATTTTTACGGACAGATGAAGTATTGTGTTATATTATTATTTTTTTGATATTTTTGTATGTCAAAATTAAATTTAACATAATTATTGAATTTATATAAATAAAATTAAAACAATATTTTTAAATGAATAAATAAAATATATTATACTCTCCGTCCCGCAAAATGGTCCACGTTTTCTTTTTTGATCGTCCCGTCAAATTGATCATATTTCCTAATAAATCAATAATTAACAAATAATAATTAAAATACTTAATTATATTCTATTAATTCATTAATATTTTTTTTTTCCTTTTAGATTTTATTTGGTCATGCATTTGAAAGTTAAGTTTGAATTTTGGAATAATAAAATTTTATATTTTGATGTGATAATTAAATTTTTTAGTATAATATAAAAAAATAAAATATACTCATTCCGTACTACATTATAGTGTATGTTTACTTGTGGTGCGAAATTTAAGAAATAATATAATAATAATATTTTAATTGTATTGTGTAGTTAAAAACAATGTAAAGATAATTGTCTTTGTTTTTTTGTATAAAAGTAACGATGTAATAGTAAAATGGGGTATTTGAAACAAAAAAATTGGTTCCATAGTTACTAAAAAAAAATGTATACGTTAACCGGGATGGAGGGAGTACTATTATTAACTACATTCAGTTTAGTTTTAGGGTGCATTTGGCAATTAGCTGATAGCTTTTAACTGTTAGCTGATTCAATTAGCTGGTTTGACTAGCTGATTCAATTAGCGGTTTGTATTAAAGTATTTGTTAAAACAACTGTTTGACATTAGCAATTTATATATAAAATGACTATTAAGGACATTGATATGTTATTTTTTTTAATATTTAATTTTGTTCGTTTTAGTTTGAAATTTATGATAATTTTTGTTATTAATTATTGAAAATTATAAAAATATTATAAAATATTTATTTTTATTTTTATTATTTAGATTTGAGAAAATTATTTTTACTAAAAAAATAATAATTTTTTATTGAAATTATGTAAAATATAAAATAATAAAATTTTCGTATATATATTTTTATTATGTTAATTATTATTTTAATATATATAAATAAATTAATAATCTTTGTTTTTTCTATTTGATTTAGTTTTAAAAATTTATTTATTTTATAAATAAAATAATTTATATGTAATAATTAATAATAGTAATTAGTTTAAATTTACAAAAATAAAAATATAATTTAATAAATTAAATATATTAAAAATAATTAATAAATACTGCTATAAAAATATATTTATATGTATAAAATAAATAATTAAGTTTGAAAGACAAATAAAGAATAACTAAAATTAAAATGAAAAAGTTTTTTCAAAAGATGAGCTTTTCAGGCCCGTTTGAATTGGTTTTTGGCATGAGCTTTTGGCTTCTGCTTCTGAGAAAAAAAAAAAAAAAAAGCAATTTGCACACTCTAAAATAAGCAGAAACACTTTTCATTTAAAATTACTGTTTTATCCTTAATAATAATAAATACAATACGATAATATAATATAATATAAAAATAAATAACTTATATATTATATTTTAATAAAAATTAAAAAACATAATTAATTTATTATTGTTAAGTTATGTATTATATTTGGATTAAAATTTAAATACTGAATTTAAATAGGAGTATATAAACTTTTTAATTATACTTAAATTACTAAATATAATTTATAAAATTTTAAAATTATAAAATACAAATTATTTAGTATTATTTTGTAATTTTATGTTTAATTGATATATTATCCTTAAATTAAAATTGTAAAATATAAATAATCAAAATTTAAAAGTATAATTTTTATAATTTATAAAATTTAAATTAAATTATAATTTATAAAATTTAAATAAAATTATAAAAGTGTTATAGAAAAATACTATTATATTAACCGCATGTCCTTTTAACTAATTTTAACAGTTTAAAAGCACTTTCAACTATATAACATCTGTAGACACTAAAAATATATGTCTAAAATCAACTAGATATCATATATTTTGGAAGAAAATAAAATTCCAATAAAATAAATATATGGTATTTAATTATGCACATATGTTAATTTTTGTACAATAAATATCAACCATTAGTGCAATAATATGCTTAAAATGGAAGATATCGTACAAATATTACGTGCATAAATAGAGCCATAATAAAATTGACAGCAAAATAAATTAATCTTGTCAATAAAGGAAGTATATAAATTAATATCTTCCAAAAAAGGCAATGATATAAAGATCTTGTCAATAAAGGAAGTATATAAATTAATATCTTCCAAAAAAGACAATGATATAAAGATTTTGGCGAAAAATGAAGAAGCACAATCAAATCCGTCAAGAATGAAAAACAGCATCTGATGGAAAAGGAAAGATTATAAAATCTTTCCATACACGTGGCACCATCCGAAAAAGAAGCCAAGGCCACTCATCCCCTATAAATAGGAGTCATGGCCAATTCATTTGGGACACCAAAGTTGCATCGAGGATTCAAGCAAATGGGTAAGTCTCTAGACTCTCTCTGTATTGTTCTTCATGTTCTTCGTGTCCTTCGAAGCGTTCTTCATCGAAAGTCACTAATTTTGACAAATGATCCAATATTGGTTGACGAATCGATGAAGTTAACGATCTTCGTCGTATGTCCAAGCCGGAGGAAGGATCAAAGCTCTCAAAGCCGTCGAGGAATTCATCAAAGCCAAGGGAAGGTCTTCAAAATTTCTCTCATAGCATCGAGGTGTTCATCGCGTTCTTCATAAAAGGTGCAAACTCGGCTCTCTTCGATCAAAAAGTCAAAGGGACACGCCGCCAAAAGCGTTATGGAGCACCAAATCCACCTTCTCAAAGATCAAAGCTGCGGATCGTTTAAAGAGGACATCAAATCCAAAGGTTATGATCAAATCACCCGCACGGAGACCAAAGCCCTCCAAAAGCAGCAAAGACAAATCAAAGATCAAAGCTGCGGATCGTCCAAAGAAGACATCAAATCCAAAGCTGAGGATCAAATCGCCCACACGTAGACCGAAGCTCTCCAAAAGGTGGAAAAAGCAAACCAAAGATCAAAGTTGCGGATCGTCTAAAGAAGACATCAAATCCAAAGCCGACGATCGAATCGCCCACGCGGAGACCAAAGCCCTCCAAAAGCGGCAAAGACAAATCAAAGATCAAAGCTGCGGATCGTCCAAATAAGACATCAAATCCAAAGTTGAGGATCAAATCGCCCACGCGGAGACCGAAGCTCTCCAAAAGACGGAAAAGGCAAACCAAAGATCAAAGTTGCGGATTGTCTAAAGAAGACATCAAATCCAAAGCCGACGATCGAATCACCCACGCAGAGACCAAAGTCCTCCAAAAGTGGCAAAGCCAAAGCAAAGGTCAAAGTCGTGGATCGTCTAAAGAAGACAACAAATCCAAAGACGATGATTAAATCGCCAATACGGAGACCAAAGTCCTCCAAAAGCGGCAAAGCCAAAGCAAGGGTCAAAGTCGTGGATCGTCTAAAGAGGACAACAAATCCAAAGACGATGATCAAATCGCCAATATGGAGACCAAAGTCCTCCAAAAGCGGCAAAGCCAAAACAAAGATCAAAGTCGCGGATCGTCTAAAGAAGACAACAAATCCAAGGACGACGATCGGATCGCCAACACGGAGACCGAAGTCCTCCAAAAGCGGCAAAGCCAAATTAAAGATCAAAGCCTCGGATCGTCTAAAAAAAAACATCAAATCCAAAGCTGCGATCAAATCGCCCGCACGGAGACCAAAACCCTCCAAAAGCCGGTAAAGTCAAACTGAACCAAACCTCTTCGGATCAAAGAAGTCATCGAAAATCAAGTTGGAAAATAAATCGACCCGGAAGGAGAATCAAATGACCCATTTAGAGAATAGGACCCGCTTTAAATTCAAATCAAATATAATTTGTACAAATTTTGTATTTATTAAAAATAACACAATTTTTTGTCTACAACGTCCAAACAGTTTTTTACGAAAAGCTGTTTTTATAATGATTAATCCAAACACAAAATCGGACTGCTTCTGCTTTTTGCTTTTGGCTTCTGCTTCTGCTTTTGGCTTCTGCTTATTTTTTAAGTCAATCCAAACGGGCCCTCAGAAATTAGCTTTTTTAATCAAAAAAGCTAATTTATCAAACACCTAAATTATTTTTTTTAAAAACTGTTCAATAAGTTAAAAGCTCTTCAAAAAACTGTTTCCCAAACACCCTCTTAAACTTTATTCTCGTATTTACTTTTGGAATAATAATATATAAAATATTATTAACATTAAAAATTTTATAATCACATTATGTTTTTCTTTAATTGTATTTTGATTAATAAAATTATTTTTTTTATATTATTACTGATTTACTGATGATATAATAAATTCTTTTTGAAAAAATTAATTTCAAAATATAAACTCTTCAACATAATAAAATAAAATAAAAATATTTTTATTTTTTATTTTAATATATCACTAAATAAAAAGAATTAAAGCAATAATACATTATAAATATTATATAAATTAATCAAACTAATTAACCATTTAATACAATATTTTTTAAACTCTGTTCCTAGAAAAAATAAGACCAATTTTATGGGACAAAGAGAGTATAAAAATAAATATATATATTTTAATATTTTTGAGATAATTTCTATTATATTTTGATACACTCTCTGTCCCGAATATAACATCACGGATACTATTCATATGAAAATTTAAAACGAGTATAATTACTAAATAATTAAATAAAGATGCATTAGTAAAATTAATTATAATATAATGCAAACTCAATTATTCTCTTATAATGCAAAATATAATAAACTATAAATTGTTTATTTTTTTAATCAATTGCGAGTTCTATAATTTTTAATTTTTTATTAATTAATTGTTTTACTATTTTTTTTTTATTTCATATCAATTTATATTTATAATAATAAAAAACTTTAATTTAACAATAATTATAAATGTGATCTTATTTATGTGTCATTTTTTTTTTGTTTTTCTTAGATATACAGTACTCCCCCGTTTCAAAAAAAGGTGCAACATTTGCTTTTGGCACGAGTTTTTAGGTAGATAGTATTAAGTAAGATAATTTAGAAATTAGGTGATGTAACGGAGAGAAATATATATTTTATTTTTTTATTTTAATGATGTGAGGGGATAAAGTGTGGGATATAGATTAAGTATAATTAATTATTTCATATTTTGGAAATATTGCAGGTGTTTGGGACATACCAAAAATGAAATGTTGCATAGTGTTTGGGACAGAGGGAATATAATATTAGAAAGATAAATATATGGAAAAAATTAATCAAATTTTCGATAGTAACATTTAAATTAGCTGATATAAATATATATTGTTCAATATAGAATAAAAAAGTAGATTATGCATTATTTTTTACTTCCTTTGTCCGAAATTTTTATATCATATTGCCTGGACATAAAGACTAAGAAATAAAAGTATTTAAATGAAAATGAGGTAGCTAAAAAAAATAAATTAAGGATATTATAGTGGGGTATATAATAAATAATAACAATTTTGATAATTATTTGTTCTAATAAGGATAATAAATTTGTAAGTGGATTAATCTTTTATTATAAATTTTTACCTACAAAATTTAACTAAATTATAATTTTAAAAATTGCTTATAAAAATATGAATAGACACTAGTAATATACGTAATTTTTGTAATATCTATATTTAATCGATGAAATCTATTAATCTCGATATTTAGAATACTAAAAATTGATTGTATTAAATATTTTAATTTATTCAAATAATTCTCACATTCAAATATTATATATTTTTTAAATAATAATAATTAATTTTAACAATTCAATAAAATTTATAAGTATTCGTGCATACTACAGTTCCTCCTCCAGAGGGTGTTTGGGGACAAAGAAATGGAAATATCGTATTTTTCTTATTTGATTTAAATAAAAAAATTGTGAGTTTTAATATTAAGTAATTTTCTAATTTTATTTTCTCTCTTTGTATAGGGGGAAATGGAGAAAAATGAAATAGAAATGGACAATGTCTGTTTATTTATTTATTTTACATTTAAGTTTTATAATTTAATTTGTATTTATTTATTTTATTTTTATTATTATTTATTATTTTATAATTTTATAATATACACATATATCTCATGAAATATCATATTTAAATTATTATTAAAATAAATTATTAAATTAAAAATATAACTAAAAGATATAATGATATTTTTTATCTAATTTAATAAATTTTAATAATTGATTTATTTATTTTTCAATTAACAGTAGTATATTCATTATAATTTTTTTATATTCCTTAAACTGTTACGACTCATTGCATTTTTTTATAGTTGTCATTTGTTGCTTTTGCCAAGTCATTTATTTAATGACTCATTGCATTATTATAGGTGTCATTATATTATGATGACACATATCTAATTTTGATGTCTAATTGAATTGGAAATGGCTTATAAATAAGTCTTTTATTTAATGAAAATAAAATGATAGAATTTACTTTCACTTTATATTTCTTCTCTCGGCTCTCTCTCTATCAATCCCTATATCTCTATCTAAATTATATAAACACACAAATATATATACATTATATACATACTTATATTTATATTATATTTGATATATTTTATAACTAGTTATCAGCACGAGGCTTTGTCGAGGAAGTGGACATAAAAGATAGCGTATTTTTTTGTTGTTTTTGTTGTTGTATTACTCGGAAGGTTGCGGAATTTCTGGTAAGTATTTATTTTCTTTTAATTATGTCTAATATAACAAAGTTTGAATTTCCCCCACTGGCAATTACTGGAAATAATTATATGCCGTGGGTAATGGATGTCGAGATGCACCTCGAATCCATGGGGCTTTCGAAAACAATAATTAGTGAAAATGAATGAACAAATCAAGAACGTGCAAAGGCAATGATTTTCTTGCGTCATCATATTGACGAAGCCCTGAAAATGGAATATTTAATGGTGAAAGATCCATTTAAATTATGGACAAATTTGAAAGATCAGTTTTGACACTTGAAATATGTTATATTACCGAAAGCGAAACATGCATGACAACACTTGCGTTTGCAAGATTTTAAAACAGTTGCTGATTATAATTCCATGATGTTCAAAATCACGTCCCAGTTAAGATTTTGTGGAGAAAATATTTCTGATAGGGATATGTTGGAAAAAACATTTACCACGTTTCATGCCTTTAATATAGTTTTACAGCAACAATATCGAGAAAGGGGTTTTAATAAATATTGTGATCTTATTACTTATCTGCTTGTTGGTGAACAGAATAACGAATTATTATTAAAAAATCACAAATCGAGGCCAACTAGTGCAAGTCCATTCCCGGAAGTGAATGCGACTCAGTGTTTAAATAATATGCCTAGATTCTACCGCGGACGAGGTCGCGGACAAGGCAGTGGACGTGGATTTGGTCGTGGACGTGGAGCCGACCGTGGACGAGGTTGTGGCAGGTTTGTTTCACATTATTACCGTCAGAGATATTTTGATGAGCAGGAATCAAATAGGCCTATGAAGCGGCTTCAGAATGATGTTGGTTAGAGTTCAAAGAAAAGCGAGGACAAGTGTTATCGCTGCGGAATGACAGGATATTGGTTCATAAATTGTCGTTCCAATTCTTATTTCGTTGAGCTGTACCAAAATTCCCTGAAACTGAAAGATAAAGTGCCTGAAGAAGTTACAGCACCGGAAAATGTCAATCCCTCATAAATTAATTTTTCAGAGAATGTTGCCAGTGGAAATGAGGGTGATAAATGTAATGATAATACGCAGCTAGATGTATCTGATTTTCTAATACACCCTGAAGGTGGATACTATGAAAATCCTGTAGTTTTTGTAACACATGTAGTTTTTGCTCCCTACATTTTGTAATGATATGACAACTATGTATTTTCTCCAAATTTTTGATATATTTATTCTTATATTTCTCCCAGAAGAAGAAATATGAATGCTGAGCAGGTTATAATGAATAATATGGAAGACAATTCATGTCTCATTGATAGTGCATCAACGCACACCATTTTGAAATATAAGAAATATTTCACCAACCTGAAGTTGGGAAAAATTGAGGTGAATACCATAAGTGGTTGTGCGAAGTTAATTGAAGGCTCTGGAAGAGCGATAATGTTTTTCCCCGAAGGAGTAAAACTTGATATCCAAAATGCACTATATTATAGTAAATCTCAAAGAAATTTGTTGAGTTTTAATGATATTCGCAGAAATGGATATCATATTGAGACATTAAGTAAAGCAAATAATGAATTTTTGTTGATTACAAAATTAATTGATGGACATAAATATATATTAGAAAAATTGTCTTCATTGTCTTTCGGATTATATTGCACAAAGATTAATGCGGTTAAAACATATCTGGTAGACCAGAAGTCCACAGATTTTATGATTTGGCATGACCGGTTTGGGCATCCCGGTAATATTATGATGAGACGAATTATTGAAAATACCAATGGCCATAACTTGAAAGATCAAAGGATATTAAATACAAATGAGTTTATATGTGTTGCTTGCTCTAAAGGGAAGTTAATAACTAGACCATCACCAGTAAAAGTGGAAATTGAATCCCCTTTATTTTTAGAACGAATTCAAGGTGATATATGTGGGCCTGTAGATCCACCATGCGGACCATTTCGATATTTTATGGTACTTATCGATGCATCTACTAGATGGTCGCATGTGTGTTTATTATCCACCCGTAATTTGGCATTTGCGAGGTTGCTTGCTCAAATAATTAAATTACGAGCTCAGTTTCCAGATCACCCAATAAAGAAAATTCGTCTTGATAATGCTGGTGAATTTTCATCTAAGACATTTTATGATCATTGCATGTCTATTGGAATTGAAATTGAACATCCTGTACCTCATGTACATACTCAAAATGGTCTAATTGAATCACTTATAAAACGGCTACAATTAATTGCAAGACCTATGTTGATGAAATCCAAACTTCCTGTCTCTGCTTGGGGATATGCAATTATGCATGCAACAACATTGATAAGATTAAGACCGACTAGCTATCATAGCTACTCCCCAATACAATTAGTATACAATGAAAAGCCCAATATTTCACATTTAAGGACTTTTGGGTGCGCAGTTTATGTGCCAATTGCACCGCCCCAACGTACAAAAATTGGCCCCCCAACGGAGATTGGGGATATATGTCGGGTACGAATCACCATCTATCATTAAATATCTTGAACCATTAACTGGTGATTCGTTTACGGCTCGTTTTGCTGATTGTTATTTTGACGAGTCGCATTTCCCAATATTAGGGGGAGAAACTGATCAACTGAAAAAGGAAATTACTTGGAAAATACAATTAATTTTTCTTGATCCTCGTACAAGTCAAAGTGAATTAGAGGTACAAAGAATTTTACATTTGCAGCGAATAGCAAATTAGTTGCATGATGCTTTTTGTGACGCCAGCAGGGTCACTAGATCTTATATAGCTGCTGAAAATGTACCTGCTAAAATTGTTATTCTTGGAGACAAAATACAAAGTGCTAATGAATCAAATGTACGCCTAAAGCGTGGCAGACCTGTAGGTTCCAAAGATAAAAATCCTCGAAAGAAAAGATGAACAAATGAAAGAGTTGATGATTTGAATGTTAATCAAAACTCTCAAGAAACAGGTAGTAACATAGATCAGATTTCTAAAGAAATTGATCCTGATAAACTTGATGAAGATGTTAATCATAATAGAATTTCTTCTGAAGAGAATGAAATTATTGAAAATTTAATAAATTATGTTACTACTGGAAAGCATTGGAACCGAAGTGATACAATTATGGATAATGCTTTTGCATATAATGTAGCACTTGATCTAATGGAAAATGACGAGGATCCAGAACCTAGATCAGTTGATGAATGTCGAAAAAGAATAGATTGGCCAAAATGGAAAGATGAGATCCAGTCTGAATTAAATTCACTGGCAAAACAAAAAATTTTTGGACCCATTTTTTAAACAGCTGAAGGTGTTAAGCCTGTTGGCTATAAATGAGTATTTGTTCGAAAGCGAAATGAGAATAATGAAATTGTCAGATATAAAGCAAGATTTGTTGCCCAAGGTTTTTCACAAAGACCTGAAGTTGATTTTAATGAAACATATTCTCCAGTAATGGATGAAATAACATTTCGATATCTTGTCAGTTTGGCAGTATATGAAAAATTTGGATATGCGTCTGATGGACTTTGTAACTGCATATTTATATGGCTCAGTGGATAGTGATATTTACAAAAAAAACTCTTAAGGATTTAGTATGGCTGATGCATATAAATCAAAGCCAAAATAATGTTATTCTATTAAATTACAAAAGTCTTTGTATGGGCTCAAACAATCTAGTCGCATGTGGTATAATCGTCTCAGTGAATCATTATTGAAAGAATGATATACCAATGATTCTATTTGTCCGTGTATTTTTATAAAGAAAAATGGGAGAAATTTTGTAATAATAGCTGTCTATGTGGATGACTTGAATTTAATTGGAACCCTTGGAGAGGTCCAAGAAACTATTGAATATTTGAAAAGGGAGTTTGAAATTAAAGATTTCGGGAGAACGAAATTTTGTCTTGGTCTACAAATTGAACATTTGGAAAATGAGATTTTGATACATAAATCTGTATATACCCAAAAGGTTTTGAAACGATTTGCAATTGATAAAGCACATTCATTGAGTATTCCAATGGTCGTTAGAACTCTCGATCCTATAAAAGATCCTTTTAGACCACAAGAGGAGAATGAGTAAGCACTTGGTCCTGAAGTACCATATTTAACTGCTATTGGTGCACTAATGTATCTGACTAACAGTACTAGACCAGATATAGCGTTTGTTGTAAATTTATTGCCCAGATTTAGTGCGATGCGAACATAGCGACATTGGAAAGGAATCAATCATATTTTTCGTTATCTCCAAGGATCTATTGATCTTGGTCTATTATATCCAAAAGGATCTCAACATGAATTGATTGGATATGCAGATGCTGGGTATCTTTCTGATCCGCATAAAGCCAAGTCTCAGACTGGCTATATGTTTACTTGTGGCAGTAAAGTGGTATCTTGGAGATCCACTAAGCAAACATTAACCGCCACATCTTCAAATCATGCAGAAATAATAGCAATTCATGAAACCAGTAGAGAGTGTGTTTAGCTAAGATCAATGATTCACCACATTTTATAGAATTGTGGTTTGAAATATGAAAATGATAATCCTCCTACTATTTTGTACGAAGATAATGCAGCTTGTATAGCAACTAAAAAAAGATATATCAAGGGATATAGAACGAAACATATTTCATCAAAAATTTTCTTTACTCATGATCTTCAGAAAAATTGTGAGATAAATGTGCAGCAGATTCGATCAGACCAAAATTTAGCAGACTTGTTGACCAAGGCTTTACCGACCGCAACATTCGAGAAATTAGTAAAGATCATCGGGATGCGTCGGTTGCCAGATTTCAAATGATGTCCACATCAGGGGAGCAATATTTTAAGTGGTGTCCACATCAAGTGAAGTATTTTTAATGCATGAATGACGTACTTTTTTTTTTCTTGACTAGGATTTTTGTCCAATTGAATTTTTTCCTATTAAGATTTTAACGAGACGTATTCATTGCAATTAATGAGACCTAAAGGAGTGTTATAACTCATTGCATTTTTCATAGTTGTCATTTATTGCTTTTGTCATCTAGACTCATTGCATTATGTCATTATATTATGATAACACATATCTAATTTTGATGACTAATTGAATTGGAAATAGCTTATAAGTCAGCATTGTATTTAATGAAAATAAAATGATAGAATTTACTTTCACTTTATATTTCTTTCGGCTCTCTCTCTATCAATCTCCATATCTCTATCTAAATTATATACACACAAATATATATACATTATATATGTACTTAAATTTATATTATATTTGATATATTTTATAACACAAGCAGAATTATCTTCCTTACTAAACAAATAAATAAGTACTACACGATATATTTTTAGAAAAATATATATTCTAATAATCAAACTCATTTTTAACATCCCAAGTCGCCGTTCCGCTCGTTCTGCTCCGATCTGCCCAAGCTCCGCCACGAATCGCCGCCCCTGAGCCGCGTCTGTGTCTGAGAACTTCGTTGCCCTGAAGAAGAACAACAACTTGCCGCATAAGGTGAAGAAATCGCAAGGTATGTGTTGTATCCGAAATTGGGATATTCAATTTCCAGATTGCCTAAGATAACAAGTCCGAAAATGGGTGTATGGATTACCTAAAGTACGCCCTTATGAATAAATGGTTTCGTGTCTAACGGATAGGAGAATAGAAGGGAGACACAAAAATCCACAAACAAGCAGAAAAGTGCAAGTGTAGAAAGTATAGTTTTGATTTTGATTTTTTTTTGGTTTCGTTGGGCCATCGTTGTGCGTGAATCGGTGTAGTGATTTTTGTATTCTGTGTGTTTGGAATTGGTTTCAAAAGCTTGGATGTAAGTTTCTTTTGGTTAATTTCTATTTTGCATCTGTTGTTTTTTTCTTTGTTCAAGCGAAACGGTTTTCTAGGGTTGTGAGAGCCATTTGTCGATTCTTCATACCTATTATGTGCCTGTAGCTTCTGATTTTTTGATTCTATTAGTGTCGGCTGAGAAACTTTCAATTACTACGGAAGAAATTTTGTGAATTTTATGTGTTTCGGTCAATTTCCTATTGCAGCATTTCAATTATTGTACTCAGATGATAATTGTTTTTTCAATTTTTGTTTCTTATTTCTCAATGGACGGATTTTGAGGTTACTGTCTTCCTCTTACTTTCAATAGTATAAACGAGTTAGGATGATCGTTCCTATTTTCTGCCTATTCGATAAAGTCAAAGGTTCATTGTAGATAGTGCAATTTGGCAATGACTTTTCTTTTGGATGTAGAAGCTTGTTTTGGAAGCATTTTGACTTGAGTCGGGTGTGTTTGTTTGGGGGATTGGATTTTATTTCCACTATTCATCCCATTTTTTCCCTCAAAAAATATCAAATCATAAACCTATTTTTCATTTTTTATATTATACTAAAAATCAATTTTACATTCAAAACATCACATCACCACCTATTTATATCACACATCATACAACTATTCAAATTCAAAATTTTTACTATTCAAATCCCAACTCAAAATCCAAACCCCCAAACAAACACTTAGTTTCACTTTACTCAGTCTATTTTTCACTGCGTAAAAGAAATGTTTGTTCTGTAGACTGCCATAATGTTAGTGCAATTCTAGTAAATTTTACTTAATTCATTGTCTTTTATAGTTAGTAGAATGTTAGTTTATATCATGTTAACCCAATTTGTTTGGTTGGTTGTTCTTGCACTGTTAACCTAAAAGCAGTACCTGCTGTGTTGACGTGTCTTAGCTTTGTTGGTTCTTACTGAGTTAGACTGGTGCATGCAACTTTAATCCGTAGTTTGACTAAGTACTATCTTGCTCCATTGTGTTTGGTACGGGTGTGAACGGATTTACACCGCGTGGACACACAAACTCTGTTAAACTGAAGTGGTATCCAAAACCTGCAGGTACCTCAAGTGATGATCTATATATTGTACTGTGAGGATTCATGCATGGTATGAGGTAATTAAGTTCATTCATTCCTTTTGAAGCATCTTTTATTTTCTTATTGAATTGCTACTCTTTAAGGATTTTCATATAGGTGAAGTGTGAACATATGTCTTTAGTGATCAATGGTTGTATACCTGCAAATAAATTGTCAAATAGATATATGAGCTTTTAAATAGAAAAATAATCTTGAGTGACCCAATAATCAATAATCTAATTGGATCATTGAGTCCCTAACCCTTACAAGGCATGGCTTGGAACTCATGTTGGAAGGCGCCCTAAATGTACTGCTGTATCAGCTCTGTCTGTCTAAGTATTGTATCTGAATTTTATATCGCACGTGTTTCATTTGAACGGATACATCAAGAGTTGAAGATTTTTTGATTCATTTTGACAGTTTGATGTGAAATCTTCTCCCTGCTCCTTTCATAGGCCATGCACTACCCACAAATTTTCAATCTGGATTGCATTTGTGACAACAGAAATGCTGCTATTTTATGAAATATATAGCTGGATATTGCAGGCATGCAGTTCCATTGTCAAAATTGTGAATATTTATTGTTCATAATTTTTCAAGAAAAACCATTGAAAGATAGGAAAAGTAGTTCAATGTACTTGTTTATGTGTATGAATGATAATCATAATATTATTCATAAATTTGAGTGCTTAGAAACCCGTCCGAAAGTTAGTAGTATGTCCTTGTGACTGATCGATACTAATTTGACGATCCAATTTGTTCTACCTGCTAGATAATGCAAAATGATATTAATAAATTGTGGATGTTTCAGCTACTAACTAGATAATGGTATATTGAATATTCAAAGCATCTAGGGTCGTATTTGTTTTGAACATTTTTCTTTCTTTCCCTCCACGTGATTTAAGCATGTATCTTAGATCATGCCCTTAGATAATAGCTTAGCTGGACTGTAACCAATCCTTGGTTAACTGATAATTAATAAAACACAAATTTTCTAGTTGGATATAAAATTTGCTATTAGAAGTATGCCTGTTGTTGCTATTTTTTAACTACTAAGATATTTTCAGTACACCGAACTGTCCATTAGAGAAGCTATGGTGAGAGATATCTTGTTGGGGAACAATGACAAAGTGGAGGGTGTTGAAACATTCTTTGGCATAAAACCTATCCAGTTGGTGGTTTGGTGATTGTAGTTTGATCTACCTATGAATTTTTTGAAACTAATGTTCAATGGAGATTGTGATATTGTAGTTTACTTCTGCTCCTTGAGGTTTTAAAAAAATACTTGATGTACTATATCGTTTTGATTATTCGTTTGGAGGCATGGGAAACTACAAGGATCTCTGTCTTGTAAATTTTACGTAAGGGGATAGGAAATTAAATTACGTTATCATGTAATTAATATTAGTTTTTGTATGCACAAGAAAAATTTTCACCATTTCAAGCTATCACTATGGTTCAATCTTCTAATGGGGATTCGCTACAGGATTACCCTAGATGGCGACAACTTCTGCTCTTGAGAACTTTAACTGAGCTTGAAATTGCTTAATATTGAAGTAGGGCATCATGTGCTTTGGAATACAATTATTTGATTGAACATCAATGTTGTAGATCCCCCATGACTAGGAAGATATATTAAGGGTGTGTTTGTTTGGGGGTTTGGATTTTGAGTTGGGATTTGAATAGTAAAAATTTTGAATTTGAATAGTTGTATGATGTGATATAAATAGGTGTTGATGTGATGTTTTGAATGTAAAATTGATTTTTAGTATAATATAAAAAATGAAAAATAGGTGTTTGATTTGATGTTTTTAGGGGGAAAAAATTGGATGAATAGTAGAAATCTTATTAAATCCCCCAAACAAACACACCCTAAGTAACTTTTTGTCTCTTGTCAATAAATGGAAAAACTGGTTATGAAGAAGCTGCTGCCCAGATGATCATATATACTTGCACCATAATTAATAGACACCATTAAGGATGTATCCACTACAGTTTCTAGTTCAAATCCATTCCCCCACCCCCCCCCCCCCCCCCCCCCCCCCGTTTTTTTTTTATAATTATAATTACCTGATTAAGAGTTTTCTTCTATCATTTTGAAATTGGTGAATGAAGTTGAATTGACAAGAAATTAAAGAGTGTTGATTATCTTTATAACTGGCTGGAGTCCACTTTTAGTTATTTGACAATTGTGGCAAACTAATTCTATCGATTGGAATTGAATTTCTTGTTAATTTTGTGACGAATTTTTGGAGAGGGGATTGTTTATATTCCGTATGCATTATCGTAACCCTAATTCTATTGATTTTGCTCACCCTCGTCTTTGAAGATTTATTTAGTGTTTCCAATAGGGTATTTTCCTAATTATTGTGTCTATACATTGGTGAATACCAGATCCATCGCCGATGGAGAATTCCGACGTGTTCGGTTCGTCTAGTGCGCCTTTGACTTGGCACGATTTTCTTGAGAGGATGCGCCATCCTTCCGCAGCGGATTTTGTTAAGGCCATCAAGAGGTGTACTGTTATTGGTTTTTTGAAATTCAAGGAGCTTTATGCTAGGTTTTGGCACTTTCATAGAGTTAATTGTTGAGAGGATTGATAAAAGCAATTGCTAATTGTTATATACCTTCAACGAGTCACAATGCATTCGTGTGGCATTAATTTCCACTTTCAATTAGGTATGATGTAATTGTGGTTTTCATTTATTGGCCTTCTATTGCTGGTCGGATGTTGGATTGTGTTTCCTTAACAATATTAAGAAGTTTATTGGAATATTGGAACTTTTCCCTTTTAATGCACAAGTCGATTTACTTCCTATTTTGTTTTTGGTTTCCTAACCAATAATCTGATTATGATTTCTCTCTCATTCGGACACTGCAGTTTCATAGTGTCATTTTTGAACAATGCACCAGATGCTGAAAGGGATAGTAAAGCAGTGCAGGAGTTCCTTGGAAATATGGAAGCAGCATTTAGGGCTCATCCCCTTTGGGCTGGATCTACAGAGGAGGAGTTGGAGAGTGCAAGTGAAGTGAGTATAGTTCCTTACACAAAACACTACCAATCCCAATAAACATACACTATTTTTTCTCACAAAACACATTTAAAAAAACAACAAAAATAGATATTTTATAAGTTTCATAGTTTCTAATAACTAACAACAAAAACTAAGAATTCCTAAATTCTAAAAGAACACGACCTTGGGGCGTTTTGAATTATTTATAACCTTGGACAATCCAGCAGCAGGATAGTTTGCTCAATTATGTTGTAGTGAATTAATGTGCTTTTGTTTCATCCTCATCCACTGCTGTCAATGTGGAGTATTCTCTCTTTGTTAAATGTTAAGCACCATAGTAACAGGTGTTTGTTGAATTGCAGGGAATGGAGAAATATGTCATGACAAAGCTATTTGCTCGTGTATTTGCTTCAATTCCTGAAGATGTCAAAGCTGATGAGCAGCTTAATGAAAAGATGGCTTTGATTCAGCAATTTGTCCGGCCTGAGAATTTGGATATTAAGCCAACCTATCAAAACGAAACATCATGGTTGGTGAGTGAAGAAATGAATCCTATGTAATTATTCCATTACATTGAATGTTTCATCCATTATGTTCCATGTGGGAATGATCTTAGGTTCTGGACCTCTGATTTATTTTCTTGCGGAACCAGAATTTCCATTGCTATGCCAGTATTTGAATCAAGCCAATCAAGATTCCAACTTGCTAAATTGTTGCATTATATATAAGTACATATGACAGTGGTTTTCCTCTAGAATTCTGTGATAGATTCTCCTTATATTCCTTTCAGAAGTAGCTCTTTCTAAGTGCTTCGTAGTCCGGATGTACGGGATGTTGTTGTTATATTGATGACAAAAGAGAAGAGTGTCATTCACCTATTTCTAGTAGAACTATTTGTTATGTTGAACAAACTCTGATTGCCAATGGGATCCATCTAATGATAGTCTGTTACCTGTCTAGGTTATTTATTAAGAAATTTGACTCCATTCGTGTACTGCTTTGGCAGCTTGCCCAAAAAGAGCTGCAAAAGATCAACATGTACAAGGCACCAAGGGACAAACTTGTTTGCATTCTAAACTGTTGCAAAGTCATTAATAACCTATTGCTGAATGTATCTCTTGCTTCTAATGAAGATCACCCTGGAGCTGATGAATTTCTCCCGGTTCTCATATATGTCACCGTCAAGGTAATTCTGCCCTCTGGCTATGTATCCAGCAAGTTGCTTTCGTGTTTCAGTTTTGACTATATGCTTATGATGTTTCTTTACTAGAAAAACATGGTGAAAAGCATTCAACTTATTTGAAAAATCATATACACCAATGATAGAAAACCTGTTGTTGGATTCCATCACATGTACACTGATGGATTGATTGCTTCTAAAAAATTCAAAATTTTGAAGATGGTTTTGTCTAGTATCTCTTTTTCTTGAAAAAAAATAATTTTATGCTAAAATCATTAATCCTTTTTAACATCTTGAACAGGCTAATCCACCTCAACTACACTCAAACCTTGCATATATCCAAAGGTTTAGACTACAGACTCGTTTGGCTGGTGAGGCAGCGTACTTCTTCACAAACATGCTCTCCGTAGAGTCTTTCATTACGAATATTAATGCAAAATCTCTTTCTATGGACGATTTGGAGTTTGAAAAGAACATGGAATCTGCTCAGGCACTTCTGTCTGGTCTGTGTGAAAGTTCTGATAATTTCTATGGTCAGACAAATCAAAATTTTGATCTTGCTACCAAGGCAGAGTCAGAGGATCATGCAGCAACGCATCCTCATCCTCATGGTGAGTCATCAGAAACCAAATCTGACATGAGTGAGGAATTATATGGGAAAAATGATGCAGCACTAGATAAAGTTCCATCAATAGCAGACCCAGAAAATAAAGGTGCAGCCCTGCTGTTGAAGGAAGAAGAGGCTAAGCAAATCTTTGTGGATTTCCCGTACTTGTATTCTGAGGCTGGCGATCTGATGGTTGGTGATATTGATGATCTGCTAAACAACTATAGGCAACTTGTAATCAAGTATGTATGTCTTGCAAGAGGTTTAGGTGTGGCAATTCAATATCCATCATTGTTGAGCACTCAGGTGCGAAAATTTGAGCAATCTGAAAGTGAAGCTCCAAAGGATTCAGAAATAAGAAAAGAAGCCTATCCTAAAAATGGTATGCAGAGGGACTCAGGGTTTAATCTGGAGAACACCAAATCACAGAAGCAGGAAGAAGAAGCTGCTGAACAAGACTGAAGCTGACGAAGGGTAGGTAAATTCTCTCTTTAAATTTACTACCATCGCTTACATGATGCAATGGAGAAAAGTTATCTCTTCTATTGATATACTAGTTTCTAAAATTTGTTTTTAGAGTTTTTTTTTTTTTTTTCCCTAAAATTAGGATTAGCCACGGTTTCTGTAATCTATTGTTGGATAATCTGAAGGTAATTGAAGATATGAATTGGTTAAAACATGGTAAGTGAAGGTATAAATCTGTTAAACATCCGCTTGGACTCAAGAAAGTAGAGCATGTAATTGTTTTTGAATTAAATGTGGTCGAGGCTTACATTTGTAGTAGATTGAGCTTTTCTATTAAGAAAAATTCTTCGAATGTTACAATCAAATAATATCTTATTATTCGGATGCAATGGATCTGTCTTTTGGGTAATTGATTTTTGTTTAAAAAAATACATATTTTTATTAGTACTCGGATCCAAATTACATCCACTTGACATATGTTAGTTTTAGAATCTGAGTTATGACATACTTTGAATCTATAATCCTTTTCAAATTTGAATCGAAAATCTGTATTTGATCGAATTATTGGTTATGATAGGAATGCAAGGATACATTAGGCTTCAACTTAGCCGCAATGGATAATGTAAAGGTAAAAACTCCCTCTACCCTTTATGCGGTTTTACTAATTTATTTTCCCCGAACATGTGAAACCAATCGATAAATAGATGTTCTCTTCTAACAACAGGGAATCGCTGCAGCTGTTTGGACACTGTCTTTAGTCTATACAAAATTTTGTTCATCTGGCCGAGGTTAGTTTCCGTTCCTGCTGTAAATGGATCTTGATGCACACTAGTTCTGACCGTTGCACTATATTGGTCTGTTGCCGTGAGACGTACCAGTTTTTTAGCAAGTTAGCATAATTTATTTGTAGATGGAGCTTTAAGGGCTGTTGTTGTAGGGGACAAGAAAAGGTTTTTAGGACAAATTTATACCTAATTCATTTTCGATGATGACATGATCTATTCATTGATTTTTCTTAATTTTTGAAAAACTTATCCCTTTGGCAGTGGCAAAATGGAAAAAAAAAAAAAAAATGAAGACTGTCTTAATATAAAATTATAATGAGAAAATTTCAAAATTATTCATTATGTATCTCAAATTATTATTTTTAGTAATTTTTTTTTTTTTATAATTTTGTAAGTTAGGACATTAAAAATGTGTTTGTTTGTGGGTTTTAGTTTTTTAGTTTAGATTTTTAATAATAAAAAGTTGAATTTGAATAGTTGTTTGATATTATATAAATAGAAGTCAATGTGATATTTTACATGTAAAATAAATTTGTATTACTCCTTCCGTCCCGATTTTCATGTTCACATTTTCATTTAGTCGGTTTCACTTATTTTGTCAATTTATACAATTTAATGTTATTTTAAAAAATTTAATTTATAATTTTTAAAATTTTAATTATACTAATTTTAATTTTAATTTATAATTATTTTTATTATACGATAATTATTTTCACTAATATATTTTTAATTATTTACTGATTATATTTCTCTTAAATTCTCGTGTTTACAATAAAGCAAATAAAATATTTGAGACGGAGGGAGTATAATATAAAAATATTTAAAAAAATAATTATTATTTGATGTGATATTCTTTTAGAGAAAAAAAAAAAAAAAAAAAAAAAAATCTGACTAGTAAATGTCTACTAAATTTACAAAAGAACACGACTTAAGTGATAGTCTTATTATTGTCCACCCGATGCCAAAAAATGTCACGTGATGCACGTGCACCCATGTGGCACGGCATGGCGCTGAAGTGTACCTAACCGAAAGTGAGGTGGATGTCAAGATGGATTGAATCCGGCAATGACATATATCATATATATATATATATATATATATATATTTGAGAAGATATTTTATTTTATTTATTTTCATAATTTTGAAGTTTTTATTTTTTTTAAATAATAAGTTTGTATAATTAATTAAAAATTATTAGAATAATAAATAATCTAACAAAATTAGATTGATTAAGATACTAAATAACAAAAAATATGGATAAAATGAGGGTTTTAATTTTATAAATTGTTTGATTTAAAATTTTTGGTTTTATTTTTAAAAATTGTATTTTTTTATTTACTAATATATTTTTTTCATTATTTAACACTGAAAACGCAGAAGAAATAATGATTATAAGAAGAATATCATAAGAAAAATATTGAAAAACATTGTTTCGTTAATTGTTTTATCCAACAAAAATTTTCAGAAAGCGTTTATGATTCATTACTTTTTTAATCCAGTGGTGGGATTTGCGATCAAATGTTTGTAGTTCAATTATTTCTTTAGTTTGTTTTATTTATCTTACTTTTTAAAAAAATATGTTATTTTTATTGGTTGATATAGAGGTGACTATGACATATTTACATGCATTCTTGAAGAACTCTTATATAATACTTCATCTGTCCACCTCTAAAAGCTACATTTCCTCTAAAAGTCACATTATTGTATTTAACATTAAAAGTATATTTATATTTGTAGAATTTTTTTGTACAAATGTCCTATTAGTATTATAAGACACTAATCTTTACAAAATCAACACGCAAAAAGTAAATAAAACCCTTAGAGCCGGACGAAAGTAGTATAAAATTTGATTATAGTAGATTTTGTATTCTAATATCGTATTTTATTTCACATTTTATTGGCAAATATAATTTGTTATCATTTCTCATGTTCTTAGGAAGGAATTGTGTTTTCCTATTTTTATATATAGTGAATTCTAATAATAAAAAATTTTGATTATTTTTTTAAATTTTAAACTTGATTATGCATAAATTATCTATCGTATTATATTGATTTTATTATTTTTATTGTTATGTATTTTTTTTTTTAGTTTCTACTAAGCAATTTTAATATAATCAGGAAAAAAAATTGAATATAATGTATGTATTTTTAATTATTTATTGTATTTCTTTTACTAAATATTTTTTTCATTCTTATTCTGGTTGTATATGTATTTTTTAATTGATTTGGTTTTTAGTATAATATTTTATTAGATTTTTCAATTTTAAAGATTATGTTTGAATTTTGAGTTTTTTTTAAATTTATTTAAAAGAATATTTGAAAAGTTCATACACAAAATTATGATAAGTTTTAACATATAAAAATTTTATTTTTATTGTAGTAAATACATTTTTATTATATATATATATTTTTAATTATCTATTTCGTTATTCTTATTTTTTATAAATTAATTTTTTTTATTGTGTATGTTATTTTTTAAATTGATTTGATTATATTTACCTTTTACATCATTGTAACTGATATTAAAAATATATTTATATTAATCTAATTTTTGTACAAATGTTAATATAAAACACTAATGTAAATATTTTTGTAATTTTTTCTTAATTTATAAATGAGACCCTTAGTATTAAAATAACCCGTCCATAATACGGATTACACACTAATATTATAATTATTAATTATAAAAATTAGTTTTTATGTATTTTTAAATTAAAAAAAGAAAAGAAAAAGAAAACACACGTACAATCATACAATAAATTGAAAAAACCACAAATTTAGTCAAATGAATAGAAAAACGCAAATATTATATATCGAAATTAAAATCAATTCATCTCAAAATAAAACAAATCAAAGGGTCAAAGGGTCTGGTGTCTCTCTCCCACCCCCGCCAATCGAACAATAAAATCTTCGAGCCCTTCTTTCTGCAACCCTAAATCAAATTGTTTTTCCTAAATTTGTACACCTTAGATCTCAAAATTGCTGAACAAAAATGATTAAATAGCTCTTAGTTCCACCATTGAAGAACAAAAATAAAAAATGGGAAAAATTAAGAAAGAAATTTACATTTTAAAAAAATATATTTTACAATATTCTTTGCACAATCACAAATGCTACTAAGAGTAAGCATGACAAGCAAAGCAAAGCGCCATTAAAGGGAAAGAAAAGGTATATATCATAAACAAAATCCCGTTTTTTTCTTACAAATCATTAAAGCTTTACAAACCAATAAAAATGGAGATGGTAACGAACAAACAGACACCACAAACTTCCCCTTTTCCTCTCCTTCTGCCATTTCAAGGTGGAGGAATTGAACAAACAACTGCCACTTCCTTCGCCACTTGTAGTTGATGGTGCCGCGCAGCCGAGCGAGGTTTTTGGGGATGAATTCTAGAGTCCATGAATTAAACGATTGCGGCATCGCCAGAAATGGAAGCTTTGTTGAGTTGGGAAGAAATCGTTATGAGTTAAGAATTGGAGAAACGCCGGCGGCTTCAGAGTTACCGAAAGATTAAGCCCCTGCAGAAGAGATCTAACCAGCAATTAACCCGAATGGAGGGGAAGCAGGAGAAAATGAATTTTAGGGAGAACAACTTTAATTTACTTTTTCCAACTTCTTTTTGGTAAGGATGTCTTTTTCGACATTTCGAGCGGCAACAGAGCTTTGGACATTGAATGGAAACTTTCCACGGTGGATAAAGTTCCTTCGGGGAGGCTCGATGACGATTACTTCAGCGAAGGCTTTGACGGCATGCGATGAGAAAGGTTTGAAAGTGATATAACATCGATGACTAGGACGGTAGGTTCTATTAATATTTTATTTTGTTTTTTAGTCTAAATTTCTGTAATTATTTTTAGTATATAAATAAAACTTTTAAACACATAACTATAATATTGTTTAGTACAACGCAATAATTTTGAAGTACTTAATACATAATGTAGGTTTATATAAAAATAATGGGAGTACATACAGTATTCATTATATTAAATGATAATTCCAATGGTAAAATGAGTATTAGGGAGTGAAGTGTAATTAAAAATAAAAAGTAGGAAGTACAATCAAAATACAAAACTAGGAGGGATTCGATCTATATATATATTTTTTTATATCAAATGGATTTAAGTCCAAATGCCCCTAGTAAGAATATATAAACATAAATAATTATTATAAATTTTATAAAATTGTAAAGGTAATATGTAAAAATGATGGTGTTATAGCGGGGTTAAAGAAAATCATTTAAATGTTGACGTGAATATGACGTAGAAGAGAGATAAAAAAAAGGTAATACATTAGAGACACTGACGGTAACCAAGGCTCTAATTGATAAAATCTATCAATTTCCAATATTTAGAATACCAAAAAATTAATCATGTAAAATATTTTAATTTATTCAAATAATTCTCGTATTAAAACGTTATATATTTAATGATAATAATTAATTTTAATAATTTAAAATTTATAATTACTTGTGCATAGCACGACTCTCTTCTAGTAATATTATATTATATAAAATATAATTATATAAATATATACTCCCTCCGTCTCAACTACGATGTCTCATTTATTGTAGACACGAGAATTTAAGGGAGATACAATTAATAAATAATTAAGAATGTATTATTAAAAATAAATATTGTATAATAAAAAGAGAAAGTTGGTTTTAAATCTCTCTTATACATAATATATGTAAGTTTAGTCCCCTTTTATAATAAATTGATTTGCACTCCGTTCTTTTTTTATTTTATATATACCCATAACACTTCTTGCGCTATTTACCATTTTCTAAATATATACCTGTTTGTTATATATCTTTGTATTTTTTTTAAAAAAAAATAATAATAAATAAAGAACAATTACAAACATGATTTGACAGTGTAGCGAGAAAAAACCAACACTCACAACTCTCAGTTGCAAAGAAAATTTTACTTAACTTTCACAATTCTTAGTTGCAGCCGATCGCTCTTAATTCCGCTCACCGTCCGCCAAACTGAAAAAATATGGCGAAGAGGAAGCTAAAAGCAAGCCCATCACCCCGATGCAGCGCGAAGAAGTAAGTTTTCTTTCGTTCTTCCTAAATTTTTTTATTTTATTCACAGTTTTTAACCCTAGATTGTGTGTTCGATTGCGGTTTACACCTCTGCCGCAATATAGTATGCCCTCGTTCATTCTCGAAAAATCCTCATTTATTGGAAGTAGTGCTTGGGCATAGTTGCATGCTTAAGGTTTAGCGTTTTACATTTTCGAAAGGTTCTACGGGACGATGTTCAATTTGGCTGCGATTGTTTAATTTTTACATGTTGGTTGGTTGTATTAAGAATACTAATCATGTTTAAGGGTTGACACTTGTGTTACAAGTTAAATCGGTTGAAAATAAGTTATAATATTGTTATGTACCCACAATTACATCTTTTAAACCTAACATGCTATGTTATATACCTACGTGGGTTATACGTGTACTTGTATTGTGTTTCGAGATACCCTTATTACTGACTGATAGTTATTTTTTCACAGAAGGGGAAATTAGTATAAATCTATAGTTGGCCGATTTTTTGTTCCTCACTTTTATAATGAGATGTAGAAGCTGAAGAAAGAAATATCAGATTCTCATATTAAGAAAATAAAGTTGACTTTGTTCGGACACGTCCGAAAATGACACTCCCTTGGCATCGATTACTAGCTTTGGTCAATAGTTATCAGCCGGACAACATGACCTTTACTATTAGTACAGACTTGGAGTTGCTATTTTTGGCGGAGTTTTCCGTGGTGCTTGGACTACATTCGAAAAGAGTGTACATTACGGATAATGTCACCGTTCAATGCGAGAGCTTTGCTTGTATTTTTGGAGGGAAGCCACACTTCCTACCTCGATCCGACATTTTGAAGAAGTTGAAAGAGGCTTTAGCACATGGGCTGGAGCCTTTAGCTGGTTCTAACGTTGATTGTTTATTTATTTATTTTTTGTTTTTACAATATTTTATTTGTGATGGCAGACTATTATGTCCCTAATTTTCTTCTGAGGTACGTTGATGACCTCATATGTATCAGTTTATGAGTTTCCAGTGATTATCTAGTCATGTTACGATTGATCACATCCGTAGTTTTCATTGTGCATGAAGTTTTTAGACATGATTAATATATTAGACTGATTGCCCATGAATACTTTCAGTAACAACATGTAAACCAATTTAACACTCATGCACATATCCCTATTTTTAGAGGGAGTGCTCCCACGGAGTGCCTTAATTCCCTCAATCATTGAAGAATTGACTGATATCGACCACATTGAAGGATAGCTACAACTATACATATAATACTTAAGTAACCATCAATCATACCTACAATGTCGGTGTTTGTACCCAAGAATATTGTTACATACATGCACAACGGGCATACCCCAGTGCAGACTTTACGTACTTGTAAAATTAAGTCATATGATCGGCTGGAGCATATTATGCCCTGGTTATCTGTGGTTGAGAATCGGCCGTGCTTGGTTCAAAATATTTAATTATTTTTGGTAACTATGGATGAATTCATCATTATTGCGTTTTCGCGTATCGTTCAAACTGTAAGTGAAGAAAAATAACATATTTTTACTATGGATGGCTAAACAAGTCAGACATGATGTGGTTACGTTATGTAGTTTGTTAATCTTACATTACTACTCTCACGGATTGTTTGTTTTTTAGACCTATTATGCTGTAATCCAACTGTAGCACACAGAACAATATTCGGTCCACAAAGGCTGAGAGAGGAAGTGCTCTCACTGAGTATATGAATTGACCATTATGTGTGGGAAATAGTGAAATCAACTACACCTGAGGATACCTGATACTACACAAATAATACCTAAGAAACCATTATTTATACCTTACATGTCGGTATTTGTACCCCTATCACATTCTTACGTACCTGAATAAAATAGTCGCATACCCTAGGGCATATATTAACTACTAATAATATATGCTTCCGTAAAACGTTTATATGCCCTGGTAACTCGTGGTTAGGACATAGCCATTTGCGGTTCAAAATTTTCACTTGCGAAGGTAACCAGAGATAAGTTCATCATAGTACTCTTCTTGAGACACTCCGAATTGTCAAAATAGGTAAACAACATGTATTCATTAAAGATGGTTAAAGGAGTCAAGATTGACTTAGTTAGGTTGTAAGAAATATGTATCATCATAGTCCAACATCCACTTCTAGATGTCTAACCAAGTCATAAGTGACTAAGTTGAATTATGTTGGTTGTTAGAGTACACAATTGCTACCACAAATAGAAAATCTTTATAGACATATTACATATTAATCTATACCGTAACGTACACAACAATTTTTGTTCAGGGGCATCTAAGTATAGTGTTTGACTCGGTTAAGCAAATGAATACTCCAAATCGGTTGTGCTATACCCCCAACCTGACTTCGTGTACAAAATTCTACTAGGTGTGTACCTGCTACAATCTTTCATCTAACTAAAAAATCTAATCTTATGACATGGTTTCATCACTTCGTACCTTCATAGCTAATGTTAATACTCTTGAGGATTTAGCATATGACCGAAAGTGATTTTCATACATTGGTAGGTTCCGAAATAGACTAAAAGTTTATAATCATCTGTGTATGGCTCTAATGGATGCAACTCAATATGACAAATACTTTCTCCCATTTTCATAATTACTTATCAAGAATATACTAAAATTTTTAGGGTGGTAATATGCTACCACACCAACGTGCTTCGATACATCAATTATATACTCTCTTAAATAACTTGTGTGTCTCTATTACATTTCGAGAAACCTGTGTTATCAAATTATTATACATGAAAGAGGACTGTCACATACTTATTTTTCGTGTTCATATACCATAGTATATTTAAATTACAACTGCAGTTCTATCTGAGACGGCCACAACGACTGTATATTCGTGATTGTTTTATCTGTTGGAACTTATAGCATCATTCCTTTGGTCGGCCTGGTTTCCGGAAAAAAATAGATACCAAATATTTAGCTTACCTGCAATAAGTGGTTGCAAATCTCAAGGGACCTCAATGCAACAAATGAAAATGATTTTCTTCCATTCAATTTTACAATTGGTACAAATCCGCACCAATCAATTCAGCTTCAACCAATCCGCCCTGCAACCCAAAATATGGAGACTCAAGCAATAGCAAGGTAAAATCATTTCTAATAACAGAGAAAAGATTCATCGAGAATTACTAGGAACTAAATAGTATTTGCATTAAACTTTCTACATTACCACCATTTTGAGATTTTTTACGCATATATAAATGTTCATTTAAGAAAAAAAAATAAAAATAAAATATAGCAAGTCATTGACTTTCACCAAGAATTGAAGATAAATAAGCACAACAGGGTTCCAATAGTTGTTTGAAGTTTAAAAAGTACATATGGAGATTCTATGGTTCTATGTCTTGAACTGCTTTTGAATATAAATTGATGTGCATTGTGTTTATATATGATATTCCTATCCTTAAAAAAACCAATAAGCAACAGCCAACAAAAGTGAAGACTAAGACACAATTATTTATACAAACATAGAATATACTACCTATGTCCGGCTTTAAAAGTCTCATTTACTTTTTGAGTGTTGATATTTGAATATTAATAATTATATCAAAATGTAGTACAAATTAAGAAAAAAATTGCAAAAATACTTCAATTAGTGTCTTAGAATAGTAATAGAAGGACATTTGCACAAAACATTATACAAATATAAGGATATAATTAATGTTAAGTACAATGACGCAAAAGGTAAATGTAACCCTTAGAGGAGGACGAAGAGAGTATAATATTAATTCACTCGAAAATTAACGTTCTCCTATCAATTAGGAGTTGGATCTGAACCTCTTTAAATGGAATAATAGGATTTGCGTATGAGAAATTCGTTGAAAAGCAAGCGACCTGTATAAGTTAGCAATTTCGGATTGCTTTCATCTCTTTTCATCGAAACCAATTAATCCTGTATATAAATTTTAAAAATTTCCTTACCATTTACAATGATATTATCAAACCAACAAATTTTACTACAAAAAAAATACTAAAATCAAGTTCTTCTAAAGACTTTTAGTAATTTTCTTATGCAATGAACTCCACAAACAAAAAATATACTACTTTGTGTATAAAACAATCGACCAAATATAAATTAAATTACACTACTTCATTCGTGTATACCGAAATGTTGCCACAAATATTTTCATTGACAAAGACGAAAGCAAGTGTCTCCTAGAAACAAAATCAATATCAACTTCAGAACTTCTCTCCCCAATTTACTATTATTCATTATTTTTTTGTTGGAAGAAAATGTAGTTGCTTCTGAGACCAAAATTTTAATTAAAAATCTTCACAAACCAACCAATCAATTTTGTTCAATAATAAATTTTCTAACCTATTCATACAGTTTGTTTAAAAACATTTCTTTATTCGAGAAAATTTATCATCATGCATAACCGTCAGAGCTAAAAGGGTAATTGAATCACAAGTAAATACCAAGTGATTTGACATACAATTATTTGATTCAATCGACTTCAACCAATTACATAAAAACCTGTCCAATGGAAGCTCTACGGTGTTATAGAGAAAACAAAAGGATAGTAGAAAAAAACTTACTAGAGGTGCTGCCGGAGCTGTAAGCTGTAAGATCAGATTTTGCTCTATTCATATTCCAATAGTACCCTAAAATAGAACATCGAATTTCTCGCAAAATCCAATAGTTTACTTATCTCCACCAGTCTTCTGCTTCAGGATTTAAGCACGTTTCTCTGTCAACAATAAGATTGAGACATCTGTGCCGATACAATACATTACGGATACATTTAAGATGGATTTACTAACCTTCAAAAACTCTAAAGTGCGTCAATTTTTACCGAATACATGGTGCAACTGGCAAGATGGCAACATCGGTTTCATAGGAAAAAGAGAGATATAAAAAAAAAAAAACAAAAAAAACGAAGAATAAATGGGGTCCTCAAGGTTGGCAAACTGTGGGTGAGCATATGGAGGATTCGATTTTACAATCACCGTTTTTTTCTTCTCCAATTTCGCGCGAAGAAAACGGTGGATTTTGAGAGATGACAACGGTTTAGGTGGGGAAGGAGGAGGAGAAAACAAACAATATTATAAAGAAGGGAGTGCAATACAAAGTTTTTAAACCATGGACTGAATATAAAATTTTTTATGCAAATAGGGATTTAAACCCAATTATCCGTAATAAAAATAGTTTTAGATTAATATTAAGATAACTAATTACTATAATTTAAAATTAAAAAATTATAAAATAAGATTAAAGTGTATAGTTGTTTAAAAAACAGAAAAAAGAAAATGTCACAATAAATAAGTCGTATTGGGTTTCATGACTATTTTTAATTTTTTAATTTTTATGTATTAATATTCTGTATTATAAGCATTCTTTAAAAAAAAATTGAGTAACAAATTTGGAGTTTTGAATAATTAGCCATCTTTAATAGTTTAATAAAAATATAATTATTATAAAAATTTTACTTAATTATTAAAATATACTAATCTATAAACTTATAAAATTAAAAATTCGAATATTTGTGACTTTAATCATTTTAATTATAGTTTATATTTTTATATATTATATACTTTATTCGTTCTATTTAAATGTATATAATTTGACGTTTTGTAGAAAATTAAAAAAATATATTTTATTGACTAGTGAATGTTTGTAAGAGATTTTGATATTTTAATCGTATGTTTGTTATTTAAGTAAAAATTAAAAATATTTTAATATTAATTTTATGATTATTTTTATTAAAGTAAAAAATAAATATTTTTTAATAAAACATACAAAAATGATATAAAATTATATTTTAAGGTAGGAAGGATGTATGGAGTATTAAAAAATAAATGCCCCCGTCAATTTTTTTTTTTTTTTATTTGGCTCCACCATTGTAATTCTACCTTATTTTATTTTAAATGATTTTATAATAATAAAACATAATAGTACCATTTTTATATATTATGTAAATTTTTATTTTTTACAAAATAATAATATTAGTTATATTTGTATTAATATATTTATAAAATTAAATTAAATTTATTTTTCTGTTAAAGAGGTGTATTCAATTTAGAGTTTATTGGATTTCATTGGACTCTTAAAGTTTGGATGTATTCAATCCAAAATTTTAAAATTTTTTTAAAAAATGAGGTATTCAATCCATACTTTTAAAAGTGTTTTAAAATATGGATGTATTCAATTCAAAATTTAAAAAATCTTTAAAAATTTATGCAGAAACAAAAGTAAGGAGGGGCAAAATGTTATAATTTATTTAATATTTAACTAATAATTTTAAATAAAAAATAATTACAGAATTATATATTAATTTAGATAGTTTTGGAGGAAAAATGGTATATAAATACATAAAAGTTAATATTTTTAACACATAATAAAAATTGCCCCTAAACCCTAGTGTAATTCCGTCCCTGAATCGTAGATTATAAAAATCCATGGATTTTATTGGATTCTTTAATGAAATTGTTAACAAATCATAATGGGTAAAATCTCTGGTTATGAGTTGAGATTTTAATGGATTCTAAAAAAAAAAAAAGAAAAAAACACGTACCATATTTTTTATATCATTAATAATTATTCATTATTTTATATCTATTTAATATTTTATTATAATTGTTTAGTACAAAAAATAAGATTAAGGTTTGAGTCCAGGAAGGATGAATAGATGGGCCCAGTGGTGGTCAGTGGCGGGCCAAATCTATTCGGATGAGATGGTTTTTGGGCCCAAGTGATCGGACGATTGGCCCTTCAGACTGCTTTTTCATCCGAGTTTGGACCTTGGGGTGGTCAGTTACAATGGTAACCGACAAGAAAGCAGATTTTGGACAGTTCAGAACCGATGTGGAAGTAGTTTTTAGATGGTTTGTAACCGACGAGGAAGTAGTTTCGGACGGTTCAGATCGGTAACCGACGAGGAAGCAGATTCGGACGATTTGGTAACAGACGAGGAAAAAGTTTCGGATGATTCGGATCGGTAACCGACGCGGAAGCGGTTTTTGACGGTTCAGATCAGTAACCGATGAGGAAGCGGTTTCAGATGGTTCAAAGGTGACCGACGTGGAAGCAGTTTTTTGACGGTTCAAAGGTAACCGACGTGAAAACAATGTTTTGACAATTCAAAGGTTTCGACGTTGAGGTGGTTTTTTGGGCGGTTCAAAGGTAACTGACGTGTAAACGGTTTTGAATGGTTTAGTTTGATACGTATATAAGCCGTTCAAGTGAGAAAATACGGACATCTTCAATCGACATCAATCAATTTCAGATAAATTCTCATTATGGACCATCATTTTAGTTTTCTAGTTATTCTTTTCAACTTTTCTTTAGCAATATTATGTATTGTTTCTCTGAGTATCCGTGGTCTCAGACACTCTTCACTCAAGTTCGAAATACATTTTTAAATTCTACTTTTTATTGTTTGACTTTTACCATGAACAATATTAACATTAGTGAAATAAGAAAAGTATAAATGTAAATATAAAAATTACAAAATATTTTAAAATTGTATATATTTGAAATAACACTAAGAACTATATATGTATTTTTTAAAAAAAAAAACTAGACTTGCTCAAATAGTTCGAATTAAAATTATCAATTTTGATTCTTTGAAAGATCAAATCGAAATTAAAGTTTTCACGACTTTAATTTGTATTTTCGTATTTCGATTTCAGTTATGTCGATTACAGTTTGAAAATCATCGATTTTAGTTAAACGGTACTTTATGTTTATTTATTTTTAATTCTTTTATGTTTTAATTTCAATTAAAAAACTGTAATTTTATTTTATTTAGATATTTTTTGTGTAAACAATTATATAAATAATAATAATAACAATAGATTATTACAATATAAGAATTAATTAGGTTGAATATTATTATAAAAAAATCTAATTAAAATATAATATAACAAAAAAGTATAAATTTAAAATTATTATTATTAAAATAAAAAATTGAGAATAATAATAATAATAATAATAATAATAATAATAAATATATTTTTGAGAACGAATATACTTTTAATATTTTTGTTAAATATTTAAACTTTTATATATATATAAAAGTGTACTCTATATATTTGAAATTATATAAATAAATAAATAAAATAGTTAATTCAAAAATTTATAAATTCTAATGATATTCAAGTAAATTAATAAATAATCCAATTAAATATTTCAAAATCTATATAAATCAATAAACAAAATCATTTAAACTTTGCATGTATTCTATAGATTTTCTAAATCCACATAAATTACAAATATTTTAAAGTCCAAACAAATTCATTAAAATCTTAATTAAATACACCCCTAAATATATCAAATTTATACTTTTATTTCCATACCATCACTTACATTATTTATTAAATAATATTATATCCTTAAAAATTTTCTATGTAATCATGTTTCTACTAAAAATTAATTAAAATTCTTTCAAAGTCATTGTTGAATTGAGCTACATTTGCCTTTGACCGCGGTTACGATTTAAAATTTTCGGTTTTAATTCATTAAAAAATTTAATCAAAATTAATCTTCAGATCACCGTTATGATTTAGATTGACGGTTTGAAAACGACGATTCTGTTTTAAAATCCGCCGATTTGGATTCGAACCAAAAATTTATATTTATTTATTTTTAATTTTTAATATATATATATATATTTTTTTAAAATTTTAATTTATTCAAACATTATTTATATTAATTTTGATTTTATTTAGATATATACTACTTATTATATATAATATTTAGCCCATTTGAAATTGGCACGGTAATTAAGGAAAATAAATATTTTATTGAAAAAATAGAAAAAGTAAAAAGGTAGTTGTGAGTATTTTTGAAAATTTAGTTAGGGCATGTTTGTTTGTAGGATTTTGACAAAATTCTACTATTCATCTAAAACTTTTTCCCCAAAAATATCAAATCAAACACATATTTTTCATTTTTTATATTATACTAAAAATTAATTTTTACATTCAAAACATCACATAAACACCTATTTATATCACATCATACAACTATTCAAATTCAAAATTTTTACTATTCAAATCCCAACTCAAAATCCAACCCCAAACAAACACACCCATATTAAAGAGAATGAAGAGAGAGAATGTAATAAAATTAGTGGTATGTGTTGTAAATAAATGTTGAATGAATTGTAATAATTAAATATTGACTTTTTTACCTTTCCAAATATAGTAATGGGATATATTTAACGAACGAACGAAAAAGAAAAATGAAAATAAATTTGGCGGATGGATAGAGTATTATATAAAAGTTATATAAATTATGGGTGTACACTGTTTGGATATTTGCGAATATGCAGGTATTTGATATCCGAACCAAACCGAACAAATATTCGAAATCGTGAACCGAAACCGAACCTTTCGGTTAACCGAAAATATTTGTACTTGTTGATGTAATTTTTCAACAAAAATAAAGTAAAATTCAAAGATATAGAAAATATCCTTAAACTTGATTAATTAGTGCCTGAGATTAGGAATCTCTAAACACTGTATGGTACAGAAAATAAACTGGAAAATAAAAGACTGAAATTTAAAGTGGTGATCCCCAAATCTGACTTTGCTTTGTTGAAGTTGTTTGAAGATATCTTGCCAAATGATGATTCAAACTTTTAAATATTCTCTGGGAAACCGTACTGAAAACCGTCACCCGAACAGTTACAACGTCTCCTTCCCAACCGTCTTCCAACCCTTTTCATGCTGACACGTGTCCTCAGCAGACCAAAATTATCCTTATATTTTACTCTTTGAGCCGACCACAGACCTTCCGCTCTTTTGGCCCGACTTCGTCCTTCGCCCGACCTGCTTCTTCGCCCGACCTCACTTGGGCCGACCTCCGCATCGGCCGCCCTCCGTCTTCGACCGAAGACCTCCGCGTCTGTCCGTACCTCTTCCTTGCCCGACCTGCGAACTTCCCGTCCTGATGACTTTCCGTCTTAAGGACCTACCGACCTGAGATCCTTCCGACCTGAGGTCTTTCCATCTTGAGGACCTACCGACTTGAAGACCTTCCGACCTGAGGTCTTTCCGCCCTGAGGACCTACCGACCTGAGATCCTTCCGACCTGAGGTCTTTCCATCTTGAGGACCTTCCGTCTTGAGGACCTTCCGTCTTGAGGACCTTCCGTCTTGAGGACCTACCGACCTGAGGACCTTCCGACCTGAGGACCTACCGACCTGAGGACCTACCGTCTTGTATTTTCCTTAGAAATAAATCTATTTTCCTTGATTTCCTCACGGTGTCCTTCAGCCAGTTCAATCAACCCTATTGCCAGGCCCATTCTTCTTTTTACCTTGGGCTTTTAACCTAATTCTAAATTTCGTACGTAACAACTTGCCCGCCGCCAAGGGACTTTCAAACGCCATTTAACAATCAATGTTTGGAAGTTCATAACTCACTTCCTTCTTGAAAAATTCTCTTAGCAACTGCACCAGTTACTGCAATACTCCTGGTTAACTTCCTTCTCCGCAATACAAGCCTTTGTGACTCACAATCCCAAAACACTCTAACTATGGCGAATCAATACATTCCTGCCCTTCCTTTCGACGGAAACCTCCCGGAGGGCCCATTTTCAGCCTCGAAAGTACTAACTCCGACGATCCGTCCATACTGCACTACTCCTGAAGACTCAAATCGGATGAGGGAAGTTTTGGAATCCCGAAATTCCTTGGCTATCAACAATCCTAACTACCAAGCAGTTCGCATTCGAGACAGCATCAAAACCCACCTCACAGACCCAAAAGATCCTTACCGTGCTTGGTATCGACGGGTAGCAGAACACTTCCAGGCCCAATGGCGATCTCAAAAAATCGACCAAGCCATACTACTGTCCACCATGCCTATCAACCTGCATGAGAAGGTGCTGTTGGCCATGTCTGCCTTCTGGAATGCGGAAAATGGGACATTCCTCCTACCATCTGGCCCCTGTGGTCCAACTCTTATGGACGTAGCAATGATCGCGCATCTCCCAGTCGTGGGTGAAGACCCTGTAATGGGAGCCCTAGATGGGCAGGAGCCATCAGAAGACCATCCAGGATGGTCTTTACAAGGTGTGAAGGAATGGGGTTGGACAAAGTTCGCAACCGACCAGCAAGGGGCTCCAGGGACCCCTGTGACCGACCGGGAGCATACTGCCTTTATCCTTTTTTGGCTTTGTAGGTACGTCATCGTTTCCCCTTCCAAATGTGTTCTTCCTTCTCATCTCGACCTGGCAATTCATATCGCGTCAGGTCGGTTCTTCTCCCTTGGCACCCTGTTTTTAGCCAATCTGTTTGAAGGACTCACCAGGGTTAGCCTTCGTTTAACAGATAATGATAATAGAAAATTAGACACTGCCGCGTCGGGTCCTTTTTGGTTTTTAGAACTTTGGTTCCGTCTTTACTTCCCCAACGCGTTTAACTTAGGATCTCCGCCCACTATGCCAACATCTGAAAAACATTTGGGATTAGCCCTCAACCGACTTTGCTCAGGACGCAATAAACTCCAATCTTCTGATCCAATAATAATCGCCATTGTAACAGATACCCGCAGTAACTCTCGATTTTCTATGTATAAGAAATATGCGGGTTATGCACCCGACCATTTCTGGCCCTTTCCAGCACCAAATCCGCTTCCGACTCCTGAGCCTTGTCCTCATCCCACCTATTCTTTTGCCTGGGACGTTGCCCTCAAACCCAGGTCTCTTTTTAGCAGCAAAAAATTTGATAAAAAAGGGCAGAAAACTTTTTACACCTTTAATTATGAACCTCAATTCCTGGCGCGCCAGTTCGGCTGTTGCCAAGGTATCCCTGGACCCGTCGCGTGTCCGCAAATAATTTTTCAAAGCCCTGACCGACGAGTCCTACCTAATTCAATCCCTTCTTATATATCCCAGCTCACCACGTACATAATTTCCAATTCTTATATCCCTTTCCGCTCCAACCCTGAGACTGTAGAAACATTCAACGAATGGTGGTCGGTTGTATGGCCCCTGATATCCCCTGATGAGGATCGGTTGCTGAACATACTCCTTCGCCCCCCAAGTATTGGTTCTAGGGACGGCTAGACATACTAGCACTCCACAACAAACAGCCGCCCCGGGGATCGGGTCTAGTGCTCCAACGCGAAAAAGGAAAGCGTCCCAGCTGCCAACACCCCCGACCTCTAGGACCGACCAGCAAGCTCCAGCGGACCTTGGAACTACTAAAACATCAGCAAGGATCCGACCCCGAATAGGTAATTTTTCTTAAAACCGTGAACCAATTCACTATATCTTAACTTTGATTTCACATATCATTCACCAGAACCGACCTTGGCAGCACCGACCACACAACCGACGCCAACCCCAGCCGACCATTCAACCGGGCCTTTGGTCCAGACCAATCTGCCAATGAGCAGTCGGGCGGAGGACCCGACGAGGAGGCAAACTCTTCCTCCTGCACCGAGGAGCGGTCGGGCCAGGCACCCGACCAGGAGGCAATCTTTACCAGTAGTGCCTAGAGAACCAGTAAGTTCTCTCATCAGCAATACTTAGGATTCTAATGATCAACCTTGATATATTTAACAACCAACATTTCCATGATTTTTCACAGACACCTTCACCCATCGCATCAGCAGCAGGGGTCTCTTCAGACAGCGAGGGGACTACTTCCCAGATGGGTCGCCCGCCATACATGGCATCAGACTCATCCATTTCGAAGGAAAGACCAACTGCCCTCGCCGAAGCTGACCCTCAAAACGACATCCTTGATGTTGCTGATCCCGAAATCGAAGGTGCCCCAGAGATCCCGGCTGCAGCGGCTCTAGAAGCAGCCGCCCAACCTGCAGCCGCCCAGCCAGCAGCGGCACTTCCTCTAGCAATCGAGTGGCAGGCAGAAGAACCACCTGTGGCAGCCCAACCTCCAGAAATGGAAGAAGTTTCTTCATCCGATTCGGAGACTTCTGTGAATTTGGTAAGATTAAACCAATCCATACCACCATATTTCTTGCAGAAAACACTAACTGTTTCATATATTACTTTCCATAGGGACCCAGGTCGGCACCTCAGCGACCATTCGCAGCAGCCGACGAGTCGGCTGCTATTATACCAGCTGTCTGCCTTACTCGACCGACCTCATTGCTGCCCCCCTCACTGACAGCAGTCCGCCCAGAGGTAACACATGTCTGAATAAATTTGCACCTCCCTTAGAATACTTATTGACATTGTAAGACTTGCAGGGGCCTTCGGACTTAGCTGTCCTATCGACTGTTCCGGTTCCGGCGGAGGCCCAAACTATATTCACTGAGGCCATTAACCATCCCCTGTCAGAATTGAGATCCGACTTATTGAACAAACTCATTCAGACGGTTGGTGGCCTTCTCTTCTACACTCCGACGGAATCGCCAGCCGTCCCCATTCTGCATCGGCTGATGGAAAGACTTACAGAGCTCAAGACTGAAGTGTTAGTCATTGGACTCCTGTCAGCCGAAACCCCCCAGCCCGACTTCGATCAAACAACGCTGGAGAATTCTTTGGCTAAGACCCGAGAATCTCTTCAGCAGACTACTGGAAGGCTGGGTGGTCTCCTTAGCACGAAAGCTCAAGTCGATGAAGCTATTCAGAAAAAGGAGGCAGAATTGCGGGAGCTGAGGAAAGAACAGTCTACCCTGGATAAGCAAATTATCAATGAGCAGCGTCTGCTTGAGAAATATACCAAGAATGAGGCTGAATTGGATCAAGACCTGAAAACCCAAGCCCGATCCCAATTCATCATAAGATATCAAACGGCTGCCAACACCAGAAGGCTATCCAGGGATGAAATCAAGTGGACAAATATAAAAACTGCTCTAGGGGCACTTTTGTAATAGCTTCCCCTTTGTAACAATACTTGACTTAGTAATCCATTTTTTTTTTCCCTCAAAACAAGGATCATCTTTCAATTTCCAATTTTGTAGGCATCGAAACAAACTCCTTCTTTAAAAGAATATTGTTTCTCACATTTTAACAAACACATTCCAAGGCATATTTTGAAAATCAAAACACTTGAAGTGTTAACAAACATGGCGAATGACCGACCTTATGTTCCATCAAACAACTGGCAGGGTGTTCTTCAACCCTTCTTTGTGGGTAATCACCCTATTGGAGGCCATGCAGAAGACTTGTTACATATACTCAAGCAACTAGACTTCAAATTCCGATTCTCCCAACGAGGAAGAAGAACCATTCATCGCGTCATCCGCCTGATGGAAAAAGTTATTGAGGGGTATGAACCTCTTCGTGACATCCTTAGCCGCATTCCTGATCTTCATCACCACATGGAAATGATAGAAAATCACGCAGCAACTATACTTCCAGATCTTGGTTGGGATAACATCTTTTCCAATCAACGAAAAGTCTTCTCAAGATTACGGACCATTGTTGATCGTGAACATCAAGCCATAACAGACATGCAAGCACGTACCCATCAAGATTTAGATGAAATGCAAAGCCAATGGGAAAGGTACCGACCAGATTTGGAAGATCTTATTGAAGAAGAACCAGAGCTAATATCCACTCACTGGGATGAAAAGTCTGATTCAGAGGCAGAAAATTTCTCACCAATACATGATGACACTGAAATGAACCTTTAAATAGGTTCGAACCCTACAAATGGGTTCTGAATAATATTTTGTTTCAGGCAGTTTTGTTATCTGAAAAGGCAAGATAATACCTCTTCAGATATTTAGCATTAATACAATCATGTACTCTTCTACCTTCATGATTTACAATAATGAAAGCACCATTCCCAATATCTTTTTGAACAATGTATGGTCCTTCCCAATTCGGTGACCATTTTCCCAATTGATCAGTTTTCTTATATGTAGGAAGAATGGTCTTCCAGACTAGGTCTCCTTTTTGGAATGTCCTGTGAAGAACTTTCTTTCCATAACTCCTTGCTCTGATTTCACTCTGTTTCACACTTCGATCTATTGCATGGAGACGGTTGACATCCAAATCCTCCAACTGTTGCAACATAAGTTGTTGGTATTCTTCTGTAAGACCACCATCAGTAAATTCTGTTCGGCCAGATGATACTCGGATTTCGGCTGGTAAAACAGCATCTTGGCCAAACGTGAGTTGGTAAGGTGAGAACCCTGTTGCCGTATTTCTGGTATTTCTATGTGCCCATAAAGCCTGAGACAATAACAAATGCCACTTTCTTGGGTTTCCTTCAACCATCTTCTTTATAATCCCAATAATAATCTTATTTGCTGCTTCCGCTTGTCCATTGGCTTGGGGATAATAAGGTGAAGAATGATGTAATCGAACACCGAATTCTGCCAAGAAACTAGAGAACTTTTCCCCTGTGAAAACCAGGCCTTGGTCGGTCGTTATAGACTGAGGAATACCATATCTGTAAATAATTTGGTTCAAAACGAAGTCTATCACTTCCTTCTGATCCACATTTTTCAAAGCAACTGCTTCTACCCATTTGGTAAAGTAGTCAGTCGCGACCAATATGAAACAATGATGTTTCGATGAAGCAGGATATATTTTACCAATAATATCCATAGCCCATGATTTAAAAGGCCATGGCTTTGCCAGGAATTGCAATTCGGTTACCGGCAAATGGTTTAAGTTTCCATGTTTCTGACATTCCTGGCAGCTTTTGGCAAATTGTATGCAATCTTGAAAAATCTTTGGCCAGAAAAAACCCAAACGATGAATGGCCCATCTCATATTCAGACCTGCCCGATGAGCTCCACATATCCCACCATGTACTTCTGTCATTACCTCTAGAGCTTCTTTAGACCCCAAACATTTCAAAAGTAAACCTTCAAATGATCTCTTGTACAAAATTCCATTTATCAATTGAAAACGTAAAGCTTTCAATCGTGTCGCAATCGAAACACTCGCACCTGGATTCTGTAAATACATGATAAGCTCTGTTCTCCAATCGGGCACTGTTTCGCCGTCGGACTCCTGCCTGATATCAACTACGCAGTCGGGCTCCTGTCCGACAGTCTCCTGCTCGACCATAATTTCGCAGTCGGGCTCCTGTCCGACAGTCTCCTGTCCGACCATAACTTCGCAATCGGGCTCCTGTACGACTATCTCCTGCCCGACCGTAACTTCGCAGTCGGGCTCCTTTCCTTCTATGCCCGACTTGACCTCCGACCACATATCTTCCAGAATTCCTTTACAGGCCCTTTGAGCCAACCCATCAGCACGTTGGTTTTCTTTCCTCGGAATGAACTCGATTATTACTTCTGAGATTTTTGTCAGCAAACGACTCACAATATCCCTGTATCTGCGAAGATGAGGATAATTGCAAACATATTGATTGTTTACCTGGTTGATCACTAATTGAGAATCCCCCCTTATGATCACAGACTGGACCTTCCTGGCTATTAAAGCCTCCAAACCCAAAATTAAAGCTTCATACTCTGCCGAATTATGGGTCATGGCTTCCAATCGTAGTTGTAAGTTTATCTTTTGACCATCAGGTCCTTGCAAAAAGACCCCTGCTCCTGATTTGTTTCCAGAGGTAGAACCATCAAAGAACATCAACCATGTTCTGGTACTTATATAAGGCACACATCCGACCTGTAGATTATCCAGATATGATGAACAACTAAATGGTCGGACACTATCACAAAGAGAATACCCGACTTGTGAAAATTCTGCTAAGAAGTCGGCTACTGCTTGTCCCTTGACTGCCTTCAGCGGGGAATGTTGAAGATCAAAAGGAGCCAATTTGATTGCCCATTTCATGAGTCTGCCCTTCATAGTAGGTCTCTGTAAAATCAATTTGATGAGATCCACCTTTGATATGACCTCAACTCTTCTGGGCAGCAAATAATGCTCGAGTTTAGTGCAAGCGAAGACCAATGAATAACACATTTTTTCTGGCATAGTGTAATTCAGTTCTGGTCCTGTAAGGGTTTTACTGAGATAGTAAATTGCCCTTTCCTTCCCGTCATCACCATCCTGCGCCAATAAACAGCTAACCACTTCATATGTATTTGCCAAATAAAGTTTGAGTGGCCGACCTTGTTTAGGAGGCATCAAGACGGGAGGGTGAACCAATGCCTGCTTGATAGCATCCAAAGCCGTCTGTTGATCGGGACCCCATTCAAAAGCATTTTTTCCAGCTTTCAACAATTTAGTAATGGGTCTGACCTTGCCAGTAGCATTAGAAATGAAACGCCTCAAATAGTTCACCTTACCCAAAAGACTTTGGATTTCTTTGACCGTCTTGGGTGGCCGACTGTCAAGAATGGCTTTAGCCTTATTCGCATCAATTTCAATTCCTCTCTCATGGACTAAGAATCCTAAAAAGCTCCCGGCTGATATTCCAAAAGCACATTTGGTTGGATTCATCTTCAACTTGTACTTCTTCATTCTTTCGAATGCCTCTTCAAGATTTCTTAAATGTTCGTCAAAACTAGCAGATTTAACAATAACATCATCAATATAAACTTCCATAGATCTGCCAATTAAATCATGAAAGATTGAATTCATGGCTCTTTGGTAAGTTGCCCCTGCATTCTTTAACCCGAATGGCATGACTGTCCATTCATAAATACCTAAAGCCCCTGGGCATCTGAATGCTGTCTTAGGAATGTCTTCCTCTGCCAGAAATATTTGGTTATAGCCTGCATAACCATCCATCAGACTAAGGATTTTATGCCCTGCTGCTGCATCTATCAACATGTCGGCCATAGGCATCACATATTCATCCTTAGGGGTAGCTAGATTCAAATCCCTGAAATCGATGCATATCCTAATCTTACCATTTTTCTTGACCACTGGCACAATATTAGCCAGCCACTCCGCATAACGGCAAGGTTGAATGAAACCCACTTTGAGAAGTTTTTGGATTTCTTCATTGATTTGAGGCATCAGATCCGGACTCATTCGCCTTGGAGGTTGTTTGTAAGGTTTACAACCTTCTTTGATAGGCAATCGATGCTCTATTAGACTTCTTGTCAAACCAGGCATCTCTGAATAATCCCATGCTAAACAATCAATGTTGTTTCTAATAACTTCGAGCATCATTGTTTGTTGCTCTTTAGACAAATAACCACTTAACCTGATCACTTTTGGAACCAATTCGGTTCCTAAATTAAACTCCAATAATGGGTCTTGTGATGAAGCTGTTGGTTCTGTTTTTTCTAATAAGTCGGGCCAACGAAATTGTTCATCTTCTTGGAGGTGAACATCCAGAATTTCTTTACTATTTTCTGCTTTATGTAATAACTGCTTTAAATAGAACTTATTAATAAGAGAACTACATACTTCTAAGCTTGTATCTTCCATTACAAACAAATTATATGGAAATGGGTGTGGCTTTATCATGAGCCATACAATAAAGGTGTTCTTTTAATAGAACATCGAGTTCTGGCCAGTGACTTTATAACCCTTGTTTGGGTATTCCCTGGCCATATACAATTGAGACATCGGAGCCAAAGGACTGGAATAAAACACTGACTCTTCAACTGGTTCTGATACATCGAATGGGTTGTCATTCGCTTCCATTTTGAAGACCTGATTTCCTTCCCAGAACATTAATTGTTGGTGCAAGGTTGATGGCACACATTGAGAGGCATGAATCCAGTCTCTTCCCAGCAAGAGAGAGTATGTAGTATCTGCGTCCACAATGAAGAAAACAGTGGAGATCTTCTTTGGCCCGACCTCGATCGTGGCAACCATCATGCCTTCAGGCTTAGTCGGCTGCCCTGTAAAACTTGTCATTTCGAATTCCACAGGAGATAGATCATGTATTCCTTTTCCTAACTTCTTGAGAGTCTTCAATGGCATAACATTAAAAACTGCTCCATTATCCACAAAAACCTTTGTGATTGGTTTCCCACAAATGTGAGCATTAACATACAGAGGTTTCAAATGGGAAATCGCACCCTCTGGAATAGGAGGAAACACAATCGAAGGTGTTTCCGACTGAGGATCGGAATCTGTGGTCTTTGCCCACTCTGTTTCCTCTAATTCGCCATCTGCCAAGAATGCCCATAAAGGTTCGTCCATAGTATCATCTACCAGACTCGCCCACATCGGTTCATCACTCATCTGATTAATCTCTGTCATTCGACAAGGGATTCGTGGTCCCAGACGAGATTTAACAGATCTTGAACTTTCCTCTGTAATTACTACTTCTTCCTTTGTCATATCCCGAGACTGAACCGTCAAAGATTCAATACGGAATTCTTCAAGAGATGGATTGATGTTGATTCGTTCACAATGTTGGCATCTAAAACCTTTAATTATTTCATCTGCCATTCCTTTACCTTTCCCCTGTCCCGACGAACTTCTCTTGGTATAGTCAGAAGCGCCTAATCCATCGTTCGGTTGCTTTCCTGAACAGACCCGACTGGACCGACTTTTTGGAGATTGCATGACTGCTCCTTGCTCATTGGTCGTCTGTTCTGTATAGACCCGAATAGACTGATCTCCTACCAAGCAGTCGGCTGCGTTTTGCTCGTCGGTTAGTTGTTTTGTAAAAACTCTAATGGACCGACCTCCTGCCAAGTGGTCGGCTGCTTTTTGTTCGTCGGTTCGTTGTTTTGGTGAAGGAACTCGTTTCCCATACTTTGCAGCATACCTGCGTTTGGCATTGCGAATCTGTGTACGATTCATACCTGGGAAACGAGGATCTATATCAACGGGTAAAGGCTTTTTATTTCGAGCCCAATTGTGCCCGACTGATCCTGTTTTTCTGGTCGGGTGGTCTCGTACTACAACCCTTTCTTTCACCTCCACATTAAACGAACCGTCTGGTCGGTCCCATTTTTCAGCGACTGGTCTTTCAACAACTTTGAGTCGTTCTTCCGGTCGGCCACTGTTTGGCTGACTTCCCTTTTTAGTTCCAGGGTTTGCCTGAGTTCGTTCCCCTGTATGTCCATCATTGGCCGAACTTTTCCCTGTTTCCGAACTTGGTTGGATGTCAACCATTGCCGTTGTTACTTTCGGAAATGGTTGCTGGTCTACACCTAGAGTGATGTATTTGAGCCGACCTGTCTTAATGGCTTTTTGAATTTCCTTCCTGAAATGAGTACACTGACTTGTATTGTGTGTGAAAGAATTATGCCACTTACAATATGGTCTCCCTTTGATTTCTTCTTTAGTGGCCAATCTTTGCCCCTTTGGAATACGGATCTGCCCATCAGTCAGTAGGATGTCAAAGATTTCATCAGCTTTCGAACTATCAAAGGTCGGTTGCTCTTTTCCTTCAGATCCTGGTACTGGCTTCAATTTAGGACATACATACGGTTTTCCAGAAAGGATTTCGGCTGCCATCTCTTCTGACTGATTAAAATCAAAGTCACATGTTTCTGTTCCCATACTCGCCATATGTTGGCCTCTATTACGCCTGTTATGCTGATCTTCCTCTCTGAACAAAGACTCTAGACGTCCTGCCTTGGATGCAAGACTTGCCAAATCCTCAACATCCAGGGCGGTGAGTGCCTTTCTTAAACGAGTATGCATATTCCGGACCACTAAATTGGTCATTTCTTTCTCACTGATGACCGTAGGACATCGTCCCTTCATCAATCGCACCCTTTCTATAAACTGTGAAGCAGATTCTTCTGGAAACTGTCTCAATTCTAGAAGATCAGTTAAAGAAACAACTGGTAAAGGATTGAAGAATCTAGCGTGAAATGCCATCTCCAGTCCTTCCCAAGTCTGAATTTGTCCAGGGGGCAGACTTACAAACCACGAAAACGCCGTTCTAGTAAGAGATAACCCAAACAGCTGTAACTTATAAAAAGGGTTATTGCCAACTTCTCCTAATTGTGCTGTGAACCGACCAACATGTTCTATGGTGGAAGATCCGTCCTCCCCTGAGAATGCATGAAAGTCGGGTGGTCGAAAATTCCTTGGGAGAGGGTGTTCATTAATGATCCTTTCTGGGAAAGGTCTCTGATATGCAGGGCGGTTAGCCATCTGAGGAGTTAATCCATACTGATCCCTTAATATATGTGCAATCTCGTCAGGATCTACATGAAAGCGTTGATGATCAGGAACATGGAACGGATCCTGCACAGGAATATGAATAGGATCATGTATATATCCTTCAGGCCTGTCCTCCCTTGTATTGCTCGGCTGCGGATTGGTAACCCTTGGTCCCAGTGGAACATTGTTGGGAAAAGTCAAAGGAGATTTTCCCCTATCCATTCGGTTGGGATTTGTGGCACTTGGGAATGTACTATCCACGAATGATGGCCCTGCGAAATTTGCCTGTGGTCTGGACGGGGACACTCCTGGTGGCGTTTGAGTGGGTTGAAGACTAACCCTTGACAGTGCTTGATCTATCAAATTCTGCATTAGACTCTGTTGCTCACGCAACATGTTCGTTTGTTGCTCACGCAACAGATTCTGCATAACCAAAGTATGCTGGTTGTTCATTTGTTGAACATAAGACCACCAATCAGTTGGTGGTTGTGGGATTTCCCCGGCATTTGGCACAATGGGTGGTGGAACGGATTCTCCCACCGGTGCCGAAGATGATTGCGGTTGTGAACCTGCCATAACCCTTCCGATGATTCGGCCGGATCTAAGACGTATGAAATTATCGCCGGAATTGGAATGAGCAATTTTGTCTTGCTCCCACTGTGGTCGCCAATTTGTTGATGTAATTTTTCAACAAAAATAAAGTAAAATTCAAAGATATAGAAAATATCCTTAAACTTGATTAATTAGTGCCTGAGATTAGGAATCTCTAAACACTGTATGGTACAGAAAATAAACTGGAAAATAAAAGGCTGAAATTTAAAGTGGTGATCCCCAAATCTGACTTTGCTTTGTTGAAGTTGATTGAAGATATCTTGCCAAATGATGATTCAAACCTTTAAATATTCTCTGAGAAACCGTACTGAAAACCGTCACCCGAACGGTTACAACGTCTCCTTCCCAACCGTCTTCCAACCCTTTTCATGCTGACACGTGTCCTCAGCAGACCAAAATTATCCTTATATTTTACTCTTTGAGCCGACCACAGACCTTCCGCTCTTTTGGCCCGACTTCGTCCTTCGCCCGACCTGCTTCTTCGCCCGACCTCACTTGGGCCGACCTCCGCATCGGCCGCCCTCCGTCTTCGACCGAAGACCTCCGCGTCTGTCCGTACCTCTTCCTTGCCCGACCTGCGAACTTCCCGTCCTGATGACTTTCCGTCTTAAGGACCTACCGACCTGAGATCCTTCCGACCTGAGGTCTTTCCATCTTGAGGACCTACCGACTTGAAGACCTTCCGACCTGAGGTCTTTCCGCCCTGAGGACCTACCGACCTGAGATCCTTCCGACCTGAGGTCTTTCCATCTTGAGGACCTTCCGTCTTGAGGACCTTCCGTCTTGAGGACCTTCCGTCTTGAGGACCTACCGACCTGAGGACCTTCCGACCTGAGGACCTACCGACCTGAGGACCTACCGTCTTGTATTTTCCTTAGAAATAAATCTATTTTCCTTGATTTCCTCACGGTGTCCTTCAGCCAGTTCAATCAACCCTATTGCCAGGCCCATTCTTCTTTTTACCTTGGGCTTTTAACCTAATTCTAAATTTCGTACGTAACAGTACTATTTGCAAATATTCGAACTGAATCAAATTCAAACAAATATTGACAAATAAATCTACTTTTGGAATTGAAATACTCATAAACATCAGCACAATATCAGTTCAACTAAAAACAAATTAACATGAAACATAAAGTATATTTCAAGTCAAATTACAATATCCATGAAAATAAATTGCATGTGCATATTTTCACCGCCGAATTCCCGAAGAATAAGATAATAAAATAATTTTTGAGAAAAAATTAATAAAATTAAAATCAATAATAATACAATGCAATTATAGTATAATGAAATTTATTTACCAAAAAAAAAAATGCACGCCTAAATTGAATGGGGATTTAAGCTTTCTTCAAACACTAAATTCCTGAAAAATAAAATAATATAATATATTTTTTTAAAAAATCAATAAAGCTAAAAAATAAGCTACAAGCATAAATAATAAATTTATTTACCACAAAATATTGAAAGCTCGATAATCTAAATTTTCTGGAATCGGTAACAGAAGCAATTGGTAATGGAAGCAACTTGGAAATTAAAATTAAAAATGAATTTTCAAGAGTAATAATTTTTTTTTTTTTTTTTACTACATAGAAAAATTGAAGAAATACAAGACAAAAGAAACAATTTATAATAAAAAAAATATTGATACTACAAAGAAAGTTTACCTCGTATTATTCATCTAAATCCAAAATGTCTTTCCTACGCTGTAAACAAAAAATTAACAAACAATCAAAAACATATATTTTACATTTAAATTGAAAATTTAACTAAGTATTTAAAATTAAATAAACTGCCTGCTTCGATTTTTTCAAAATCTTCACGCTCATTTTCATCCACAATTTTTGGATTACCTCTTCGAATCCAATCTTGTGTATATATGAGTGCTTCAACCAACTTTGGGGTAAGAACTCCGAAAATGATCAATAACACGACCTCCCATGTGGAAAGCTGACTCTGAAGCAACCGTAGATACTGGAATGGCCAATACATCTCTTGCCATACGAGAAATGGTCAGATATTTTGACCCCGTTGTTTTCCACCAATACAAGATATCAAAGTTCGATTGAGTCATCTTTTCACATTTGTCATACAAGTACTTATCCAATTCAGATTTCAACACACCATGGACTTCAATTGCTTCAAATTCCTTCAACTCTTTCTGCAATCTTTTCTCAAAGTCATCAATTTGGGAAAAATTTGGTGTAGCATTACAGCAAGCCATGCTAGAAGGTTCCACTTCAATGTTAGATATTGAAGTGGAATTATATTAATCAAACATTATTCTCAAAACATCTTGAATTGACCGAAGCAATTCTTTTGCTTCACTCTCTGCATACATGCAATTTATCATAAAATTCACCCAACGCATTTTATAGCGCGGATCAAGAATGGTTGCAAGATAAATCATTGGATTAACATTTTTCCAATCTCACCAATATTTAAAAAATTTTCCAGACATTTTGGAAACCATTGACCTAACTAATGAATCCGGATCTTCCACCATTGATTGAATATTATATGCAACGCGAAAAATTTCATTCATATATAAATTCCCAGTTGCATATTTAGAGCCAGAGATTCTAACAGTTGTATCATGAAAACATTTAAAAAATGATAGTAATCCACGTGCATAAGACCAATCATCCTCTGTAGGTGGCACTTTGTCGTTCTTTTTCAACTCATCCTTATATTTGTCATATTTGCATTCCACCAAATCAAACGCATCTTTCACTCTTAAGGTGGAATCCAACATTTTATATGTTGAATTCCATCTTGTATCAACATCCAATGAAGCAATAGCATTCGTATTCAATCTTTTCTTTTCCATCAATTTTTTGAATGCTTGTGTATGATATGAAGAAGACCTCACATAAAGAATAGCAGACCAGATTCGCTCAATTGAACCCTTTATTTAATTCAATCCATCCTTAACAATAAGATTCAAAATATGTGCACCGCATCTCATATGTAAAATCTTTCTATCCAAAGTCACATCTCCCCATTTCTTCAACCTATCTTTTAGATATCTTCAACCAACATCATTTGTGCTCGCATTGTCAACCGTTATAATAAAAAAAAATTTTGATTTTCCAAGCCACCAAATAATCTTCAACTTTGTTTCTAATCGCATAACCCGAATGACCAAGAATTTGTGAGAAGTTTAAATTTTTTTGTGCAAATTCCAATCATCATCAATAAAATGGGCAGTTAATAACATATAACTTAGATTTTGGCAAGATGTCCAAATATCTGTGGTGAGGCAGGAAGATGTCCAAATATCTGTGGTGAGGCAAACACTACCTTTATAATTCTTGATAAAGGTCTCCAACTTTGACTTTTCATATTCAAAAATTTTAATACAATCTCTAACAAGTGTTATTCGGGATGGAATTCCTAATCGATGTTGAATGACACTCATGCAATCACGAAAGCCATCTGATTCTACAGTTCTAAATGATATCTCATCAACAATAATTCATTTAGCAAGAGCTTTACGACATTGTTGTTGATCAAATGACAAAAAAGAATTAACACCAACACATTCATTCTCTTTTTTCGGTTGATAATGCATTGTTGTTTGTTTGAACTTTTTATCCATATGCGCATCATCGTCAACCTCATTCAGAATTGTCTAGCACCTTTCCAAATGACTCAACATAGCACTAGTACTTGTGCCTAACTTAGATTTGCACATAATCAATGTAGAACAATGATTGCATTTTGTCTTATCTCCATATTCAATCTTTCTAAAATTATCCCAAACAACAGATCGAGATTTAGGTATGTTAGGAGTAAGACAATTATCTGTCGCTTGAGTTTGAAAATCCTGTGAGTCTGGTTGAAATTGTGTTTCTGGCATAGAAGATTTCATATGATACCGGTCTGTTTTTTAACCCATTAATTCCATTAAACCTGTATTTACATAATTTTTTTAGTAAGAAATAAAGGAAAAAAATATAAACAATAGATACGCTTCCATAAACACTCATTACCAATTTTGGATTCAAAATAAATAAGTTAGCATTTTAATTGTTAAAAAAAAAACATAAAACTTGCACAATTACATTTATATTTTGGAATTTTTTTTGAACAAAAAAGAAATGGTTATTGCACTAAAAACAATAAAAATGTCTGCACAATGTAAATATAATGAAAAAAATAAAATAAAATGGAAAAGATTTTTTAATCTTGAATCGACGATTTGTAGTTATTGCCCGAAAGATTGTGCAATTGTATTGTGCGCGAAGAGTTGAAAACGATGGTGTTGATAGTTGTACAGAACTGGAGAAGAGGGGGTGAAGCCGTGCTGAAAGATGGGATGAAAAATCGCAGAAACAAGATGAAGCCGTCACTGATGGACAGAAAAATCGCAAGAGGGTAAACTGGTGAAATACCGCAGATGTCTGCGAGGTAGATGAAGAAATTGGGGTTGTGAAATCGCGTTTGAGATTTGGGAGATGAAATTTGGCGGTTTGCACTGGGTCTTAACGGGGTCTTATAAAATTATTCGGTTCAGTTAACCGAACCGAAAAAAAGTTAGAAACCGAAATCGAACTGAACTGAACAAATGCCAAATATGCAATATTTGTATTTGAACCAAATTTGCTCGGTTAACCGAAATTCTATTCGATTCGATTTGGCGATTCGGTTTGGATATTTTGCCAACGCCTAATATAAATAATAATTTATTAAATTATTATTTTATAATAGACAATTAAAATAATAAACTTAATAAATAATTAATTTAAATATTAAATAAATATAAATTATTAAAAGTTTAATGTATTAGTAATAATATGATTTAAATTAAATATAATTATATAATAAAAAGTTATAAAATTTCAAATATATACATCGAAATAGTATTATATTATTATTTTTATAAATATCATTAATAATTACTTACTTCTTCCATCCACTTAATAAATACATATTTACTATTGCATCATTATCATTATACTTAACATTAAAATTATTTCTATATTTATATAATATTTTGTATAAACATCCTTTATTAATATTATAAAATACTAATAAAAATATTTTTCTCATTTTTCCTTAAATTTTGCTATAATAATTAATAAAAGATTAAGTGAATAGATTATTATTTATTGCTTATTAATATTAATAATGTTTATTGAATAGCAATACTATATACAGTAATATTTTTAATTATTAGAAGTATTATTTTTATAAAATATACGACTTTATCCAACAACTTTTACCTTAACTAGAGTGGTTAACGATTTGAGTCGAGTCAAATTTTAAGTGTTCGTTAACGTTCGCGAACAAGACTCATGTTCGTTTGTTAAGCTTTCGAGCTCGTTCGTAGTGTTCGAGCTCAATTCGTTAAAAATTTTTGTTGTTTGAGTTCGTATTCATGTTCGACTCGTTTAGACTTGATTAAGCTCGTTCGAGTTCGTTCGAATTCGTTAATTTCATTTTTTTTTAATTTACATACAAATTAAAAAAAAAAATTTTATTTTATTTATATATTTTAAATTAATATTTTATTTATATATAAGTTATAATTTTATATATATAATATTTATAATAAATATATTATTTAAATGAATCGTTCGTGAACGATCGCAAACAAAGCTCAAATTCATTTAGTAATCAAACGAGCCGCCGCCGCATGCACAGTCTTACTCTCTCTCGTCTTCTTTCATCCCCTTTCTTTCCTTCCTTCTTATTTTCTATTTTTTTTTCTTTTTTTTTTCCGCTCATCCTCCTTCAAAACTTCACCTAGGGGTGGTTACGGTTCGGATATTTGCAAATATGCAGGTATTTGATATCCGAATCAAACCGAACAAATACTCGAAATCGTGAATCGTATTCGAATCGAAATTTTCAGTTAATCGAAAATATTTGCAATATTTGCAAATAATTCGAACCGAATCGAAATTAAAAAATAATTAAAATTATATTTGCAAATATTTCAAATATCCGAACTGAAACCGAACCGTAATCGAACTGGAACCGAATCGAATATAATTATTAATATAAATTTAAAATATAATAACATAAATATATAAATATATTCTGTTCGGTTAACCGAACCGAAAAAATCGAGACTGAACCGAACCGAGCAAATATCAAATATGCAGTATTTGTATTCGAACCAAATTTGCTCGATTAACCGACAATTCGGTTCGATTCAGTTCGGTTTAACCTGTCGGCAGTTGGGTTCGATTTTTTTGCCCAACCCTAACTTCACCCACCTTTCTGCTGCTGCTCCGCCGCCGGTGATTGCTTAGTGCCCGCCGATTCAAACCGCGGTTTATGGTTAGGAGAAAAATCGAACCGATGGCGGTTCCAGTTTGAACCGAACCCACCGGTTCGAAACCGGTTCAGCAAAGTCTACACTAAACCACGTATATCTTTAGCCATGGTTTTGGGCCGAGTTCGATAAACGTAAAAGACCCGTCTGCGCTTACAAGTGACGCAGGGCCTAGCCGTCTTTCGAACCTTCCCACAGGCCTTAACATCACATGTTCAGCCGGCGATTGAAATATGAAAGAATGTGCTGTTTGATGCTGCGATTGAAGAAACCAAGTCGGTGACGATTGAAATTGTTGGTACAATTTTGCTTTCTTCTTCTTTCTGTAATTGAAAGGAATAATGCATCATGATATGACGGACGAATTGAACTTTTTATACCGAGCAGTGCTTTCTATTTGGGCTGTTATTTCTTTTTGCTTGCTTAAGTAATTTTATCGAGATTTGGTGAATTTGCTTAGGTTCAAGTTGGCCCGATTACGGCGAGCCTGGGCTAACCCTTGTGTAAAATTCATTCATGTTCATCATCTTAATCCTTATGAAGTCTTCTCCTTCTAGTCGCAGAGGGCAGTTTCTGTGAATTCTCGATACGATTATCACTGTTTAGGGAGGGGCAGGCAGAGTAGGTAAAAAGGATGGTGGCGAAGAAGGGGAACAAAGGTGCAATAGGGACAGGGGATGCAGAGGAGGAACTGACCCGCGTGCCTCTGCAGGCTATTCTATTGGCTGATAGCTTTGCCACTCTCTTCCGCCCAATTACCCTTGAACGCCCTAAAGTATGTTTTCTAACACTAATTTAGGCTAAAGTTGTTAGCTTTCATTTGGATGCTTTGCAAAACATGAAATTGAATATTGATTACGAGCTTGCATTTGGTATATCAATGTAATTTTGTAAGTTAAATCTTGCAAATGATACTGCGTTGTATGTCCTTTGAATGGTGGTGAAGTGGATGCATTCACGCAGTAAACCCTGCTCTAGCATGCTTTATATTATCAGTGAAATAAATTTGTTTAGTTATGTTTTGAAAGTTCACTTCTATTAATAATGAATATTTCGAAAACAAAGTTGAAAGCATATTCGAGTAATCCATAATTTTCATGAAATTTGCAAGTTTTCATGTGTGTTAATTATAGCTTCTTTGTTGGTGGATTTATTTGCTGATGGTATCTATACTAGTTCCTGTGATATGATTGTGAACTGTTAGCAAATCATAATTATACCTTCTTTATTTTTTGTTTTTTTTTTCCTTTTTCAATTTGCTTCGTGTGTTTAAGGTATTGTTGCCGCTGGTTAATGCGCCCATGATTAGCTACACTCTGGCGTGGCTTGAATCTGCTGGAGTTGAAGAGGTGTTTGTGTTCTGCTGTGCTCATTCTAAGCAAGTGATTGATTATTTGAAAACTTCCAAATGGTTTGACCAACCAAACTTCTCAGTAACGACCATAGAATCCTACAATGCAACCAGTGCTGGAGATGCTCTGCGAGTGATATATGAAAGGAATGTGGTATGTTGTCACTTTTTTTAGCTATTATTTATACATCTTCCTTCATCTAAATAATTAAGAAGTTGCATGAAATTTTTTCTTTTCATATCTATTACTTTATGAAAAATTAGGTTCAACTTATGATGTACTTGTCTTGATATTGATATAAAATATGCAAGAAGTGAGTGTTGTTGATAACCTGCCAAATTGGGAGCACCAAATTGGAGGACAATGGTGCAGGGACTGTCAAGTGTTACTGTTTTCTATCATGCTTTGTTGGAGACATGCTGGACTGGATGCATTTTTTTTTTTCTATTATTATTATTATTATTATTATTATTTTATTTTCAGTTGTGCATAGTAAACTAGTATGTTTTCTGTACATGAGCATTTATTTGTTATTCTGGTTTGAAAATTATATGCCAATACTAGGTGAGAGTTGAAAAAATTATGAAGATCTGATGGTTAGTTTTTCACTATTGCATACTTGTATTTTCCTGGATCGGGCCGATTAGGTGTACCTGAGATTTTATTTCTATGCTTTAGCTTATTTTAAATGACCAGTTATTGCTCTTAAGAAACTTATAATATTACTATTCTGTTTAAAACAAACTAACATTATTATGTTTGATTTACAGATACAAGGTGATTTCATCCTTGTTACTGGCGATACAGTCAGTAATATGACGCTTACACATGCACTTAAAGAACATAAAGAGAGAAAAAGAAAGGACAGCAATGCAATAATGACCATGGTCATCAAACAGTCGAAGCCATCTCCAATAACTCATCAATCACGCCTTGGCACAGAGGAGCTACTTGTGGCTATCGATCCAGATACAAAACAGCTGTTGTATTATGAAGACAAGGCTGATGCTTTGAAAGGGATGGTTTCACTGGACAAGGCATTGCTGAGTGATAATTCTTCTATATCTCTTCACAATGATAAACAGGTCCCACCCCTTTTCTGTTTGAACTTGTTATTTTACTCTCAGTGAACCACAATCCTCGCCATAAAAATGAAATGACAGAGTAGAAGAATGATAACTTCAAAGTTCTCAAACTTCGTGTCAGTACTTAGCTACAATGGTTGGAGTTTCTGAAAACATTGGATTTTGAGAGCTTAATTGTTACATATCATGTAATATGATGTATTGCATTTACTCTGCTTTACTGTTAGTGGTGATGAATCTTCTTTTCTATCAATCACTAGGACTGATGGAAATTTGGATAAGTTGGAGTTAAAAGTAAACCTTTTTGCATTTGATTCAGTAAATGCTTCTTGAAGTGCAGCAGCAAAAGTCAATATCTTTGCCTATGAAGCAAGGCTCGTGCATGTTGAAACTTTTTACATATGCAATGCACTCTGCACTTTGCATGTTATTCCCAACATCTTCTATTCGATGTTTTGTGGCTATGTATACATATATGGTACTCATATAAATTGTTTTGCATTGTTTTGAAAACAGTGTTTTTTTTTTTTTTTTTTTTCTCTCAATGTTTCACAAATAACTCTGTGTCTGATGCTCTCGGTTATTTACTTTCTCTGCAGGATTGCTATATTGACATATGTTCCCCGGAAGTTCTTAGTCTTTTTACAGATAATTTTGATTATCAGCATTTACGCCGTCACTTTGTCAAGGGACTACTTGTTGATGATGTAAGTACAAAAGGAAATCTTCTATATGAATTGGAGAAGCTAATTACTTTTGTCTTAGGACACACTCAGGATGTAGTCTTTGAATAGCATTATAATGCAACCTCTACTCTTCTTACATCTAGTTTTACCAAATTTATATCTGTATGCATTTTACTGTTATATGTGCATATGCAAAGGATCTTAAAAAATGTAGAATATCCAAACTGTTTAACATGCTGTTTCAACTCTCTTGAATATCATTGCTGGTGTACTTAAATGTCTTTTACAAGTAAATGATATATATGTGTGTAACCGTCTTCCGTAGTTGTACTGTTTATCTGTATATGGTGTGCATATGGTATGCTTTCTTTGTCTATCATTATTATTGCTCCTCTTACAATTTTTTGTTTGTTGGTTTTTTTGACAATGCACCTATTATGTCATAGTAACTTTGAAATTGGAGCAAAGATAAGATAAATTGGAAACACAGTTAAATGGGGAAACAATAAAAAGGAAAGGTAAAGAAACTGGGAGCATGGTTGTAATTGATATTGCGTTTTAATGATTGGACTCAATTGGTCCTCTTGATTTCTTGCCTAATTGTTGAGTTCTCTGTTTGTGGTGGTGGATTATTAGGTTTTCTGCAAGTTGTATGAACTTCTCGATCTATATTATCTGTTATCTCAGTTTATTGTTCCCATCATGTCCTTGTGTTGCCCTAACTTTCATGAGGAAGCATGATTTTACTTTTCAGCACATACATCATATTTATCCCTTTTATCTTTTCTTCAGATTATGGGTTATAAAATTTTTGTCCATGAAATTCATTCAAGTTATGCGGCTAGGATTGATAATTATCGGAGCTATGACACCATTAGTAAAGATATCATCCAGAGGTGGACTTATCCTTTGGTGCCTGACATTCAGTTTATTGGAAATTGTGTGGCGAAGCTTGGGAGACAAGGAACATATCGAGCATCAGGTAAAAAAGTTAATCTAATTTGAATAGATTGTAGTGACTAGTTACTATGTATATGTATATTTATACCCGCATTTGCACTAAAGGATTGGTGAAGTATTGAAAGGATTCTTCCTTCATTTTTTGTCCCTTTTTGGGTCATAATGTACACAAATGATTTGTTCATCTGGTGTTTACCATTACAATCTCCTGACAGTGCGTAGATGAATCATTACAGATTGACCAATCATCAATGTTTCAAATAAGAAATGTCTAAAACTTCAACAACTAAGCCAGTATCTCCTTTTTCTACAGATGGAATGTAAATGGACTTTCCATGCATAGTTGTTTACTACTGTCTGTTTTATGTTATCTTCTTTCATATGTGACTATCATAGCTCTTTATCATTGGGTTTGCAAGTGCCAGCTATAAACACAGGTTTGCCTGCAGTCATGTAGCCAATGTATAATGTAACTTTGTAGCTCTGTGGATTTTGTTATAGGCCCAATGCAGGTCTCCACTCCATGTGATTGGGTTACTTTTGTGCATTTTTAATAATGTTTCTAGCTTAAATTCCAGATATAGGGATATCACGGTCGGCGAAGGTGGGCCCTTTTACTGTCATTGGAAGTGGCACCACCGTTGGAAACTACACAGAAATCTCAAATTCTGTCATTGGGGAAAATTGTCAAATTGGGTCAAACGTTTCAATTGATGGTTGTTATATTTGGAATAATGTTACCATTGAGGATAACTGCAAATTGAAGCATGCAATTGTGTGCGATGGTGTAATCATGAGGTCTGGAGCAATACTAGAACCAGGTGTTGTATTGTCTTTCAAGGTATTTTTTCTTGAAGTGTTGAAGTATCTCTCACCTCTTTCTCTAGTTTCTATTCATTTATGTTTTTTTCTCCTCTCAAAAACTATGTTCACAAGTTTGATGGCTGTGTCTACGCCTTTCTCTCACCTTTTTCTCCGCTAAAAGATATTGCATGTATGTTGCGAGGCTAATTTTTGGTTAATTGAGTCTTGCTGAAATTCTTCTATTTTATCTCACAAAACATGTGCTAGGTGAAGGAGTATGTTTGCCATACTGAAGCATGTGATTGGTTTGTTTTCTTAATTTCAATTTGTATCCCTTATGCACTTAATTTATGCAGGTAATAATTGGACAACAATTTGTTGTTCCTGCTTATTCGAAGGTGTCTCTGTATCAACAGCCTGTCAAGCAAGACAGCGATGAAGAGCTAGAATATGCTGATAACACCAGTGGGAACATAGAATTTGCATGTAACTTCTTGAACCCTCTAATGTATATACAATATTTTTTAAAAATGATTCCACAATCATTCTTGACTAGTACTGAGTTTTTTTCGTTTGTTTTTTTTTAACTTTCTTCTAGATGATATAAATTTTCTATGGTTTACTAGTTTCCATTAATTATCAGAAAATGTTTGGATGTTAGATATTAAGACTATCTGTGTAATATTTCAGAGAAATCAATTGCCCGGCAGGCAAATCTTAGAAGGATGTTAGTGTTACAACATTATCTATACTGTTATTCTTTTTGCCACTATTCTGAGACAATTCACCTTTGCTTTTAGATATAATAACTGTGCTTTCCTATGTATTAATGTGTTCTCAAATGCTTTCCCAAGGGTAACATAGTTGTGGTAGAATGATTCATGTGCTTATCCAATAATTTGGCAGCATCAGGCTCTTCCATCATCAATAGAAAAGACTGCTAAGTGATTATTTGTGCTATTCCTATGTTTTGATTCAACTTCTGTTAATAAGTGAAACATCGTAGTGTCTACCTGTGTTCAGCACACATACTCACTTATATGCAACTTTCGAACTATTAACGTCATTAATTGAATGAGGCTGCAAAGACTTTGTATTTGAGTGTTTAGATAATCATAATACTCCTGCATAGTCACTCTTTTTGTTCTTTTTTTTACATTGTTTTTATTTTTTTGACTTGCAGCAATAACTAATACAAGTGAAAAGTTGGAAGAAGAATCAGACACTGAGTTAACTGATGCGCAGATGCCAGCTACGTCTGAGGTACATTTTTCCTCACTCATTGTTCTTGTTTATGTGGTGGTTGATTGATATTTGCCATACATCTCATTCTTTTATATTATGACTGAGCAGACATTATCTTCTTTCTTTTACCTGAGTCGATGAAATAACTAATACAAATGCAAGGGGTTTTGATTTGCAATCTCTCTAACCAATAACAGGCTGACCAGGTTGGTGTAGGTGGGGTTGGTTTTATTTGGTCAGTTGGTGAGGGAGGACTTGAAGAAGAATGGAGGCATTCAGTAGCACCAATTCCTGAAGATCAATTGGTTGAAATATTAAAAAATGCTATGAATGAAATGGAGATCTCACATGAAGACAACACTATACTTCCACCTTCTGGAGAGCTGGAACCTGAATCTGTTGATTCTGATGATGTCAGAGATGATTCTGTTCACTTCGAGAAAGAGGTACTTCCACAATAATGCTTCATACAGTTGAATGTGTTGTTGAGTCCTAAGTTCATTTTTCTCCACTTTGTTTGCAGGTAGAAGCAACTTTTCTAAGGGGTGTGCATGAAAATGTCAAAGAAGACCACATAATATTAGAAGTAAATTCACTTCGGTATGATACAACCATCACTACTTTTTCTTTCTGGTCTTGTCATAGTTGCATCCGTTTTCACATATTATAATTCGGCACTTTGGCTTTATTATGAGGAAACCATGTATTTTCTAGTCCTGAGGCAAGGTGATTGATTCTTGACATAAGAATTAAGACAACTACATCTTGATCAAATTGCAAAGGCTAAGCTTAAATGAAGGCTTACAGATAATAACATAAGTTCTGCAGCATGAGTCTTTTTAGGGTGTGTTTGTTTGGGGGATTGGATTTTAAATACACTATTCATCCTATTTTTTCCCCCAAAAAACATCAAATCAAACACCTATTTTTTATTTTTTATATTATACTAAAAATCAATTTTACATTCAAACATCACATCAACACATATTTATATCACTTCATACAACTATTCAAATTCAAAATTTTTACTATTCAAATCCTAACTCAAAATCCAAACCCCCAAACAAACACACCACTGTATTCTTCATCTCCTTGCCACAAGATCCTTGGATGTTATTGTTAAATACATGACACTTGTCTAGCTGAAACAAAAGTTCCCTTGACGTTCCAGTTGTCCTTTTTTGACATGATGCATATGCTAAAAACAATATTGTTTGTCCAATAGAATCGTGACATGTAACAATTATGGGTATGTTAATTAGATGTGTATTGTGAAATATTAACCAAATTATTTCTAAAATGATTGATATCTGAATATAATTCCTTGGCCCTGTGCCAAAGTCTACAGCAGCCAATTATGTTGTGCCAAGTGCTATATGATAATTATTTCTAAGATACATACATACATACCCGACTTGTGGTCTATCAACACCTTAAATGCATACTTGCTAATAGACTTCTTTAATGTGCTTCCTTGGTTCCTTGGTTATGGATATATAGCCTATAAGTTTGATTTTGTTTTGTGTCTTCTTTTTTATTTTTTGGTCTTTTTATGCCTCAGGTTGTCGTGCAATCTTACTGCCACTGATTGTGCTAGTGCATTATTTTATGCTATGATGAAATTGGCACTGGATACTGCACATAGTTCAACAGGTGTGTTTCGTATTGTTTTTTATGAAATCTTCAATTCTTGTGGAAACTATTAGCTGTAAACCATCATTTTGTATGCTGAAAGTTTTACAAAAGATTAATCAAAAAAAAAAAAAAAAAGTTATACAAAAAATTAAACCACTCTATTATCAGGAACTAAGCTATATTGTGTTACAACAGTGACATTAATTGGCCATGCGGGCCTTTGCATTTTCTGACTCAATCTACTCAAGTCTGTTACCCAATGTCACCAGTGATCTCACATAAATGTTCTGTTTTTTGTATATATTATGAATCTTTACTGGATAGTTTTTGCTATGTTATGTACTAGCTAATGATCTTTTCTTGCCTAACCACCGTCCAAATGTTAAATCTGTAAATTATGACTTTATTTTTTGACTGAAGTTCTGGGCTTGAAACACAATTGATGGAACAAACTATTCTTCGCTCACAGTTTGTTGTCTTCATGAATAAGAAAGAACCCAGAAGCTATTCTGTTTATATAGTACTGTTAAATTAACACCTACAAATATGATCAATGGGTCATTTATTTGTGGATCACCTAACGACCAAATTGCACAGTTGTTTTTATAAATTTCTTTCTACATGTTTTGTAATTAATTAAATTTTAGTAAAAGCCTATGATCATAATTCTGGTGGTACCTGCTTTCACACCATCTTTGATGTGAAACCCCAAAGAATTTGAAAGAATTCATGTCAACAAGGTGGATCTTCCCTTTTTCTTGCATGTGATTCAAGTGCTACTCAATCATTGTTAATCTAGCCTCTGCCTACTTGCACTGCATCGTAGATCTGTTATTCAACTAGGGTCATATGTTATGCTTCAGATTCAATTTCATAGTAAAAAATGACCATGTCTGAGTGGTTGAAGATTTATATGAAATCGATATTTTCTAATCTTGTTTGACATTGATTGGTATGTTGGGTTTTTCTGTATCTGTTTCTTATCTATGTGTGTTCTTTTGTGTTTTTATTTTAGTTTTGTGTTTCTTGTTTTGAAAATTTTGAGGTGAAAATAGTTGGTTGATGTGATGTTTTGTATGAAAAATGAGTGTTGGATGTAATGTTTATGTAGAGAAAATAAAAGATTTGAGTAAAAAAATGAACATGAAAACACAAAAGAACAAACCCTTATAATTTCATTCTTTGTTTAAGTGTGTTGTACTTTTCCATCTATTTATGCACTAGGAATTGGCTTTCATATCATATTCATTGGGTAAATAAGTTCTTTATATCCAAGAAATGTCTTTTGCTCAGTCAGACTAGATAAGTTTGGCATTGTAGTTTTAAGGGATTAGATTATTATAGTGGTAACAAGGTCCATCTGCAAGAACACAACCTCTCAACACAGTCACGCATGTAAATCTTGGTATGAACTCCCTCTAATCATCATTATGTATTCTTACAGGCGAACTTGTCAAAAATGTCATCACTGTTGTTACAAAATGGAAAAAGCTCTTGAAGTACTACCTATCTAGCTTGGATGAAGAGGTTGGTATATGATTGTCTTGACGTTTCCATTTACATTTGTTTCTGAAGTAATTCCGTCATTAACTAACCTTATTTTAAAATTTATTGGAGTTTTAACTGAAATCTTTTTGTAGAAATATATTAGTATATTATTTTGGACCTCAGCATATTGGTGGTTTCTTAATGGGTTATGATTTTCGTATTCCTGAACCATTGCAGATTGAGGTGATCTTGAAATTTGAAGAAATGTGTTTAGAATCCATGAAGGAGTACTCTCCAATCTTTGTGCAGGTAACTTGATTATGCCATAACATTCTAGATCAATTGTAGTTTTAATTCCTCATCAAATATATTTCAGAACTGTAACCTTTTATTTTTTGTGGATCGATTCTATAATTCTTATCATTATCCTGCTTATTTATATGCTTCTGCAATCTCCCCTTGTTCTCCAAACTTTTTGATATCAGTATTTATGTAATAAATGGAAAACACTTGTAGGTTTTCTTAAATTCCATACCTCTATTTAAGTTGTTGCAATATATGGCTTCATTAGAAAAAATTGTCATGCACCTATAAAATTCACTGATAAACCATGAGTTGGTTGTCAGATTTTGCATGTTCTCTACGACAAAGACATTTTACAAGAAGATGCAATACTCAATTGGGCAGCTGAGAAGCAAGAGGCGGACGAATCAGATAAAGTGTTCCTCAAACAAGCAGAGAAATTCATACAGGTTGGCATTGTAATTGTTTAATCGATTTTCTTAATACAAAGCACCATACATTCATACAATTGTGTTAACATTATGTGCTTAGTGGTTGAATGAGGCACCTGAAGAAGACGATGAAGATGAAGATGACTGAACCGAGTTGTTTCAGCCTGCTATCATAGTGTAGTATCTAAATGACAACACACAAGCATATGCACATGAAATGCGAGATGTTTAAGTTAAGTACAGGCAAGTTGTGTGGTTTTTAATTGGATTGCTAGCGCAAGGCAGGCGGAACAACTTGGAAGATGGGGAAATAATCCTTGTCGACCTTCTCTTTTATTTTCTAGGGTGTTTTGTGAAATCAACTTAGCTTCTCAACTAACTTATATCCATAGAGAAGGAAAAGCAGTTGCTGCTGAATTTTCGCTTCTTCTTCTGCTTGTATCTATCTATGTTGTATTTTTTTTGAACCAAATATTTGTTGCCTTCCTTTTTCGGCTGTATTTTTGGGCTGAGGAGTAGATTTGGATGGACATGGAATTATATCATATCATATGTTATGTTGTATAAACTGCAAAACATGGAACGGCTTCCCGAAATTAATTGCTCTTTTGTTCTCTTTCATTTCATAAAATATTGAATTCAGTTGTTCTTTTTTTTTTTTTTGGATGACGTGAGAACCCGAAAGTGCGCAGGTCCAACTTAATACCCTACAAATTAGATCTGACAAGACAAGTTATGCTATAGGAATCATGTGTGGCAGATGACCTGGAAGTGTTGGGGTTAAATCCATGGCCTTATGGTCATATAAGCCTACCTCCGGACAACTGATGAAATTAATTATAGATTATGTTGAAATCAAGTAATTTTATTTAATACATAGTATTTATTATTGTTGGAAGATCATTCTCTAATTTTGATTGAAAACAGAGGTTTTAGTTTGGGTATCATCTCGATCGGAATTATTAATAATAATTAATAAAGGTGATTCATTCATGTGACTTATAATAAAGAGACAGACAACCTTAAACATGAAGACTATTCATTATGTAGTACAGTACAATACAATAAATGGTACAGAATTGATGTAAAGGTAATTAATCAGTAAATTGCCATTGCCAGCTTAATTTATTTGATGCCTTAGATAAACAAGTCACACTAAAGACTAAACACCTCCATTTAAGTGTGCTTGTTTGAGGGTTTAGATTTTGAGTTAATATTTGAATAGTAAAAAATAAGTATTTGATTTGATGTTTTTTGAGAGAAAATATTATATGAATAGTGGAAATCTAACTAAATCCTTCAAACAAACACACTGGCTAAGATTATTACCACATACTTATTGACTCTTTTCAATACATGATAATAGTTCACACATCATAAGTTACAATTAATTTTAATATACAATACAAATTAATATAAAATAAATTATTATCACGTGAAATTTAGAAAAAAAAATATAATTAGAATATAATTAAAAAGTATATTAGTAAAAATAATTATTGTATAATATAAATAACTATAAATTAAAATTAAAATAATTAAATAATTTAATGAAAATTTAATAAAACTATAAATTACAAATATAATTGGAGCTAACATTCTATTTTTCCATATCCAAGTAGTTTTTGAATTTATTACCTAAACAATATATATATATATGGTCTGGTTGCTCATCGGAAAAATCAACGGCATGTTTATTTTTTGTGATGTCCATTTGAAAAAATCCATTGTCTGTTTATATTTATAAAGTGTGTTGTATAAAAACAAATTAATAGTAATATAGGTTGTGTAGACTATTATCATGTGTTATTAGTTGATGCGATATATTTATATTATATTAATATAAATTGTATATTGTTTATCTTTGTATTATATTTTGTCTATCATAATATACTATATAATATCAACATTGTGTTGAATTATGTATAAGATTGTATAATATTATTCTCATCCGATTCAAATCTAAACTCAAATAAAATAGCAGAAATTTCACCTCTACAATCAATAGGTTTAGCCAAGGTATTTAGAACACGGCCCAAATCAATCGAAATAGTAAGTAATAGAAAAGACAAATTGCTTGGGCGTCTATCTACGTTCCTCGAATGGATCTCTTAGTTGTTGATTCAATATTTTAATATTACAGAACATAACGATTTCTTATCGATATAGATTTTCATTTTTTTTCTTTTTGTCATAATTGAAATATTATGTTAACAATACCCAATTACTTATTTATTTTTTATCAACATCTCATTGAGTGCATTATACAGGAGTTGACAAATAAATACATAAACAAAATTCGATTGCATTCTTCCTTCTTCTTTTGGTTAAACTAATGCACGAACACTACTAATATATATATATATATATATATACTAGAGCTCGCAACCGCGCCATGCCACGGAAGAACAAAAATGTATGTGCGGGATTATATTATATGTGAGAAATAGATATTGTTATTGTATAACAATGATTGAAATATTTTGAGATAACACAATATATGTTGTGTTATACTTGAGAGGGCCGATGCTTGCAGGCTGTTTGTTTAGGCGGTTATCGAGTTTGAGCAGCGACGCTAGCTGATTCCTTTTCAGGCAACCACGCATTTTCATCGTACAAAAATGTAACTCAGGACTCTTGGCTAGGGATCTAACATCAATTGGAGTGGGAAAACAAACGATTATGTGTTGTTTTGAAGGAATTCACTCACATTCTTACAAGGGTATTTATATCGGATGCTGAATGACCGTCTCACCTAAAAGTTCGAACTATTAGGGAAACGCAGACATTAATCATATATCCGCAAACGAGAGTCCCCAACAATTAATTTTATAGCAAACTGCCGAAGAACAAGAGTAAGAACAACCCTTTTGTATGTGTGAATGAGACACCAAATGAATATTATGCACTTAAGCTTAGATCTGCTGTTACTGTACTCATCATCCCATGAACAAACAGCTGCAAGAACGATCGCGGTGCTAATTTAGTTATAGTACTGCAATGAAAAGACACAAACTTATTTAGCTTTCATTCACTGCGAAAGGAATCTCTAACACTATGGTTATGACTATGGCTATTTATTCTTCCCTTCATATTCAATAATTCCCACAAACTGCTTCTAGCAAAGCAAACAAAGTTTAACCCATTCTAGAATATTTACAAAATACCCACCAGGACCCAACTCTTTGCGCAATATATATATACTTTTTTTCCTAAGATAAGAAATTGACAGTACTTGTATAATTATCCCTGTTATGAGAAAACGAAAAAAAAGCAAATAAAGAAAACAGAGATTTTACGTGGATCGGTGACGGTGTGTCAACCTACATCCACGGTTAGGAACCGGAGAGATTTTATTATACTGATTCCGACATTTACAATTATGTCATCTGACTAAGAACCATAGCTATCTATTTATAAGCACCCAAAAACACCATAAACTCTAAGCCTATTTGTTATTAATTAGGATAAGCCCAAAATGAACCCTGCCAATTGAAACAATCCTTTCACTTTGGTTTCGGGTCGGGTAAACCGCTAAATCCAAGTCACATTTCAACAATACCCAATGTATCTTTCTTACCCAGTTCAATAGAACCAATGGATTAAGAATATGGATAAAAGAAAAAAGAAGAAGAAAAGATAGTGCACTGAATCTGAATTATTATAGAAGATATTCAATCACGAGAACAAGTTTCGGACTTGAAATTAATCCATAGGCTAAAACACAAACAGTAGGCTAAATCTCACCGCAAGTGATTGAAAATGAACCGATGGAATCACTCCAAAGATCCGATTTAAGACTCTAAATGCGAGGAAATCACTAGAAAATTATAAAAGTGAAATTTGATTCAAGATGTAAAAAATTCTCATTACAATGATAGGCAATGAGAGAAAAATAAAAGACAACAAATAATAAAGGAAATAAACCAAAATGTAAGTCTAACTATAAATAAATAAAAAGAAATATATATTAAGGCAATTCTAGAATATTCATAAGTGATGATTCTCTTTATAATTTTTCATAATTTGTAATTTTCTTGATAATTTTTCATAATTAGCGATTCTCTTAATCTTTCAATTCCGATTCTTGCAGGTCCCATTGAAAAAGTATCAAGTGAGAGCTAAGTGATCTCTAAGCATCATCCTTAAATTGATTCTCCATGAAAAATCGTCGGGTCAACGCAGCGACGGATTCTTGAAAGTGACGAGCTCGGCTTCGAGTAATGGGTTCCACGGGCATTTGAATCCTTGAAGATTGAACGTCCTCGTCAGAAATGAACTACGTGCTTCCGATATCTTTGCAAGAACCTCATTCCTTTGCTTTTCTTTATCCTATTTCGTGAGATTATGTTGCCCTTACTTTATTGTCAACATGCATTTTGTTTTAACTCTAGTTAGTAGTCGTCCACAAAATTTATCATCATCTACTATGGCATATCATTGTCTAAGCTGAATTATGTTCTTCAAAGCTCTTGCAAATGCCTGATGGTAATTCAGATCCCACGTGTTCATCTTTTTCTAGTTCCTGCAGTTTCTACATCACTACCAGATTGGTTTTATCTACCTGGAAATGGGGCTTCGATTATTGCTTTTTTTTTTTACAGTATTGATGGAGATGCAACAGTGGTGCTGAACTACTCATTCCTCTGCTCAAGAGCTTTCCTTGACCTTTCGGTGTCGTTTACTCCAAATTTATACCCAAACTTAACTCACAATTAAACCCCAAATCCAATAAAAAAACACATACTAAAAAAACCTACATGATCTAAGCTTAAACAGTTAAACACCATCTCAAATATATGAATCTGAAACATCAAATGTCTGAATTGATTTTTGTTTTTAATTTACCCAATAACTCAGCCGCTATGCAATTAATTTATAATATAATTAAAATAATAAATTTAGTAGGTAATTAAATTAAATTCTGAATTAAAATAAATTATGAAAATGTTGATGTATTAAGAGCATCTCCAACTCAGCGTCAGCTTATTTGGCATCGGTAACCGACGCCAAATCCAACGCCAATTTTTGGCGTTACTTTATTTTTTTTTTTTTTAATTTTTAATTTTTAAAATTATAAATTTAATTTTTATTTTTTAAAAATTTTTAAAAATTTTATTTAAATTATAAAAATAAAAAATTGTTTAAAATAATAGGAAAAATTGAATATTTGAAAAATAATATTTTCCATTTTCGTTCGTAGGTTACCATTTCCTAATTTAGTAATTGTACTACCTACTTAACATAATAAATACGCTTTCAACTTACAATATATTATACAACTGTACTAATAGGGGTATTTTTGTCTTTTTACTACAATCCAATATAATATTAATATTAAAAAATGCAAAAAACAAACGCCACCCTTCCAACGGGACGAGGGAGTAGTAAAAAATGAAGTTATGGCGGAAGTAAAATTAGTGTAGCAACTGTATATTTAGAGTTAAAATTGAATAAATGAAATTGATCGGTTGAAGATGGCCACTCGTAAAAAAATATTTAGGATCAGTTTCAATCTCAAACCCAAAATTGAGATTAGCCTATGCACCTCACCCTCACCTCACTCTCAAACCCAAAATTGAGAATCATCGACGGACACCTCACCTTTAAACTCAAAATTGGGAATCATCCTCACCCACTCACTCTCAAATTCAAAATCAAATTTGGAAATTACCGACTCACTCTCAAACTCAAAATTGGAATTCACGACTCACTCTCAAATCCAAAATTAGGAATTGTTGTTGTTTGAATATGAAAGAGGAAGAAAAAGAAGGTCATGAGTTTATCTCACATTCGAAAAACAAAAAAGGTTTTACCCTTCATAAATGTAATGTGATACATTTATAAATAAAAAAAATGATTCGGTTGGATTGGGTCCAATTATGAATGGACCTAGTATTGGCTTAAGTCTCTGGGTGTATATATATATATAAATATACATATAGAGTCAAGATTGGGCATTGGGGCTCGTGGGCCGGCCCATTTGCGAGAAAATTAATTAATTCAAAATTTGCATTTTATTCTATTAATTTATTTTGACAGTTGAAATTTAAATTGATGGAAAGTGGTTGTAGCATTAATGTGTGCCAAATAGTGGGGTGGTTGCTACTTTTGTGGGCATTTTAATTTAATCTTCTTCTTTAAATTAAAAAATAACACTCACCATAAATCCGTAACGTGAATCAAAAATTTCAGTTGGCGCTTATACTCTATGTTTTCTTTTCTTCTAATCTCCTCCAAAAACCTTCCAAAAAGTTTTCTTAGTTCGGTTTGTGGCAGGATCGTAGATCCCTAATCGATTCGTTTTATTCAGTGAAGCAATCGGTGACAGGCCGAATTTGCTTCAAGGAGATCGCGTGCAACGCGAAACTCAAATATTCTTAATCAAATATGTTATCTGATTTCGAATTGAAGCATATCGATTTTCAACATTACATATCTATTAACAAGAATCACCTAAATTTATATATGAGTAAAAATCAATATTAGTTCCAATAAAACCCATTTTTTCATTTTTGGTCACATTAAAAAATAATTATCAAAATTAGTCTCGTACAAAAAAAAGAAAAAAAAGATAGTATCATTTTTTGTCCTACCGTTAAAATTTCAACGGAATATGTTGACGTAGACTTAACGGAAGCTGAAGTGACATATAATCTGGAATAAACACAGCCATGTTAACCATAACACGAGTGTGTTCCATTTGAACACGCCTGTGTTCAATATCAAATTGTGATAGAAAAAGATAATGATGATGATGTGACATTGGATTTGATAATATATATCATGTCCTAGTCTTTGATAAGATATATATTTATTCATTGTTATTTATTTTAATTTATTTTACATAATAATATTAATATTTTTATTTTATTTTATACTATTATATATATATATATAAATTTTTATAATATGATACTTCTTCATTCCACATAATTTGTTGTTATTTTTTATTTTCGTTCGTCTCATATAATTTGTTATTTCTATTTTTAAAAATATAATTACACACTCTAATTGCATTTTTAATATTAAATTTTATAATTTTTAAATTTTAATTAAATTATTTAGTTATCTTAATGTTAATTTATCATTATTTTTACTAATATATTTATTAATTATTTAATAATTATACTTTACCTAAATTCTCATATCTAAGGTAATACACCCAAGTTACAATAAAGAATTAATTTTTAAAATACTTTTGACTTATTTTCTAATATTTAATATTCTTTTACTTATTATTTATTTATTTATTACTCTCTCCGTCCCATTTGGGCACGTAGATACAAAAATTTAGATAAAATATAATTAGTAAATAATTCAAAAATTTATTAGTAAAAATAATTTTAAATTAAAATTAAGATAATTAAATAGTTTAATTAAGATTAAGAAAATAATAAAATATAAAATATAATTAAAGTGTATAATCATATTTCCAAAAAATAAAAAATTATGTGGGACAGACAAAGATAGAAAATATGAACAAATTATGTTAGACGGAGGAAGTATATTATTTTCTATTATTTTTTTTAAAATATGTATAAAAAAAACCAGTTAAAAGTATTTTAAAAATTAGGATGTATTAGTTTTGTAGAAGTGTTTGAAAATATAATTTTTTTTAAGTGAGATATAGAGAAATATATAGGTAATATAAAAATAATTAATATATATTAATTATGTAGGACGGACGATAATAAAAAATTACAACAAATTATGTGGAACGGAGGAAATATCATTTTATAAATTTTTTTTATATATAATAGTATAAAATAAAAAAAATATTAATATTATTATGTAAAATAAATTAAAATAAATAACAATGTATAAATATATATCATATCAAATACAATGACTAAGACATGATATATATTATCAAATCCAATGTCACGTTCATTATTATCTTTTTCTATCACAATTTGATATTGAATGCTGGCTTGTTTAAATGAAATACGCCCGTGTTTGTATAAATATGACAATAATTTTTTTTTATTAAAATAACACGCCCGTGTTTGTATAAATATGACAATAATTTTTATATTAAAATAACACGCCATTGTTGTAGTTAACATGGTCATGTTTGTTCCAGATTATATATCACGTCAGCTACCGTTAAGTCCACATCAACATATTCCGTTGAAATTATAATGGTGGGACCAAAAATAATATTTTCTTTTTTTAGAGACTAATTTTGATAATTAATTTTGAATGAGACCAAAAATAAAAAAAATAGGATTGATTGAGACTAATATTAATATTTACTCTTTATATTTTTTTTTTAAAAATAATTAATTTTATCTTAATTTTATTTAAATATATCTTTGTTAATTATATATGGTGTAAAAATTATAAAAATAATAATTAATTAGATTGTTACAATATAAAAACAATAAATTTAGTAAAGAATTAAAATAAATTTTAAATTAAAATAAATTATAAAACTATTGATTTAGATTAGATAATAAAATAATTTAAATTACATAAGATCATAAAAATTAATATCATTAATAATTATTTATTTTTATTAATATTAATATTATTTTTTATATTTAAAAAAATTAATAATATATAGAAAGTTTAACTATTATTATTATTATTATTGTTATTATTATTATTATAATAAGATACACATTTTGTCCTAATAATAGTAATCGCTTTGAAGGATCGGTTCATATATATTCATTTTTTATTTTCATTTTTATGCTTTTCTAAATTAAAATTATACTGAAAAATAATTTATTATGATTTTGATTTTATTTATATAGATTTATTATAGAAAAATTTAATAAATAATAATTAATATAATTGTTACTATATATAAATAACTAAAATAATAAGTTATTAAGTAATTAAATTATATTTTAAATTAAAATTAATTATAAAAATATTAATGTATTACAGTATTAGATAGTATTATCTAATATAATTTCAATTAAAATTATATTAAAAATTTAAATATAAAAATAAAAAAAATAAAAATAGTGTTACATAATAAATATTATAATATAATATAGAGAGAGAAAGTACAAGATGGAGATAGACGGATAAGAGGGTTAGTGCAATAACGGAGATTGAGTGAATTTTTCATGTCATTTCATTTGCAATTCATACATATATATAGCCATATGACCGCATGCGAATTCAACCGTCATATGAGGTGTGTTAATTAATAAATGCATCCACGTCTAATGTATGTAGCGTCAATGTATATGTATATGTAGCTATTTGGTGTTGTTGATGTATTTTTTCAACAAATAAAAAGTAAAATTCAAAGATATGGAAATATCCTTAAATTTGATTTATTAGTGCCTGAGATTAGAAATCTCTAAACACTGTAACGGTACATACGAAAATTAACTGGAAATAAAAATGCTGGAAATTTAAAGTGGTGATCCCCGAATCTGACTTTGCTTTTGTTGAAGTTGATTGAAGATGCCTTCTCAAAAAAAATCCAAATCCTTAAATATTCCTTGAAGAAAACGCTTGGAACCGTTGCCTGGTCGGTTACAGCAACCGCCGTCAACGGCCCAAAAGAAACGTTTTGAAACGTCGCCTGGTCAGTTACAGCAACCGTCTCGCCAACTGCATAACCCAACCGACTAATCCAGCGACTAACTGGTCGCTAGGCCAAAAGACTCCTTGGCCGCCCCCACCAAGCGACCAAACTACTGTTCACTTAAGTGGGCAATTAATTACCAGACCTTACTTCGCCCGACATCCGTAGCAGCCGACTTGCAGACTTTCCGACCTATAGACCATCCGACCCGCTAACCAACCGACCTGACTATCCGACCGCAGACCTTCCGACCTGCCTATCCGACCGAGGACCAGCCGACCTGCCTATCCGACCGCAGACCTTCCGACCTGTCTATCCGACCGAGGACCAACCGACCTGCCTATCCGACTGCGGACCAACCGACCAGACCAACCGACCGAGGACCAACCGACCTGACCAACCGACTTGCGCGGAAATTTTTCTTCTTTTCCACCTGACTTCGTGTCTAACTTCCTTTAAGATCCTGCTATCTTTATTTTTATTATTATTATTATTTTTTGTGCATAACAGGTGTATAACATTCCCCATTGAATGCATTTATATAAAAAATGTGCCTCGTTAAAATTTTACTATGAAAAAACCCTGTAGGAAGAAATCATAGTGAAGGAAAAAGAGTACAACATTCATGTATGAATGCACTCCCATTGTTTTGGACTTTACTTAATGTTTTTCATCCGACACATTCTAATTCCTTACACCAATTTGTGAATGTTGCAGTCGGTAGCGCTTTCGTAAATAAATCTGCAAATCTTTTAGATAATCGAATTTGTTGCACATTAATTTCACCACTTTCCTGAAGATCGTAAGTAAAAAAGAACTTTGGAGATATGTGCTTTGTCCGATCACCTTTAATATATCCTCCTTTTAATTGAGCTATACAAGCTGCATTATCTTCAAATATTATTGTGGGAAGTAATATATCATCAGAAATCAAGCCACAATTTTTCTGAATATGGTGAGTCATAGACCTCAACCAAACGCATTCATGACTGGCTTCCTTGATTGCTAAAACCTCAGCATGGTTTGAAGAAGTAGCTGTTATTGTCTGTTTAGCAGATCTCCAAGAGATTGCGATTCCACCACAAGTAAATAAATAGTCAGTTTAAGATTTTGCTTTGTGTGGATTAGACAGATAACCAGCGTCAGCATAACCCATTAATTCATTTCGAGTTTCACTCGAATAAAATACACCGAGGTCATGAGTTCCCTGAAGATAACGAAAAATGTGTTTGATACCGTTCAAGTGGCGCTTTGTGGGGGATGCGCTAAACCTGGCCAGTAGATTTATTGAAAAAGATATATCTGGTCTGATACAATTTGCAAGGTACATTAATGCGCCAATAGTGCTGAGATATGGTACCTCAGGGCCAAGTATTTTTTTATTTTCTTCTCTTGGCTAAGTAGATCTTTATTGGGATCAATGGATCTGACCATCATTGGTGTACTCAGAGAGTGAGATTTATCCATATAAAATTGTTTTAATACTCTTTAGGTATATGTAGATTGATGAATAAATATCTCATCATTAACATGATCCACTTGTAATCTCAGGCAATATTTTGTCTTTATAAAATCTTTGATCTCAAATTCTTTCTTTAGATATTCAACTGCAATTTGGATCTCTTTTGGAGTTCCAATTAAATTGAGATCATCAACATATATTGCAATAATGACAAAATTTGAGCCATTTTTCTTTATAAAGACGCATGAGCATATTGGATCATTAGTATAACCTTCTTTTATTAAACATTCGCTGAGACGGTTATACCACATTCGCCCTGATTGTTTAAATCCATACAAAGACTTTTTCAATTTGATGGAATATGATTCCCTTGGATTTAATTTGTATATTTCAGGCATATTGAATCCCTCAAGAACTTTCATATAAATATCAGTATCGAATGAGCCATAAAGATATGCAGTAATTACGTCTAAAAGATGCATATCGAGCTTTTCTCGCACTACTAGGCTTACGAGATATCTAAATGTTATTCCATCAACAATCGGAGAGTATGTTTCATCAAAATCTACTCCAGGTCTTTGTGAGAATCCCAGAGCTACAAGACGGGCTTTATATCTCACAATTTCATTATGTTCATTTCTTTTTCGCACAAAGACCCATTTGTATTAAACTTGTTTTATATTATCTGGTGTTAGAACAATTGGTCCGAAAACCTTCCTTTTGTTTAATGAGTCAAGCTCTGATTGAATCGCATTTTTCCATTTTGGCCAGTCATTTCTTTTCCGACATTCATTAACCGATTTTGGCTCTGGATCCTCATTTTCTTTCATTATATCAAGTGCTAAATTGTATGCGAAGGCATTATAAATAATTGTCTCTTTGCGGTTCCAACATTTTCTTGAAGTAACATAGTTAATTGAGTTTTCAATAATCTCATCATGTTCTTCAAGATCGCCCTCTTCTGGAGCAATTATTTCAGGGTTGACTTCCTCATTAGATTGAGATTATTAATGTCATTCATGATATTTTCATGATTATTATCATTAATTCCTCTTTTCTTTCGAGGATGTTTGTCTTTGGAATCGAGTGGTCTACCACGCTTTAAGCATGCCGTTGATTCATTAGCAGTTGCAATTTGTCCATCAGGGACAGATATTTTAGCCGGAGCATTTGCAGCTTGAATGTATGATCGAGTGACTTTACTCGAGTCATTGAATGCATCCAGTAACTGATTTGCAATATTTTGCAAATTTAGAATACGTTGAACTTCTAGTTCACACTGCTTTGTACGAGGATCACAAAAATTCAATGGGATTTTCCAATTAATATCCCTTTTCGGTTCATTTCTGTCTCCCTAATGTCGGAAAATATAATTCGTAAAAATGACAATATGCAAATCTTGCAGTGAATAAATCAACCGTCATAAGTTCAAGATATTTTATAATTGGTGGCGATTCATATCCGACATAAATACCCAATCTACGTTGAGGACCCATTTTTGTACGTTTGGGGGGGTGGAATAGGAACATAAACAGCACACCCAAAAATACGTAGATGAGATATATTTGGTTCGTGACCAAATACTAACTGCATCGGGGCATAGCTATGATAGCTTGTCAGCCTCATTCTTATAAGTGTTCCTGCATGTAAGATTGCATGCCCCCAAGCTAAAACGGGCAACATCGACCTCATTAGTAATGGTCTAGAAATCAATTGCATTTTTTTAATAAGTGATTCTGCTAGACCATTTTGTGTATGAACATGAGAAACTGGGTGCTCTACATTAATCCCAATCGATATGCAATAATCATCAAATGCATTCAATGTATATTCACCAGCATTATCCAGACGTAGTCTTAATAATTTAATAATTTAGGCAAGTAATCTCACAAATGCCATATTGCGAGTAGATAATAAACATACATGTGACAATCTGGTAGATGCATCAATAAGCACCATAAAATATTTAAATGGCCCACATGTGGGTCTATTGGTCCACATATATCGCCGCGTATTTTTTCAATACCTACTTTAGCTGGTGATGGACTGGTTATCAATTTTTCCTGAGTGCAGGCAACACAGGTTAACTCATTTGAGTTTAAAACTTTTTGACATTTTAATGAATGGCCATGCGAATTCTCAATTATTCGCCTGATCATTATACTGATAGAATATCCAAGACAATCATGCCATATTTGAAAATCGGTAATCTTTTGATTTACCGTGAGGTGTGTTTCAACAACACCTAATCTGACATAATATAAGCTAGTAGAGAGTGAGGGTAATCTCTCAATGATGCATTTCTTTTTATCAATGATATTGGTGATCAATAAAATTCACCACCGGTATCACTCATAGTTTCAATGTGATAACTATTTTTCCGAATGTCATGAAAGCTTAGTAAATTTCTTCGAGCTTTAGTGGCCAACGGTGCATACTGTATCACAATTTTCGTCCCCGCGGGGAGAAATATAATGGCTTCTCCAGAGCCTTCAATTAATTTTGCACTGCCACTTATTGTATTGACATTCATTCTTTCCCTTTTCAAATAGGAGAAATATTTTTCGTGTTTCAATATAGTATGTGTCGTTGCACTATCAATGAAACACATATTTGCATCATTTTGACTGACATCCATTTAACCTTCAAATATAAATAAACGCAGTATTAAGAAAGACATATATAAATATTACAAAATGCATTATAGAAAGGTAATATGCGATAATTTAAATATTACAAAATATAATGTAAAATGACATAATATGTCTATCACTGGGGGTTTGCTGGATCTACGATAAAATCTGCTATATCAAGATGCGTTGTGTCGTAATCCAGAAGATCATCATCGGGGTCATCATCGTTATCAACGTGATTAGTCTCGACCCCTATTCCCCTTTTTCTGCAGTGAGGCTTGATAAAGATCGGCTAGGTCTTTGGCTGTTCTACAGGTATTGACCCAATGACCTTCAATGCCACACCAATTACAAATGTCGATTTGCCTCTTTATCTGTTTAGCCTTTTCGGCTATATCCCCATATTGAGGTTTACTCTACATCCTGTTATGTCAAAATTACGGCGATTGTAAAGGGTATATCGACCGCGTTGTCTCTCACGACTGCGACCACGTCCACGGCCTCTACCACGTCCTCGGCCTCGTTCAGAAAATGTCACGTTCGCTTCAGGGAATGGACTGGAACCAGTGGGCCAGTACTGATGATTTTTCATCAGTAACTCATTATTTTTCTCAGCTAATAAGACATGCAATGAGCTATGAGTACTTTTGAAAGTTTTTCTCACGATATTGCTATTGCAGCACAACATTAAAAGCATGGAAGGTAGAGAGAGTCTTTTCCAATTTATCATTCTCAGTAACATTTTCTCCGCAGAGTTTCAACTGAGATGTAATCTGATGGGTAGCAGAGTTGTACTATGTAACCGTTTTAAAATCCTGCAAACGCAGGTTAAGCCAATCATGTCGGGCTTTGGGGAGAGTGATATATTTCAAGTGCCCAAATCTCTCCCTCAATTCATTCCACAAATCAAGTGGATCTTTCACCGTCAAATATTCGGATTGTAAAGGAATGTCAAGATGGTGACGAATGAAAATAATAGCCTTAGCCCGATCTTGGTTTGTAGCCATATTTTCACTGGTAATTGTATGAACAAGGCCCATAGAAACCAAATGCATTTCTATATCTAAGGACCAAGTCAGAAAATTATTGCCGGTGAGAGACAGGGGTTTATAAGAAAATTTTGCATGATTTTTCATAGTGTAGAAAGTAGATAATATAGATAGTATAAAAATAAACCTTACCAAAAATAATATAGGCAAGAGCCTTCGTGCTGATAACGTGTTATATAATAAATATTATAATATTGTTAAGTATGTATATATATGTACTTATATATTAGTATATGATATTTATATATTATAATATAATATAGATAGAGAAAGTACAAGATGGAGAAAGACGGATGAGAGGGTGAGTGCACTAATGGAGATTGAGTGAATTTTTCATGTCATTTCATTTATAATTCATACATATATATAGGCATATGACCGCATGCGAATTCAACCGTCATATGAGGTGTGTTAATTAATAAATGCATCCAATGTATGTAGCGTCAACGTATATGTATACGTAGCTATTTGGTGTATAACAAATAATATTATGTTACTATAATAAAAATAATATTATTGATAACTAAAAATTGATGATGTCTTAGGTGTATAAGCATTCGCAGGGAATTTTCATTCGAAGATTAAAAATGTGGCGTATTATAGAAGATGATCAGATATGGTAAACATTTGTGGTTGTAGACCCTGAGTAGTTATCATAATTATTTATACTCTTTAACTGGTGAGTTTCCAGGTCGAACACAAGGATTTTAAGTCACGAATTTTAAATCAAGTACAGATCTTATGAAAGCATCGGAAAATTCAGTAGGGGGACCCGCTTTGTAGCGGATCAAAATTCTTATTCTATGAAAAGCTGTAAACAAAAGCGGTAAAGTGAGCGGAGGCGAACAGAGCAGAGGAAAGCGGTGGAGGTGCCAGTGATGGTCGAGCGAGCGGGACACGAGCGGATGGCACAATGTATATATATATTAAGTAGTAGAGAGAGTGAAATAGAGGTGTTGTGTTTGAATTGTGCTTTACTTAATGACTAGGTTTTCCTGGATGAGATGAGCGAGTGGTGTTGGTGTTTAAGCGGACATATATGTATAATACGAAAGTGGGGAAAGGAGATGATGTAAATATATAAAACAGATTATAGAGAATCCTTATCACTGGTATTTGACCTTAAGGGATTTACATCAAGACTTCAATGACACCCAGAATCGAAACATTATAAGAAAGAAACCCTACTGTCACTAATAATTTCTGCGACCTAATAGACCACCGCTTATGCCCCATTAATTATCTCAAATTCTGCCTCATTAGTGGTTTTACCCTTCTGTTACCTCTTTTTAATCAAAACTGAATTTGAACCAGTAGTTAAGCAGGTCGACAAGGCTCCCACGAACTCAACTACATTGAACTACCTTGAAAATGTTTGTGACAAAAGACAAGGCTTGGATAATCAATTTTTCTATGCTCTAAACCAGTGAAGTGAAATTCTTTAAAATCAGGGTTTATATAAGTGTGAAAATTTGTGAAAGAAATGAAGATGAAGAATTGAATGATATTTCATTACTTACTAGTAAAATTGAAATTTCTAACTCTACAAAATTGTAAATGATAGCGATAAACTATACTAAGTAAGTAGTAAAGTTTTGGCCAAGGAAGAAGGGGAATCCCCACTCTTTTGGCCATTTCTGTGGAGAACTCCCTTACAGGGTTAGAGCTCTTGGAGAACATGAAGACAGCTAGAATGCACAAAAAGTAATCGCTAGTATACTCCAGTCGAAGTATATCTACATACAGATATCTGGCTCTATTTATATTAGGTAGAAGTAGCGGTTACAAGTAGTTATAAGGTGGTTTCAACCGTTGGGCAGTTGATGACGGTTATTTTGTTGAAGCAGTTGCTGGCCATAACTCCTAGTGTGCTCGCTCCGCTTGCATGGGTTTGTAAGGGTTCAGATCTTCCTCGCTTGCTAGATGGCCGGAGGGCATCAGAACAGCTAGGCGGGCTTGCTTGTGCTGGCTGGTAGTAGAATGGTTGTACCGCTGCAGTTGGGACACTCTGCAGCGGTGGGTGTCTGGGGCATCGCTTGCGAGCGGGAGAGGCTTTCGCTTGTGAGCGATGGAAGCTACCGCTTGCCTCTCTTGCCTTAGTTTTCTGGGCGATGGAATCACCGCTTGCAAGCAGAGATGACTGTCGTTTGTGGCATCTGCCTTAGCTTTTCTGGCTCCAAAACACCACTTTTGGAGGACTTTGGTCTCCATGTGGGCGATTTGATCATCGCCTTTGGATTTGATATCTTCTTTAGACGATCCGAGGCTTTGATATTTGCTTTGGCTTTGCTGCCTTTTGGAGGGCTTTGGTCTCTGTGTGGGTAATTTGATAATTGGCTTTGGATTTGATGTTTTCTTTGAACGATCTGCAACTTTGATCTTTGGTTTGTTTTTGCCGCTTTTGGAGGGCTTTGGTCTCCGTGTGAGCGATTTGATCATCAGCTTTGGATTTGGTGTCTTCTTTGGACAATCCGAGGCTTTGATCTTTAATTTGCCTTTGCCGCCTTTTGGAGAGCTTTGGTCTCCATATTGGCGATTTGATAATTGGCTTTGGATTTAATGTCTTCTTTAGACGATCTGTGGCTTTGATCTTTGCTTTGGCTTTGCTGCTTTTGGAGGGGTTTGGTCTCCGTGTGGATGATTTGATCGTTGGCTTTGGATTTGATGTCTTTTTTGGACAATCCAAGGCCTTGATTTTTGCGGAGGTGGATTTGGTGCTCCATAAATCTTTTGGCGGCGTATTGCTTTGACTTTTGGATCAAAGAGGGCCTGGTTGATGCTTTGGTGAAGAACGCGATGAACACCTCGAAGCTTTGGGATGAACTTTGGATGCTCTTCCTTGGCTTTGATGGATTCTTCAACTGCTTTTGGAGCTTTGATCTTTGAAGAGGTAGATTTGGTGCTCTATAACACTTTTGGCGGCGTGTCCCTTTGACTTTTGGATCGAAGAGGGCCTAGTTGATGCTTTGTTGAAGAACGCGATGAACATCTTAAAGTTTTGAGAGGAACTTTGGAGACATTCCCTTGGCTTTGACGAATTCCTCAAAGGTTTTGAGAGCTTTGATCCTTCCTTCGACTTGGGCATACGACGAAGAACGTTAACTTCATCGATTCGTCGACCAATATTGGATCGTTTGCCCAAATCGGTGACTTTTTTACGAAGAACAATACAGAGAGAGTTTAGAGACTTACCCCTTTGCTTGAATCCTCGATGTAACTTCGGTGCCTCAAATGAACTAGCCATGACTCCTATTTATAGGGGATGGGTGGCCTCAACTTCCTTTTTTTAATGGTACCACGTGGCCCGTTCTGATTGGCCAATATGAAGATTTTATAATCTTTCATTTTCTATCAGATGTTGTTTTCCATTCTTGACGGATTTGATTGCACGTCTTCCTTTCTCGCCAAGATCTTTATGTCATTGCCTTTTTTAGAAGATATTAATTTATATCCTTCATTTATTGACAAGATTAATTTATTTTGCTATCAAATTTATTATGGTTTTATTTATGCACGTAATATTTGTACGATATCGTCCATTTTAAACAGATTTTAGAATTAATGGTTGATATTTATTGGACAAAAATTAACATATGTGCATAATTAAATACCATATATTTATTTTATTGGAATTGTATTTTCTTCTAAAGTACATGATATTTAATTTAATTTAGACATATATTTTTAGTGTCTACACGTATGATTATGGAAAAAATAAAAATAAAAATCTCTTTTTCATTGAGTATTCCCCATCGGTGATCCTAATGTTTTTTAATGGCGGTCTCAAATACTCACCTCTTTCGTGATTCTAATGTCTGTCTAAATCGGTGTGATGTTACTGTAGCCAAGAAAAAAAAAAATGTGCAGAACACATTATCAATTTTTTTTTATATATTTTTGGAAAATATCTTTTTAAATTGTAATATTTTTATTTTTTTGTATAATAAAAATATTTATTTTTTTACAGAATGATATACATATTGATATATATTTTTTTGAAATTTTCATAGGAAAAATTTTTATTTTCAATTAAAACAAAAATAATAATGTAAATTTTCAATTTTCATGTACAAAAATATATATATATATATATATATATATTCAACAAAGTTATTGCATGGAAAAGTTAATGGACCTTTATGATCTTTCTTAATCGACCCAAAACTTATATAGGTCAATTATACAGGACTATAGAAATTACTTATATTTACAAAGGATTGATTTAAACTATAAATTTAGACAAGTAAAGCAACATCCTCACACACTATTTTAGCCATATAATTGTCATTTAGACAAGTAAAGCAACATCCTCACACACTATTTTAGCCATATAATTGTCAATTCATGTAGTCATTTGTAAAACTTGTCATATATATTTATATATGAATGTCATTTTTTATTTTTTTTTGTTAAATTAATGCACAAACATTAAAAGTAACAAACGCATGAATATAGTGAATTACGGTACTAAAATATTTAGGTTGTCTTTAAATCTCACTTCACGAGTGCTAAACACTATTTTTTATATTGTATAAATATAATATTATATGCATATAAGTCGTGTGTGTGCGTTGGTGTTATATATATATATATACTAGTGCTCGTCGGAGCGTTACGTCGCACAAGTAATTTATAAGGTAAAAAACTTTAATATGTATTATCGAAAATATAATAGAACTTATTAAATTATATAAATATTTTCATAAAAATGTATATAATCTTATGACAAAAATCTTGTCTTTCATTTTTTTCAAGAAATGGAAAAAGGATGATCTCATTCATCATCTCAGTTTTGAGATTGTTGTAGATAACAATGTAATCGGTCATCTTCTCAATTTTTTATTGTTATACATAGATGAAATAAGGAAGATATTGATCCTCTCAATTTTGGGTATGTTGTACAGAGATAAAATAATTGACATCGGTCATCCTCCCACTTTTGGATCTGTTGTACAAGGATGAAATAAGGATGCCATATGTCATCCTCTCAATTTTGGATTTATTCTTAATTTTAAATTTGTTGTTCAGATATGAAATAATCAGTCACTCTCACAATTAACTCATAAATTTTATAATCGGTCATTCTCACAAATTTTTTTGAAAAGCATTCACTTTCTAACTAACTCATCAAGCATATAGTCAGGCACTAGTGTAAAAATTGATAATCAAAATCAAATTTAAATAACTTTATAAAAGAATAACATGCACAAAAGGATTAGGATCATAACTTTAACATTTAACTAAAGAGTAAATGCTTAAAAAAATTGCCTTCTAATTTATTTCTTGTTGGCAGCTAAGTCATTTGGTCCAAGAATCAAAATATAAAAGCATTTTAAGTAGTTTGAATTTCTAAATGAATACTTCTACCCTAACCTGCTGCAATAAGAAAACTCAAACAACCCAGAAACATTAATTAATAGATTCTACTAGGCTCATATTGAGAATCAAATTCTTATCCACCCTTAGCTTGCCACGACCACGGAAATTGCAACCCCCAACCACCATTCCTTTCATAGCCAAAATCCTTACACTCACCGCAAGCAAAGTCATTTCTTGAAAAATACTACACACTCACATAAATTTGTCTAAACGGTTCAAAGTGTTACAAACGGTCAGTTTCGATTTGTCAAAATATTAAATCAAAATCGAACATTTCGATCGACGGTTTCAATTCCGATTTGACAATTTCAGTTACGGCTACCAAACTGATGGTTTCGGTTTAAAAACGGCCGGTTCAGTTTGAACCGCCGATTTATATATAATTCTTTAATACTTTATTTATTTATTTATTTTTTCTAGTTTTTCTAAATTTAAATGTATTAAGGGTATCTCAATCAGTGACGGAACCAACCCTAAAATTTGGGGGAGGGACAAAATGTCAATTTAATATATTTTTTATTTAATATTATTTTTTTCGATTTCTCCCTATGCAACTGGACAAACAAGAATAAGGGAAAAATAGCTAAAAATTAAATTTTTAAAGAAATATTTAAAAATAATAATAAAATTCAATAATTTCTACTAAAAAACAAAAAATAAAACCAAAATATAAATCAACAAAACTACGAAAGTTTTTATTATTTTTTATACTAAAAAATAAAAAAAAAAATTGAATTACACTTAAAAAAAACCTATATTTCGGGGCTGGGGTTAGCTGGTCCCCTAGCCCCTATGTAGTACCGTCCTTGACCTCAAACAATTTTTTCTTGCAATTTCACATTTTTAAGTCTATATGAGATGAGATATAGTATATAAATTAGATCCTTTATAAAAATAAAATATAACTTAACAATATAAAGGAATATGCAATCCAACAAGAAGAACCTTTAGATCTCTTGAACCTTTGGGTAATAAAGTCATATAAACTGAAGGTTTATGTACCCATCCATAAAAGGTTTGTGATACATGAAATGCTTCGATGTTGTTTTTGCAAGAAGAGGTTTTAGGACAAAAGTAATTTATTAAAAACCTATGGCAAACACTCAATCGATTGTATATAATTGCACCAATATCCTAAATATGCAATATGTAAATGAGAAGCAATAAGAATGCTACTCTTACCTTTACACATAAATATTCTTCAAAATGAGAGATGTTGACAAAGCTGGAGATCTAAGTTATGTATAAGAAAGCTAATGAGACGAGAGAAATTGTAGGAGAAATAATTGTGCGTTTCTTTTCATTCCACAATTGTCTGTATTTATAGGCAGTGTAATAAATTATCTGTGTTTACAAATAGTATATCATAGTAACTACGTAATTGAATTATATATGGACTCATCAGAAGCATCCACGATACCTATGTGTAGGTTATATGTGTAACATTATTTTTTCTATTAATTTACTTTTTTCTTTTATCCAAGTAATCAATAATCCTGATGGTTGTTTTGTATCACCACCAGCTGCCTCTTTCCGCCGACCGTCGCTGTGTTGTTATCTCCGCTTGAGTCTCCCGATGGTTGTTTTGTCTCTTCCGCTCTATTTCGCCAGTCACCTTCAAAACTAGGCTTATGCCGCCATCTTCTTCCTGTCACCGGCCGCCGCTTCTTTGTTATCTCCGCTCGAGCTTCCACCGGTAGCCATTTGGTTTTTCTTGTTGGGATTTTTTATGCTTCTGTTTGGAATAATTTTGGCAACTATATATTATGTTGATTAGAAATTTAGAAATTTTCTATTTGATTTATACTTGAGTATAATCAATATGCATTTCTATGTATTTTTGTTCCTTTGGTGGACAAGATTCGATTTTGTGTTATTGTCCATCAGAAGTTTTAGTGTTTGGGATCAATGTTTATAGTTTTGATTGCTATATAACAAGTTTTGATTTGTTTTGCTAAATTTAGCAGTGTTGGATTTGAGTATATTATGTTTGATACAAGTTTAAAGATTTTTATTTGATTCATTTTAGTATAATTATTTTATTTTTCTAGCTCCAAGACAAAACATCTTTAGTTTTTCAAGGAGGAGCATTTTGATTAAGGAAAAATTGTAGGTAACTAATGAAATATTAGATCAGATTTTTCTGTATTTTTTTAAAAATATTATTGATATATTTTATTTTTAAACTTTAGATAGTAAAAAAATTATTACTCCCTCTGTCCAATTTATAGGTAAATATTTATTTTTTATGCGGAATTTAAGAAATAATACATTTTAATTGTAGTGTGTAGTTAAAAATAGTATTTAGACAATTTTATTTTTATTTTTTGGTGTAAAAATAATGATGTGACGGCAGGCCCGTTCCTGACCTGTATTAGGCCTGGGGCAAAATTAAAATATTCGACCCTTAAATATTTTTTATATTAATATAATAATAATATAATAATTTTATATATTTTTTTAATGTAAATGTATTAATAAAATATTTTTTATTTATTAAAAGAACAAAATATAAATATAAAATTAATGTGAGTATAATATAAAAATAAAAAAATATTTAATTTAATATTTTTTCAAGAATATTTTTATAAACAATAAAAAGTCTTTAAAAGAAAATTTTCAAACAAAAAAAGTTTATTAACAGTTTCTTTCTTTTGATTGGTTTAGGAAAATGTTTGGTTTGAATTTGATATTAAAATAATATTTGATGGGATATTTGTGAGAGAAAAAAAAATATTTTTTCGAAAAAGCGTATAGTCCTAATAATAAAAATTAGAAAGTTTAGATTAAATAAACAAATCCAGTGTTTATATAATACACAAATTTTTAAAAAATACTACTAAAAAATATTAAAATATACAAATTTAAACATATAGACATAAAAATAAAACTAACAAGAATACACAAAAAATATTACTTTATTGTATCTTCTTAATTTTACATAATTTACAAAAATATATAAAATCATACCATTAAATCACTAAAACATACAAATAAATAATTTAAAAATTAATATAGAAATCATTTATTTAAAAAATAATTATAAAATAAAATTTTATTTTATATATTCTATAAAAAATAATAATAATAATAATAATAATAATAATAATAATATATTAATATTTAGGAGTATATATATACATATATTATTGGAAACCTTATTGGTCCTGGAGGGAATGACCCTGCCATGTGGTCTGGCCCAGGGCCGGGTTTGTGTGATAGTAAGTAAAAGTATTTGTAAAAAAAAATTAAATATTTTTTAAATAATAATTTTGTAATTGAACAATTCAAAATAAAAATATATATACTTTGAAAATGGACAGATGAATATATATATATATATTTGTAGGTGATGTGATTTTTTTGTATTTTTTTTTTTTAAGTTTAAGGTTGTTTTTTTGTGGGTTTTTACCACAAATTTTTACTACTAAGAAATATCAAATCAAACAATTATTTTTTATTTTTTATAATTTACTACAAATTTATTTTATATTCAAAATATCACATCAACATCTTTTTATATCACATCAAACAACTATTTAAATTCAACATTTTACTATTTAAAAATCCAAACCCACAATTTTGGTTATGTTTGTTTCGTAAAATGGTTTGAAGTGATATATAAATATATATATATATTTTTTATGTGAGTTATAATAAATTGCATAGATAATATAAAAATATTGAATCTATGTAATATATTAATTTTTTGAAAAACTTTATATGGCTTTTTCACCCTTTATTCCTCGTGAATCAGAGTGGTTTAACCTTCTAATTCTTATCGATTGTGTTAAGAAAGAAATGAGAGTCAAACCGGTGAAGCCAGTAGAAGCGAACAATATTATAGCAATGAAGAGGATGGTAAATATGAAGACGACGATGAATTGAAAACTGATTCAATTTGTTATAGTTGTCTTATGTATCAATTGATAATTAATGCTCCGGTTTTCATTACTGTTGTCGTGAAAACTGCGACAATCAATTCATTAAATTTGTAACAAATACTTGTGCTACATTTTACATTTTTCTCTCTTGTAGTCTATGTTGTCCTATTCGCTAGTGATGGATGGCTTACTATAAATTAAATTATATCGAGTATTGCAAAATATGCAAAAGCACTATCAACATTTATTTTCTTTCGGTTTCAATATTTTTCACTGGTTGTATAGTTAACAGGAGTTTCAATAACTTTATTCTAACTTTCATCAGAATTTTTAGTATAAACTTTTTCAGGGGTTGTACTGATATTTTTAGGTATCTAATCATTGATCTCTTCACTAGTACTTACAATTTTTCTCTCGTGGATTTTTATCTTTGGAACCTAATAGTATTCCACATTTTACGCAGGAAGTATGTTCATTAGCACTCGGCACATTCCCCTTTGTGATATTTATTTTAGCTGGTGCATTTTCTACTACAATATATGATTTCGTAACTCTAACAGCATCATTAAAAACATCAGGTAATTGATTTGCAATTTTTTGCAAATGCACAATTCTTTGAATTTTAAGTTCACTATGTTTCGTACTAAGATCAAAATCAAGTGGTATTTTCCACGAAATTTCTTTTTTCAGTTGATTACTGTCTCCCCCTAATGTTGGGAAATGAGATTCATCGAAATGATAGTTTGCAAACCTTGCAGTAAATAAATCACCCATTGTTGGTTCAAAATATTTCGTAATCGGGAATGATTCATACCCAACATATATACTCAACCTTCTTTGAGTTCCCATTTTCGTGCGTTGGGGTGGCCCAATTAGCACATAAACAACATACCAAAAAATTCGCATGTGAAATATATTTGGTGCTTTCTCATATACCAATTGAATAGGGAAATAGCTGTGATTACGTATCGGCTTTATCTTCACGAGGGTTGTTGCATGCAATATGACATGTCCCCAAACTGATACAGAAAGTTTAGGCCTCATTAACAATGGTTTAGCAATTAATTGCAATCTTTTAATAAGGGACTTAACCAGGCCATGTACATGGGGAACAAGATGTTCCACAGTAATCCCAATTGACATGCAGTAATAACAAATGTATGTGATAAATACTCTCCAACATGATCTAAACTTATTTTCTTTATTGGGTGATCTGAAAGTTGTACTTGCAATTTAATTATTTGTGCAAGTAGTCTAAAAAAAGTTAGATTGCGATAAGATAACAAATATACGTGTGACCATCGCATTGACATGTCCCTAAAATACTTGAAGGATCCACACAGTGGATCGATTGGTCCACAAATATCACTCTGAATTTTTTCCAGAAAAGCTAGGAATTCAATTCCAACTTTTTTTAGATGACTTGATTATTAACTTCCCTTGGAAACAGGCAGCACAAGAAAATCCATTCGGACTTAATATATTATTTGTTTTCATTGAGTAGCCATTTGAATTTTCAACAATTCGCCTCAGTATTACATTTTCAGAATGCTCGAGTCGATTGTGCCAAGTTTTAAAATTGTTTGTAGCCATGGTCTACTAGGTAATTTGTTTCAGCAGCACTGACTTTTGAGTATTACAAGCCGGAAGAAAGTGATGATGATTTTTCTTTCACAATTCTTTTGTCATTCACAACATGAGTAATCAAGAGATAATCATTTTCTGCCACATTCAATGTTTCAATATGATACCCATTTTTTCGAATATAATTGAAGCTCAGTAAATTCCTTCGAACTTTGCTCGAGAACAAGACATATTCAATTGTTATTTTTGTCCCTTTAGGGATAAATACAGTAGTTTTTCCTGAGCCTTCAATCATTTTCTATCACAACTGATAGTAACATTAGTGGTCTTTCTCATATTCAAATGGGAAAAATAACTTTATTTTTCAAAATGTTGTGAGTCGTAGCACTGTCGATAAGGCAAATATTGTCATCGGCTTTAAAATATTTGGAATCCATATCTTTGCAAAAAGGTAAAAATAATAGAAGATATGTATTAGTAACATAATCAAAATAGACTTATATTATATGGAGTATTAAAAAATGGGGGGTAGACAATATCAAAATAACAAGAAGATGTACAATAATATCTCATCATTTAGCATCATAAGCTATATCAAGAAGATCATCGACATCCAGGTGTGTAATATTTTCATTAAGTACATCATCAAATGTGTCATCGTGGGCAGCGTGATTTGTTTCGGCGGAAACTCTTCCTTGCCTTTATTTTGAGGCTCGATACAATTCAGCCAAGTGACTGGTTGTGCGACAAACACGGGCCCAATGGTCTTTGATTCTACACTAGGTGCATTCCTCATTATTGTCTTTGTTTCTCTCAATGTTAAACCTCTATTGAGGTTTATACGGTCTTCTATCATTGTAACACCGATTTGGCATATATCGGGTCCTATTTTGATAATTTTTGTAATTGTATGTGTTAGTCCGGCCTCGCCGGCGATTCTAATTTCGATCGAGATCAATTCTTTGATTTCTAGCATGCCCACAACCACGCACCGGATTTACCGGTTGTATTGCATTTGCCTCTGAAAATAGATTTGCACATGTCAATCGGGATTCGTGATTTTTAATAGCAATTCATTGTTCTGTTCGGCCAGCAAAAGACAAGTGATTAGCTCATAATATTTCTGGAAGACTCTTTCACGATACTGTTGTTGCAAAATCATGTTAGAGGCATGAAAAGTGGAGAAATTTTTCTCCATCATATCAGATTCAGATATATTTTTGCCACAGTGGCGCAGCTGTGATGTTATTTTAAACATGACAATTATATTCTTCGATTGTTATATAGTCTTGAAGTTGAAGTCTTTTCCATTCGATTCTTGCCCTTGTTAACAAAGTCAGTCTCATGTGATCATATCATTCTTTCAGTCTATCCGACAATTCAAATGGGGATTTCAACGTCACATATTGCATTTTCAGTGTCTCATCAATGTGATGGCACAAAAAGATCATAGCCTTTACACGATCTTGGCTCGCAGAATTTTTACTTCAGAGAATGGTATTTTCCAAGCTCATTGATGCTATATGCATTTTAATATTGCGAACTCAGACCATATAATTTTGGCAAAAAATGAGAAGACGACGAAATTTCTATTTGTTCAAGGTTAGTCATAATAAGCAAATAAAGTATAAACTATTATCTTGCGAAAATTAAAATATACAATCCTATTGATTAACGTGTTGTGATGTTATTGTAGGATTAACCAATAGAAATATTGATTATTTCCACTGCTAACTACTAATTTGTATATTGTATAAATATAATATTACATGGATATAAGATATATGTATTCGTTTGTGCGTTGGTGTTATATATATATATTATACTACCTCCGTCTGCCTCTAAAGATTTCATTTACTTTTTGCGTGTTGATCTTTAAATATTAAATATTATATCAAAATATAGTACAAATTAAGAAAAAATTACAAAAATACTTTCATTGGTGTATTATAATACTAATAGAATAACATTTGTAAAAACATTATACAAATATAAGAATATTTTTATTATTAAGTACAATGTCGCAAAAGATATATGTGACCATTAGAGGCGGAAGAAGGGAGTATTATATTATATGTATGTATGTATGGTGATGGGATTGTATGGTGACGTGCTTAAGTGTGTGTGATGATTGTGTGCACATTAAATGTTAGTATGTATGTATATGTATATTGCATGCATAGAGAGGTGAAGGAGAAATTGTAGTAGAAATAATTGTGTGTTTCTTTTTATTCTACAATCGTCTGTATTTATGGGCAGTGTAATAAATTATCTAAGGTTACAAATAGTACATCATAATAACTATGTAGCTAAATTGTGGACTCATGGGAAGCATCCACAATACTTATATGTAGATATATATAGGTGTAAAATCATTTAATTTATTAATTTACTTTTATTTTTTGTTTTATTCAAGTAATTAATAACACTAATTGAAATACCAATTTTTTATATTAAGTATAATGACACAAAAAAAAACAAATGATGCATTTTTTATAGGACAGAGGTAATATATATTTTTTATATGAATTATAACGAATTGTGTAAATAACATAAAAATTATGAAAATATATAATATATTACTTCCTTCAAAGACTTTATATGACCTTTTCACCCTTTATTCCTCGTGAAACAAAATGGTTTGCCTTTGAATTCTTATCGAATGTGTGAAGAGAAACACCAATAGAAGCGAACACGATGGACACGGGACCTGGGGGCAATTGCCCCCAAACTCCATTATTTTTATTTTTATTATCTTTTTACATGAAAAATTTATAAATTTTTTTGAATATATAGTTAATTGCACCCCAAATTTATTTTATTATCAAATTCTAAAATTTAGCTACAGAACCCGGATGTTGGGAAGGGAACAACATTATGGCAATGAACAGGATGGTAAATATGAAGAATGAATTGAAAATTGTTACAATTTGTTGCAGTCGTCTTCTTTTGTTCAATCCGGTGGTGATGGATGGCGTACAGTAAATAAAATTAAATTGTAATAAGAAGTGGCACGGTGGAGGGAGGGGAGGGGAGGGGAGGGCCTACTGCTGCTGCGAGTGCCACATTTACTTCACTATCACTAATCCCGGAGTTTGATCTCTCTCGTTCTTGATTCTTGATTCTTGAGACTGTCTGGGATTATCTAATTAAGTTGACACCATACTCATTGTTTATTTATTATATATTATAAAATTTAATTCCATATAGAATTTTACTACTATTTATGTAGGTAATAAGTGTTTCAAATATATTTGAAATAAAAAAAAAAAAAAATGTAAATTTTATAGCACGATGATGCGTTTTTTAATCCAAGGAGATAAATTTTGGCTAAAGAAGCATGAGTAAACGAAATGCAGGTAGTTCCTTCCTTCCTAGATGCAGGAAGATTGATTGGGGAATGAAAAATATTAATCAATAAGGCAAGGCAGCCAGCCTCCTTCCTTACATTAATTATATAATGCAAGTTCTGCTGTCTGGACAACAATGGCAGTATTATCTTCTTGTACTAGTACTACTACTACTCCTAGACTAGACTAGACTGCTACACTAGAAGAACAACATATTACATACAGGTATCTCCTCAGATGTAACAATCTAATCTAACCGCCATCAAAACAATGGCTGCCTGCCTGCCTGCCTGCCTCTCTTATACTTCCAACCATGAGCGTAACAAAACCCAGTTCGGCTCAACCGCCGTGTTTTCTGATTCCAATCAGACTTAGCTGCAACAGAAAAGTTTGGTCGAAACTTGAGAAACTGGCGGGCAGATAAAACTCACTTAAACGTGTTTGTTAGTCGAAGACAAAAAAAAAAAACGCTTACAATGTTGTTGTGAGGATGGCGCCAATAGAACCCCTGCAGCATCAGAGGTAATACGTTGCACGCGATGAATATGTATATCATCAGCGCATTCATTCCCATCCATTTCAGCACTGCCGTGCACCGGCTCCATCCGTACACATCCACCTGCATTGTTACCAACAATATTGGGCCAATCAATGCAAAAATCGGATTGGTTTGGTTTAACAGGCGTAAATCGTCATAAATTGCCTGGAAAGACTAACCAAGAGATAAATTGTAGCCAGTACGATCCCGGCGACGCCAACAGTTACGAAAGTGTAGCTAAACGAATATAGGGCCTTGTTTATGTGCATCCCTACCCAAAGAAACATCATCAATCGATGCTGATAGAGCGATTTGGGATACAAGAGAAGAGTCAAACAACGAAAGCTTTACCGAAAATGTCACATAACGTGCCAAAGAATATAAGACAGGACGACGGTGCCAGCCACAACAGAAGTCGGTTTTTGTGGTCCTGATTAAGAAAATCAAATAGGTATCACGCCTGAATCATCGTATGAAGTTTTTATAGCGGTAGTTTCTCATAGAAGCAGAATTACCTTAAAGTGGACAATAATGTGCCCGTATTGTAGACCGATCAAGCAAGTGACGATCGCCATTAGTGTGCTATGTATTCACAGAAACAAACCAACAGCACGTACGCAATAAGGGCGGAGATTCCTTAAACATGTAATAGACAGGGAATCAAGTAAGAGGAGAAAATAAAAAAGAACCTTAAGATTCCTTCAGGGTCAAATGGAGCTTGACACCACGACGGAGCATTAACAGGACGCGGACCGTAGTCTGGCGAGTTGATGCTGCATTGCTGTCAAAATACGAGCAACAATGTAAAGGGATCTAAGGACATTTATAATCACAAAAAGTAAAGACTTAGGAGAATTTACAGTTGTCCGTGCATAGATTGGCTTGCGATACAAGTGCTGAATCCCTAAAACAGCACGGTCGATCATTCCGGCAGCATTACAGGCAGGTCCAGTGTCGCCCCGCACACTACATTGCACCTTTACATATCACGCATGCAAATAAATTAATCGAGTTGACAATACATGACAGGGTGTATGTGTCGAGTAATGTGTTCAACATCCAAGAACTGACCTTGAAGGTTGTCGCTCCAACAGAATCTCCGAACGGAAGCTGATACTCCCAATCCGGGACGTACAAACCATACAACAACATAAGATAAACCGAAGTAATCATGAAGACGGCTGTCCTGAAAATTCGGGAAAAGCACAATTCTAACTTGAAAAACAGAACGGCAGAAACCACGCACGACACGGATATTACTCAAAACTCAAAATGTACCATTGTCGTTGATATTTCTTAAACAACGACAAACCACAAGAAACTTTCTCGTCGTTCCTGAGCCAAATCTCACAGGCTGCAGCCACCGAATAAGCAGCCGCAATTCGCTGCAACACAAACGAAGTTAATCACTATTGATTCCCCGACTCGATTCAAAATGACAAATCGAATACCACACCACACCTGCAATATCCCCATCCACCTGATTTGTTCCATGTCCACGCCGAACGTTAGATCATTAAGACCATGGAAATATCCACCTAACAAACCAAAATACAGTTAACTAAACTTGCATCGAACTAATCTCGATCACATCACATCACATCAATGGCAATTCAACATGAATAAGCTGTACAAGTAGAGAACAGACCTTGGAGAAAAAGACCTAGAACGAAAAGCTTCACCGTTCGCCACACGGCTTTTCTAGTTGCCGTAGCTCTGCAAGACAAATTCTAGCCGCGAATAACTTGGTAATTAGAACACCGAACCGAGGACTTCGATCGAATTGAGATCAGAGGTATGGTGTGAATTGAACATTGATGAATGCAGGCAGCAATATCGAATCGAATAGAATAGAATAGAATACCTACCTTGTACACGAGTGCGAGAGAAACGCCGACCATGAAGAGGAAAAACGGCATGACGAAATCCGCGAGGGTTAAGCCATTCCATGGCGAGTGATTGATCATCGGCAGGATTCCGCCAGCATCGTCGACCAGAATCATCAACTACAAGATCAAAATTGTGAAAGGAGAAACTTCAAATCTTGGAAAAATCGCTGAATCGGAACCTCGATCATTCCCCAATTGGAATTCCACAAGTAAAGAAAGGCAAGATTACAATCAATCGAAAAAAAAAAGGGTTAAGTAAAGTAAAGTAAAAATCCAGGTGAAAGGAAAAGTTACCGCAACAGTTAGGCCACGGAAAACATCGAGCGAGGCAAGGCGCGGAGACGGAGAACACTTGGCAATGCTGGCGGCAGCGCCGCCGCCGGTAGAATCAAAGAGCTTTTTGGCGCGAGGAGAGGGCGATGGATTGAATTTCTGGAATGCGGTCTCGATGTCACCGTCGGTACCATCTTCAATGCGCAGAGTACAATCCCTACCCCTTTTCTGCAATGTTCCTTCATCGCTAGCTTCCTTAATCAGCTGATAAGTCGCCATTGATGGACCTTAACAGAAACCCCAAATTCTTCAGCCCTAAATAATATCTCTATCCTCTTGAATAATCAGCAACAATATATGAATCCAAGAGAAAAGATGGAAAGAATGCAGGTGCAGGAAGGAAGCAAAGGGGGAGAAGGAATATCGGCGGCGTTGAGGAAAAAAGGAAACGAAAATGGCGGAACAGAATTTATGGGTGTTATATAAGTTACCGAAAGGCAAGAAAAGGAAAGGGTGTGGCTTTTGGGAAGGCCATTGGGCAATCGCCACAGCCCACAGCTCACATTTTCTCTCTCTCTACCTTTCTCTCTCTCTCTCCTCATTTATCTGCCATGACAAAGATGCGTTACCATTTTGCAAATTGCCTTTGGATGAACAGTCGAATCTGGGCATCATCGTCGTTCGATTTTCTGGGAAAATTTCGTTTCTACAAAAAAAATCGTAAGGACGAGGAGGTAAGAGGTGTGAGGTTGGATCCATTAATGGGGATGGGGATGGGGATGGGGATGGGTCCATTCATCAATCTCCACGAGATGCAGGTGGATTGGATTGAAGATGCTGCGAATATTTAGGGATATTTGTGAAACTAGGGATCAAATTTTTCAGGAATTAAAATCGGGAGGGGTTTGTTGTGAATTGTGATTGATTGATCCATCGGTGGCGGTCGTGATGGTGAAATGGTAATTATCTTTCCGAATGTGAATTCTTTTTGTTTCTTTTTTCGACGTGCAGATGGGTTTTTTTTGTTGGGGGTGTGCTGTCGGAATCTTGTTGATTAATGATTATTGATCAAGATCAGGTTGTTTTTTTTAACTGATTATGGAGTAATAAGCGGAATTAGGTAGAATACTAATCTGCATTGATAAAATCGAATATTCTGTTGCGCACAAAAGGGAAATAGTTTAACTACTGTGTTATTAATTAATTATTTACTGGACTTACTAGTGGAAGATATGCTCTGAATAACACGTGTTTTTATTAGTTGTGTTATGGACATTTTTGGGTTTAATGCATTTGTTTTGTTTCTTACTCAAATTTAAGTAATTCCATAATATATATATATATATTTTTTATTTTTAGTAAATTTATTTATAGCTTAAAAATACGAATTAATTAAATTCAATTTACTTCTCACCTTTTAGACAAGACCTCATTAAAAAAATTTTATCCTTATATCTTTTCTCAACAAATATTTTTATTTATATTTAAAAGTTTCTAATTTTTTTATAAAACTAATTTAAGTTAATTATACTCTCTATGTCCCATTGAAAGGTTGTTATTTTTTATTTTCATCCATCTCAAAATAAGGTTATCGTTTTCTATTGAGTAATTGTACTACCTACCTAACATAATAAATATCCTTCCAACTTACAATATATTATACAAATGTCATTAATTTTATATTAAAAAACAATACTAATAGGGGTATTTTCGTCTTTTTCACTACAACCCATTATAATACTAATATTCAAAAATCTAAGTGCAAAAAGTAAACTGCAACCTTGCACTGGGACGGAAGGAATAAATATATTTGGTTGTCTTGTATAAAATTTTATTATCTAAAAAAAATATCTATATTATATAAAATTTGATTTCAACACATATACTAAATTTTTGTAATTATATATATTAATTCATATTTTTAAAATATCAACAATAATATTCATTAAAAAAAATAATAAAATAATATAATAATTTATTGTTACCGTATTAGAAACAAAGAGATCATCTGTTTGAAAACGGAATCATACTATTCTATAATAGGAAAATTAGTATTCAAATAATTTTTTTCGATTCAATATTTGATTCGAAATTTTATAATTCGAATTTGAATAAAAATATTTTATTCAATACAAGTATGAATGAAATACAAATAAAAATTTTAATAGTCGATTCTATATTTGTAAATATTTAATTCAATAATTAAAAAAATACATACATAGTATAAAATGTAGCATACATATATGTATCTCTCAAAATAAAATAAAAACTGAATTTATTAAATATAATACTTTTTAAAATCTATATAAATAAATATATTACATAATTATAATGATGTTTTTATTTATGCTAAGCACAAAAATCTTTTGGGTTAATATAAAAACAATAATTAACAGTAAATATTTGTATTTTATTATCAAGTTGCCTTAATATTATTGTTAAAATTTTAATTTAAATATTTAAATTGAATAGCTTTGAATCAAATCGAATAAGACAAAAACAAATCACATATTGAATTAAATACTTTAATAATATTGAAATCAAATTAAATACTCGAATCAAATTGAATAATTTAAAAATTATTTAGAATCGAATACAAATATTATTTTAAGATTTGAAATGAATCGAATATCGAATCATATAGTTGAATATTTTTCATGAATCAAATAGAATCCTATAATATGTATGTGTGTTCATAGTTCTGTGTTTATTTCCACTTTGGTAATGTATGCTTATATTATTAAAGTTGGATATTATATTTTGGCATGGTTTAAGATAAATGATACAACAATATATATATATATATTGTATGTGAAATTGATGATCTCGGTAACTTTATTTGGAATTGTCTAAGTTGTTGGGATTAAATTGGAGAAAATAAATAGAATACATGTTGTTCATTTCTGTATGTAGGTGACAGTAGTTCTCCAATGCTATTTCTTAATAATTCTGTGAATAGTTAGAGTTATGCATGGAGTTTTTATAAATTCACCGAAAGGATATAGCCCAAAGCTATTGGAGGAACAAAAAAGAAGGTTACGAAGTAGTTCGAATCTTTTTTGGAAATTGGATGCATAACAACCACCAAAGTCTGTATATCTCCCCCTGGCCGTTCAGCTTCAGCCAGCTCACCCCAGAAGCGGAGTTGGAATGGAATTAGGGACGCTTGCTTGTGCTAGCCTTTTCCAACCTGATGGACTAGGTCACAACGATCTCAAAAAAAGTTAAGCGAAAGAAGCCCGCATGGCACCAGTCCTACATTTTGTCTCTGTGGGCCGAGGAGAAAAGGCCTGGGGAGCAGTCTAACGCCCTGTACGACGGTTAGGGTATTTGCGGCTTTCTTTACTTCATTTTTGTATTACCCCGCCCGGCTGGATATTGCAAGTATAACTGGCTGCCAACGATATACTCCCAATAACAGTATATATACTGGAATAATATTCATGAAAATACCCCCAATTAAAATATATACGCTCATACGTATTGTCAATATACTCATGAAATGTATGTTCATTTATGTTGTTCTTATATTTCTGTTGGGCTACGTAGATGACCTTACATGTACCTGAGCGCAGCTCATCTCTGGCCCATGGTGAGAGATGTTCCCGAATCCACAAGATGTTGCCATCAAACTAATACGCTAGACTGCGGTCCTTTGGTCGAAATGTTTGCCGAGTGTTACGTTCATGCAAACTTGACGGTTCATCCTTAAAGGGGCTTAGTTAGCGACTATAATGATATGAAAATCTATCGCGGTAAAATTGTTGCCCGAATTTTAAAAGGTCCACCATATGAAGTGTAGACTTCATTTCGGAATTTGTATTTGTATGTAACATTTGTATGAGGAACTGATAATCCCAGTTACTTTTTTTGGAATTGTCTCGATTGTTGGGATTAAATTGGAGGATTGTAGTTCATGTTTGTCTATAGGTTATGGTGGTTCTCCTATTTTATTTGCTAATGTTCATGTGAATAGTTAGAATTGTGCGTGGAGTTTCTATAAATTCGATTAAATATGATTGAATGTTCATGATGTACTTCTAATAACAACATATATACCGTCATAATATATATAAAATTACCCCCAAATACAAGATATATGCTCATACATATTGTCAATGTACTCATTAAACGTGCGTTCGTTTATGGTTGTTTCGCAACCCAAACTTCAATAATGTACAGTGCTTTGAAGTGGTAAATTAATTATCATTATTGTTTAACTTTATCCATACATAAAGCTAAGTTAGATGATACATTGGACTTAAATGATAAGTATTAATAGTCTTACAATTTCGACCGCAATGTTATTGAAAGTGTGGCATGATTTGTTGAATATATACATACAACAATTAAACTTTTCATCAAGGTATAACAAAAAAAATACAAAGGGTTTGCCTTCACCGAGTTCTTTTATACCCTCCATTTTTAGAAGATTGAATGCCTCTGTAAGCTACACTCAAAGATACCTAGTGCTTTACACATAATACTTTAGAAACAATTATATATACCTCTATTGTCAGTGTTTATACTCAGTACACACATTTACGTAACTGCATACACTATCAAACATGTTGTTTATTTATTGCGTACTTATATTAGGATATCAAATACTCCGGGAACACGTGTTTATGCCTGAGTAACCTCTACTCAGAAAACCGATCATTTTGGATATCATATACTCACTTGTTAACAACATGGTTCGCCGTCGCGGATCGGCCTTTACCGTTCCAGATACGTCGCGGTGCATCGTCGCGGCGTATTGTCGCTGCGTATCGGTCAATATAATTTTTTTTATATTTATTTTTATTTTAAAAAATTATGATAAGTCATTAAAATATATCAAATCATATAATTAATTTTAAAGTATATAATATTAACAAATATATTATAATTGATAGTAAATTAAAATTAAAATCTTGTCTAAAAAATAATTTTAAATAATATATTTACACTTAATTATAAATTATTCTAAAATATTAATTCTAATAAAAATTAATTTTTACAAATTAAATAAAAATTAAATACAATTCAAAATAAAATAGTTAAAATCTATCAATTAAATAAACAAATTAATTAAAATAACTAAATTTCTTCCCCAGACACACGCGTTCTTCCTCCCATCTTCTTCCCCAACCTTCTTCCTCTTTCCAAACCTCCTCAACCACAGAAGACACACGCGTTCTTCCTCTCATCTTCTTCCCCAACCTTCTTCCCCAACCTTCTTCCTCTTTCCAAACCTTCTCAACCACAGACACTCCTTATCCACCCAAACAAATGCAAGTTCTTCCCATTTCCCAAGTTCCCACACAAACAAACGGGCTTGAGGCCCGTTCCGGTTCCCGATCGGCCGGAAAGTAAGCAAAGGGGCTTGATTATTGTTCATCCAGCATTCATGTTAGGTACACCCAACATGGTGTAGAGGGATAATTCCAATCCTTAAGAAAGTAAGCAAAGGGGCTTGATTATTGTTCACCTGATCTATCATTTCTTCCGTAATACTTTCTTCCACGGTTAAATCTAACGATCGTAATGTGTTTTCTGAGTTGATTTTCAACTTCAGCCCTAAATACTTTAAATATGTCCATTGCCTCATATTTTTCTGAAATAAGGTACATATAACCATATAGAGAATAATCATATATTAATGATCGAAATATTATTGACCATTCCATGAATGTGTGGAAAAGGTCCCACAAATACCTGTGTTGATTTAGATTTTCAACAATAAAAAAGTAAAATTTGAAAATATGTTCCGAACTTGAAAGACAAGAGTGTCAGAGATCACAGATTCCTAAAAAAAAGTACATAAGAGATCTAGAAAATGCACTAAAACTAAGAAATTTAAAATGAGTGATCCCCAATAAGACTTTTCGTGAGATGATTGAAGATCCCCTTTCCATCATCTATCAGTTTGTTTAAATAAAACCCCATTTGAACCTTCCGAAACCGTTTCTGATTCGGTTACCAAAGATCGTGTATTAAACCGTCGTCCGTCATCTTGTCCACACGATCATTGGTTACCTTCTAGAAACCTTCTGCCGACACGTGGTATATTGTAACCACAAACGTTTGATTTTGCAATTTCAGTTGGTTCTTTCAAAACCTCCCAACCCAGCACTCGAAGTTGGATAGGTCCTTCATTTAATGCACTAACCAAACAAACCTGATAGTCTGTTGGGTTCTACCAATCAGCCCGACTGAAATTCACTCCTGGCCCATCACTGGGCCCACACCCTTTCCCTTTCTTGGGCTATAACCCTAATTTTAAATTTCCGTGCTCAACAATCTGTATATATCAATTCCAAGGCATTTGAAGCTCGATAAATATGTATCTGCTTAACTTTGGTTTGTTCACTTTTAATGCAATCAACACAAAGATCAAAGTTTAAAAATTTTATAAAATCAAGAATTTCATCTTTAATGAGTTTTTCAACTTATTTCTTGAAATATAACCTAAATATTTGTGTCATAATAAACTTGAATCATTTAATTTTCATTTACTAATTTTTTATTCCACATTAAGGATCTTATTATAGGAAATTAGAATAACAAACATATATAAATTGTCATTCATCATAAAAGTACTAAAGTCAATCAAACTTGAAATTAAAAACAACTTAACCTTATTGTTTTTTTTAAAAAAAAAAACAATGATAACCAGATTAGTCTATGTAAGAAACATAAACTAAATTTCGTCTAAAAGAATGGTAGAGAAGTGTCTCACATTCAAAAAAAAAAAAAAAATCAGTATTCAATAAAATTTTGAAAATGCCCATGGTTTCCACATCTACCGATTTCTCATTTCCAAAGTAAATGAGTCTTTCATCTTCAGTTCTGTATTGAAATATTGATGTTAGTAGTTGATTTAGAGTTTAACCAATATATGTTTCAAAGTATTGAAACTAAATTAATTTAAGAAGAAACCAAAGAATGAAAAATACATCCCTTTGATATTTATATACAAATATAGACATGTTTAAAATTGAACATACTTTTGTTCAAAATTAAGATTCGACAAAGTTGGATGTATGGTAGAGCAGTGCAGGTCCTACACAAAATGAAAGGGACATTAAGGATGAGAATAGACCAGGCCATCTGTCGGGGCCTACAGCCTGGCTTACATATGATCTGGCTTGGCCTAATCTATTTATTAAAAAGAACATGTCAAAAAAAATTTAAAACCTTTTTATTTAAATAGAGTAAGCTTAGGCTTAAAAAACCATTTTTAATTAATATGTCAGCCTATTTATTATTATTTTTATTTTATAAAACTATTTTTTTTCATTATTATTTATTAAGAATATTTGTATCTAATAATATTATTATTAAATAATTTAAATTATAAATTTGTGATAAAATAGAATGTTTATCTTTATATACTCCCTCCGTCCTAAAAATAAGTATTCATTTGCTTTTTGCACGTAATTTTAAAAATAGTAGTATTATATTGTGATATAGTAGAAATAAAATAAAAATGACTAAAATAATCTTATTAGAGCACCCGCATCGGCGCATCTCCTCACGAAGAGATGCGCCACGTCACAATTTAAAAAAAAAAAAATAACACAGATTCGTTGCTTCCGAGCAGCTTTTATTCCATTGCCATGTGTCTCAATTTAAATGGGACACATGGCACTTATTATATATATATGTATATATATGATATATATTTTTTGTTTTTTTAATTTATATATTTAAATTTTGTAATATTTTTATAGTTCATAATATTTTGTATTCTACAAAATGATACCAATATTGAATATATTTTATCAATTTAAAAATTTAAAATATATAAATAAAAATACTATATAATTATATTGAAGAAATCAGTATTAGTAAATTTAATTTAATTTATTAAATAAAATATAATTATAAATTTTAAAGCAATTAAATAATATAAAATTATATTAAACAATAAATATATTTAGTTTATAATTGATTATACATACATAATTAATAATAAGATATTAATATAAAATAAAAGACAATATAATTTGAATAACATAGAACAAAATACATATAATTTAAACAATATTTAAAAAATCTCTTCGAACAATTTAACCTTAACAAGTAGATCATACTCCGTCAAATTATCTTTCTCCACTAGTGTTCGATAAAGTTTCATTTTGGCAATACCCTCAGTGCTTTTGATTTTTTCTTCCTTCAGTTGTGTCATGCGAGCAAATTGTGATGCAACTTCTTTACTTTGAGCTCGCAGTTCTTCAAAATCATTGGAGGAAAGTGAATTTGAAGATTTCTTCAGTGTCCGCTTGCCTTTATTTTTACACACTTTCACATCCGGATGACGAATTGATGGAGATTCTTCTACTCCATCACTACGTGGTGTTGTTGGATTTGAATTAGACGAGTATCGACCATCTTCATTAATTTTAGTTCTCTTCGGGCCAACTCCATTGACAACATTTGTACCACGATGACTGGTACTCCATTTTGGTTCAAGTTTTAATTCACGCCAAGCGTGTTCATAAATAAATATTTTCTTACAATCTGTAGAATATATTTGATGTGCCTTATTCAAGACATCGTCAAAAGATTTTCCGCTCATATTTTGTTGGTTAGCTTGTTGAAAACATCCAACAAATTTTGAAACGGCTTTATTTATTTTTTGCCAACAATTCTTGCATTGGTTTACACTTCTTGACACCCCTGCTTCAGATTTGTTATCATTAAAATATTGAGAAATTTTTTTCCAGAAAGTAGTACCTTTTTTATCAGTGCCTATTAGTGCATCTTTGCTTGTGTTAAGTCATCCACTAATAAGAAGCAAATCTTCTTCACGAGTCCACTTTCTTTTGGTCTCTGTCGTTGGAGCAATGATTTGTATGTCATCTTCATCTTGTTGATTGGCTTGTGTGCAAAATTCAAGAATACTTTCTATTTGTATATTTTGCGTAAAACCCATCGATGGGGGATGAAATAGACCTTGAAATGATTGAAAATTTTGAGGATTAAAAGAACCTCCAGATGATTGAAAATTTTAAGGATATGATGAACCTACAAAAGGTTGAAAATTTTGAGGATAATAGTAGTGTGGAGGAATAGAAGAATACGATGAAGCGTAGAAATTTGGGACAGATGTTTGAAAATTTTGAGTAACATTAGGATTGAAAGAGTTTTGCGAACAATCTTCATTTCCAAGCATGTTCGTAAAACTTTGAAATGAAAAAGGCTTTTGAGAATTGGAAGATTTTTGAGAGTTTTGCTCAATTGTTAAAACTTGAATGTAGAGTAGTGGGAGAAAATATAAAGATCTTTGATGAAAGTTTGTGTGTTTTATTTTGTAAAATGCAAGCATATTTATAGGAAAACTTAGACACTCTATAACTTATATATTATTTATATATATATTATGTCTTGTTAAATCAAATCAATTTATTTTTGGCTTGTTTACTTTTTTTTTTAAAATGCATTATTATATCACATCACAATATTTATTATTATAGTAGTGATCAATCATTTCAAGTTTTGTCTTGTTGAGCTTTCTTTATTAATTGTATTGTTAGATCACATCATAATTTATTATTATACTAGATAGGTTTGAACACACATGCATTGTTAAATCACATCATAGTTATTATTGTACTATGTTGATTTAAACACACTTGGATTGTTAGATCACATCACTATTACTATGTGTCATCAAATTTATTTTCAATTATTTAATTATTTCACTAGATAGGTTTGAACACACATGCATTGTTAAATCACATCATAGTTATTATTGTAGTATGTAGATTTAAAAACACTTGCATTGTTAGATCACATTACTATTATTATGTGTCATCAAATTTATTTTTAATTATTTTATTATTGTACTATTTATTTACATATTTTCAAATATATTATTATTATTATTATTATTATTATCATTTCACATAATTATTTGTACTATATAATTTTAAACACACTAGTATTGTTATATCACATCACTATTGTTATATGTCATCAAATTTATTATTGTACTATTTATTTACATACTTTTAAATAATATTATTATATTGATTAGTATTATTTATTTCATATAATGTAAACTATAAATACCCTATGTTGGCAAAAACTCTACACTACACTACACTTCACTTCAAAAAATATTTGTAACAAACAACTTTGTTACAAAAAAATGTCAAATTCATTTCAAACAATTTTGAGTTCAGACTCCGATGAGGATGATGTGATTTCTTTCAATTTGTGGATGCAATTTCAGCGTATTCAAGATGTTATCACTAACCACGAAGAGGAAAATCAATCACGCCGAAGAATATACATTGAGAGAAATCGTGAAGAAGGTCACAATCGTTTGTTCAACGATTATTTTCTGAAAATCCTGTCTATATAGATTTTCAATTTCGTCGTAAATTTCGAATGAGGAGGCATGTCTTTATGCGCATTGTAGATCGTCTAACAACAGATAATGAGTTCTTCTAACAATGTCGAGATGCAACAGGAAGACTTGGTTTATCGCCATTATAAAAATGCACGGCTGCTTTGCGTGTGTTGGCTTTTAGTGTAGCTGCTGATGTTGTAGATGACTATAGCCGTATTGGAGAGAGTACAATAAGAACGTGTGTAAAAAAGTTTGTTGAATGAGCCATTTCAATATTTGGTGAGGAATATTTAAGAAGGCCAAATGCAACAGTCCTACAACGATTGTTGTATGTTGCAGAAGAACATGGTTTTCCAGGAATGATGGGAAGTATTGATTATATGCACTGGGAATGAAAAAAATGTCCAGCTGCTTGAAAAGACCAATTTTCACGTGGAGATCATGGCAAACCAACTATCGTATTAGAAGCCGTGGCATCGTATAATCTATGGATTTGACATTCTTTTTTCGGAGAACCAGGTACATTCAATGAAATTAATGTACTTGATCAATCTCCAATTTTTAATGACTTGTTGAATTGTGGAAGTCCAGAAGTAAGTTTTATTGTCAATAATCACCAATATAATATGAGGTAGTATCTTACGGATGGAATATATCCTCAATGGGCGACATTTATCCAATCTATTCGTCTGCCTCAAGGACCTAAGATGCAATTATTTGCACAACGTCAAGAAACTGCTCAAAAGGATGTAGAACGTGCTTTCGGTGTTTTGCAAGCTCGATTCGCTATTATTTGACGTCCGTCACTCATTTGGGATATTGATTTGATTGGTAAGCTAATGAAGACATGTATCATATTGCATAATATGATAGTTGAAGATGAAAGAGATACATATCTACATTATTATGATATATCCCAATTCGAACAAGTGGAGACCGAGAATTTAAGCAGTTCAAGTCAGACATATTCTGCAGATAGGCATGCCGGAATGATTGAGTTTCTAAGAAATAGAATGCGACTTCAAGACAGAGGAGCACATCAACAATTCAAAGTAGATTTGATTGAAAATATATTGCAAAATTTGGTTAGATGAATAATTAAGTTATTTGTTCTTATTTTAATTTTAAATATTTCTATTGTAATTGCAATGTAATGTAATATAATGTAATTTTTTCTTCAAAAATTAATTGTTATTTTTTATATTTTATTTTTTTAATTAACCAATAATAATTATAACAATAAAAATACAAATTTGATATTAAAATTAAAATTTAAAAATAAATTAAAACTAAAATTAAATAATAAATAATATAACTTTTTTCCCATAATTTTTTAATAAATCAAAATATTGACAAATAATAATATAATATAATATAGTATAATAATTAAATAATTAATTAATACTACAAATTAAAACTATAATTAAAAAATAATATATATATAATATGAAAATAGAAATTTATTAAAAAATTAGAATGAGTATCTTTGTTGTGAATATAAAATAGAAGAGAGTATCTCTGGTGACGTAGCAGAGAGAGAAAGTGACGTGGACAAGAAAAAGTAGTGGAGATACCCAAAAGCGGGTGTCTCCATTGCGGATGGTCTTAGTATGTGTGATATAAAGGTAATGACATTTGTGTAATATATTGTAAGTTGTAAGGGTATTTGTAATGTTAGGTAGATAGTACAGTTAATAAAAAGGGAAATGAATACTTTGTTATGGGACAGACTAAAATGAAAAAATAAATACTTTGTTATGGGACGGAGGGAGTATATTAAATAATTTTATTTTTATTTTTTTATTTCTAGTATTAAATTTGTATTAAAAAATATATATTATTATGTAATCTTTTAAACAGGTTAGTAGGTAATGACTTAGACTTTTTTTAAAAAAAAAAAACTTCAAATTTGTAGATCAGGCTTAGGCTACATGTTTTTAAAATATATTTATACCTTAAATATAGTCTGATTAGCCAAAATCTGGCCTGACCTAGTATATTTATACTTTAAATATAGCTTGTCTGCCATTACATTGACCTACCACATCCAACTTCATTAAATACTCTCCCGTCTTAAAAATATGTGTTTATGCTTTTGGGTTCGAATTTTAATAAACATGTGTAGTTTTGCTTACTTTTTATGGTAAAAAATATAAAAATTAGTACAATTTTTTACTAAATACGAAAATAAAAATATTTTAAAAGACAAACAAAAAAGAAAAATGAACACATTTTTAAGAGATGGATGAAGTGTTGTATGTGTTTGTATACAAATATCAACACAGTGTGTTCAAATAATACAATCATATTTATTACAAATCACTTTTCGGTATGTTCACGTCAACCATTTTTGTTAGAAATTAAACTCTTAGACGAAAAATCATTAAAAAAATTCATTGGGATGAATTTGATGAAAAATTTACAGTAAAACTAAAAATGATTAAATTGTAATAAAATAGAACCAAAAATAAATTTTGTTCATTATTTAAATGTAAAACATAAACATAAATCAAACTAGCTCATGAACTACTAGGATTTAGACTTTGTTTAGATAAGAGTTTTAAGTTTTAAAAATTTGAAGAATTTTCATAATAATAAAAAATTAATTATTTAAGTTGATATTTTATATATATTTTTATATAAAATAGACTAAATTGCACAAAAGCTATATGTAGTTTCATGAAATTGCGTTAAATCCCCTATATTTTTAAAACTGCGTCAAACTCCCTCGTGGTTTATAAACTCTGCGTTTAACGTCTTCGGCGGTCTTTATTTAATGGTATTTGATCTAAATGCGTCCAAACTAAGAATAAATTTTAAAATCTGAATTTCTAAATCCCTACTCTTAAAAATATATTCATTTTTCTTATATTTAGCCTAAAAAAATAGTAAATATACTAAAAAAAAATTATTTTTCTCATGTTTTAAGAGTATATTTTTACTGTTTTAGGCTAAATATAAGAAAAATAAATATATTTATAATTTTAGGGGTTTAGAAATTGAGATTATAAAATTTAACCTCGGTTTGGGCGCATTTAGGTTAAATACCGTTAAATAAGGGTTGCCGAGGGGGTTAGACGCAGAGTTTATGAAACTACGAGGGAGTTTAACGCAGTTTTAGAAGTATAGGAGATTTAGCGCAATTTCGTGAAATCACAGGTGAATTTTGCACAATTTAGTCTTTTTAAAAAAATAAAAAGTGTTTTGAGAATAAGCTTATTCAACCGTTTTTAACTTACTGAATAATTTTTAATTGTTTAACGAATAAAATAAGTAATTTGAGTATTTAAAAATTTAACTATTTGAAAGAACTTATTTAATCTAAAAGCTAATTTCTAAAATGTTCTATACCCAATATTTTGAAATAATTTTTTTTTTCCTAATTTTGTCAAAATGTGTTTGTTTTCTGAGATAATCTGAATGAATATTTTTTGATGCGAGATATGGGAAAATGTGTAGGTAAGAGCATCCGTTACAATCATCTTCTTCATTACCTTTATTATTGTCTTTTCAATTTTTACTATAACAAAACTCATTACCTTTAAGAAGAAATATAATTATCTAAATTTATTAGGGTGCGTTTGTTTGGGGGATTTTCCCCAAATATACTATTCATCAAATTTTTTCCCCCTAAAAATATCAAATCAAACACATATTTTTTATTTTTTATATTATACTAAAAATCAATTTTACATTCGAAAAATCATATCAACACCTATTTATATCACATCATACAACTATTCAAATTCAAAATTTTTTACTATTCAAATTTCAACTCAAAATCTAAACCCCCAAACAAACACACCCAATTAAATTAAAAATATATATATATCAATTAAATTAAATACTATCCAAAATTTTTTGAAATTTATAAATTTTAAATTATAAATTTAACATAAATTATATATATATTTAAAATTCATTAATCAATTCTCACACTTTATCTATCATATTTTAAATTTATTTGTTGTTCTCTACCTTATTGTATATATTATTTGGATACGATTTAGAAATAAAAATAATAATTCTTAAGTTATATTGTTAATTATTATGATTATTTTGATGTTATTTTTAGTTAATATATATGTTAATTTATTCCGTATATATTCAATTATTAAAAGGTTAATATTTAAAAGTTAAAATATTATTATATAAAAGTATCATTAGATAATAAAAAAATATGTAGAAATATGTATAGATAAATAATTTATTTATATACTAATTATATGTATTATTACATAATAAAAGTATATAAAAATAAATAACTTATTGTCTATTTATAAAATAGTAAAGGTAATGAGTTGAAGGTGATTTACTAGAATGAGGATAAATGAAATAATTTGAATATTGAGGTCGATATGATGTGAATGAGAGAAATATTAGAGATAATGAGGTAGAGATAATAACTATAAGAGAGTCTCTAATATATAAATAATAAATGTGTATGATATAATAATATTTTTTATTCAATTATTTATTATTTATTTTTAATATATTTTATTCTAATAGTATCAATTTATTTTTATAATTTTAAAAGTAATTAAAATTATTATATTTTATATGCAAATTATTTTATTTGTAAAATATTAAAATTTATTAAAATAAATGTAAAATATGAAATATTAATATTATTAATTTATTTATATATTTTTATCACATAATTTTTTTTATTAAAATGAATATATTAGAATAAACTTACTTAAAAGGCTAAATTGCACAAAATCCACATGTGGTTTCATGAAATTGCACCAAATCCTCCATACTTTTATAACTGCGTCAAACTCCCTTGTTGTTTTATAAACTTTGCGTCTAACCCCCTCAGCGGTCCTTATTTAACAGTATTTGACCTAAATGCGCTCAAACTGCGACTAAATTTTAGAATCTCAATTTCTAAACTCCTAAAATTACAAATATATTTATTTATTTTTTTATATATTTAGCCTAAAAAAATAGTAAAAACAAACTTTTAAAACTTTAGAAAAATAACTACTTTTGAATATATTTACTATTTTTTATGGTAAATATAAAAAAATAAATATATTTGTAATTTTAGGGGTTTAGAAATTGAGATTCTAAAATTTATTCGCAGTTTGAGCGCATTTAGGTCAAATACCGTTAAATAAGGACCGCTGAAGGGGTTAGACGCAAAGTTTATGAAACCACGAGGGAGTTTGACGCAGTTTCAAAAGTACGGAGGATTTGGTGCAATTTCATGAAACCACACAGGTAGATTTTGTGCAATTTAGCCTACTTAAAATTATAAATTTAGTAAAAAAAATTAATTAATTAAAAATGAACATAATAAAAATACATATAAAAATTATTTTTTATTTTAGATTATTGTACACTGTTATAATAAAAAAATATTTATATTTTACAATAAAAATACAGTAATTTTTAAAAATATATTAAAAAAAAGATAAACATTTTAATAAAGTATTCATAATTTTCAATAACTAATAATAAAAGTTTTTAAAAATACTAAATACTCAAAGCACATAATTAAATATTTTAAGAATAAAATATAAACTATCATTAATTATTATTTTACCTATAAAATGTTAATATCAAATATTTTAGCACAAGTAATTATTATTCAGGTAGTTACACCTAATAGTTAATTGTCAAATATCTATGATATTGTGAATGATATCCAAATTTTTTTAAAAATGTGTACACAAATACTCTACGGAAGTGATGTTAAATGAAATGCAAAATTTGCTAAATTGTACACATACTAAATACTATTGAATTAAATGTTATTTTAAGGGGTGATGGAAATTATAAAAATAATTTTTTTTTTTTTTTTTTTTACTGTATATCAATGGCTGTATCCAATCAAATTATACTTAGTTCTAATTGTATGATGTAAGTATCATGCAACCTATACAATCATACTAGCCTAAGTATAATCAGAATTACAAAAGAGAGTTACAATCTAACTAAAAACTTAAAGTCACAAAATCAAGATAATATCTAAGTAAAGGCATCTCAATGGGGCTCGATTGATCACCAACTCCACTCCCCTCCGGATCACCTTTAACTCCGCTAACATATTCGTCGCACGGGGAATCGGCGCCTAAAAGGCCAAAATCACCGCCCCGGATGTGTCGCAAATTATATCGGCCACTCTTGCCGGCCCGGGGTTCCCTATCGACGCTCCATTGGTGTTCAATTTGAACCAACCGGAGACGACGCCTCCCATTGAACAAGTGTCAGAGGACGAGGTATCGACGGAGGATACCGAAACCCAAGGCCGCCCACAATATGTAGTCGTCCACCCAATACTTCCAAGTAAGGACCTCTGCACGCCATACTATCTGCAAATGAAAATGAACGCGCCATATGATCCTATCAGAAGAAAAGTGAATACCTCCGTGCTTCGAGTCATTTCGGGCAATCCAAAGAAACCATAAGATCATCATTGGGATATATGTCCGGATGTTCTGCAAATGCGTTGATGAAAGTCTCCACGAGGACACCAAGAGATGCGGTGAATGCGTCTTTGGTAAAGAAAAATGAAAGAGCTCCGCGAAGTAATGCCGTACCCATCTAGCGGCAGCCGACTCGATAAATAAATGTATTCTCGTCTCTATCTCCCGACAACACTGGCATCTCGATATAATAGGCATACCATAGTGTCGAAGGAGTTCATTCATCGGTAATCGACGGGCAAAAGAGACGTCAAAGGAAAACGGATATAGTTGGGGTGAGGAGGCGCGACCATAGTGCCTCGAATGCCAACTCCGAGCGCCAGCATCTCAACATAGATTCCACGCGGACGATGTAGTGAACTCCCCGGATCCTGAAGCCATTCGTGTCATCCGATCCTTGACCTAACGATGTCATTTTCTTCTTTTTTTTTTTTTTCATTACTATTATATATTTATATATTTGCATATTTGGCTATGCTAATATTTCATTAGTACTCATAAATTGTATTATATTCTACGTATGAAAATTAGAATATATATATGCATATAATATATGGATACGAATAATAATTCAATAAATTATTTATCATTTAAATAATCAATGAGTATACAAATTGAAATTTAAACTTTATTTTTTATTATTTTAAATTTAAATTAATATTATTTACTATATAGTTTTTAATAAAAATACAATATTTTATCAAAATACTATTTAAATAAAAAATTTGATTCTATTTCAAATCAATTTTAAACCGCAATCAAACAATTTGTGAATTTTTTTTTTTAAATAACATTTTCTATTATTAGATTATATTTATATATTTACTTATTTAATACCTCTTCCGTTCACCGCGAATGTAACTATCTATTTTTTACACGTAAATTTTATAATACCAATATTTTATAAATAATAGTATAATAGATAGATAAAAAAATATTTTTACTCTTAAACCCATTTACTTCTTAATGACATTTCTTGTAATATTGTGTAAAATATATATATTATTATTTTATTAAAATAAGGAGTAGAATACTAAAAATACGAATATATCGAAATTTGACAGATTAAAATAATAAAACAGATACCGTAAAATTTGACGGAGAGAGTATATTAAATTAAAAAATAATACTAACATATGCAAATTGATTGGATTTTTATAAATAACTCACTTTTTCTCATTATTATTCTTAACATTTTCTTTTCCTTTTTTTTTTTGTTAAAAGATAAGAATTTTGTTAAAAAAATTTATTCTCTTTTAATACAAATAGTGTGATCAAAATGATTTGATATGAAATTAATAAAAATAATATTTTAATATATATATATATATATTATCTTTGTATAAGGGTAAATTGAAACTTTTTGGATTAGTAATGTAAATTCGAATTAAAATTTTGAGTGTAAAAAATATATTAGGTCCATCAATTACTATAGTGTAAATATGTGAAATTAGTATCTTAAGAATAGTTAGGTGGTGTAGAGTGAACTTAGGAATGATTGTTAAAAAATAAATATACCCTCAATAAAAAAAAATTAATAATTACATAGTAAAAAAATCACATAGGACAAAATGGGCATTTGTGTATTGATTTATTACTGTGATATATATATATATATATAAATGTAATAGTAACATACTATTATCTTGTAAAGATAATAATATTGTGGTATAAATGTAGGCACGTTTAGAAAGATAGAATACACCAAGAAAAATCTTACATATGCTATCACAGTCGCACACCCAAATTCACCTAAATTTTCTTTTAATTTATTTAGTATTGAATTAAAAATAAAAATACAGCAGGTAACGTGTCTAAATTGTTAAGTTCATTATACACAAAATTATAAATATGATAAAAGAAAATTTAAATATGAGATAGAGAGAGTCATATAAAAATCTCAACCGATCCCAAAGTTGACGTGAAACTTTCGTAATTCGTCAATCACACGAAAAGTGTAACACTATTAGGGACGTGTTTGGTTGGTGTTTTTGAGTAGTTTTACTATTTCTTTTTTCTTACTTTTAAAACATCAAATATAATTTTTATCTTTAATTTTTATATTATATTACAAATAATTTTATATTTAGAATATTATATCAACTAATTATTTATACTTAAAATTTTTACTATTTAAAATTCTGATTTAAAACATAATCCATGTCATACAAACACACAATTTTGCACACATTCGGCAATATTTCCTCATCTCCCTCATATTTTTTTTAATATTTTGCTGTTTCATCCAATTATACTATTTTTTTTTTATATATAAAAAAGATAAAATTAACAAATCTAATAAAAATTAAATCTTAACTAATTAAAATTAATCTGTTTAGGGCATTTTTTTATGTTTTTTATTTTTTAGTTTGAACTATTTTTATTTAGGTATGTGAAGTGTGTCCGTAAAATAAATAATACTCCATTCGTCCCACATGAATTGTTCATATTTTTTTTTTTCATCCGTCTCACATAATTTTTTTTTTAAAAAATATAATTATACATTTTAATCACATTTTAAATGTTTTAATTTATAATTTTTTTTAATCTTAATTAAATTATTTAAATATCTTTTAATCTATAATTAATTTTATTATATAATAATTATTTTTACAAATATACTTCTTAATTACTTACTAATTATATTTTACCTATATTATCGTATCTACAGTAACCCGGACAATTTATTTGGGACGGATGGAGTATATTTTAAATTAAATTGACTTTTCATAAATGTGTAAAATAAATATTATATATTATGTCAATACTTATTGTATTTTATATTTTATAATATTAATTGTAAAATGTATTGAATGTTTTTTATTGAATGAACACATTCAGATTTTTTACCCATAATTGTTTCAATAATTTATTTTTAAATAGAGGTAAAAAAATATCGAGTGACGAAAACGTCGCCCATATCATACCAAAAATCCCACACTTTCAATATACTAAACATTTTTCAATATGTTATGATATTGTACTGAAGTTTGTCGATACGGTATCAGTATATAGTTTGACATTATCGATATATCGAAATACCTTAATTATTCGGTATAGAATAAAAATATCATATATTGTGTTGATTGTGGTATTCAATACATCGGTATATATCAGTAATTAGGTATATTAGTACAAAAGTCATTAGTATTATTTTCGTAAATCATAAAATTATTTTTAATTTTGATATTTCAAAATAGTATATACCAATACTTTTGGTATACTAAATTATCAGTATGGTACCATATATGTAGACAAAAAATTGTATTATTTTTAATAAACACAAAATTTGTACAAATTATATTTGATTTGGATTTAAAGTGGGTCATATTCTCTAAATGGGTCTTTTGATTCTCCTTTCGGGTCGATTTGTTTTCCAACTTGGTTTTCGATAGCTTCTTTGATCCGAAGAGATTTGGTCTTCGGTTTGATTTTTCCGGACTTTGGAGGGCATTGGTCTCTGTGTGGGCGATTTGATCGTTGGCTTTGTATTTGATGTCTTATTTGGACGATCCGAAGATTTGATATTTGATTTGGCTTTACCGCCTTTTGAAGAGCTTTGGTCTCCGTGTGGGCGATTTGATCGTCGACTTTGGATTTGATGCACTCTTTGGACGATCCGAGGATTTGATCTTTGGTTTGGCTTTGCCGCTTTTGGAGTATTTTGGTCTCCATGTGGGTGATTTGATCATCGGTTTTGAATTTGGTGTCTTCTTTGGACGATCCGCATCTTTAATCTTTGCTTTGTCTTTGCCGTTTTTGGAGAGCTTTGGTCTCCGTGCAGGCGATCTGATCCCCAACTTTGAATTTGATGTCTTCTTTTGATGATCCGAGACTTTGATCTTTAATTTGGCTTTGCCGCCTTTTGGAGAGTTTTGGTATCCGTGGGGGCGATTTTATCCTCAGCTTTGGATTTGATGTCTTCTTTGGACGATCTGCGGCTTTGATCTTTGATTTGACTTTGCCGCCTTTTGGAGAGCTTTGGTTTCCGTGGGGACAATTTGATCGTCAGCTTTGGATTTGATATCTTCTTTGGACAATCTACGGCTTTGATCTTTGAGGAGGTGGATTTGGTGCTCCATAACACTTTTGGCGGTGTGTCCCTTTGACTTTTGGATCGAAGAGGACCGAGTTGATGCTTTGGTGAAGAACGTGATGAACACCTCGAAGCTTTGAGATGAACTTTGGATGCTCTTCCTTGGCTTTGATGGATTTTTCAACGGCTTTTGGAGTTGTGATCCTTGAAGAGGTGGATTTGGTGCTACATAACACTTTTGGCGGCGTGTCCCTTTGACTTTTGTATCGAAAAGGACGTGGTTGATGCTTTTGACGAAGAACGCAACGAACGTCTTGGAGCTTTGGGAGCTTTGATCCTTCCTCCGGCTCTGACATACGACGAAGAACATTAACTCCATCTATTCGTCAACCAATATTGGATCATTTGTCCAAATCAGTGAATTTCGATGAAGAACGCTTCGAAGGACACATAGAACATGAAGAACAATATAGAGAGAGTCTAAAGACTTACCCATTCGCTTGAATCCTTGATGTAACTTCGTTATGTCAAATAAATTGGCCATGACTCCTATTTATAGGGGATGGGTGACCTTGGCTTCCTTTTTGGATTATGTCACGTGGCTCGTTCTGATTGGCCAACAAAAATTTTTTATAATCTTTCATTTTCTATCAGATGATGTTTTCCATTCTTGACGGATTTGATTGTGCACCTTCATTTCTTGTCAAGATCTTTATATCATTGCCTTTTTTGAAAGATATTAATTTATGTACTTCCTTTATTGACAAGATTAATTTATTTTGCTGTCAAATTTATTATGATTCTATTTAGGCACGTAATATTTGTACGATATCTTCCATTTTAAGCAGATTTTTGCATTAATGGTTGATATTTATTGTACAAAAATTAATATATGTGCATAATTAAATATTATATTTATTTTATTGGAATTTTATTTTCTTCAAAAATACATGATATTTAATTTAATTTAGACATTTAATTTTCAATGCCTACAAAATGCCCCCTCGAGACTTGTTTAAGCCTACGCAAAGCGTTTATGGCGTAAATGAATCTCGAAACATAAGTCAATTTTATTTTTTTTTAAGAAACTTTTTTTTGCCTTATAATAATAATAATAATTTAATACTTTTTCATCCTGCAATAACGTATACATTTTTTCATTTCCGTCCGTCTTACCTTAACATACATTATATTTATTTTTTAGTAATTATATTATAGATTCTATTTTTTTCTACAAATACTTTTCTTTATCATCGTATCATTACTTTTATATTTAAAAGTAAGGAAAATAATCTTTATACTATTTTTAACTATCCACTGTAATTAAAATATTATTATTTTTAAACTTTGCGTTGACAGATGTATACCTTACACCGGGACAAAGAGAGTATAATCTAATATAGTATATATTCACTGTGGATTATGCGTTGCCACGTGTCTTTCTGTGGATGTATTATTTTCTTATTTTTAATTTTTTTGATATGGATCCTATCACTTAATAAAAGATATATAAATCATTTGACTTTAATTTCACCCACCTTAATTATTACGATCAAGATTGGCGAGAGGGAGGCTACAAAAATTCTTTGCCACACCGCCTGACTTGCAATCGTGGCTGCCGCAACGGTGCCTTGTCATCCACTTCTGCAATCATGGTCGTTGACCAGAAATTCACTGCTGCACCACCACTCTCTCAGTTGCCCTATTCGGTCACACCTTTCCCTCAACACCTCGGAACACCACCAGTCTTAGTAGACACGTGCTTGCACCTTCCGGTAAATCTTTGGTGTCTTTCTCTTTTGATCTTATCTTTACATATAACACATGTTCACTTATCCCATTAATTTGAGATATCAACTATTGAATTTGATGTGTCAATTCCATGAAATCAATGGATAATTTGATTTTTATTTTTTATTTTTATCGCACAAATGATTACAATAGATGATGATAAATTTTATAAGAAATATTTTATGCCCTTTTCTTCTAATCATAGCTTTAATACAAAATTGATGTCTACATTTTACAATGAATTGCTTCTCATATCTCTTCGTATGTTCGGGTTGTACCACTACACTGATAATGTTTATGTGAGTATTTCTGCAATAATTATTGGAATCAATTGTGTTTGATTGATAGATGATTATTTAGAAAATCATTTTGTGTGTGTGTGATTAGTGTAGTTCTCCGAAAGTGAATAAATATTCAATATTGGTTCCATTGGTCGGATATTCATGGGTTTTAGATTGTTGGTGTTTCATATTGTCAAGAATATCAAGAATTTGACTTGTATGATATGATTATATTTTGGATTTTCATCAACAGTTATCTAATGAATTTTAATTGAGGATTGTCGATGAAAAATATTTTGTTATATCCTTTTTCTTAAGTAGATCGATTATGTGTTCAAAATATTTTTTCTTTCTATACTTCGGATTATTATTTTGATTGATAAGAGCAATGATTTTGAAATGTCTGTAGTTGTTTTCAACTCATAACAAATATATTTTTGTCATATTTTTTGCTTCTTATAATTAAAAAATTATTTTGTATTTTGTCAAATAAAATCAAGATATAACAGTAGTGACGTATACTCTTTGTGACTTTCTAAAAATTAGTACATTCAACGCCAAACAAAATAATTTAATAAAGTGCTTGGTTTAACTATGCATTTCTCCAACTTCATTGTCAATAATATATTTTATCGTACCTATTCATTTTGATTAGTATAATTATATAAGTCTTTCCTTTAATGAATTACTTTCATGCAAATTCTTTACATTTGTGTTGTGTTTTTTTGCTCGAGTGCACTAGCCACATATAGATTATAGTTGAACTATGTTTAAAAAAAAAAAAGGAAGGAACATCAAACTATCATCCTTTTCATACAATTCAGAATTATTTTGCATTAGATATATATTAGATACATGTCATATATATATGGATATAATAACTTATGTTTTATTAAATTCTTTTAGTGTTTGTACCGATTAAATTTAGTTACTTTTAAATAAATTAATTTTATTTGTAAATTAAATTAAGATTTAATATTAAAACAAAAATGAGATATGTTTATATATTTTTACTGGATTATGTAATCATAATTTTATTATATGAAATTGACATTTTCCATTCTTAATTGGTTAACAATTGTACAAATTATTTATTAATTGTTATCAACTCTGTTAGATATCTTAGCAAACCTTATGTCTGACTTCTACATTTTGCACATGAAACTTCACTATGTTGTTTCATTTAATAATTTTTTCTATTTTTTTAACGGAGTTGAATTAACTTATTTTAAGGATCAAGATATTCTGAAATGATTTGAATTCGAGGATTTTAGTCTTTCTCAATCGAGAGTAAGTCAAAGGATTTTTTTTTTTTTTTAATTATAATTGTACAATGTCAAAACACCTAATAGTGCTAAAGTAGGAATTAATATTCATTATTCACACAAGTTTCTTTATTTACAACATATTTTCCCTTTTACTTATATATCGATTTAAATATTTATTTTTACTTAAAAATTATTTACTTCAAATTTTGTTTATTTTACAAGTTAATCCTTTTGACTACATCCATATATAAAAAAATCAATCTAACACTTGATTAATAATAAATTGAATATATTCAATAAATTTTTAGTTTTGTAATGATTTCTTATTTTACATATGGATACGACATGAGCTTTTCGCTAATTTATTGATTAAACGAAGAAAAAAGTTGGGCATAAAGGAATATGATAAAAATAGAAGTGTTGGACTGAAAAATATTATTCACAACATTGAAAATAAATAATACTAATTTTGTTAAAATCTTGCAATATTCAAAATGAAGCTTTTGTTTCTGACATCATTCATAAAAGAACTATAAAATTTCTTAATGAAAAATTGAATTCAAATGTTTCCATTTCAGAAGTATCAAATTCTACTTTTGGAGGTATATAACTTAATTTTACAGTAATATATTTTTTAGGTGATTATATTTGATTGATAAGAGCAATTATTTTAATATGCGTGTAATGATTTTCAACTTATAATAAAGATATTTTTGTCATTTTTTTTTTTTTTGATAATTAGAAAATTATTTTGTATATTGTCAAATTGATCAAGATATAAAAGCAACGATATATATTCTTTTGTGATTTTCTCAAAATGAGTATATTTAACCATAAACAAAATCGTTTAATTAACATATTGGCTTATGCATTGCTCTTGCTTCAATGTCAATAATATATTTTTATCATATCCATTCATTTTTATTACTATATTTATATAGGTCTTTTTTTTACGAATGAATTCCATGTTGATTCTTTCCATTTGTCTATTGTATTTCTTATTTGGAAACGGTAGCCTCATATAGATTATGATTCGACTATAATAATAGTAACATCATTTTCATACAATTCAAAATTCTTTCGCAGTACAGATTTTAATTTTTCATTATATACTAGATACCTATCATACATATATATATATGTAGAGATTCAACAACTTATGTCTTACCCAATTCTTTTAGTGTTTGTAGACAATAACTTAGTTACTTCTAAAGAAGTTAATCTCATTTGTAAATTGATTAGTATTAAATTCAATATGTTTAATAAATTTTTAATTTTTTCTAATGATTTCTTATTTTACATATTGATACAACACCAACTTTTAGCAAAATTGCTTGATTAAGACGAAGAAGAGAGTTGTGCATGAAGAATTATAATAGAAACATAAATATTGGATTGAGAAGTATTATTGACAATATTGTAATGAAATACTACAGACTTTATAAAGCTTGCAATATTCAAAATAAAGCTTTTGTTTCTGACATCATTTATGAAAGAAGAAGAATATCTCTTAATGAAGGGTTGAATACAAATATTTCTATTTCATAAATATTAAATTATATTTTTTGAGGTATATAACTTAATATCTACATTAATATACTTTCTTATAATATCAAAATATTGGTAATATTATTCTATTTTCATGAACGTATTTTTATAAGCCGATTATTATTTAATATAATTTTTTTATTATTATTATTCAATCGTTTTGATTGCAAATACACAAGTCTCTACACAATATCAATTTCTACTTGCCTATTGGATCGCCACAACTACAAGGTGTAAAAATGTTCTAATGTATTGTTATTGATAATAATGTATAATAGTATTTTGATTGATAAAAAATTAATCATTTATATTAAATAAAATATTAAATTCCATTTTGTTTTATAAAATTACTAAAATATTTTTTATTTAAAATAGGTATTTCCAAAAATGGCGATGACACAATTGCATCAACTACTTTCTCGAAACACAATTCTAATAGAGAAATCAAATTTTGTGAACGTTCGAAATTATAAAAATAGAAGTAAGCTATCTATTCTTTTTCCAAATTTGAATCCTTAAAAGAAGGATATGAAATTTGTTCAATTAAATATTTGTGTTTTTTTTTTTTTGTATATAATATAATTACTGTATTATAATTACATATGTAAATATATATATATTATTATCACTAATGCACTTCAACAAAAAATTGAAAAAAAATATCATTTGGTATGCTTTAGATGTATATAATAGTAGATGCATCAGTTATATCACATTTTTTAAGACAACCTGCAACTTGAACATCGTTACTCGGTGAACAAAATATTATATGTCATCATTGTGGTGTATTTATGTGGTTCAAGAATTTCAGTTTGTGTTGTCAAAGCGAAAAGATATGTTTGCTTTTGCTACCACCTTCCCCTCCTTATCTACACAATTTGTTAAAAAATCATTTGTTTATGAAAAATATAAGATCTTTGAATTCAATCTTCAGTTTGGCTTTCATACACTTCAACTTCTAAACAAGTTACCGTGAGAGAATTTTGGACATCTCGTTTTCAACATAGGGGATCAAAAGGCACAACTATATTGCCAAGAGGACACCTATTTAACCAACTTACAGTAGATGTTTATACTGCAACTGAACATCATCGATTGAACTATCTGAAGACGCATCAAAATAAATTACATTTATATCTATATCAAAATCTTGAAGATGTAATTGTAGCTGAAGTCACATATGCCAACTCCGTAGAAATGCGATTTCTTCCATCATTTTTATAGGTTATATAAGAAATATCAAGATGCTCCAGCCATAGGTAGAGCAGTTGGAATCCTGATTTTTTTCATAATATTCACATGCAATAAAAATTTGTCAGAAATTTTAAATTACTTGAAGTTTCTTTCTAATAAAAAAAGCCGAAGACTGTCTCGATATTTTGGCAAGAGTATTTCGAATGAAATTGAAACAAATTGTATGATTATTTAAAGATCAAATAAATATTCTTTGAAAATATAGTTGTAGATAGTTTGTGCTGAAAGTTACACTTTAAATAAATGTAGGTAAAATGTGAATATTAGTCTTAAATTTTATATATGAAACATATGTTGAAGTTATTGAATTTAAAAAACGAGGACTACCGGATACGTATATGACAATAACACTTGAAAATGAATTCAAGCCAATCACCACAGAAGACATAGGCCACTACATATGCGCTGAAATACAAGATAAGAATATCGATCTACTAGATGATACGGTAACAAAGAACATGCTTCATGTTCCTTATATAATTTATAATCCTCAATCTTCATGTATGGTGGATGAAAGATATAGCAAAATTTATCCACATTTTTTCCTTTGCACTAGTATTGATGAAGATGAATTTGTTTCATATATGATATGACCCATCAAATACAATTTTGATAAATGGTGTGGAAATAGATAATCGTTGGATTGTTCCATACAACCATGACTTCTCTGTGTTGTATAATGCTCATATTAATGTGAAAAAATATATATTTGGAAAATTAATAAAATATATGTATAAGTATATGTGCAAATGACCAAACTGCACAACCATCGTTTAAAATAAAATATTGAGGAAGACAAACAAGTTGACCATAAAGCCAAAACAATTGATGAAATCAAACCATATCTCAATTGTCGTTATGCGTCAATAATAGAAGCTTTCTAGAGGATATATGAATTTAAATTATATAGGCATTATCTATCAGTTGAAGGATTGCAATACCACGCCCTAAACCAATAGTTTGTCATATTTAATAATAGAGACAATTTTCCAAATGTTTTCAACCATGGTGGAATTCGAGATACAATGTTGAAAAAAGAGTTTGAATCTAACAATGAGAACATCGATGCGAATAGAATAACATACGTTTATTTCATCAGTGAATGGGTATGAAATAAAAAAGATAAAGAATAGCTAGAAAAAACATGGGATGAGCATAGGTAGATTTCCATATCTGCATTCGAGTTCCAGAGAAAAATATTATTTGCGGATGATGCTCTATATAGTTCGTGGAGTTGAGAACTATGAAGATATTAGTACATTAAAGGAAAATAGATATTGAACATTCAGAGAGACATGCGCAACACGTGGGTTACTTGACGATGATAATGAAAACCACGAGGCATTAGGTGAAGCTATGACATGGGCTTCATCACCAGCATTGTACGATATGTTTGCAACTATGTTCATGTTTTCTGAAATCACAAATCTCGTTCATCTGTGGGAAGAACATTGAAAATTTATGGTCAATGACATCACATATCACTTGAATAGAGAATCACAAACTAATATGATTCTTTTTAAAACACTTCTAAAGGATTGGTGTCTGAGTGAAATAAAGATGATACTAATAAAAAATAGAAAAATTATTATAGATTTTTTCATTTATGCCACAACCATCTATTGTATCTTATGCATTCCCTCGAACAAATTGATATGTGAAGAACACAACTATATTGTACTAAAAGAAGAGAAAGCGTTCAATTTTCTATTATGGAATGAATAATGATCAACGCCACATAAATAACATCATAATGAATGCTCATGAAAAAAAAAATGTGGATTTTTCTTTATCAATAGTGGGGGAACAGAAAAATATATTTGGTTTAAACATTAATTGTGAAGTTCCGATTTGAATAAAAAATTGTCCTTTCATTGGCATCATTTGGCATTGTAGCTTTATTAATATCAGGAGGTCATACAACACATTCACATTTCAAGACACCATTCAAATTGCATGAAACATTGCATTGTTCTGTTACTGTCAACTTAAACCTGGAAAAACTAATTGAAGAATGTTCAATTAAAAATAATAATAATAATAATAATAATAATAATAATAATAATAATAATAATAATAATAATAATAATAATAGTGTTCATTGATAATATGAGACGAAGCACCAGGGACACATTTTTATAGCTTTGAAGCAGTTAGCAGAACACTCAAAGTCATAATAATAAGTTCGCCGAACTACTCTGATAAGTCTTTCGGTGGGCAAGTTATGTGTCTTGGATGGTGATTTCAGATAGATTCTATCGGTTGTAACAAAAGGAAGACGTGAAGCTATTGTCACGACATCGTGTCTAAATTCACCTATTTAGAGTAAGTGCAAAATATTGCATATGAAAAAAAAAATGAGATTAATGTGTCTGGATGGAACAAGACGATCACATAAAAAATGACATAATTTCGTGAAGTGGATAATAAGGTTGGAGAGGAAAAAACCAAATTATTTCATTTTGATGATGGTACAAATTTGATTGGATTGAAATCCCTTTAAGATTTCTAATAAATGAGAGCCCAAATGACATATATTATTTAATAAGTGAAACATACTCAAAATATACCTAAAGTTGAAATAACAGTACACGGATAGTAATTACTTTAAAGAGAAAGTCATCTTAGCACCAAAAAATGCAAATATAGATCAAATCAAATCGATGATGTTATCTATGTTTGAACTATAACAATACTAAGGTGCTGATAGCATAATTCTTGAAAAAGTGCAACATAAAGATCAAAACCTACATTTGATAGAGCTGGATAAAAGGTAACATCATTAATTCTCATTACAATATATGTTTACTTTTACTACTCATATATAATTCAATTATATATATATAAATCTAATTGTACATTATGATAATAAGTCTGACAACAATTCAAGTAATTTTAAAAGAAAACTGGGCCATGACAGATGGAGTTAAATTGAAAATAGCGATGAAGGAACAAACAACATTGTTGGCCCGTAGTGTCATAGTGAAGTTATTTCAAGGTACATTGCAAAACTATAAAATCATTACATTAAATACTATATTTTTGTAGTATATGACTAGTTATATAATATTTTTTTTTTAACATGTTCGATTGTTTATACTCATCATTTCAAAATTGTATATAAATAAAAATATGCCACAAATATCTCTGTAACTCGTAATAAAAGTATATTCAATTATTTCTCACGTATTTTATATCAATTAATAGTTTCTACATATAAGTTCGTTCACAATCACTCTATGCAAAAAAAGTGGAATTCATTAGGTCAAGGATATTTTCGATGTTGGAATTATTAAAGATAACAAATTTCAAAATAATTAAGATCGCTAATTTGCGATATCGAAATTAGGTACACATACTGCATTATTTAAATATACGCATAAAATCATTTGTTTTTTTTTTTTGTGAATGAAATTTGAATATAAACTGTACAAGTGAAATTTTATTGTATACTTGCAGGCATTAAACGAATCGATAGGGAAAAATTATGGAATGTTTTATTCTATCCATCATTATATATGTTCCCATTATAAATATACAACAATATCAAAACATTGTCATTAAAACTGAAATGTGCTCACCTAAATTTTATGTTCCAACTAGATTATTCAGTTCATGGGCCACTTTATGCGATAAGTACTATAAATTAATTAATAATTCGATTCACATGTTTTCAATTCTTTACATATATATACATATATTTGTAGAGAAATGGAAAAACGAGGTTCTAAGAGTACTTGAGCACATTTATTGATCGTGCTTATATATTTATACTTCTAGTGGCACCTATATGCAATAGATCGGGTTTATAATTTTCAGTCTATCGAATATTAAACGTTGATTGGTGTGAAGAGTGAGCTCATATGTTTATTCAATCCTCGTGATGTAAAATATTGTGGTTACTAATCTTTTTGTACTAATGATAAATTTTAGTTAATGAGTTAGTATTGAATTATTTTTTATTTATTTTATTTATTTATTATTTTTATCATTATTTTTCGCAATGATTAGGTTAATAAATCTTTGAATTGGAGTTTGAAAACTTTTGGATTATTCAAGTTAAAATGTTTCACATTATTTTTGTTCTTGATTATTTTGAATCTAAGTCCATACCAATTTAATATAGAAGTATTATTTTTAGGACTTAATCAAAGTGTTTTTTCATTTTTTTTCTTTATATTTTTTGCTTTTAAGTTCATAATATTGTTGTGGTAATTGATCGATTGCAAGCTCAAATTGATCACATAATTTTTAGCTATTTATGTTGTATTTTGTTGAATGTTGGGTTAACAATTTGTGTACTTTATGTTTTGTAGTTGTGTATGTTATAATGTATAGTATGTGATAGATAATATAGCATAAATGTTTGATAACTTTAGAAAAATTATAATTTGCATCCGCCTTGGTCATTCCATTTTATTTTGTACAATAATTGTATTATTGCATACATATATGATATTATAGCTCAAATAAAAATATACAAAACTATTGAGAATTTTGTGTAGCATGTGTGAAATTGACTTATATGAGTACTGGATATTGCTATAATAGTGGTCTAGTAGATTTAAAATATAAAAGTAAGTATTGTCCATCGGAATTAACTTTGTAATCCTTGAGACATATAAATAACTAAGTACATTTCAACAAATATGTATAATGAACGCTTATCGTTGGTTATACGAAAGTAAGTGGTTGTCAAAAGTCGTTCAAAGATTTGTATATTTATTATTTTTAATAACAACAGTATAAATATTTTTTTAATATATATTCAATACGATACATTTACGGAAGAGTTAAAAAATAAGTAATTTGTTATTTTAGTCGTTCATAACACAGCTCGCCACTAGTAATAATAATGAACAAAAGTTATATTCTTTTGAAAATTTTATTTTTTATTTATTTACTTTATCATTCAAATAACTTTAGAAGTATACACCCTAACTAAACAATGAGTGTGTTTGGTTTGGTTTTAAATTAAACTCAAATATGATGCTATTTAATCTATATAGATTTAATAAAATATATTTTCTATCCGAAGTTTAATAAATATTATATTTTAATGATACTTTATTATAGTTTTAGTACGTAAAGACTATTTTACTTTTATGATGTATAAAGTTAATATAAGGATATTGGTATAAATAAGTATAAATATGATAATATTTTTATTGTGTAGTGGGGTCCACACATACTAAAAAATAAAATTGATATTTTATATTTTATATTTAGATAATACAAAATGACAAAATATATACATACAAAATATATTAAAAGAGTATAATTTTCTCTTACAAAGCATACATCAAAATATTATTTAAACGAAAACTAAAATCAAAATTTTAATTTCCAACCAAAACCAAACAAATCCAATAGCATTCAATAACTTGTATTTTATATTTTTAATGTTTCCAAATGATCAAAATTTTAAATGAAAAATATATTCTTTCTGTTGGACGAAAAAATTATTTGGATTTTTGTAATAAATTAATAAATAATATTATTAGCTAGTGAAAATATATAAGATGATTTTACAATTTTATCCTTTGTACTTTATGTAGATCTGTAATAACATATTTATAATTTATATAACAGTTAAGAGTATTGATTTTAATGTGAGATTAATTTTACTATAATAAAAAAAAAAAGATTGTTTTAAGTGAGATAAATAAAAATATTAAAAATAATACTTTTAGTTAAGGACAGAAAGATTATTTTTTGTTTAAATTAAAGTATCTATTGTATATACATTTTTAAATTGTAAAATATATTTATTACTCTCTATCTGTCCCAACTCAAACCACTTTTTTTTACTATTTTTATTTGTTTCATTTTAAAGTATTATTTTTTTTATTTTAGTTAAGTAATCATACACGAATACAAAAAAAAATTAACTATATAATTACTTTATACATAAAGTCAAATGACAAAAATATCAAAGTCTCTTACAAACTACCACTTACTAATAAAATATTATTATTTTTTAATTTATAACAAAATACAGAGGGAGGATATATTATGAAAATATAAAACCACATGTTAGTTAGTTTGGCTGCGATCACCACTATTTATTCCGCATACTTTTAAATAAAAATACAATATTTTTGTTTCATAAAATATCACATTAAATTATTATTTTAAACAAAAATTCAAGTAAACACACAATTTCAAATCAATTTTGAATCGCAACCAAACAAAAGCATCTCATGTTTATTTCATTTGATTTTTTCTGCTTGTTTGTCCAACTATGTTTTTTCCGGACACGATTCTCAATATATATATATATATTTAATATTCAATCATCACTACCAGAAATTAGGCTATAGTTGCGGTAAAAATAGTTACGGTTTTAATACAAATTGGTGATTTTTTACTAAAAAGTCACGGAAAAATATACGGAACCAGTTCCGTGGAATTTTGCTGGTGACTTTTTCTTAAGTGGTGAGATTTCTGTGACAATAAGTTATAGAATAATACCATGACATGTCCGTGACTTTATATAGCAACAGAAGCTGCAACAAAATTTCGTGAATATTTTATAATTGTAACATTTTCGTAACAATAAGTTACAAAATAATACCATTACACCTCTGTAACTTTATATTAACGAAAGTTGTAACAATTTCATGACTTTATATTTTTGAAAAAAAAATATAATTATATTATAATTTTTGTTCAATACAACCACGCACGATTATTTTTTTCGGAATTACTTCGTATAATCTGTGCAAGTCGAATCTAAGGGTTCGAACTAGTGACCTTATTAGTTATTAAAGACTTACACAACCTGTAATGTCAACTTAGCTATCTACTCTAAAGTATTAATTTTTGTTTGTTATTATATTTTGACTCTAAAAAGATTATTGGTTATAAATTTATATTTTAACAATATATACATATTTATTTAATATATCATCATGAATTTTCAACAAAAAATTGAAGTTTGTCTATTAATATAAAAATTATTAAATTTATTTAACATATAGTATTTTTTTAGTATTAGAGTTTTTTAATTTCATCTATTGTCAATAAATTATTTATTTATTTATTTTTTTAGACTCAATCATATTGTTAAAAAAAAAATCTATAATATAAAGTTTCAAAATTAATAATATATTTAAAAACATTATCGATATGGTAACTATAAATAGTTAAATATTGGCTTATGTTAATATTTGCAATAACTTAAATAAATATATATTAAGATTTTGCTAATATTATTTTAAGCAGTGATGAATGGTTAAAAAAAATTATTCAATTACAATACAAGTAAAAATAAATAAAAATATTGAAGATGATTTTATTATTTTGTTATTATTTTAAATAGCTACGAACGATAATAAGAAAAAATTATAGTTGTTTTCGTTACTTATGTTGTGACATTTGATTTTAAAAAGTCACGAAAATTATACCATAACAATATCTGTAATAATTTAAAATGTTGCAAATATTTTGGTTATTTTTGCCGCAACTTAAAATAGTTAAGAAAAAATTTCATGACAATTTTTGTGACGAAATAGTCAAAAGATACGGAATATAAATATCTTGGACATTTTCGTTACATAAGTCGTTACTTTAAATAGTCACGGAAAGTTTTTGTAACTTTTTCTGCAAATATTATTTACGGAATAGTCAAAGTAAAAAGTTGTGACATAAATTTGTCACGAAATTACTTTCCGTGACTTTTAATTGTCGCGGATTAATATTTGCGACAAATTTCCGCAATCATCAACCCTCCTTTTTCTAGTAGTGCATCTCATAAAAACATTAAAATTTGACATATATTATTTTTTATATTACCCATACAAATATCTAAACTTCACATAAAAAAAAAAAAAAAAAAAAACCCAAAACAAAACACTAAACCAACGTTTTTATGTAAAATTTCAAAATCTCAATATATATATATATATAGTATATTACATTCAAATTTTTATATAAAATATACCACCTCCATCTCACATACCGTGTCTGCTACACTGTAGACACGGTATTTTAGGAGGGGTGTAATTAGTAGATAATTAAGAATGTATTAGTGAAAATAATAATCCTATAATATAAATAATTATAAATTAAGATTAAGATAACTAATCAGTTTAATTAAAATTTTTAAAAAAATAAAATTAAAAAGTTTAAAACGAGATTAAAATGTATAATCATTTTCTAAAAAAGAAAAGTGACATGATATATGGAACGGACAGAAACGGCAACGTGGACATGGTAAATGAGACAGAGGGAATAATATTTTAAAATAAATTTATTTAAAAAGTAAGTAAAAATATAAACCTTAAAAAATTCAAAAGAAAAAAAACAAGGGAACTAATTATAAGAGTAATTTGATAAATGTCTCGTAAACAATAATTTGGTTGTGTAGGATAAACTCGGAACCGATCACATTTGAAAGAGTAGCCATTCCAACGTTCCACGTCATGTAAAAAAAAAGAAAAAAAAAAGTTATAAATTAAAGACCTCACTTGTATAATTCTTTTAGCTAAATTTATATCTATTGCAGTGTATTGAGCTTTAAATTAATAAATAAATTATTAGTTTGATGTGAAAAATAAGTGTTTAAAATTGGATTTAAATTAAAAAAATTAATGTTTAAAGTAATATAAATAATAATAATAAAAAAAAATCTCATTTGATAGTTTTTAATTAAGAATAAAGAATTATGAATGCCGATACATTTTAAAAAAATATGTCTTGAACATTAAAAAACAACAAATCTTAGAAGGTGTTTGGGAAAGAGCTTTTTGAATAGTTTTTAGTTTATTGAACAGTTTTTAGCTGTTTGACTAGTCAAAAAGTTAATTTAGATGTTTGGTAAATTAGCTTTTTGAAATAGCTTTTTTAACCCAAAAAGCTAATTTATGAAAAGCTCATTTGCCCAGCGTTTTGAAAGAGTTTTTTCATTTTAATTTTGGTTATTCTTTATTTACCCTTAAAACGTAATTATTTATTTTATAGATATAAATATATTTTTATAGCAGTATTTATTAATTATTTTAATATATTTAATTTATTAAATTAAATTTTTATTTTTGTAAATTTAAAATAATTACGATTATTAATTATTACATATAAATTATTTTATTTGTAAAATATATAAATTTTTAAAACTAAATCAAATAAAAAAACAAAGGTTATTAATTTATTTATATATATTAAAACAATAATTAACATACGAAAGATTTATTATTTTATATTTTACATAATTTTAATAAAAAATTATTATTTTTTAATAAAAATTATTTTCTCAAATCTAAATAATAAAAATAAAATTAAATATTTTATAATATTTTTATAATTTTCAATAATTAATAACAACAATTATCATAAATTTCAAACTAAAATGAACAAAATTAAATATTTTAAAACATAACAAATCAATGTCTTTAATAGTCATTTTATGTATAAACAGATAATGTTAAATGGTTGTTTTACCAAACACTTTAATACAATCCGCTAATTGAATCAGCTAGTCAAACCAGCTAATTGAATCAGCTAACAGCTAAAAGCTATAAGCTAATTGCCAAATGTACCCTTAAACTTATTTTGAAGTGATGATTACGATTCAAATATGTATTACTATATATAGTACATATGATATGAATCCATACAACATATACCCCCGCACACAATTGGCACACATTTGACGGAAAATTTCTCTAATTCAAGCACGCGCGCATCTAAGTACTAACCTAACACTTTAACTATTCTCTTTGTTTAGATAGATGCACCTAGAGTTGTTAACGATCCGAGCCGAGCCAAATTTTAAGTGTTCGTTATCGTTTGCGAACAAAGCTTGTGTTCGTTCGTTGAACTTTTGAGCTCATTCATAGTGTTCGAGCTCGGCTCGTTAAGAATTTTTTTTGTTTGAACTCGTGTTCGTGTTCGGCTTGTTTAGGCTCGATTAAGCTCGTTCGAGTTCGTTCGAGTTCGTTTGTCTTATTTTTTAAAATATATAAATAAAATAATTTTAAATTATCTTTATAATTTATATATAAATTTAAAAAAATCAAACGAGTCTGTTTATATTGTTTGACTCGACTCGTTAACGGTCGCGAACGAGCTTTAATCAAACCGAATCGTAAACTCGGTTCGGTTCGTGTAACACCTCTAGATGCACCCTTATATTCAATATAATAATAATAGTTTATAATAAGGTGGGTTGAGAAGAAATTGGTAGATACTTCGTCTGTCTCCCAAAAGATTCACAGACTGATAATGAATTATATTTAAATATTATTATGTATAGACTTTGAATATAAACATTATTATAATAATAATATTATTATTATTATATATATTTATGGTGCCCTTTTTCAATTGAAGTACACCTAATAATAATAATAATAATAATAATAATAGTAGTAACTTTTAGCCCCACTAACAAGCTAGCACTGATGGAATTGGTGGTGGCAGCAGCAGAATACGACAATATTAATGTAATTAAGATTCTTAATCTATATTACTATTATTTAATTGATCTTTAGGACAGACGTGGGCAACTTTACTGTTTACTGAAGCTTCATTAATCATGTCCACTAGATACGCTATGCCACGTCTACTTCCATTTAAAATATGAATAAAATCTCTATTTAGATATGTTCTTAATATCTCAAAGATAAAATAAAAAAAAATAAAAAATATTCTCTTCATTCTGGTTTTCAAAGAATATAAAATTTTAAAAATACATATATTATATTGACAATTAGTATAAAATATATATATAATTGACTTTAAGTATTTTTAATGTAAGTGTAAAAAATAGTGATATTTTCCTAATAATAATAATAATTATATGGTAATATGATTATTTATAAATATGAAACTATTATTTTGAAATGAACAAAAATAATAAAATAAGACTATAGAATTGTATATTGGACCCTCTGTCTTAGGCGAAGTTCTATTCTGTACACACTATGAGTGTGTTTGTTTGAGGAATTTATTTGGATTTTCGCTATTCATCCTATTTTTTCTCCCAAAAAACATCAAATCAAATACCTATTTTTCATTTTTTATATTATAGTAAAAATCAATTTTACATTCAAAACATCACATCAACACCTATTTATATCACATCATACAACTATTCAAATTCAAAATTTTTACTATTCAAATCTCAACTCAAAATCCAAATCCTCAAACAAACACACCCATGTATGTGAGGATATGAGATAGAATTTGTTTTTGGTACAGATAATCTCATAGAATTGAATTGGAACGAAAAGAGTAATACATAATACATAAAATATTAAATATAATTTTTAAAAATAATAAAAATTTGATCAGAATAAAAATTGAAAACATAAGTAAAATATTAAAATTTTATTTAAAAAATATTCTAATAGATTTGAGATATTAAATTTTCAGATCTAAAAAAATTAATTAAAAACTGAATGAATGAGTCTTATAATAGCATCATTTTAACACATTACATTTGCTATATATTTTATAGGATTCACAGCAATTTATTTATTTTTATATATTTTTATTACATAATATATAAAAATTATTTATTTATATTATATTAAGTTTTAAAATTTTAATCTATATAAATTTTAATATATTGAATCATATAATTTACTATTTTAAAATTTGAAATTATTTGAATAAATCAATATATATTAGATAATTTTTGTTAAATTTTTAAATATTTTTAATAATATTTAATTATTTTTTTAATTTTTGTTTAAAGTAACCAGTTCTTGACAAAAGTAATAAATAGCGGATAACTGTATTTTCTCTAAACAGTAATGAAAAAAATAATTAGTTATTATAATAAAAACTGAAAATATAATTATAAAAATAATAAGAGAGATGACCGTAAGAAATGCTCTAAAATACTTTAGAAAAAGTTATGATAGATAATTTTGTACTGTCAATTTGATAAATAAAAAGAATAAAACAGGACTCCACTAAAAGAAAAATCACACAAAATTACTCAAACTCGAATTGTAAATCAAAATTTATAAATAAAATGTATAAATATGTGTGAAGGTATATGTGAAAATGAACAAAAGCCAAAATGATTTGGGCTTTCTGCCTACATAGCCTACTTTCTTTTTTTTTTTTTTTTCATTGGGCGAATATTCATCTTTCTTGAGTCTTGATCCATCTCTCATACGTTTTGAACTAACTAACTGTTTTTTAATTTCGGTAACTGAACCATTTTATCATTTTAGTCCCATAAGTGGAGCCTGTCGCAAACTAGTCCCATAAGTAAAAAATTTTCGGTGTTTTAGTCATCCGGCGCCGGAGACGCCCGCGTGGCTCGCCAGAGGTGACATGTTCGCCAGAGGTGACACCTGGCGGACACGTAGATTTATTTATTTTTTTTTTATTTTTCATTTTTTTTAATTTTTTTAATTGGACCAAATAAAAAAAAATACAAATAAAATTAAAAATAAGTTTAAAAAAAATTAAAAAATTAAAAAATTAAAAAAAATTAAAAAAATTCCACGTGTCTCCCAGGTCAGCGACACCTGACGGACACGTCACCTTCAGCGAGCCACGCGAGCGTCTCCGGCGCCGGAGGACTAAAACATCGAAAATTTTTCACTTATGGGACTAATTTGCGACAGGCTCCACTTACGGGACTAAAATGATAAGGGGTCCAGTTACGGGACTAAAAAACAGTTTACCTTTTATTTTAATTTTTCTTTGATCCAACAAAAAAATTTAATATACTTTATTTATTACTCTCTTCATCCATCAAATTTATTTTTACTTTTTTTTTTAATCTGTCCGCTAAATTTACCTCATCACTAATTTTGGCAAAGTCTATAAATAAATATTTAATTATTACACTTCATTCAATATTTATTTACAATAAATACTACTACTTTTATTACATTATCTCTTTTTATTTACTTTAATTTCTAACTAAATTTTCAAAAATATGTTCAACTACTTTTTTACTTTTTATCATTTTTTCAATAAAATATTCATTTTTTCTTAATCTTCCTGTCAAATTCAAATGAATTAATTTTAATGGACGAATGAATTATTAAGTATTTTAAATTTTTTTCCAAAAAATTACTACCTACTTCCCATGAGAAAGATACTGTTTGTTTTTTACATTATTGTATTTAATGTTAAAAATATCATTATATTTGTATAATTTATTCATAAATATTATTATATTTGAATTATAAAAAATCAATAAAGATATTTTTTTTCCTTTAATGTGTACTATGTATTGATATAATAATTAATATTAAAGATCAACACACACAGAAGAACTATGGTATGCTTATTGTGAAACGCAGGAAGTATTAAATAAATATATATAGTTCACTTAAAAAATCAACTCTTAATACCAAAATATTTGCAACGTATAACTAAAAAAACTTTAAATTTGATATATTCCATAATATTTTCTTTAATTTTTCTATTTTGAACGATGTACTTGTCTTGCAGGACGATGTCATTAATATTTTGGATTTTAAAAAATGTTTAGAGTAAAAATAATAATTAAATAGCTAGGATATGCATACATATTTTAGGCACTAAAAATAATATTTTTTGAATAAATATTTATTTAAATTAAATAAACATGTAATATAGCACATGAAATTAATGACATAGAAATATATTAGAAAACAACCCTTAAATTCAAAACTGATTTTTGTAGATTTAGGGTTTTTACCTATTTAATTTTGTATTTTAATTTTTAGTTTAAATAATGAATATATGTGATGTCTTATGAAAACAATAATTTGAATTATATAAAATAAAATAAAATTCAAGAAGAACAAAATAAAAATAATTAAATTATATATTTTAATAATTTGTTTTTATTTTTATTTTTATTTTATTTTGTATAAAAAATAAAAAAAATAGATAATTTTATTGATTGCCTTTCAATATTTAATATTTTATAATAAAAAATAATAAAATTTGTATAATTATGTTAAAAAAATTTCAGTTTCTAAAAATATTATTTTTGTTCATTTTTTTTCTTTACCCGGTGCTTTAAAAAAATATTGAATTGATAAAAATAAATTCTTATTTTGTCCTTCTCTCTCCGAAATTTAGAGGCTAGTTCCGTCACTGTTTATAATAAATTTTTTTGGAGTTTGATTTTTTTTTTTTTTTATGTAAATAGAAATTTGGTATATATATAATATATTATTAAAAAATAATATAGATTTATAAAAAAGATATATAATATTGATTGCATAATAAAAAATTGATACCAAAACTTAAAAACGAATGCATGCAAAATCTAATCAAATGCATCCTTAATATAATAGGTAAGATATATAATGGTAGTGGTAGTGCATGCATGAGATCACAACCCCGTTTGTCTTCTTTGATTTTTATCACCTACTTTGCCAACTTCAAATTTATTTTAAATTCTTTGCATGTGAATTGCCATAAAATAACTGTAATGGGGTGTTGCATGCCTATGTGACCTTTAATAATACTATAATAGTGTCAGGAAATGGGTTTTTATTATAGGATTATTATTGCATGCCAATTCATTTTTTGTTTTTGTTTTTAGAAAAAAATGAAAATAAATTTCTTTATATTCATTCAATCTTTGGCGACCACAATGAGCCACTTAATTATAGCCTTTTGATTTATAGATCACTATTAGAAGGAAGGGTCATTTTTACACAAAAGCCATTTATTTCATGACAACACTAATTGATTTTGACATTTAATATGTTTATTTTTATTTTTTTCTAGTAGATAATGTTGGAGATGTTTGAGCTGTGTTCTGGGAAATTTTAGAGTACAATGAAAAAACTCAAGAAACAGAATATACAGAATATAGCACAAATCAGAAGATAATGTAAGAACAGAGCACAAAACAGGCCTGTGGAATTAATATGTTTTCATTGATTGAATTGATTAGAGAAAACATAGATTATATATACTCCAGGCTAATCTATAAAAACCGTATCAAGGGAATCAAATCTACACTAATAAAATCTAACAACCTAACAAACAAATCAGAGTTTGTTATGAAGGGTGAGGACAACTGAGATTGTGATTCTGTGTATAAGGATGCACTGTACCAATACACCCACCCCAGGTCATAGAATGCATGGACATTCTTTTACACCTGTCTTGACATAGACATGAGGATAAGCTGCCATGATCTTCATCTATTGTCAAAACAGTCCCCACAAACTGCAATGGGAGAAAGTCCAAGTGAAGTTTGGACCTAAGAGAATGGAAATGAGCACTTGGTAGAGATTTTGTGAATAAATCAGAAGGTTGCACGACAGAGTGTATGTAGATTGGTTGAATGAATCCTTTGGAGAAGTGATCACGAATAAAATGACAGTCAATATACACATGCTTCGTGCGTTCATGATGAATATGATTTTGGATCATGTGTATGACGGACATGTTATCAGTAAAAACAGAGAAAAGTCAAGAAATTTGTATCTGAAAAAGTCCCTAAGGAGGTATGAGATCCACAAAAGATCAGTCACAATTTGAGAAATGGCTCTATACTCTGTTTCACCCGAGGATTTTGCAACTGTAGATTGCTTATTTGTTCGCCAAGAGATCAAACAATTTCTAAGGAAAATACAATAACAAATGGTGGATTTTCTTGTGATAATACAACTACCCCAGTCAGCATCACAGAAGACCGAAAGAGAAGAGCAATCACCTTGTTTGAAAAACAGTTGGAAAGGAAGAGTGCCCTTAAGATATCTCAGCAATTTGTGAGCAATCTTGAGATGGAGAGATGTAGGAGTATGCATGAATTGAGACAACTGTTGAACAACGTACGTGATGTCAGGCCGAGACATGGTTAAGTAGAGCATGCGACCAACCAATCTCCTACAATGATCAGGGTTTTGAAGTGGTTCTCCTCCATTTGAAGACATCTTCACACCCGGAGGTAATGGAGTATAGCAGGGATTACAATCCTGCATATGTTCTTCATTGAGAATATCAAGGAGATATTTTTGTTGAGAGATGTAGAGGCCGTGTGAACTTTGGGTGATCTGGAGCTCAAGAAAATAATCAACATCACCCAAGTCCTTCACAGTAAATTCAGAGTGAAGAAAGCCCCTAACCTCCTGGATAGTGGAAGGATGATTACTAGCAAGAGAATATCATCCACGTAGACAATAAGAGCAGTGAATTGATGGCCATGGGTCTTGAGGAATAAGTAATGATCATGAGCTGATTGAAGGAAACCAATCGAAATAAGCTTAGATGTAAGTTCTTTGTACCACTGGTGTGGAGCCTGTTTGAAACCATACAAAGATCTATCCAGTTTGCACACCAATCTAAGAGGGTGACTGTAGCCTTGGGGTGGTCATATAAACCTCCTCATCTAAGTGTCCATGGAGGAAGGCATTGTTGACATCTAACTGGTGGATATTCCAATGTTTAGAGGCTGCTATAGCAAAAAGAACTCTAACAGTTACCATTTTTGCAACAGGTGCAAAAGAATCAGTGTAATCCACCCCAAACTGTTGAAGGAACCCCCTAGCTACCAACCGAGCCTTATATTTTTTAATATAGCCATCAGCATTCGTCTTGATCTTATAAACCCATTTGCAAGTGATAAGCCATTTTCCAAGAGGTAGAGCAACCAAATGCCAAGTTTGATTTCTTTCAAGAGCAGCAAGCTCCTTTTTCATAGCTTACCTCCACAATTCAGTCTTACTAGTATGGTGATAAGAAGTAGGTTCCTGCAGTATGATAGTTAGTGCATCATGCTAAATAGTATGTTCAGTCTTATGGATAGTGGGGGAAACATAATCTTGAAGATATCTGGGAGGCTGTCAAAAACTCTAGTGGATCTAAGAGGTGGTGCATTTGAAAGTTGGGGAAGGATTAATGGTTCTTGTGCAGATGAGAGGTCAGAGTGGTCAGGTTGAGAAAAGGATTCTGAGTCTGAGAGGCCTGTTGCCAGGATGGAGAAGTGTGAGCAGCAGGTGATTTATGGGTGTGACCTGGGCTGGAAGCAGGAAATTCATCAATGGGATTATAGGTGAAAACAGAAGGTTGAGGAGCATTAAAGAAACCAGGGACATGATCAGAATTTATAGAACAAGAAGGAGAAGTACCTGAAAATGCTGAGGAACCTGAGGTTTGTTGATAATCTTGTGATTGCTTTGCCCAAGGGAATACATCTTCATAAAACACTAAATCCCTAGAGGTAAAGACAGTGGAGGTATCAAGGTTGTACAATTTTTAGGCCTTTTGGGATGAGGAGTTTCCTAGGAAGAGGCATTTGAAGGCTCTTCGGTCTAGCTTGGTTTTAGCAAGGGAAGTGTTGGTAGCATAACGAAGGCAACCAAACACTTTGATGGAGGAGAAGTCAGAGGTTTTACAGTATAGAAGTTCAAAGGGAGTTTTCCAGTGGAGAACTAGGGTAGGCAATCTGTTTATGATAAATGTGGAATATAGGAGGGCTTCCCCCCAAAATTCTTGAGGTAAGTTGGCTTGGAAGAGTAATGACCTGGTTACTTGGAGAAGATGTCTGTGTTTCCTTTCAACCCTTCCATTTTGCTGAGGAGTGTAAGGACAAGTAAGTTGGTGTTGGATGCCGAGACTCTGGAAGAAAGTTTGAGAGTTTGTACCGAGGAATTCAACACCATTATCAGATCTTATTGATTTGATAGTGGTATTGAAATGGGTTTGAACATACTTGACAAATGCCTCAATGATTTGGAAGAGATTAGCCTTAGAATGGAGTAAGAAAGTCCATACATTTCTGGTGTGATCATCTACAATTGTTAGGAAATATTTGCAATTATTTAACGTGGGAATGCTATATGGACCCCAAAGATCCATGTGGACAAGCTGGAAATGAGAAGTGGCATGGGAGTAACTTTTATTGAAAGACATACGAGTTTGTTTAGCCTTGTGGTATACATCACAAGGTTTGGTTTTATAACTAGAATCAAAAGGTAGATGAGAGAGGACTTCAACAGTCGGGTGTCCTAGCCTGAGGTGCCACAGCTGATCAAATTGACGTTTGGGTGTGGAGAGAGTATGATGGAATCCAATGAGTAAATAGAATTGATCCTTCTGCAAAGCAATCCCAAGAACTTCCTCAGAACTCTGGTCCTGCATAACACATTTGTTAGGGAAGAATTTCAATGTCAGTTTAGAATCATTAGCTATGCAACTCACAGAAATTAAGTTGAATTTGAATTTAGGCAGTTAATAGACATTATGAAGGACAAGAGTTGGGGTAATTGAGACTGAGCCAATAAATTCAGGGTGGCATATTGTGCCATTAGGAAGACAGACTCCTGCACATGAAGAGATTGGTTGTAAGGATTGAAATAGAGACTTATCGATACATATGTGGCATGATGCACCACTATCTACTAACCAGGACTTGTTGATCATATCTTTGGAAAAATTCTGATGAATAGTACCTGAATACTCAATCACTGAGTTTGCAAAGGACACATGGGTCTCTAAGGTTGCCATCATCTTCTTCAATTCAGCAAGGAGGAATTGCAAATCAACCTTTGAAGAAGTGTCTGAAGGAGTTCCATCATATTTTGGAACAACAACAACATTGACTTGAGTCCTTTTCTTCTCATTCATCTTTCTAAACCAGTCCGAAACACCATGTATATTGAAGCATGTCTCATTTGTATATACCATTTTCTTTTGCACAACTCGCATATTTGACTTCTTTTGTCAATGAACATTTTCTTCTTGTCAATTATTTTAAAGTTGATAGCAGGTTGAGTGATTTGCTTAGCTTGTTAATAGACAACATTAAAGGCCTTAAGATCCACAGGAACAATATGAGTGTTTTGCTTCTCAACTTGGAGTAACATAGCAAATGCCTTGTTGACTGTTGGAAGAGGATCCATCATCAGGATCTGGTTCTTGATGGGCTGATAGATTTTATTGAGGCCGGTCAAGAATTGAACGAGGTAATCCCTCTCGTAAATTCTTGCTAACACTTTGTCAATTTCATGTCTACACTTGTCGCACTTACATTTAGCTCCAGGTTCAATTATGCGAAGCTCATCAACCAATTTCTCCAATTTGGTGTAATATGTTGTCAGCATATCACTTCCCTGTTTGAGATCACCTATTTGAGCTTTCAACTGGTAGATTAATACTCCATTGGCCTGGCCAAATTTCTCTTTGGCCCGAAGCCATAACTCCCTAGTAGAATTAACATAAACGAAGCCTTCTTGCAGGTTGGCAGAGATAGAGTTGCGAAGCCAGGATCTGATCATAGCATCACATGCACGCCACTGATTGAATTCAGGTGTTCCTTCAGGAAGTTTAACGAGGGTTTCATCTATGCAGCCCACCTTAGATTTTGCCATTAGGGTTGTTTCTATATTAATGCTCCAAGAAAGATAATTAGAGTCAGTCAGATGGACTGATGTAAGAGCCATACCTGGATGATTTCCAACAACCAAAAACAATGTAAGGTTTGGAGAAGATCCATGGTCTGTGGTACTCTGTGAGCTGGTGTTAGGACTCTGATCAGCCATATTAGATTCTCACTAATCAGGCACCAGGAACAATCATGGCTCTGATACCATGATGAAAAAACTCAAGAAACAGAATATAGCACAAATCAGAAGAAGAGGTAAGAACATAGCACAAAACAGGCTTGTGGAATTAATCTGTTTTCATTGATTGAATGGAAAAGAGAAAGATAGATTATATATACTTCAGGCTAATCTATAATAGTCATACCAAGGGAATCCAATCTACACTAATGAAATCTAACAACCTAAGAAACAAATCAGAGTTTGTTATGAAGGGTGAGGACCATTGAGATTGTGATCCTGTGTACAAGGGTGTATTCCACCAATACACTTACCCCAGGTCCATTGCATAGAATGCATGGACATTCTTTTACGCTTGTCTTGACATAGACATGGGGATAAGTTGTCATGATCTTCATCTATTGTCAACAGAGTAAGAACGCCAGTATGATGATATGCTAGGTTTGTTGTGAATGGAATTTATTAAGACTATTGTTGATCGCAAATATTGTGTGAGAATTTTTTAAAGCTTATTAACTAAAGCTAAGTTTATTGAAGATGAAATTTCGATTGTATTGTATGCATGTGATTGCACGATATGAAAAATTGAATATATTTGAGTTCTTATTATTGTTTACATTGTTGCATGATAATTTATTATTGTTGATTGTTTCATCGACCTTTTACTTGTTTTAGTTGAAGAAATTAATTGGATTTTTTCAAACAATCATATGATAAGGTTTCATGCAATTGAATATTGTCTAAAACAATGATTGATTTCTATTTTTATATGACTAATCTTAAAATTGATTGTAAAGATTACAACTCTTGATTGACAATTTTTATAAGCTAATAGAGTCACCAAATGTAAATAAAAGTAAAATCGAAAAACCTGACAAAGAATAATAATGAAAATTGGCATATTAAGAATATATAGTAATATTCAATTGAAGAGAAGATTTTAATATTATTGAGATACAAAACACGTAAAAAAGTGATGGACACATTAGGCGGTTTGTTTTTTAAAAAGAACACTATACCATTGTTACCCTTGCCTTGAAATGTCTCGATTCGATAAGAATTTATGTAGACGAAGTCCTAAGTAATAAAGAGCCAGTCCAAAAGCAAGAGCACAGCGACCAACGGCATCGAAAGATGTCCTCTGGCGTTGAGCAATCCAACATGCACATTGAGTGAATACCACCAACAACGCATCAACATATACTAAACAAGCCTAGATAGGAGCATTAAGCTAGCTAGGTTCAATAACGTTACGTCGAGTAAAACCTAACAACATGAGGTGATCAGTTCAATCATGTGGCAATCCAGACATTCCTTCATTGCCTTATATATAATCATTTTTTTTCATTCTACGTCCTTACTGCACTTCTAAAATTTTCTTATTGATATTTTTTTCGATATTCCGACCCACTTGACATGTGGTTCCGAATATTTTCTTGAGAAAACCAAAGAACCCATCCAACTTTTGAGCTATTCCACTCACCGAGCCCCCAAAAAAGATTTTTGAGCGATAACAACTATATATTTATAAAAGACATGTTAATAAGTGTTGAGTTACGGAAAATGGCGCCTAGGGTTTCAGTCCAACGCCCCATTAGGACAAGATGGGCCGGCATAACCAAATTAGGTATAGCAAAATCTGGCGGTGCAATTCGGCGACACTGACATTGAGGTGTGATAGACCAATAGGTCGTTCGTTTGGGCTGAATGGTTGGAGGGCCAGGAAGCACTGACTGAATGGTTACGGTATCTAAATGCCGGGGAAAAGCTCTTCTTGAAGTAACCGATGCAGGTTATGGGAGGTTTGGGGTATAACCGTTAGATGGTTACCCTGTAATTGCGTAACCGAATTCAACCATTCGGAACCGGTGCAGGCGAACGGATAAAAAATGGCCTGATGTGGAGAAAAGAGGGACAACAAAAAATAACCCAAAACAAATGCAGATGCTAGTTTCCTTTTAACGTTTTCTTTTCTATTTCCTGTTTAGATTTCGAAATTCTATTCTAGCAACTCTAGTGCTTAGGGATTCGTATATTATCCCAAGCCAACCCATCAAATTCAAAGGTCTATCATCATTCCATTTGAATTTTACTTTGTTTGTTGGATTTCACGAGCCAAAAAATTGGCGACCACAGTGGGAGTGGAAACAAGATTGCCAATCGCACATCCAAAGGTAGCTTTATTGGACTTTGATCTGGTCGAATTATCGAGAGAAATCTCAGCCACATGGCTGGTTCTCATTCTCAAACCTCCAGTGTGTCTGCGGGAAGTACAACATCCATACCGTCTGCAATCCCATCTACAGGAGGTGCAACTTAAGTACCCACCGAATGGACAGCCTATGTTCAGTAATTGAACAACCAACAGATAGCCACCATGCAAACAATGCTGTGCGATCAACAAAATCTGATCCAAAACATGCTAGATCAAGATTTTTCAAGGGTCACACTTCAAACGGGCCGTACACCCTCAGCGATGTCTGCATCCCTACTTCAAGCGGACTTCGCAGGGTCATCTTATATCGAGAGCACAATTCCAAGTGTCATAGTTCCGAGCAGAGTGGATAGGGGAAAGTCGCCTCTTACTTATCCCAATAATGTTCCACTAAGAACAAGAACAAACCTTCCGCCGGGTTATTTAAGGGAAGAACGTCTTTGAGGACAAGTCCATGATCCCATCATATATACACGAAAACCCACCGCATAGGTTTGACCCTGAAGATGTCGCTGATGTTCTTATAGTGCACTTCAGGATGAATCCTCAGACAGCGAACCACCTAGCGTATTATAGGCCATTTTCGGAGATGATTGTCAATGAACACCCCCTCCCGAGGAATTAGGCCTCTAGATTTTCATGTCTTTTCGGCGAAGACGGTTTTTATACTATCGAGCATGTGGGCCATTTTACGGCTCAACTTGGCGAAGTCGGCAACAATCCATACGATAAACTGCAATTGTTCGGGCTTTTCCTGACAAGGGCAACGTTCTCGTGGTTTGCTAATTTATCACCCGGACAGATCCAAACCTGGAAGGGTTGGAAGCCGTTTTCCACGCCAGGTTTTCCAATCCTATGCCTACGGAGAGGAAGAATCCAACAAGTGGCCCGGTATGCGGGCAGACGCGTATACCCCTGAAGTAGCTGATTGCAAGGAAATAGAAGAGATTGCTGCTGAAGTCATTAAAGGGAAGCCTTACATCTGTTCCAATTTGAAACCTACGCCAGGGATAGAGACCAACAAGGACCTACCTTTAATACTTCCAAGGCCGACAATACTTTGATATACTGTTGGCTGATGGGCAAATCAGTATTCCGAAAGGACAGGTTGGCCACCAAGGAAGAGATCAAAGGGCAACCACACTGTAAGTAGCATAATTCGTTTACGTCTAATATAAGTCAGTGAACTCATTTTCGAAAAGAGATACAAAAGGCTATCCGAGAATGAAGATTCAAGTATGTCACTCTAAGGGTTGAACAACAACTATTTCTGAAAGTTACTATGGCTACCATTGACATAGGAAAAGGACACGAGTCTAGGAAAATATTGAAGGTTCCGTCAAGAGTGGCCGAAAAATGGGACCACTCGGATGATACCTTTGAAGTCGAGGTAAAAAACGGAGCGTTCGTACGCCCTAAATCCATGCGCATGCCCCAGCCACCGAAGGGAGATGGATGGAATCGGAATTGAAAGCCTTTGCCCATCAATATCGACCAAGGTTCCCTGGGATGAATTGTATGCAGATTAGGAACAGTAAGCGAAGGTATGCAGCTATGCAAGGGAAAAGGCTGAAAAATGGTCAGAATAAGTAGAATATTGGGAATTTCAACCAAGAGACGAATGATAGGCGTCAGGAGCAGGTATTAAAAGAAGCTCCCAAACAGAATGTTAGGATTCTGAGTCAAACAAAGAATGAACGCCCTCTTGCAGAAATAAAGAGATGTTTTAGGTGTCTTTTTTGCTACCAAATCAATAAAGATCCCGAAATGGATATTGATTTCGGGTCCGAACCAATGGTATTTGGAACTTTTTCACCAAACGAAGTACGGGACCTGCTGCGATTAAATCAAGTTCCTTCCAAAAGAGAAGACCTGATGGACTCTAAGAAGAATCGTGATCGGGTTACACATTCTTTCACAGTAAGGATGTTGGACATCCATCAAATGGATGAAGAACCAGTATGGACTTATTTCTCGGATGACCCGGTGCCTGAAAAGGAATGGACTTTTCTGAGCCCATATGAACCACTCGAAACAACTCAGGTTATTTTCCCGCCGATGCCTGAGGAAGCAATTTCATATCTAATGCCCCTTTATGTGAATGTGCAAACTTATAGGAAACCGGTAAGTAGAGTTTTTATTGATAATTGTGCAGTATCTAACGTTATGCCTTTGAAAACCTTGTACAAGCTAGGAAAAAGTGTGTCCGACCTCACCCAGGTCGACATTAAGATGACCAGCTTCACTAGTTAGCCTTCCAAGCCAAAGGGCATGATGGTTGCCCCTATAGAGGTGGGCTCGCTGTGCGGCTGGCGTTCGGAATTCATGGAAAAGGATCATGTCAACTTGAAGTGAGGCTAGGTAATCTTCTCTCGCTTTACGCTTCTCCTACGAGTTCACTTGCTGGGCCGTTTCAGGAAATTTTGCTTTTTTTCGGGAAGCGCTGGCCCCACCGGTCTGTGTCTTTCGTTGTCGTTTCGGTTGTAGGGGTCCCAAGGCGAGTTGCCCCATTATAGGTTGCGGCAGCAAAATCAGTTGGGACCCCGATTGGGTGGTCGGAGGGAAAAGGATCTTTACACAATCATTAATGGGCTTCGCGACCATAGACCAAGCCATCTCCGACCACCATTCTCGAAAAGCTGGGACGGTATCAGGCCAGTCACGGAAATGAGTGTAGATATGATTGGTTAAGTACTTGGTTAGTTGATCAGTGTATGGCTTGATGGCATATTCAGCAACAACATTTTGGGCATGGGTTCGGACAAGGTGAAGAGTAAAAGTCAAGGCTAGGATGCCTTGACGGCAACCGAACTAACACGTCAGGTAATGTGGGTAATAAGGGAAGGAAGCATATGTCTTTTTCATTTTCTTGAGCTTCTTCCCAGCAAAAAGGGATCGGGGTTTTAGGGCCGCCTTCCAGAAATGTTTGAATATCGGATATGGGGATTCGACGGGTGGCGCATATGAAAAAAATATAGAATGAGGAACGTAGAAAGTTGGCGTGGCGAAAGTAGTAAGATGAAAATAGGGATAATAATTTGAGTCTGATATATCGGTTTCCAAAATGGCTTTAAGGGTGGTCTCGGGGTTATTATGATATATTCGGTCAGAGTAGAGGAAGAGGATATATTGGCTGAAAGATATATCCAAATCAAGAAGAAGAGGCGGCCGTCCAAAAAAGAGGGAATGGAAGTACAAACCGAATGAAAGTTCCAAAACCAAACCAGACTAGAAAAGACGGTGTCAAGTTTGGTGGGGCTGGACAGTTTGGGGCAGGTTTTGGAAAGGCCCTCATAAAGACTCGCAAGAAACAAGGAACCGACTGAGAGAAATCGGCCCTGAGCCAGGTGAATGGCGATATCAGTGTGGGTATAGGTGATGGATTTGGAAGAGGGACATATTACATATCTGTTAGGACACCATAATATAAACACGGATGAGGAAATTTTACAGTAAGAATAAAATGCTGAATTCGGAGAGAGTCATGTACCTGCAGAGCCAGTACAGCAGGAAGGCAACATGTTCCTCATCGGTCACTGGAGTATCTTTCACTCCACAATGCAGCTTTACAAAAGGTCCCCAAGCTACGACTTTTTTGCGCGGGGTTGCCTTTATCGCCCATCTTGGGTGGTCGGTTGTTGGGTCTTGGCCGGTCAGGGTTCCAATTACTGGATCCTCCTCCGCAATCGGAAGGTGGGCGATCATGGAGACAACTATCAAGGTCGGGCCAATCGGATTTGAGGGTGCAGAAACGCATTAACTTCCGGATCCCATAAAGCAGTCATGGTGAGAATGAGTGTGTCTTGAATGTTGAAACTTTGGCAAGACAACAGAATCGCTTTGTCTAGCCCTTTCTGCTTCCATTGCGCTCTGAAGCTTTTCTCTACTCTTTCGTATCAGGTATGAAATTCATCATTGGGATTAAGGAGGTTAGTTTTGATTCCGTCCCAGAGACGGGTGGCATTGAAGGCTCCGTCATTAATGGTGAAGCGGCGGTTGTGTTCAGGAAGTTCAGCATAAGAGCCCCTGGGCAACAATAAAAATAAATGAGCGCACTACCGGAGCAGTAAACTTATATTTCATATATCATTGTTTGTAATAATTTTGTATTTGCATGTAATATTTACACATATAATTATAGAAAATGGCAAGCACGTGTAAATAGTCTATAATGTCGTAAGTACAAAACAATATGAACTAATTATTTTCAAACAAAACATCTTTATATTGATCAAATTAACAAGAGTGTCGTGAACACATTGATGTTGCAATTATATTTTCTAAAACACACACGCTTACTTAATCTTAAAATTGATTCAATTCTATCAAGTATTTAAAAAAAAAAAAAAAAACATTGAACTTTTGGCACCTCAAACCAAAAATTAGAGAAATAAAAATTATCTCGAGCTCGAGCTCAAGTCGAGTCGATCTGCTAGACTAAAAAGTATTTATTTGAATTCAACTTTGATGATCGATGGATCTTTTGACTTAATAATTACTTGATTATTACTTTCTTTTTTTTTCGAACTCAAGCATTTATAAATCGAGCTTTCGGGCAATTCGACTTTTCCTTCCATGAATCTTTGGCCTACTCCAAGAGTCATTTAGTGGTCTTAGTTCTTTACATGTTGAATTTCAGACACTTTTTAAATTTGTAATTATGCACACACATATATAGTAATTAGTATAACAACTCCACATGAATTTGTTTCCTAACAAGACATTATTTTGTTTGTATTGTTATATTTGGATGGACATATTATTTTCAATGTTGGCTAAGTTAATTAATATATTAATGTATGATCTCATTTCATGCACGAGAAGTTTTTATGAAAGGAACATGACAAAGTTGAGAAGTTTGACGTTGTATTCCACTAATGTTTGAATAAATGTACGTACGGACCAACCCAGAATCTAATGTTGTCTTTGTCATATATAACAATAAGCGTTTGGTCTTTTGTGAATTTTTTTTTAATTTTAATTTTCTATTTCTTTTAATGTTAATTATATATATATATATACAGAACGCATTATATATAATAATTTATTATTTTTTTTATATAAAATATTATGTTCAATAACTATTTTCACTTAAAACTATCTTAAAAAAATTAGAGAAGAACACAACATAGAAGTTTGATTGTTTACTTGATACATACATCTTATTCATTTTATCTGGTAAATATAGTTCATTTAGATCCAGCACAAAGATTAAAGAAGAAAAATTGTAATAAAAATATGTGTTGTCTATTCATCATTATAACATGTGTTGTATATAAGTATATTATGTGTTAAAAATCAATTATTGCATGTGTTGTGTGAGACTGTATGATATGTTGTATTTATATTATATTAAAATAAATAATGTGTTGTAAATAGTAATATTGTGTATTGTTTGTTAACATATTGTGTGTTGTTTAGTTCAGTACTGGATTTTAGCGGTCATTGAAGAGAATATTTGAATATAATAAATGTAGTGATAATTATAGTAAATAAGTATTAAATGAAGGGTAATAATTAAATGTTAAAAATTTAATTTTTTCTAATGGGCTAAATTTAAGAAACTAGCAAAAAAATATATGAATAAATTTGACGGAACAAAGGAATATCATTTAAGTTGTGTTTGTTTTGTATTTTTAATTTGAGATTATATATATATATATATATTAGTTGTGGTGAAAAGCGTACACAAAATAAAATTATTGACTTCTTTAGTAGATATAATATATATTTATATTGAGGATGTTTGACAAAGAGCTTTTAGCTTATTGAAAAATTGTTTGATCAATCAAAAAATTAATTTACGTGTTTGGTACATTAGTTTTTTTAAATGACTTATTGAATCCAGAAAGCTATATAACTCAGTATTTCACAAGAACTTTTTTACTTTTATTTTCTTTGTTTCTTATTTGACCTTAAAAATTATTATTTATTTCATATATAAATATAAATATATTTTATATTGCAATATTTATTATCATTATAATATCTTTTATTTACTAAATTATAATTTTATTTTTATAAAATTTGTTTTATATGTAAAATATATAAATTTGTTAAAATTAAAACATAATAGAAAACATAAATATTATTAATTTATTTATATATATATAATTTTATATTAAAAATAAATAAAATAGATAAATTTATTAAAAATTATAAATATGATAAATTAATAAATTTTATTACTAAACAACGTAAATATATATATACAAAAAATTTATTATTTTATATTTTATATTATTCTCAATAAAAAAAAATATTCATATTTTTTAATAAATATATATTATTTTCTTTTTCAAATCAAAACATAAAAGAACACAATTGAATATTTAATAACTAAAATATAAATGTCTTCGATTATTATTTTACGTATAAACAATTCATATCAAAGCGTTGACTTACCAAAAATTTTAATACAACTAGACTAGCTAATTGAATCAGTTAACTGGTAAAAGCTATCAGCTAATTGTCATAGCCATTGTATTTTTTTTAATAATAATAATACTCGAAGAAGAAGTATCAAAAAATTTGAAAGAAACAAATCCTAAATCTTTCAAACTTTATTAAAAAATAATAATAATGAATGTGCAACATTAAGCATGTGTTATTACTCTTTTTAAAATTCAATTTAATTTTTAATTTAAATTATAACTCAAATATAATATTTATAATAGAAAAGAATATCTATATTTTTTATTATAGCAAATTATGATTATTACATAGTTAAAAAAAGGTTGAAGCCACACTTCAAAAGAATAAATCCTAAAATTTGTTAATTTGAACTTGGTTTTAATTTTTTTTTTTTTATATATTATTCAATTGTAGCAATTCAATATAAAAATATATTATTTTTTCTCACAAAATATTTTATTTTTATTATTAAGCCGATACAATTTCAAAATTTACTTTAATTATCCAAAAATTATCTATACAAAAACCGGTTATTGTGCAAATCTAAGACATCTTTAATCCACAACAAGTTTAAGAGGAATTATTTGAAGATTACCACTATAAATTTCTTGTATTCTACTTTTCTTATACTCATTTATATAATTTAGAGGATTTTTTCAAAACTTTAATATTGTAAAAATAAAATTCATGTTTAAGTTTGAATATTACTTTTTATTTTTTTGACAAAATTATACAAAATTCACATGTAGTTTCATGAAATTGAGTCAAATTTCTCATAATTCAAAACTGTGTCAAACTTTCTAATGATTTTATAAACTCTACGTCTAATTCCATTGGTTGTCCTTATTTAACGGTATTTGACCTCTACGCGCCAAATGAGTTTCAAATCTTATATTTTTAAATCCTTAAAATTACAAATATATTTATTATTTTTATATTTATCTTCACAAAACAATAAATATAGTAAAAAATAGTTGCTTTTACCTGATTCTAAGAATTCTTTTTATTGTTTATTGAGGTTAAATATAAAATAAATGAATATATTGATAATTTCAGTAGTTCAGAAATTGAAATTTTAAAACTCATTCGCAGTTTAGGCGTGTATAGATCAAACACTATTAAATATGGACACCCGAGGGGGTTAGACACGAGTTTATGAAACCATAAGAGACTTTGACGCAATTTTAGATGTATGAAATATTTGGTGCAATTTCGTAAAACCATAGGTAGGTTTTGTGCAATTCTTCCATTCTTTTTATAACATGTGAACCTGCAGGCGTTACTCTTTTAGTACGCTTTAGGTAAACCTCAATCGAACCTAATACCCTATTGTTGAGCACAAAAAAATAAGGTTAGGATTTCAGCCCAGGAAAGATAAATGGATGAGCTTAGTGGTGATCCAGTGGTAGGCCAGAGTCATTCGGTCGGATGGTTGTTGGGGTCAGGCCGGTCGTACGGTTGGCCTTACGGACAGTTTTCAACTGAGTATGGGCCTTAAGACGGTTGGTCAAAAAGGTTACCGACGTGGAAGTTTTGGTGGGACGGACAGTCGGTTGGTTACAAAGGTTACCAACGTAGAAACGGTTTTGGACGGTTCAAATCAGTAACTGGCGAGGAAGCAGTTTTGGACGGTTTGTAATCGACGTGGAAACAGTTTTTTGACGATTACCAACGTAGAAGCGGTTTTTGACGGTTACCAATGTGAAAGCAATTTTTTACGGTTACCGACGTGAAAGCGGTTTTTTGGGCGGTTCAAGGGTAACCGACATGGAAGTAGTTATGGACGGATTGGTTTGATACATATAAAAGCAATCTCAGTGATAGAGAACGGACATCTTCAATCAGACAAAATTCCAAGAGAACCTTATTGGAGATCATCAGTTTATTTTCAGTTATCTTTTTCAGCTTTCCTTTTTCTTTTCTTTAGCAATATGATGCACTATATGTCTAGGGATCTGTGATCTTAGACACTCTTCATTTAAGTTCAAAATATATTTTTGAATTTTACTTTTTATTGTTGAACTTTTGCCATCAACAAATTGGTGACCATAATGGGAGAAAGACAAAATTGTTGGTCCTACGTCTAACGAAAATTTCATACAACTTTGATCTATTTGAGTCATTGAAAAGAACTTTATAGCAGGTTCTCAATCTCAAAGCCTCAGCACAACCATCGGGGCCACCACGGCAATGCCACCATCAATCCCCACTACGGGGGTCGTCTCCCAAATACCATAGGAATCGTTAAATCATGTTCAACAAATGAACAGTCAGCAAACAACAAATTTGTAGATAATAATGCACGAGCAACAAAACTTGATACAGAATATGCTGGATCAAGCCCTGTTGAGAGTCACACTTCACTTTGCGCCTCACCTCTAGTATTGTCTCCGTTGCACTTTCAGGCAAACTTCGCAGGGCAGTGATTCGTGGATAGCACCATTCCAAGTGCTATAGCCCCTAGTTAGGCAGAGAGAGGGAAAACTCCCCTCACTTTTCCAAATAATATCCCTCTGGGGACTCAGGCTGAGCTGTTTAACCAGAGGGATGACCGACCTAGAGGTCATCATCATGATCCCATTCCCATTCCGAATCATCATCCGGTCAGATTGGACCCAGACGACGTCGCACACGTTCTGAGGGTCCATTTTAGTATGACTCCAAAGGTTACCAATAGGCTCGCATATCAACGGTCATTACCTGAAAGAATCATTGATGAACATCCTCTTCCCAAGAATTATCGACCACCCGACTTCCACATATTCTCGGGGGATGATGGTTCTTCTACTATCGAGCATGTGGGACGCTTCATGGCTCCGTTGGTGGAAATCGGTAATAATTCATTTCATAAATTGCAGTTGTTCGGTTTATCTCTGACCAAGACAGCTTTTTTTTTGGTTTGTCAATCTGTCACCTGGGCAAATACACACATTGGAAGGATTGGAGACAGCCTTTCACGCTAGGTTCTTCAATCATGTTCCAATGGTGTCTTTACCTATCTTTTGGAAATAAGACAGATGTCAGAAGAATCTGTTGTTCGTTTTATAGAAAGGATTCGGTTAATGAAAGAAAGATGTCCGACTTTGATAGAGGAAAAAAATGACCAATCTTGTGATCTGAAACATGTATGGACGGCTTCGAGAGGCATTAACCGCCCACGATGTCGAGGATCTGGCCATTCTGGCATCTAAAGTTGGGTGTTTGGAGTCAATTTGCGACAATAGTCAACAGATGGCTAGCATGGAAGCAAAAGCATACACACCAGAGACCGATCCAATGGTCAAAGCAGAAGAAATTGTGACATAGATAGTCAATGGGAAACCATACATCTGCCCGAAATTGAAGCCTCTTCCAGGAACATAAGGGAAAGATCAACCGACTTTTGACAATACTAAAGCAGATGAGATCTTTGATATCCTCCTCGCGGATGGAAAAATTCGGATTCTTAAAAGGCAACGATTGGCGAAAAAGAGAAGAAATTAAAGGAAGACCTTACTTCAAGTGGCATAATTCATTTACCCATAGTACAAGTCAATGTACACATTTCAGGAAAGAGATTCAAAAGGCTATCAAAGTTGGCCGTTTCAAATACGTCACATTGGGAGTAGAACAGCAGCCATTCCCCAAAGTGACGATAGCCACAATTAGAACTGCTCCAAACAAAGGAATCCAAAAGAAAACATGTCCAGACGAAACCAAAAGAAGGGTTTCAAAATATGTGAAGACCGGGCAGCAGAAAAATGGGACCGTCCAGATGGAACATATGAGGTGAAGCTTAAGGACCAGGTATTAGTACAAAATTGGCCAATGAAGAAGCCATATCCAGTCAATGGCAAATGGAGTCGGAATAGGAAGCTGTTACCGATGAACATCAATTCTCGATTTCCATATATGAATCGTACTCAAATTTGTAATGCTAAACATAGATATACAGGCCGGCACGGCCACCGTATTGATAGTCATAGGGATCCCTCGTGCCCCAAACCTGAGATTGGACATCAACCTAGTATTTGAGTATCTCTGGATACTACCACAGATCACTGGACTGTTCAAAAAGAAGATCAACAGGGGGTTGTTAAGAATGTCAAGTGTTACAGATGTCAATATTGTAACAAGGTTAATATTGATCCAGTCACCTGGGGAGATCAAAGAAAATGTCCAAGGAATTCGCTTCGGGTCCCTCCCACCGACTGAGACATATCAAGCCTCTAGACGGTCCCCTTTTGAGGTCAGGATGTCAGGACTGCGATGGCAACAAGAGGAGGCGACCTAGGAGAAGCCCATTTGAGAGGAGTCAATTTGGACTAGTTTAGCCAATAACTGTTTTGAGGAACCCGAATGGGTAAGGATAATGGACCCGGATCCATCAACAGATAGTCCTCCACCAATGGTTTCCTCTCATCACCCTGAAGGAACGGTAGCTCATCTGAAACCTCTTTATATCGATGCTCATATATGTGCCGCAGGACATCGGATTCTTACTCAGATTGATAGATATGTTGGTTATAATCAAATTTTTCTGGCAGAGGAGGACATCCCCAAAACAGCCTTTAGATGCCTAGGGGCATTAGGGATATAAAAATGGACGGTCATGCCTTTTGGATTGAAAAATGCGGGGGCCACATATCAACGGACGATGAATGCTATTTTCCATGATCTCATCGGTGAATTTATGGAAGCCTATATTGACGACGTGATCATTAAATCGGATGATTTCGAAAGTCATTTAAAAGATCAGAGGCTAAGACAGGCTGACTGCTTGGATCACTGGAAGGTCGGCTTGGAATTCGGTGATCCGTTCCATCAATTGGTGTAAAACTGGAGTAGCCGCTGACTTGATGGGGTGCTAAATCAGCAAATCAATCATGACTTGAGCCAGAGCTTGAAGATCTTCGGACTTCAAGTCAACAAAGGGCAGTGTTGCACATCGGGCCACAACTGATCAGGCAGTTGCTAGAACTAAAACTCGAGAGATTAAGGAGAGATCGAGATTATGCTGCCAAATGGAAATACTGATTTAAAATTTGGAATATCAACAAAAAATTTAAGAAATATGCAGAGTTGTCTACCTTACCCTGGATGGCGGTCGCCTCGGAAGGAGTCAACACTGGGGAAAGTCGGTTGGCCTCACATAGGAAGGATTGGAGACAACCGTCCAGCGGGAAGTTGGTTGGCCTCAAGATATCTCTACCAGACTCCTCTCTAGCGGGAAGTCGGTTGACCTCAGGAGAGTCGGCCGCTAGAGGGTCGGCCGCTGGTTGGTCGGCTTTCGAAGGGCCAGCCGCCTGGGATCCAAAGACGGGAGCCGAACCGCCGAAGTATTTGTGGCCAGAATGTCGGTTATTGGCAGGTCGGTTGGTGGTTGCTCAGGAGAATCCGGTAGTTGGTCAGGCAAGAGAGTCAGGAATACCTTGTTGACAACCGAATTAACACACAAGAAAATCACTACAAAAAAATATTAATTTTGTAACGAGATTTTTTTGTTCTTAAATCCACTTTTTCCGTTACTAATGATATTAGAGACAGAATTAGGGATGAAATTACGTTAGCTACGTGAACTTTAGGAACTAAATTCCGTTACAATTATACCTTTTTTTTTGTAGTGAATAGGGTTGATAGTTAAAGACTCCCAACTATCACTTCTTACGCCGATTGAGAATGATGTTTTGGAGTCAGAGGAAGATGAGGTAAGTTGTTAAGCACAACAAAATAAGGTTAGCGTTTGCGCCCAAGAAGGATGAATGGATGGGCCTAGTGACGATCTAGTGGTGGGCCAGAGTCATTCAGTAGGTTGGTTGTTGGGGTTATGCTGGTCAAATGGGTGGCCGTACGGATAGTTTTCATCTAAGTATAGGCCTTGGGACGGTTGACCAGTTGGTTACAAAAGTTACCAATGTGGAAACAGTTTTGGTGCGACGGATAGTCAGTTGGTCACAACGCTTACCAATGTAGAAACGGTTTTGGAAGGTTCAAATCGGTAACCGACAAGGAAGCGATTTTGAACGGTTTGTAACTGACGTGGAAGCAGTTTTTTGACAGTTACCGACGTTGAAGCGATTTTTTATGGTTATTGGTGTGAAAGCAATTTTTTGACAGTTACCGACGTGGAAGCGGTTTTTGGGCGATTCAAGGGTAACCGACATGGAAGTGGTTCTGGACGGTTTGGTTTGATATGTATATAAACAACCTCAGTGATAGAGATCGAGTATCTTCAATCAGACAAAATTCCAAGAGAATCTCATTAGAGATCATCATTTTATTTCCAGTTATCATTTTCAACTTTTCTTTTTCTTTTCTTTAGCAATATTATGTATTATCTGTCTAGAGATCCGTGATCTCAAACACTCTTCATTCAAGTTCGAAATATATTTTCAAATTTTACTTTTTATTGTTGAACTTTTACCATCAACACCTGTAAACTAGGTCCAATAAGATAAGTTACACTATGCGAACCATGTGTGATAGGTAAAACCTACAAACGTCGGGGGTTTGAACCCAGGAGCTCACGGTCACAAGTCTACTCCACACAAGTTTTGGTTTAAATATTACTGCTAAATTCTCATGTTTAACAAACATGTTTTTATTAACAATCATGCCGGTTAAATAATAAAAAAAATGGTTTAATGTGTCACTGTCTTTTTTATACTAAATTTATGCATAAAATTATAGTAAAAAATTTTATTCACCCATAATCTATTACTATACTTTAACAAATATTCAATCCAATGGTAATCTTCTCATTTTACTTTGTCATGTAGATTAAGATAAATTAATATTTTACAGATATTTATTGTAGTAGTGTAGTAACATATCTATTTTACCTCTAATATTAGTGGAATTAAAAGAAATGCACTAAAGCAAAGATAAATGATTTTAAAAAGTTGTGTCACTTCATAAATTGTTAACATAATACATAATTACTTCATTAAAAATAAACTAAGCTAAGCCGGTAATCCCAACTTCCCAACATCAACAGGAAAAAAAAAATCATAGGCCAACACATCCAAGTAGCAACAACAAATCCAACTGAAAATTCCATCCAATATTGAATATATTTTATCAATTTGAAATTTAAAATATATAAATAAAAATATTATATAATTCTATTGAACAAATCAATATTAGTAAATTTAATTTAATTTATTAAATAAAATATAATTATAAATTTTAAAACAATTAAAACTAAATTTAATTAAATAAATAATTAATACTACAAATTAAAATTATAATTAAAAAATAATATATATAATATGAAAATAAAAAATTATTAAAAAATTAGGATGAGTATCTTGGTTGTGAATATAAAATAGAAGAGAATATCTTTGCTGACGGGTATCTCCATTGCGAATGGTCTTAGTGATGAACATAAAAAATAATAAATAATTTATCACTATATTTTCCATTGATTCACTAATTCTTTAATAAATTTTTTATAATACAATCACTATATTTTTTTCTTATCTATTTTACTTTAATATTAAAATATTATTATTTCTTAGTATTCATCTAAGCACATTTACATAAATTTATCACACGGTGGAAGTATTATTTTATTTATTTTATTTTCACAAAACATCATGGGCGTGCTTGCTTTGTGATTTGAGTTTTGAGATTTATTTATTTTTATGTTAGATATAAATAAATGTATAGCTAATACAAAAAAAATAAATAAATAAAACAAAATTTTTTTATCCATCTCAAATTAATTGACATATTTTTTTTAGTTTGTCATTTAATTGATTCATTTTTATTTTTAGTAAATTATATTCATTTAAACATATTTAATATATATTATAAATCGATTTAATTAACATATAAGATCCACTCAAAATCTCTTTATTTCTATATATCCTCAATAAACAAATATTTTTATCTATATTAAAAAATTATGTTAATAATTAATAAATATATATTTTTATTATTTATATTATATATATAAATTTTTATTCTCTATAAAATAATAGCCACTTCTATTTATTTTTACTGAGATATAGTTTTTAAAACATTTAAATACATATTTTAAATCATATACTTCCTCCGTCCCTTTTGAAAGAAAACTTTTGGGTTATGTAGTAAATTAAGAAATAATAATATTTTGTTGATTAATGAAAGTGTATAAGAGATTTTGAGTGTGTCTGTTTTGTATTTTGTGTTTTGTGCTTTGATTTGATTTTTTTTTTCCTGATGTGAAGTATAAAGAATTGTGTATATAATATAAAAAATAATTAGTACTTAGTATATCAATTATTCGGGGGAAATGTGTTGGAAGATTTTTTGCAAAAGAAACAAACTCTTTGATATTTTGGTTCTTTGACCTTTTGTATAAAATAATTATACATGTAATAGTATGTTTATAATTTAAATAAAAGTAATACTAATATTTTAGTATTAGTGTATGATTATTTTTACAAAAAAAAAATTACATTTGAATGAGACCGACGAAAATAGTAAAAATGATACTTTGAATACAACGAAAGGAGTATTATTTTTATTTTAAAAACACAATACTATTGACATAAAAAATAATAAAATAATATCATAATCTATTATCATTAATTCACTGAACCCTATTACCTTATATTTACATAAGATAGAAAAAGTATATTTAATATTAAATTATTTTTTTAATAAAATATATATATATAAACTTATATATTATATTTTGTGTAAAGATATGTATATGTATTTTTAAAATTTTAATCGAATAAAGTTATAAAAAAATAATTAATTGGGTGAACAACCATATATTCAAATTAATACTCAAATTCTATATAAATATAAAAAATCTAAACACAAACTAAACTCTATATACCAGGTGTACGTAAATAATAAAAAAAAAATCAGTAATAATATGCACGCTTGAATCAGTTTCATTGATAATTAAAAAATATTAGGAGAATCTAATTGTAGTTTTATTTTATTTTACCTAAAATATTTAATGGCCATCCCAATTTCTTACTTCTATTTCATACTTAATAATAAATTTACAATTATTTTTCATTCAAAATATATCATAGTTTAGATGAAAATAAGAGCACATAGATCTATTGTCATCCCAACAGAATAATACTAGAAAGAATGAAAATTAATAATAATAATAATAATAATAATAATAGATTTTTGTTAATAAATGGAGTACTCTTTTCGTCCACTTAATTTGTCTAATTTTTTTTATTTTCGTTCGTCTCAATTAATTTTTTTTTTTTTAGGAAATATAATTATACACTTTAATCACATATTAAAATTTATAATTTATAATTCTTTTTATTTAAATTAAACTATTTAGTCATTTTAATTTTAATATATAATTTTTTTATTAAATTATAATTAGTTTCACTAATACACTTCTTAATTACTTACTAATTAGACAATAACTAAAACTCCGTTACTAAACTAAATGGGACAAATTAGCTAGAAAGAAAAAGGAGTATATTATAAGTTTTTTTTCTAAAGCTTGGAGGTAATACTCTTCACCATTTTCAATTTCTTTTGGTATTTAATTCAATTCATCCAACCATATCATTACACCAACTTCTTCGTATTAAAATTATTAACAAAAATATATTTCAGCTTATCTAAATAATAATGTCAATTATTTATACTCAAATGTGTTAATGTGTGATTTTTATTTTATATTTGATATATTTTTATAGAAATTTATAGTTGAATAAGATGTTTTTAATTTGAATGTTAAAAATGTCTTGAAATTAATAAAACTATGGGGAAGGATCATGTGCTGATCCTATAGTATAATTCAGCGTTGCCGAATGATATTTTAACTATTCATTATAATCTAATGATTGTAATTAATTAAGGGTACTTTAGTCTTTTCATTCCATTACTTTCTTCTCCTCATTCGCAATCATTGTGCGCTGAATCGATTCCTTGCCCTTAGTGCGATTCTTTGCCCTCGTCATTCAGATTCTCTCAACCGGAGAGTCCTCTATTGCGAATCCAATCTTAAACTCTCAATCTAATTTTGATTTGTGCCCTAGATATTTCCTTGCTGCGAACTCTCTCGGCCAACACTTCAATTCAGATTTCTCACTTAGACTCAGGTTCTTTGAATAATATGTTTCTTGTGTTTTCTAATGTGTTTTAATCTTAAGAAAATTTGGAAACTAAGTTTGTATAATGTATCTTTAGGGAAGAAGTAGCGAGTATAGCTGTCTATTTCTAAATTAGGGTTGGAGCTATAGTTGCTGTAGAGCAATAGACACGCAGTGCCTATGATTGAGGTATTTTTTCTTACCTTTTTTTTTTTTTTTCATATAAATCAAAGCATAATGCATCTGTTTTCCAAATGCAGAGGAATGAATTAGGGCATTTGGAATTTGTTTGGTGGGGGTATACGTATATTTATTATTTAGTGCATTCATCCATTATCATCTATGTAATGTAAGTGAAGAAGAATTGTGTGAAGAGAAAAGGGATATATTATTATGGTTGTTCTTGATGAATGGACATTTATTATATATATATATATATAACTGGTGATAATGATGATGATTTTTGCCTTTTTTCCTAATTTTGTTGTTGGTTGATATAATTTTCCTTTTGTGATGCTTTTTGGTAGTGGATTGTTGTCTGTTTCTTTATTTTCCTTTTCAAGAATTGTTGCACTGAGAAGATGGTCCCTGCTTGCATCTTTTTTCGATCATCCCTTAATCCCTTCACCTTCATCTTCAACGGCTTTAATGCACTCACTACTCTTACTTTTCGTCAATATAAACCAATAATTCATTTGTCTCTCTTTGATATTTCAACAACATAAATATATACATACATTGTTGAATGTAATGATTCTTTTCTTTTCAATTTGCTCAAAGATCCCAAAGAAATGATATATATTGATTGTTCAGCAGCTTGTATAGTTTCTGCTACTGCTGCATGCATATTGCTTAAAATCAATACTACTGCATGCATATGTGTTCTATGGCAATAATTTGTATTCTTTTATTTATTTAATTACCCTAACTAATATTGTAAATTGATTACGTTTCAGACAAAGAAAGACTAACTTGACTGGTATTGCATATATATGTGAATTTTTGAAATCGTAAAACTGTATGAGATAGTTAAATATGACTAACTTTGCTATATGGGTGTTTTTTTCTCATTTTTCCCTATGGTCTCTTTGTTGGAGTTTATGTTTCATATGTTGTTATTGTCTTACTGGTTTACTACGTGGTGTTGCATTGATGTATTTATTGTGTCAATTGATTGTTACTGTAGAATGAGGATGAGAAGTTTGGTTTTGTTTACCAATCTACTTGAATTGAAGCTATTCGTGCTGATTCTTTTTCTAACTATGCATCCATGTTTCTGCCCCTGCTGGCTGCTGCACTCAAAATTATAAAGCTTAATATTTTTTTTCTTCTTTATATGTTAAATTGTTATGAAATCGTCAACGGAGATCCAACTTCCTTATTTCTCACTTAAGTACTTCATCTTATTTCATTTCCAGCTTTTCAATTTCATCTTAATGGTATTGTATTGTTGAATTGTGGTATATTTCTATTGATTGTGTTATGTTTAATTTTGTATTTTTACAGGGGGGAAACGGCTAAACACATTCAGATGTATTCCATCCCGAGTAAAATAGCAAAATTGAATAAGCTACTAGAGTCTGAAAATAAGGAAAAGTTTAGATCCTATATTGAGAAGTCATGTTTTGAGGGTCTTCTATATGTTAGGAAAACGAAAATAAATAGTGAGCCATTGCTTCAGTTAATGAGAAATTGGGACACCGAGAAAAAGTGTTTTTTTTTTTTTAGATGGGACGGAATGGCATATTACCGATGATGATGTTGCTTTTTGTTTTTTTAGATGGGACGGAATGATATATTACCGATGATGATGTTGCTCGACTATATGGACTCCCACATGGATTTGGTAAAAGTCTCATATATTTAGTAAAGCCTTCAAACTATTGTAGCAAAGTTCATGAAATTAGCCAATGCTTTGAGCTTGATACAAGAAATTCTACGGTAATCCAAAATTGTTGGTTATCAGAGATATTACAATCTTCTAGATTGCACCGTCTTATTGACTTTTGGAGATTTTATGTCCTATATTCTTTGTCGACCTTATTAATTCTATCAACATCTCCATGTATCAATAATCAATTCTTAAGGTTCTTTGTATCTTTTGAGGATACTTTAAGATATAATTAGGTTGTTGTTATAAAAGACAAGTTGGTGGATTCAATTCACAATTTTAAGTGTACATTGATGGATAACAAAAAGCCAACTTGTAAGACGACGACAAATATGCATTGTCTTATGGTAAGTGTTTGAAATGTGTGAATATAGTATGTACATACATATTTTTGTATTTTTTCTCTAATTTTTTTGTTACTTTCAGCATTTATTTTACGATCTAATTGATCGTAAAAAATTGGGGACTAGGAGCTTTGCTTGCTCTTTTAAGAAACACATACGCTTGGCTGATGTGATTCAACGTTTTGGGGAGCTTCCAAATGAAAATCAAAATAAATTAGCTGAGGAAAATAAGGTATGTGTTACATATTATATTGTAAAGTATGTATTACATATTATATATAAGGTGATGGACTTGTAAAATTCCAAATGGTAGATCTAAATAGGCATCTTGTTTCCCAGCATGTAAGACTAGAAGGTTTCTTGTTTCCTTACATTTAATACCTGAAGTTTATTTGAACTGATTTTGTGTAGAGAACATTATTGTTTTTTATTTGCCATATGAAGTATAAGTATATATTTTTATAGTAGAAAATTAAAAGATAGGGGTTCTATTATGTTAAGAACTAATATAGTATTTTTGTTTTTTTAGGAAAATGAAAATGCTTTGCGCTAAGGGGATAATGTTGAAAATTCAAAACAAACATACAAGCGCAAGAAAGAAGCATTGATTTTGAAGTTGGATACCTGAAAATGTGAAGCAAATTGATTAAATGAGAAACTTTTAGCTGTTAGACAAGAGATTGTAGAAACTGAGTATGAATTGTATTCTCTTGTTGCTGATATATTGGAAAACGACGGATTGGCTAAGAAAAATCAACACAAAGATAATCATGCGGAAAATGTAATTTATATTGAATGAAATTTAATATTATATTATTTAATTTTTTATATATTTACTGGATTTTTTATATATTGATAATATTTTATTTGTAGACTCCTTGCAAAGCTACAGTTGATGAGGCATCTATTAATATAGATAGTTCAACCCACAATGAGGTTTTGTTATTTGATTTGTGATATTTGTTTATTAGTTTTGATATTGTTATTAGTTGTATTTTTAGGTTTGTTATGTGGAACTATAACTCTGTTATATGGAATAATAAGTTCGTTATATGATATATAGACTTTTTTATATATAATTAAAATTTATTAATTAGGGTTGAGATACTATTATTTGACGTCCGATAAGGTATATTATGCATGCATGCACTATTTTTTTGAAACTGATGTTTAAGAACAATTATTTGCTCCAAAATCATTTGTAGGTTCTTTGTGAAAAAACAGTTGTTAAATATTCAACAGGTGATATGGAGATTCGTATAGATACGGTAAATGAGAAAATATAATTTTATATTGTATTTTATTATTACGTAAATATAATTTTGTTATTTGATTTGTGATATTTGTTTGTTTGATTTGATATTGTTATTAGTTGTATTTTTAGGTTTGTTATATGGAACAAGAAGTCTGTTATGTGGAATAATAAGTTCGTTATATGATGTTTAAGTTTTTTATATAATTAAAATTTATTGAAGTAGGGCCGAGATATTGTTATTTGACGTTCGATAAGGTATATTATGCATGTATGCACTATTTTTTTGAAACTTTGACATTTAGGAATGATCATTTGCTCCAATATATTTGTAGATTCCTTGCGAAAAAACTGTTGTTCTATCTTCGATGGGTGACATGGAGATTCCTATGGACAATATGGTAAATGAGCAAATATAATGTTGTATTTTGTTATTTCATAAATATTGTTTGTTGATATTATGTATTGTTTATTTTCTAGAATTTTGTTGGACCAAGTTTTTCATTAGGGTTGAGTCAATCTTCTGGTGATAAAAACATTATTGATCCTACACTCGAAAATAAAAACGTGATGCATTATATATGATTGCATTACTTTGTAGTATATCTTATATGTTTTTCATAACAAGTTTTCTTTTTTCTAGACATATGATGAATGTCAAGAGGATCTTGTTGCTGCTACTCTTGGTCCATTTAGTGCTACTGAAGAGCAACTTAGACTTCAATTTAAGAATCAAAACTTTGATGAAAAATACTACATTGTATGTGATTTTGCATGTTTATAATATATATATTTTCATTATGCAATGATGTTTATTATTATTCTTATTATTTTTTTGTTAGGGTGTTGAATCGTCAATCGACACAAGGCAGCAAAGGCAATTTATTGCTTCAAGGGTGGTTAGATCACCATATTATCTTGATGTTAAAAGTGTCCAAAAAGCTTGTCATCTCACTAATATTGAGGAGTCGGTAGTGAGCTGGATATGGGATATATCTGATCGTGAAGCTTATGGTGAAACAATTGTGTCTGATGAAAATAGCTACATGCGGATCGAAGAAATACAAAGCTTAGCACCAGGGCGATATATTATAGACACTGCAAGTGATTGTTATGCTCATTTTCTTAATCGGAGATAATTTGAAAAGGCAAAGACAAATAAGAAGCCAATGACTTGTTTTTTCTTTCCAAGTATATTGGCGGTATAAATTATTTAGTATAATATATTTATAATTTATATTACTATATGTTTCTTTTTTATTGACATATTTTTATTTTAATTATCAATAGTAAATTACACTACATGAAGTACAAAATAAACGTCCAGTGTTGGATAAAGAGGCAATCATTTCATCATGAATTCCGTACTTCAAAAAAAGTTGCTTGGAAAAAATTGGAAGTGCGCATTTTCAGCTGATTATGTAAGTAAACGAGATTGTATTTATTTTATATAGAATGTTGTTATTTGACATTTGATATAATAGTCTTGTTATCTGAAAGTATTGGTTTGTTGCTGATATGTTACTTTGTTAACAGAACTAGTTTGTATTACTAAAATATAATGTTGAAATGTCATTCATTAATCTGAAATTGTGGAAAATGTTGTATTATTTGATATCCGACATAACAACCTTGTTATCTGACAGTTTGGTTTGTTCTTGATATGTTATTTCGTTAACAAAACTAGTTTATGTTACTTAGATATGATGCTGAAGTGTCATTCATTGGTCTGAAAGTGACCTTTTTTATTTAGGTTGATCTTCAATGGCTTATTTAGCCAAATAAGGAATTCAGAATGTTCAATTTAGTACCATTTAGGATGAGAATTGAAATCTTTAATACAATGTCTAATTTTTTGTTTATTTATTGATTTTTGTAGTTTTTCTTTCCCTACTGCCGACATGAACATTGGGTGCTCTTTTGTATTGATATACCAAGATATAAAATTTGGTATTTCAATTCACTTAACCTCAAAGAAGGTTGGATTACAGACAAGCCAACAATGAAAATGTTGTGGTATTATTTTAGGACCATTGTTCGACATCATTTAGCTAATCAGCTAATGACAGGTAGGAATAGAAATCTTGAATATATTTTTCTTTAGAATTTTTTATAACAAAATACCAATCCTTGTTGTATATTACATGTGCGAAGGAAGTTTTGAATTTGTTTTTCCTAGTCATATCCCACAGCCAGATACCCATTCTTGCGGTGTAATGGTGGCTTTATACATGGATTACTTCAATGGCCATATCGCAAATAGTGTCTTGGAGCAATTCAAAGATGTGAATAATTTGAATGCAAAAAGAGCAAAGGTATGTGCTGAGTTACTTTTGCAAGATGCTAATGAAAATAAATCTAATTTGTTGGATAGGTTAAGAATTTACAATGAACAAAATAAACATGTGAGGAAATAAAACTATAAAGAGAATATATTTAGACGAATATCAAGGCGAAAGTTGTGATTTTTTCAACCGTTTGTAGTTTATACTGGTTATTTTTTAAATGGACAAGTTGTATTAGTTGTTTCTAGTTATGATATATTGTATTACTATTATTATAAATGAATATATTGTAATTTGGAATGGTGTGTAACCGAGGATGTGCCTGATGGAGCCGCAACTGATTAAAGAATTGCTGAAAAAGCACATGATGGTGATGAGAAAGTTGTGGCAGCATTAGCAGCAGAACAACCAGCCTTTCATCAGATTGTGATTGCTAATGGCCAACAAACCAGGATTGCTTGAATGTGTTCGAGGCAATGGAGAATAGGCGGCAATTGAGCAGTTTCTATAGAAAATCGTCAGCGTGTTAAAAAGTGAAAATATGTTTGCTTCACAGTGGGCTTGTTATAATATCTCAGGTTCTTGCATCGTAAGCTCTGGTCTCGATAAATCTTAGTATAAATCGTGCAATAATTTGACTCTTCTTCGATAGGTTGAAATGAATTTAGGGCACCGAGGATTGGTTCTCGGGCAAGCCGGAGATTCTTACATGAATTGGGTGGCAAAGATGGCTGTCGGATTAGATACCTCATCCACCATTGTTTTAGCTCTCATCACTACAAAAAAATGGCTATTTGTAGCGGTTAAAAAACCGCTACAAATGGCCATTTTTTGTTATAAAAAGCTATTTGTAACGATTTTGTACCGAATTTTGACCGGTGCATATACTCGAGCTACAAAAAGTCTCTGTACCAACTTTTTTTGTTACAAAAAGTGGACGGTTAACGCACTTCTTAATCACTTATTGTAACGGTTTTTGTAACGCGAACTTTGAATTTTCGATGAATTTGTAACGGATATTTCTCGTAATAAAAGAACCGTTACATTAAATGTTCATCTATTTGTAACGGCACTTGTTATGGTATAATTTTTGTTACAATAGCTTATTGTCAAAAAACTATTTAAAACAACATTACAAATTTTTGTAACGGTATTTGTAACAAGCACAACTTCGTAACAAAAAAATATTCTTATTCTTTCAATAAAAACATGTACGATACGAAAAAAACTCCCAAACGACATTATAAAATATAAGAATATTACATAAAATATCAATTGCACTAAGTACACACTGTCTAGGAACATAACTACTTCGCAATTCGGCGTAACATATACGAGAAAGCATAAAAACAAACATACAAAAAAAAAAAGTAGAAAATGCAAGTTCAACCAACGGAAAGGAGGTCAGCATCAATCCACAAAAAAAAGTTAATCATCATAGAATCACGTGTCACACTGCCACGCCACATGCAGCATCAAATTGAACATACACAGCACGCAGTTGCGGGCGACGAACAAACTGCAAACATAGTGCAAAAGTATATAAGAATTTAGTCGAGATGGAGGCTATCTTGATGACAAAAATTTAAAAATAACAAAATATAGAACAACATAAATAGAATTATAGCATAGACCCTATCTTGATGACTCCCGGACCAACATCCATACAACGACACAATTATAGAACAACCAACATACATGACAGTTACGGGCGATAAGTGAGCTGCCAACATTGTGCAAAATTACATAAGAATTTACTTGCGAGATGGTTAAGTTATAATCTAATAGAAAGTCTTATAAATATGATTACGTACATCTTTGAATATCTAGTTGATTGGCTCGACGCGGACAACCTCACCGAGTATTTGTGCTCTAGGTATCGTCTGTAAAATGAGCGCGGCCTCCGGAACGGTACAGCCATGACAAAAACCTTCACTATGTCAATGGTATAACCTACGGACATATAAAGAAAACATGTGCATATCATCGAAAATAAAAAGCAACTCACAAAATATTTAATCGCTATAAAATATTAAAGAAATTAACTCAAACATTTTAGCATATGTAAAATTGTAAAATATAGAATAACATAAATATAATTATGGCATATACCCTATCTTGATGACGCCCGGACCAACATCCGTACAACATCACAATTATAAAACAAGCAGTATAATCAATTTATTTGATACATATGAAAGTTGTTTGTTTAAACAACCAACTTAAACATGTATCGATTCAACAACCAAAATTTCATCTTCAAGTTCTTTCAGAATAAAATAGAATAAAAAAGAAATATCTACAGGTTTTAGGAAAAGGTGTCAGGATGCAATGCACAGATAAGTCTATTATTTTACCTGTGAATTCCCACCCTCACATGAATAAATGATTTTTACTGATTCCATCTTCTGCGATAAAATGAAATATGAAACATAGAGCAGGGCTAATCTATGACGTATATTAAAAATTTACAACAAATCAAAATATAACTAATCTAACTAAATTAAACTAAAGCAGACCAATTAGAGTTTACAAAACAAACTTTATGATACATTATATACAAACAAAACTGAACCTAAACAACATATTATCTAAGGCTAAAAACAATAGTAGAATACCTAAATAAAAATGCAAGATTGAAAGAATCTAATTTCTTAAGCTAATTAATTCTAATGGATCCACTAAATATCTAAGTAACATATTCTACTACAAAACCAAATAGTTAGTAAGCTAAGAGACTAAAGTTAATTCTTAAATCTAGCACAAACAAACAAACATGAAGCAAACTAAATATTCTATCTATATAGCAAGCAAACTCCCTTGATTATGTAGGTGCTGCAACCCAACTTTTTAAACCACTTTAACCATTAAACAAATTGAAAAAAAATATTATGCAAGCAAAGCTCATAATAAAGAATAATTATTTATATTAAATGAAAGCTAAACATATACAATTTTTCTCTGATAGATGAATAAAAAATTATTCATAATGCATTTATTTGTTATCAGAGAGAAAAAAAAAACTATTAGAGAATATAAGACAAATTCATGGAAAATACCTCATAAGAGTGCGGTTGCGAGATATTGTTCATGGTGCCTACAGTAAACTCAATGAACCAATTGCTCCACCTATATCCAATATGCCTTTTGCTGTAAAATTAAATTGGATGCTGCAATCTCTAATTAAGGTTTCACTATCAAATAATGATTCCACAAACTTGAGTACAAATGAAATTGGCCATTTTGCATGTGCAGTCTCACAATCACGCAGACTATATTACATCATCTACAATTGGTGTATGTAGCAATATTATTATTACTTGTTTTAGCACTTGTCATTTTTGTCCTATTTGTTCACACATTTTGACAAACTTTCAACTTCTTAGTTCACTAAATGAAATCAATTGAACAAATACACAAATCTTACTACGCGCAATTAAGATAATGCTAAAACAGCCCTGTAAGTTTTTCTGAAGTGAAAATTATCATGTTCTGAGACCGATTTTTAAGTAGGGATAAATTGGTTAACGAACCAAACTAAAACAAGTATCAATTCATGTGTAAGCTCAATAATTTCAACAGAAAAATAATTAGCATACTAGTTGGCCTAGAAATTACACTCAAAAGACAAGTTTCAAGCTCAATACTTTCAAGGCAATGTTGATCAATATGTGAAAAACTACCACTTGTAAGCTATAAATAACCTTTTTAGTGTAAGATGTTAAACTTGAGTATTCACAGGCATAGAACTACAGATCCACCAATTCAAATAGATTCCATAGCAAACAGTGCAGTTTCAAGCAACCAAAGCAGTTTCAGAGCTCTAGTTTATGAAACTTTTGGAGTGTTGATCATAACATAAAAAAAAAAGCAAGCAGTAGCAGCAAATTGATTTAAATTAAGATCTAAAAAAGTCAGACATATGATCAACTTCAAGGATCTCCAAGTTCAGCTATCGAGGAGAGTCGTTGTATCAAACCATGGGATCTGTTTCATTATTTGTAACTTTTTAAGTTTCTTTTTTATTCATAATATAGTTGAAATCAATTTGGATTCAACACAAGATTCAATTATCTATTCCAAAATACAAAAAAAAAAGAAAAAAAAAAGGAATTGGCTAGATAATTATTTCAAGAACATCAAGAAATTCTTAAGCTCTACTAAAAACACTTTCTGATTTTCAAAGAGTTCGATTAAGCTACTAAATTGTAGGCAATATCGATTTAGACTAGAAATTAACTAGAAATAGTGGAGGTTAATCACAACAACAACAAAATCGATTTACTCAGCTCCATAAAGAACTCGAATAAAACAGAACTCAGCCCGGACGCACATAAGCAGAACAATTAGATCAATAAACATGTTGATTTTCACTAAAGCAACACCGGACGAACTAAAATTTTCAAAAGAATTACCCGGACAACTGATTTTTAGAAAATAACAACTACAGGAGCAGATTTTCAGTGACCAGAAAATATTATAAAAAACTTACCAGAATCCAGACTGTGGTTGAGCACCAACCGTCGCTGGTCGCTTGAGATGAGAGAATCACAGATGCGCTGGTTTGAATTAGGGGATGAGTCACCGTCACCCAGAAAGAGAGAATCGCAGACCGCTATTGGAATTGAAGGATTGAAAATGGGTTAGGGCAAGCTTGCAAAAAATTTTTATAAAAAGAAAAAAAACTAAAGAACCATCCAAGTTTAATTTCTTCTGTAATTCCTTTCGTATTTGCGAAGGAAAAAATTGTCTTACCAAAAAATAAAACAATTTTAATTTTTAGTGAAGAAGAACAAATAAAACAAAAAATAGACGAGAATTGGGGGAGGGGCGGCGCTCAAGGGTTTGTTTTACAATGTTTGAAATTTTATTTTTAGTTTTTTAATTATAGATAATAATTTTAATTTTAAATAAATAATTATTTTAATTTCAATATGTATATATTAATATATAAGTATTATATGTATATATATATGATATATGATATATTATTTTAGATTTAGTTTGAAATTAAAATTATTGTAATTGTAACAAAAAAATACTGCAACAAAAGAAAAATGTTGATCAAACCGGAAAATTTATTTTTTACGAAAATATCCGAAACAAAAAATAGTTTTTATAACAAAAAAATTGTAGCGGGTCAAATTTCGCTACAAATAGCCATTTTTTTGGTAGTGCATTCACTCCCAGGAGTTAGTCGCACAAAGAAATTCAAACCTTGTTGTGTGTGTGTCCTAGTTTGTAGCTTGTAATTTCTTATGTTGGTAACAGGGGAGGAAATGTTGATAACAATGGAAAGTGAAAGTGGCTTGATCATTATTGTATGATGCACACTATGCAAAAAAGGTTAAAAACAAATGAATGAATACAATGGATAGTATGTGGAGAAAATAGACGAGTGAATTGACATTATTCAGAAAATTGTATTGGCTATATTGGAGAATTTTGTTGGTTGTTTATTAAATTATGCCGTTTTTATTTATAATTATTATTTTATTAGTTGATAGTTTCGAATATGTTATATAGTTTCAAAACAATGTTTATATGAGAGCTTTGGCTGATTATTCATTTGATTTGCTATACATACAAGCATTTTATTATTTTTGCAGTAAGATTCATAACATATTGATAACTGCATATCTATATGCCATAACAGGTTTGGAAAAAATGATTAAAGGAACAACTAAGTGTGACTACTACAATTTTGTTCCTTCAGAAATAACAATCTAAACCCCACATATTAATTTTGATTTTTGTGGTGTTTAATGGTTAAGGCAAGACAATCTTTGTATATATATATATATTGCTAGCGACGACGAGCTTGAGGGACCACATTTTTGGCGACATTTGCTATCATATATATATTGTATATATTGATTTCCTTCTCCACAAGAACATGATCAAATGTGTGAATAAAAAACACACGACATGCACCAAAAACTTGAGCAACACACAAACCACACATAAAGCAATTAAGTTCAAAAGCAGATCATAGAATGTGAGACTTTACAGAAAATATCATCGAAATTGTCATTCTACTGAAGCAAGAAACTCTACCTTTCCTTGTTTTGTGCCTCGTTAAATAGAGTAATATCATCATCCTTCTCAAATGATCGAATCCCGCTTTCCAAACTCCGACATCTCTTGTGATTATCCTCCTTCAGCCCCTTTCGAGGAGAAATCTTCGTCGCAGGAGATGCAGGCATGGCTGGAATCCACACCTCACAAATCAATTTACCCCCACAAAGCTTCAATCAAATCCTTTCAAAACTTCAAACATGGTGAAGATAAAATAAACCAATCAACTGCTAGTTTTCGAAACTACAAATGGATTATTCTTTACCCTACACCAAACCAAAGAACTCAAATCCAATTCAAATTACCAAATAGTGAATTGAATTAAATAGCAGTGTGGATCAAGCAGCTGCTCTTGCAATTATTAACCTTGCAACAATAAACATAGCTTCAGAGTACATATTAACAACTGCAATGCATAGATTTCAGCATGATAACAAACTGAACAACATAACTTACGCAGCCGAGGAGGCCGAGGAGGAACCTCAAATCCTGCCTCTTGGTTGGTCCGTACAACTCCATTTGATGATGAAGAAAAAATACTCCTTGGGTGTTGTTGCTGCTTCTCTGTAATATGAACCACTCTCTGATCAGTTCTCAGCAGCTCTCCTTCCTGGTCCCTTCATGATCCTCCATTCATAACAAAATATAAAATAGAAAATAACAAAAAACAAATTTACAAATTTCTTTGTAACTTTGAATATTCAGACAATGCACCTCTTCAAATTTGCACCATTTAGTTTTCTAAATCCAAGAATAACACAACAACAATCAAAATCAAGTAAAAACTTTTTTTAAAAATAAAAATAAAAATAAAAAGAAACATAAATCACTCCAAGCATACACAAAACTTATGTTCTTATTAACGTATTCAACCCCTAGCTCAGCAACCCACAAGGGTTGCTGCTAGGGATCCATCTGGGCAGCAATGGCGAGACGAGGAAAGCATACAACCAACTTATTGCATAAGCTGGAAACAACCAGAATATGAACTACAAGCATAAGAACTCTCCATCTCAAACACGCCATCATCAAAGAATTATTACATAATATTCAAATCAAAGTAAAAAATCAAGAATTGAAAGGACAACCATATATTATATTAAAAAATAAGGTTTTGAAACTTTAAAGAAAAACCATAAGATGGAACCAACAAAACAAAACATAAAGATTCATAACAGATTTATAAAAATCATTTATTTCTAAATTTTAAACTAATTGTAGGCATCAAATCCAAGAAATATGAAGGTCCAATCCTGTAGAAAAAACAACATCAAACTGTTAATCATAATTACTTTTAAAATATTAAAGAAGAAAAATAAAGATGAAAACATAAACATTGAATATACTTCCATTTATACTTACTGATGCATATTTGAGTTAATATCAAATTAGCTTCTCCTACTGCTCCAACTCATCAACTTCTTCATAGTTTTGCAAATAGATTCTATCCAAGCCACGAATAACAAACCTTTATAACTATTTAGCATAATTCAATTATCAACTAACAAACACAAAACAAACCTTTATAACCCACAATCATTCATTCATTCAATCAAATAAGTCTACCACATATAAACAGCATCTTCCACCTCCCCACCACTCCTATGAAGATGCAAACTTATAAAAATATCTACAAGTTGTTAAACATAATTATTTTTCATATATAAAAAACAAAAATAAAAAACATAACATCAAATGCATTTCCATTTATACATACAAACACTCAATTTTTGTTTTCATCGGATGGAAACAACTCTAACTCTTTCATGTCACTTGTGGACCCATTCAGTTTCTTCAATTTAGCCTTTTTTATGTCTCGAGCTTATTTTGATATTGACACTAACCTCTTTCTGCCCTTCGAAGAAACTGCATTACTAATTCTCTTTCTCTTTTCCAATCCATCTTCCGTAATCACTTGGTCAACAGAATTGATGGTGTTATTTGTTGATTGGACAAAATTTTTCACCATTCAGTGGAACTCAAAGACAAAATTATCATACAATTTCTTCTCCTTACTTATTGTTCCAGCTGTACTTACCATCATCAAACACAAATTTTTGTATCTTATATTATAATCATCTCCCTCACTTTGATGATCAGAAACTGACAAATTTAAGTAAACATCTTTCTTTGCATCTTTAGTCCATCTTTTCAAGATATGATGGTTAGAGATAACCACAAAAGTTTCCAAACCCATAGCATTATTAACATCCATCACTTTTAATGCATGGTAGCATAAGATTCCTATATTAATGAATATATTGCAGTCACAATGTATTAGTCGTTGTCCAAAGTCCACCATGACATTATGCATCTTATCTTCATATTGATCTGAATTTGTTTTCTGGACAACATAGTGCTGAACATCAGTTTGAAAATCTGCATTTGTCACAACTTTTGTAATATATGCAAAAGATTTGTTGCACTCGTTATAAAAGATCTTGAACACTAATGGTGCGGAACAAACACCAACTGATGTAACCATCTTATTGTCTGGAAAATTTGTTGCCTATTGACGGTCACGAGCATAGAAGTCATGCAACACTTCATTTTTTTTGGCTATCAACCACCCTTCCAAAATGACTGAAAAACTATAGTAAATTGTGTTCTGGTTGCAAATATTTTTTTACAACCCCATTTACTGATTCACTAAGTTGGATAGTTCTCATTCCTGCTGTGAATTGTTGCATCATCCATGCAGAAGACCATTTATGCCTCAGTGTATGTATTGAAGATATCCATTTATGAGCTCCATTTGGAAAGCATGTTGATAGCATTAAAGACCATTCTAGATCAAACTCTTGCTCATTGTTGACACAATATATTAGCTTGTGGAAAAACCTTGCAAAACTACAACAAAAAAAAAAGAAAGAAAAATAGTGTTAGTATATAACATAATATGTCATATCTACTATGCGTGTATCTATAAAATAATATTATCAGACAACAAACTTGATAACATTGAAATATATATCTAAAACGATCATAAATATTACATTTCTGTGTATGTTTTACTCAAGTTTTTTTTAGCATTCTCCAATATATGCCAAGTGCAAAGTACATGATATGTACATGGCATTGTCTGAGCTATGGCTGAAGATATTGCTCCATCTTGATTTGTAAAAATTGTTTTTGGATACTTGTTCCCCATGCATTTAATAAAGGTATTGAATAACCATTCGAATGATAATTGCGTTTCATTCAATAGAAGTGCAGCTCTAAATACACAACATTTGCGATGGTGGTTGAATCCAACAAACACAGCTGAAATGACCAAGAAAATTAGTATAATTGTTATATAAAATAGCAAAGTGAATAAAAATAAGCACATGTTAAAGATATAACCTAACGGCCTGTAGCTTTTATTTGTCCGATATGTGGTGTCGAATGTAACCGAATCTCCAAATATTGAATAGTCCATTCTCATTTGAGCATCAAACCAAAATATAGTTGTAATTTTTTCCCCATTGTCCAATGCATATTCATAATAGAAATATAACTTTTGAAGAGATTGTTAACTAAAATAATTCATAATTGCATCAGCCTCACCTATTAACAAAAATTAAAAGCATTAACCAATAAAATAAATATATTACATAAAAAAAAAAATTACTCCTACCATGTCCAATTTAGTGAAGCCCACTAACTTTGATGACCCAGCTGCCCGTTGCATCATATCATATGAAGCTTTTAATGGTAAACCCACATCCTCATTTATTTGAGCTATTAGCTTATGTCCTTCTCAATTTTCCTATATGACTTCAACAAATGCTTATGTTTAGGAGAGTGCATAGCATGATTATGCTCATCCTAAAAATACGTGACAACATATGTGTCATCTTCTTTATTATACTGCAATTTTATCTTTGCTGGACATCCAATTCGAGTAATTAACAGGTATATTTCTTTGGCTAGATGCTTGTTTTGTTGATGAAGATTTGAATCATGCCTTATTGCAACTGTACTGTATATACATAATTTGATTACCTTCTTATTTTTTTTTTATACTTTATTCGCACCGAAAAGCCTTTCAAATGTGCATAATTATTGTAGGACATGAAAGCATCATTTGGTATTTCAAATATTTTCGCTTTAAATCCTATTTATATTAAAAAGATTAGTAATATTAAAAGTGAATATATATATATATATTAGTAATATTAGTAATCATTTAGTGTAACATTCATATATATATATATATAAAAGAATATATATAAACCATGCATAACAAACCAACCAACAAACATTGTATGCCAAATAACTGTAAATAACAAATTTTAAATCTCACATAACAAATAGAAGCCACATATGAACCTTTATAATCATATTACATAAGTTTAAGTAATAATAACCAACTTTAAGTAATAATATAAGATAGTTTGAGTGTCAACACAAGTCACCAACATTGATATTAAAATTTTCTTATTAGTGCACAAATATGTAAAATTTAGATAGAAGAACTATTAGCTATAAATTAACATTCAAATTTCACTTATTTGGGGGCCATGACAGCAGACAGACATATCTTTCTCAATCGCCATAACCAATTTCATGAGCTAACCAACAAATCTTTTTTTTTTTCCATTCAAATTAAACCTCTCATCAACCCCCAATCCTAAACCCCAACACACATATATTCAATTAATCTCTTACGTGTCTTGCCTTGATTTCCATTTTCTCCAAATTTTTGTATATAATTTATCGTAATTTACTTATTTGAGTTGTATAATTCAATCAATATTTCATAGTGAATTGCATTAATACTATAATGATTACAAAGATATGAAAAACAAGTTACATTGCAGCTATATTATAACAGATTAGTGAAATTGAAATGTAATTTGCAATGTAAGAATTTAGGGCAGAAATATGAACTCTATAAAAAGGAAGATGAAATAATACAGGGAAATCTTCAAGTGAAGTTTTTTCGACAAGGCAAAATGCAATCGCAGTTCATCGGCGTCGAAGATTTCTTCTTCTTCTTCAGCGTTTCAGTATGCGCGTGTGAGTGTTGCGAGTTCTGCGAATTGAAAGCGATAAGAAGCTTTTAGTATTATATATGATTTATTATAAAATTACATTATTACCTTTCAATTAAATCTCCACCATTAAATATTAAATACAATTAATGGATTGCTGAAATTAATTAATCAGCACCGGATCTGAGTCGTAAAATTATTGGTTTGTTTCCTTTTAATTTAGGGTGTGTTTCTTTTGCACAATTTTGAGAAAATCTATAACGATGCTACTGTGTATGCGTGAATGGGCATAAAATCTCGCTTACCCTAACATATTTTGCTACATTGGGATAGTAGAGTCAGAAGAAAAATATTCTTTTTATATTTTTTTTTAATTTTTAATTTTTTCTTAATCAATAATCTATGATTTTTTTTTTTTTCCATATAAGGCATCTGCAATGGGGCATCTCTATTGTGGAGATGGACGCATTTAAAAATAAATAAAAAAATTGGAGATATCAACTTTCAATGCAGAGATGCTTGAGTAATATTTATTTTTTTTGTCATATGCTCTATTTTAAGTGGGACACATCACATATTCATATAATATATAAAAATAATTTTGTATCTTAAATATATTATTATATTTTATTTTTTTTAATAGTTTATAATTCATAAAAAAATTTATTATACAATACCAATATTAAATATTTTTTATTAATTTAAATTTATAATATATAAATATAAAATATTAATTAAATTTATTAAACTTTAACAAAAAAATCATAATAAAATTAAAAAATAATTAAAATTAAACTTAATTAAATAATATACTTTTTATTTCCAGAAATTATTAATAAATTAAAATGTTGACAAAAAAAAATAATTAATTAATTAATTATAAATAAAAAATATCGGGTGGTCTTAGCCATTTTTACTGTGCATGAATGACTATTTTATTTGTTATTTTTTGTTTTATTCTTTATTTTTTTAATTTTCAATTCGTTTAGTATATTTTAAAATTTTCAAACAATAAAACTGTGAATTTGTTTGTTTGGTAAAATAGTTGGAAGAAATATATCTTTATATGAATTATAGAAAATTGTATGAATAATATAAAATTTATACTTTTAATTTTTATAATATATTATTTTAATTTAAAAAATTATTTATACAATACAATCTACTATTTATTTCATAAATTTTAATTTTATCTATAAAAATTATATATATATATTATTACACTTTAATATTACCACATTTATTATTTATCAAATTAATAAATATAAAAAATTCCCAAAACCGAGTGACTTAAGAAAAACAAAAATTAAAATTCATCTTAAAATTCAAATTAAATTCAAATTCAAACTAATTTTTTTCAAATCCATTCAAAAGAAATTGGAGGTTTGGATTTTGAATTGAGATTTGAATAGTAAAAATTTTGAATTTGAATAATTGTATGATGCTATATAAATAGGTGTTGATGTGATGTTTTGAATGTAAAATTGATTTTTAGTATAATATAGAAAATGAAAAATAGGTGTTTGATTTGATATTTTTGGGGGAAAAAAAATTGGATGAACAGTGAAAAAAAATCCAATCCCTAGACAAACACACCCTTAGTTTCAAAGTTTTAATGTAAATTATATTTTCATATAATATTTTATAATATAAAATAATATATTTTTATTAAAAATCTGATTAAATAATTTTAATATGAGTTTGAAATCAAAATCAAACGCATTCTATATGATTTTTTACTTTTTTACAAAAGGTCACAAAAAAAAGCTATTTTAAACAAAAAATTTCAAATTTAAATAAAAATTTTAATTTACAGACAAACCAAGTCAACCCTTGACATATGGTTTGTTTGGTTGGGATATTTTTTTTTTGAGAAAAATCATAATATTGTTTGATCTTCACAATTCTCTGTAAAAAAAATAATTATTTTTCCAAAAACAAATCAAATTCAAATTACTAAATAAATAAACAACCAAAATAAAAAGCTTGACACAAAATATAAATATATATATATATATACAGTAGTTCAAATTTATATTCATTTTCCTTTTTTTGTTGTCATTTGAAAAATATTTTTATTTCTTTTTAAATAAAAAATTATTATATTTTTATATTTTTTTACTATAAAAAAATATTATTATTCAATTTTATTAAAACTCATGCAAGATCAAATGAACACACACATTTACGTGACAAGGTGAGAGTATATTTTAATATTGAAAGATTGCATGAAAAAACGAAATGAATAAAGAGAATAAACCCAAATGTATTTGAAAATACTAAATTGGTTGATAATTGGGCCAAGTTCATTTTGTTGGCCCAATTAAAAGTATCATGATATTATATGGTGCCTGGTAGAAGAAGACAAAGTGAGCCCATCTTGTACACCCACTGTCACTGTAGCAGCGGCGTCGCCGAGGCCGAAGTGGCGGACCACTGGACTGCTGGATCTCCGGGAAGCTAGTGAGGTTCCACAAGTGTGTGGTGTACTTCCGAGGGGTCGGAGTATTACGGAGATGGGGCGCTGCGTTTCGATCGTCATGATTGTGGTTGTCGTTGTGGTTGCGATGGCGGTCGCTCGTGGAGACTCCGATAATAAGTCGGCATCCGTTTGGTCCACTGTGAAAGAGGAAGGAGATCTTCTTGCGTGGGATCCGGAAGCCGATGATGATTTGACTGAGCTTGCAATGCGCGACGACGAGGAGCGCCAGCTGGACGGCGGTTTTTCTTCGCTGGACGGGATGTTGCAGTGGGCGATTGGTATCTCCTCCTTCCGAATTCTAGTTTTTGTTTTGGTTTGATTCTATTCGATTCGAATGCTTTAATAGCTGAGAAATTTGTAAGGTTAGGGATTCGCCTCTGAACTAAATATGTTTGGAGGCCGTAGCTTATACTTTATTTACCCTAATTATGTTTTGAACTTGCATCTGTTAGCTGTTAGGGTAAATTTACTTAGAGATGAAATACGGATAATGCTCTGCTTAATGCATTGGGAAAGTTTTGGTGGTGAAAAACTGTTACGGAATGGTCTAAGAATTTTACGCTATGGATTAATGTTTTGAGGCAAAAAGGAAGTATATAATCTGAGGATAGGAAACTATTCTTATAATTTCTCTTTTTAGTTTGCTCTAAGAGATAGCTTGCACCCTTGTGATGATACATACATAATGTAATGTACTAACATGTTTATTATTTGGGGGAAAATTGAGTAGGCCATTCCGATCCAGCTAAGTTAAAAGAAGCTGCATTGGGCATCCAGCACCTGTCCCCAGAAGAGCTCAGAGAGCGTCAGATGGAAATAAAGGTGGGATGCTTAAATGAGTTTTTTTTATTCATTGTATTGTATTGTGTTGATCGATTTGTTATATACATATTTATATGTAGTGACGAATATAGTGTTTCTGCATGTATAAGATAGAAGGAATTATTTTTAAATCATTTCTGTTTGTTATGTGTGCTTTTGAGGGCCCTAGGCCAGTCCCGAAAGCCGAGCAAACATATCCATAGTTTTTTACTACCCAACTTTTTTATTCAAGAGGTAGCATCTAGCTGTAATCTTGTGTACTCTAAAGCGGAGATGGCATGTGGGCGTGAAGTATGATGCTTATATTGTAGCACTGCTTTTGATCATTGTCTTTAACAAAATATGTTATATATTTTACTGATTTTCCAGTAATCAACAACCTCAATATAAGTTCTAATAGATGTACAGACATATGGTGCTGTTTTGTCATTCTTGTATTGATCTTTTTCGTATTATATATATATATGTTGTTTTAAGGTACAACTGTATGCAATATATCTAGTACTGCGGATACGGTTCTTATTTTTGTTGTCCTTGATGACATGTAACAGGAACTGATGGAGAGATTAAAGACTCCATCAGATGCAGAATTGATGAAAATTGCGATAGACGATTTGGATAACAGTTCCCTATCTTTAGAGCAGCATCAGCGTGCTCTTCAGGAACTCTTGATCCTTGTTGAGCCCATAGACAATGCCAATGGTATGTGTGGTTTACAACCTATAATCATTATTTAGCCTGGGAATTTTCTTCAGCTAGCACTATTTTCAGTTTCTAGAGCATGTTTGTGACACCCCGGCCGGCTCAAACTGGGGTGTCACCGCCACGCCACACCGGATGTAACACCCCGGCCGGCTCAAACCGGAGCATTACCGCCACGCCACACCGGAAGACTTCGTTCATCAACCAACGAGTCCTACGTTGTGGCGCTAAGGCTAAAATAATAAATACCAACAACTAATAGGGATTTAGAATTAAAGCGCACCGGCTTATCAATTAAGTAAATAAAGTTCAATTCAAAAGCATAAATTGTGAATAGTTTGAAAGGCATAATGAATTTCAAAAGCATCTTAGAAGGTAAAGTAGTTCTAATTCCCCCGATGGATCATATGACGTGAATGCATCACTTAGGTATAACGGAAGCATGATCACCTATAAAAAGATTGTAAGAAGAGGGTCAACACAACGCTTGAGTAAGCACAATTAATCGAAGATAAATTAATACGGTATAATGCCACAAAATCATTTGAAAAAGATAATTGAATAAGATGACACATATGACATAAGGGGAACTCACAGACACACGAGTCTTTTAACGCCTCCCTTATATCTCCTTTTCATTTTCAAATAATAGTGATGAGCACATCACGAAAAAAACTCCACTAGGCCTTAATCAGGGCCGGCTCGACCCGGTTTCCCAACCTTATTAATTAGTATGACACATCACATAGTTTCACGTAACAACCATACGGCCCACAACCCTCTAGTCTCAAATATAACATACCAAGAGAGGATTGTACGCAATCCATCCCTCCATCATGGATGACGGTCTAAAGACTTTTTCATTGTGAATGACGGGCACCTCAGAATCACCCAAAAAGGGAACCCGCCATCTCGATCCTTCGACCTAGCCCATTCGAGATCTAGTTCAAGGTTAGTTAGTTATCATAAAATACCGGTATACCCTTGCGTGTTTGCAAGGCATAGAGGTGGAAGACTATGTCTTATCATCCAAACAATTGACGAATTGATCGGACTCGACGGATAGTTTCAATTACCAATTTGACCAAATACTCAGCATGCTCTTAGGCAAATTTCAAAAAGAGTGTTTTAAACTCAAAATATTCCAATTGTCAATATTTAACCAAGCAAAAGTAGGATATTACACCCAACAAATTCGTTATAATCTCACTTTATTTCGCCAAATAAACATTCGAAAAATGTCAATCACAATTGGCATGGTCTAACTCCAAAAATCATAATATTTGAATATAATAGTAAATCTTTTTCCAAAAAAACCATAACTAGGTTAGGACGAAACATCCCATAAATTCTACGATTTTCAATTTAAAATACAATGATAATCTTCACATAAGCCTTAGATGACATTATAATTAACTTTTTAGAAGAAATTGACAAAACCTAATACTTTTAGGGAAAACCCATTTGACAACAATTTTGAAAAAAATATCAATAGAAGGGATCTAAGGATTAGAACGTATTATCTATCTAAGATTAATCCCACTTACGTCAAGAGAAGAGACCAAAAGGAAGAGTTTTGGAGAAAAAGGAATCCAAGGAAGAAGAGGGGAGGGGCTGGCGGCTTGTAGGCGTGTCTGCTGGTTGCTGCTCCCTGTTTTTTTTTTTTTAATTTTAATTTTTTTTTTATTTTATACTTTATTAGACATAAAAGACTTGGGCCTTTATTATTTATTTTACCCTACTTGGGCCCAAACTCAATTTTTATTCGTAATTTAAACCCAATTTTTTAATTTCTTACACTAAAAGCCCAAAATAAGTTAGGCCCAAAATAAAATTTGTCGGACTCCGGCAAACTTTCGGCGATTATTTTACGGGGTATTACACCGAAAGGTTCGTTTATCAACCAATTAGCTCTACGCTGCGGCGCTAAACCTTAAATAATAAATACAAACAACTAAATAGGGATTTAGAATTAAAGCACATCAATTAAATAAGTAAAGTCCGAGTAAAAAATATAAATTGGAAATAGTTTAAAAGACATTAGTTTAAACATAATTAATGAATTTCAAAAGCATTTTAAAAGGTAAAGTAGTTATAGTTCCTACGATGGATCATATGATGTGGATGCATCATTTAGGTATAACAGAAGTATCATCACCTACAAAAAAGTTGTAAGAAGAGAGTCAACATAATGGTTGAGTAACCGCAATTAATCGAAGATAAATTAATACGGTATAAGCCACAAAATCATTTGAAGAAGATAATTTGAATAAGATGTCACATCACATAAAGATAACTCACACACACGAGTCTTTTAGCACCTCCTTTATATCTCATTTTCATTCTCAAATAATGGTGATGAGCACATCATGAAGAAAACTCCACTAGGCTTTAATTAGGGCCGGCTCGACCCGATTTTCCGACCTTATTATTTCGTATGACACGTCACATAGTTACAATGTTGGTATTGGGAAGAGCTTCATTATAGTGTTTGTTTTGCTAAAAGTAAAATATTAAGAAGTTCTCTTCACTTCTTTGACTTGATTTTGGTGTAATGAATTCCTTCGTTGCTGGAAAGTTACCATGTATCTACCTAGAACGCCTGAATTTCTAGATGAATCATATAAAGTCATTCCTTCTAGCGGTGAGGTCCTAAAAAGAATATAGTAAAGGGTTGCATTATGAGAGGAGACTATAACTGACTTGATAAGAATTGATATGAAGGAATTTGATGTAGTGAGACGAGTGATCAAGAAAGATGCAAGATATATTTAGCTTGTGCAATGGAGATGCGAGCACTCACGAATTTCAAAGAGAGCATATCAATAGTCAAAGACTTTATAAACATAATCAATTTGTTCACTCAGCATATTTAGATGAATTAATATTTTTTGTGTGTGGTATGGGGAACTGTTGGTAATATAAAATTAATATTTTGCGTTAAATGGTTGACTTTATATGAGTAGATGATATATACTATCTCCGTCTGGCTCTAAGGGTCCCATTTACTTTTTGCGTGTTGATCTTTGAATATTAGTTATTATATCAAAACGTAGTCCAAATTAAGAAAAAATTGCAAAAATACTTTCATTGGTGTCTTATAATACTAATAGGACATTTGTACAAAAATTTAGGCAAAATAGCAAAAAACCCCAGTAGTTTTACGAATTTGCTGAAAACCCATAGTGGTTCAAAAATTCCAAAAACCTACTTGTGCTTTTCAAAATATTGCACACTCTCTCTCCTCTTTAAATTTGACTAACGGACGTTAAATTTTATGAGATTTGACAGTTATACGGTTATTTATATATTTTTTGATTTATTTCTCTCTTATGTTCTTTTTTCTTCTGTTTTTTCTTCTTTTCTTTTCCCCAACTTTTTTCTTCCATGTTCTTTTCTTCCCCAAATACTTCTTTACACGTCTTTTTCCTCAATTTTTTTCTTCATTTTCTCCAATTTTTTTCACACCATAGCAGTTCCACCCATTCTTTCTTTTTTTCTTTTTCCCCAATTTTCTTTTTCTTCTTCATCTCAAATTCTTCTTTGAAGACTGAAGAATAGGAAAAGGATAAGAAGAGAAAGAAGCAACGGGCAGAAGTGGTTGGAGTAGGGAAGAAGAAAGGAAAAAGAGAGAAAAAAGAAGAGAAGGGGAAGAAATTTTTTATTTTTTTTTCTCCAATTTTATTTTTCTTTTCTCTCTCTTTTTTCCCAATTTTCTTTCTTTTTTTTTTCTCCCCAATTCTTCTTTACGCCGGTTCGTTCTTTCTTCTTAGATTGATTTCAAATCTTGATATCAAATTAATTTCTTAGATTTCTGAATTTGGTAAAACAGAAGAAAAAATATTTTTTGTGGGTTTGGACTAATAGAAAAAGAAAACTTAGACATTCTCGTCTCTATCTCCATGTCCGGTCGATTAATTGTGTTATAAATTTGGAATCGATTTCAAATTTGGTTGTGTTTAGGGGATTTAAAATGAAAAAAAAAATTGAATTGAGATTAAATTCTTAAAGTATGCCGAAGAATAATGAAGAAGAAGAATAAGGAAAAAGAAGAATGAAGAAGAAGAAGATTATGTAAAAAGTAGCCATTAGGGTATTTTAGTAATTTTATATAGAAATATATCACTTTATGGACCAAAAATCGCATTTTAGGCGTGTGATACAACCTCCGTTAAATTCTAACGGAGGAGGATTTTTTTGCAACATTTTGGAAACCACAAGTAGGTTTTTGAAGTTTTAGAACCACGAGGGGTTTTCAGAAATTTCGGGAAACCACAGGGGTTTTTTTGCTATTTTGTCAAAAATTTATACAAATATAAAGATATTTTTAATGTTAAGTACAATGACGCAAAAGGTAAATTTGATCCTTAGAGGCGAACGTAAGGAGTATGTTATATTAATGTGTGTGTATATTTGTATTTTTTAAATATTTATGGAGAATTGTTCCATTGAGAAATATTGAGTGAACAGACTGAATATTTAAAAATCACTCAATGACTTCATGGTTGTTTTCATCAAAGACATTCTCATGCATTCACAAAGTGAATAGGTGCACGAGGACCATTAATGACTATTTTACAAATGTTATTGAAGAAACAACTTTATGGGCAAATTTTAGTTAAACAGCATGGCCTTGTTAAGAAGGTGGCACTGGAGGTACGTTGACCCAAACCCATAAATTTGAGCGAAATACAAAGTTTTTGGAATTAGCTAGCTGCTACTGGAAGATTGTTGAAGGATTTGTTAAAATAGTGATGCTATTAATAAACTTGATATAGAATAGAATGGAGTTTGAGTGAAGCCCAATGCCCTTATGGTCCCACAGGCCATATGCTAAGAAATCCTCGAATAACTAATGAAAAAATATGTATTGGTCCTTGTACTTACGATACCCCATAGTCGCGATTAATTATTATGCCGGTTGAAGGGGAATCTAAGGGAGGCGCAGCCTCAAATGGTAAAGTATGCTAATCGTTCTCAGCGCGATGTGAGTTTTTAGTTAGGGATCGGGTGTTCTTCAAAGTGCGCCTATATAAGCAGACTTCCTTGGCAAAACAATCTAATCATAAAGTCTTTGCAAAATTCTAAAGCCCTTTTGTTACAGAAGCGCGTGTCGTAGCTTAGAAGGTCGTGGGAGATCACCTTGTTGAACAGAGCTTCCTAAAAGTTTGGAGATACCACTTAGCCCAACATTTGAACGGGAAGCGGTACTGGCGTGGCATAATGTGTTAGTCGGCCAGGAGGATGTCAAACAGATTTTTGTGTAATGGGTTGGACAGCCGGAGGATGAAGCTACGTGGCGCATCAATTTAAACAACAAGTCTCTCACTTCAACTTTGCTGACAAGGTTGTTTTGCAGGGGGAATTGATAGAGAACAAAAATTAAATGAGCAAAGGATGCAAGCAAGAAGGAGAACCCCGTCGTTTGCTAGTGTACCGCCGACGCGAACTTAATTTAGGAGCTGAGTAATCCTGAACCTTTAATTGCTCTCTTTATTACCCTTAGAAAGATTTAGGGATTAGATTATGAATAAAATTGATAAAGGAAGTTTGAGAAGGGAAGATTTGATATTAATATATATATATATATTGAGATAAATGAGAAATGGGGGATTGATATTATAATAAAACAGTATTTTTTTATTTCTTAAAAATTTGATCTATCAATGAGACTGCGTGTTAAGAGTAAAAAAATAAGAGAATGGATTAATTATGAAAAAATGATAAATAAAAGATAATTTCATTGAAGAAAAATTGTGACTAAATATTGTCATATTTAAAATTTATAAAATCGAAACAATATTTATTTATAAAGTTTATAAAAGTTAAATAGTAATATAAATAAATAAATAAAAATACATATCCAAGTATACAAATTCATTTCTCATATTTGAAAATAGAGAAATGCAAATTTATTTCTAGGATTTTGGACAAATTAAGATTTCCAGTGGTAGCAATCCTTTGTCACGGGAACATGTCGGTGATCTGTCTCAAGGTGGTAACTTCAGTAAATTAATGTTTTGGCCAAATTAGGAGTTTGTTTTGTGAAATGGTTTGAAGGGATTTTTTTATTTTTTATTTTTTATTTTTTATGTGAGATATAAGAAATTGTGTAGATAATATAAAAATAATGAGTGTAAGTTTTGTTCACCCAAACCAATTTTTAGATTGCGATTCCCGATAAATAATAATAAAAAATATAAAATATTATCTACAAAAGTCAAAAAGAAAAATTCAAATACTCATTAAAAAAGTCAAAAAGTCAAATATTCAATTTAAAATAATATATTTTATATTTTTGACACAATTTTCCATACCACACGTAAAATTTATCCATCCAAAAACTCTGGGTGAACATACTCATTATTTTTTTGGGGGGAAATGTGTGTTTTTTGACAAAACAAACAAACCCTAGGATTTTTAGTAGCCACGATCCTCCGTTGTGGCGGCGGCTGCAACGAGTTTTTGTCGCTACATTGATGCTGAATCCTAAAAACTTTAACCCTAATAGGCAGAAATTCCGGACAAGTAATTGAATACTAAACAAAAAAGTTGATAAAAAAAACTGGAAACAATTTGACAGGTAAGTTGAAAATATTACAATATGTAGTCGAAAAATTCTAGCAATTAGACACTGAATTCATTTGCACATCCAACCAAAGTCGGCTGTAACAAAATTATTGACAGTGTTAACCACTGTTGTCACGGCATCGCCATAGCGGGTGCCATGGCGTCCCGGCGCTTTTTGGGGAGCGTCGGGACTCTTTGCCTCGCCATATTAAACAAAGCGGCTTGGGTCGGCCTTAATGACGCCGTGGCGATGCCTCAAAAATGCCACGACGATGCCATGGCATTGGGCAGGCTAGCCTAGAGCCTTGTAACTTAAATCTCCAGCCTAGCCCAGGTCCCCAAATCGTATTGACCTCAACCCGTAAACCTTGAACCTGATTGAACCTCACTTGTGATCCTCTCTCTCCCGCTCTTCTCTACTCTCTCTCCTGTTCTAGCTGCGGTTGTCCACAGCGTACAACTGCTTCATCGCATGGCGCACAATTGCTCTCCTTTACTCTTCTTAGGGCTATTTTTATTTTTATTTAATACTATTATAGTATTAGTTTATAGTGTATCACATTATTATTTATTATTTATTTTATAGTTATTATTTATAATTTTTAAATCAACTTTCTATTTTTGTTTGTTAGTTATTTTGTGTTTTCTTTAACATATTATAAAATTAATTATAGACATTATTTTCATATAAGATATAATATATGCATATATAAGTTTTATACACGTTCGTCGTGATTGTCATATTGTCGCCATGGCGGTCAACAGGCGTCACACCACAAAAGGGTGTTGTGACAACTTTGGTGTCAACTGACGACATTGACGAAATGTTGACAGGTGCAGGTAACACATACGTGTTGTGTCTGATGATCATATTTGATGGCAAGTATTTCAAATTAGGAATACGATGACGGTGGTGATATGGGTCAGATGCATTGAAAAGTAAGAAATAGGAGGGATAAAGAATAAGATATATATTTTCGAAGTGATAGTGGATCTCAAATTTGGAAAAAATTCCTCTGGATACATTCCAATTCCAAATCCAAATCACAAGGATGTATCGAGAGAAAACGTAACTCTGATGCTATGTAACATTCTGAGAGAAATCTTAATAATGAAATTAATGTTTATTGTGTAGAAGGATAAAATCAAATAATAACAATTAGTACTTTAGTAGATATATCTAAATAATAAACACCTAAGCTACTAGATATATCTAAATAATAACAATCTTATATAATAGATATGATTAAATAATAAGTAACAAGTCTAAATAATATCAACAAAAATATTTATCTAAAATATATTTAACATAATGGAATTAAGAGGTTTGATTTAACTATTTATGTCAATAAAGTACACATTTGTTTTTGGGAGCCTACCAAATAAAAGATTTAGAACTAAATGTGCTTGCCTTGAAGCAATTTCTAGGTAGATAATCTTCTGGAAAGTTTCTCAGAATACATGTGAATGAGGACAAAGCACATTGAAAGGATATGCATTGATATGTGAAGCAGTCTAAGATCATACAAGTCACCCAACTTACGACAGAGAGGTCAGGAAGGGGCCGGGGTGTTGCAGTGACTCTCGGCAATGAATTGTGTAATGGATATAAAAATGACTAGATTTTAAGATGAGAATCAAAATGTTTTTCTTATCCGTACATTTTCTTTGTAAATAGTGTGATAAATGATAATTGAGTGGTGCTTTGTGCAGCATATACGTTACAGGTTTTAGCAGGTGTGAAGGTTTGAATATTGAAAAACATCTTAGAAACTGTCATCTATTCAACTGTCTATAAATTTTTCTACTTAGTGCATTATATATATACCCCCGGTTCATTTGGTTCTATACTAACAAACAAGTCTGCAATCAAAATAATGGAACATATTATAGATTAACAAGTTGCATTTCAGTCAGCTCTTGTCTGGGCTTCTGTTGCTTGTAGAAGTGAAAGAGAAGGCTAAACATGCCTGATATAACTCATTTAAATATAATGCCTGTTGTTTTGCTGCATCTCAGATTTACATAAACTTGGTGGACTCACTGCAATCATAGGGAAGCTTGAACATTCAAACCCACAGATACGAACTACTGCTGCTTGGGTTCTTGGGAAAGCCTGCCAAAACAACCCTTTTGTTCAGAACCAGGTATCAAGTCGAAGTCGACATTTCCAACCATGTCAAAGCTGCTATTGTGCTTTTTTCCCTTCACGATCAAAGTTTTATGTTGTTATGGAGGTGCCTCACCCGTGTAGACTCCAACTATCAGAGTATTTGTAAATGCAGGTTTTGGAGCTCGGACCCTTGGCTAAGTTAATGGATATGACACGCTCTGATTTCATTGAAGAAGCCACGAAAGCATTATATGCAATATCAGCTTTAATCAGAAGTAATCACAGGGGACAAGAACTGTTCTATATGGAAGCTGGGGATTTGATGATTCAGGTAATTGATTAATCCTGTAAATGATACAGCACTTGTATTAGATCTAAAAATTGCATCTGTTACTCTTTTTTTTCCTTTTTTGGTTGTTGTCCTGCAGGACATTCTAAGTAACACAAGCATTGATGTCCGGCTACGACGTAAATCTGTGTTTCTATTGGCTGACCTTATTGAATGCCAATTGGATGAGAGAAATAGCTCAGCACCGCCTTCCTTCAGCAGTCATTTGTTGTTAAAGTCTGTAGTGAATCAGATGGCCTCCGTAGACCTCGATCTCCAGGAAAAGGTTTTTGCCTGTTCTTTATCCTTAATAAATTTTGGTATGTTAATAATATATGTGGTGATGCCAAATAGTACATTATTATTATACTTGCATCTGTGATCGATCAAGTAACTTGTGTGTAACTTGCAGGCCCTGTACGCAATTAAGAATTTATTGCTGTTGAGATCCGCGAATGCTGTGGTCTTCAAAGATGTCTGCGAGTTAGATGTGGCCTTGCATAAAATGGAACAACAATTGCAGCAGCAGCAGCACCAGCACCAGCGATTGATTTCTGATTCTGATTCTGATGATGATACGGTAAAAGACTTCGAATTTGGTGAGGATATGGAAAATCTTCGAAGAGAAGTTGAGGCCATTTTCAATAGAGAGTTGGATAAGGCAAGGCAAGGGAGAGCCGAGTCTGGGGATATATATGATAATAGTAATAATAGTCCTCCACAGTTTCCACTCAAGCAATAGCATTAACATTAACAGCCATATTGATATTGCCTGCCTCGGTGAGAAGCTTCTTGGCAGGTTAGGATTGGATGGATTGATTGATTAGGTGTGTCCGTGACCACTGAGTGTGAGTGAGTTAAATAGTAGTAAAACAAAATGGGTATATTTGTACAGTGAGTGTATGGATTTGATCAAGGGTTAAACAAGTAAGGTTTTATTATTATTATTAGAAGAAGACACTGCTGTGTTGGTAGTTAATTTTAATTTTTTTTTAATATGTTTTTTGGCTAGTGTATATTATTGGATAAAAGGATAAAATAATTGCGGATATTTTTTATTTGGATTTCAGATAAATATGAATATGTTCTTTTGGATGAAACTATGGAGATTTTTAAGGAAAATATTAATTTATTTTGGAGATAGATTGAGTATATTACTTTAATTATTTGGGATAGCCTTGATTCTTTTTTAAGGAGGCCGGGGAATCTTTCAAACAAATAGATTCTGGTAGGCTTTTTCTATTAAGCTGCCAGAGATGATTTTTTGACGACAATAGAAATGGGCATGTCCAGTGGGACATCGACGTCTCACGGCTATTGCATGAAACTTCGGAAGAGAAAACTGACATCTCTGACAATCATGGAGATGTCGAAAAATAAAGAAATTATCGGCGACTCATCATCGCACCCTGCACAGGAAGCTGTGCCACGTGATGAAGCTTCCGCGGCAGCTGGAAGGCTAGATCCTATCGTTAGCCTTCCGTCCAACGTACTCCGGGGGAAAATTCAATCTTCTCTCCACGAATCTGCCTTGAAACTTTCAAAGTACATCACTCACATGCTAAATCCCACTATTCGGACTGAATTCACGCTACTTCTGAAGGTAGAAGCTCGAAAAGGCAAGACCCCGATGGCCAGCTCCAATCTGCCAGAAATATAGCCTCCCGCCAACCTTGCAGCTTGCTCCGGAGTGGACCCGACCTTCCAGGTGCTCAAGTATGGTCAGGTTACAATTTTTGGAAAAAAATTGATCTGGAGAACCTCCATTCAATGTCCGGAAGCTCGGAGAATCTAGCGAGCCGGCTAGGCAGGCCTCCTTCGAGCCACTTCCGACGTGCGGATTCAACATGACCTTTGGGTCAGTACCATCAGCTCTGTATTGGCATTCGAGTTTGACATTCACCAGAGCCACTCTCAGCGCCCCAGCTCCCATTCCGGGCCTCCAAGGACATCCGACGGCCGGACAAGGGATTGCCAATACTTGGGGGACAGGGCTAACAGCGGTTCCAGCACCCTCATTCGCTTCAGCACCTTTTGAAACGATGTAGGGACTAGAGGGAGCTATACCGGTGACATCCTAACACGTTGGGGGGCAAGTAGCTGCTCGGAAGGTCAGCTCAGTGCTGGTTCCAAGATACAGAAAAATTTTGAATTTTTTGCCCAAACAGCCGCCGAAAATCCTCAAGTACAACAGACCCAGTGTTTAGAAAAGCTGCGGAAGGTCCTTGAGTTTATTTCCCACAATAGGGACCTACTCATCAGGCCTTCCCAGCCGGCAGCTCGCGATCCGTCGCTCGTCCAGGCAGTTTCCGAACAGCCTGGAGCGTAGGCAGAAACAGTGCCGCCGCTTTCTCCAATCATAAATCCCCAAGCGATCAAAGATGTAATTCAGAGGATTTATGGTGATCCCATCCGCTTACCGGCTAAGCCTTACTACCAACAGCGTTTTCCGGGGTACATTCCTTTGGATCACCTGCTGCCTCGCAACTCTAGAATCTCCGAATTCATGATATTTTTTTGGTGGAGAATACGGGAATAACGATTGATATAAACTCCAGCTTTTTTCTTTGTCTTTGACCGGTCCAATTTTTTCATGGTATACATCGCTGCCCCTGAATTCAATTCATACGTGGGCAATCATGGAGAGGGTTTTCTACCAGCGCTTCTAAGCCCTCTTCTAGAGGTGACCATCTAAAGATTTGACAAGTTTGCGTCAGCGTGGTGACGAATCTATGCAGCAGTTATTGGAACACTTCAGGAGGTCGAAAAGTAGGTGCCAAGTTCGTATACCAGAGAACCAAATGATGAACATGACAATTGACAACATGACGCACCAACTGCGTGATAGCCCTCTAGGAGTACCATGACTTCCGGCAGTTGACATCAAAAGCTTTGAAGACCGAGCAGCTAATGAGAAAGAGGCTTAAACGACCCAAAATCAGAAGTTTCGGAGTAGAAATCATTGTATCTTTGCTCAAGAAGGAGCTGCCGAGGTCGAGGAGCAGCAAGAGGAGATCTTCTTGGCTGAAATTTCGCAGGGGAAGGCATATACATGCCTGGCTCTTAAGCCACCCCGACGGAAGGAGGTGAATCTGAAGGTATCTTATTCTTTCGATATTGCAAAGATGGAACAGATATTTGACTACTTTCTGAAAAACAACCAGCTCCGCCTCAAAGAATGTCACAAAATGTCGACCGAAGATGAGTTAAATAGAAAATTATTTTGTAAGTGGCATGAAGTATATGGCCATCAAATCAGTAATTGTATTGCCTTCCGGAATGCATTTCAGAATGCCATCAAAGAAGACCGCCTCAAGATGACTGAAAAATCTGATATGAAAGTAGACACGGAGTCGTTCCCCGCGCCGATAAATGTTGTCGGAGTACGTCCAGCCAGGTCCAAAAAATCAAATTCGGGGCTTGGAGCAGATGGTAGGAGAGAAGGCCCTCAGAAACTAGTGTTTGAGAGGCTTGGGAGGTCAGTCAAATCTCCTAGGAGAAGTTTGGTGTGGGATAGACTTTCCTTCATGAACACGGTCGCAGAAGTAAGTTTCGAAAAGGAAGGTGAGGTTTGGCGAGTGACCTCCATGGATCAGGTAGTAATCACACCTCATTAGACTCGCCTTCCTAGGAAGGCTCCAGCCGACACAAGCTGGACAAAGAACTGGAAGGAGCAGGTGATGCGACCTTCTACTAGGACTCAAAAGAGGAGAATGTAGTGACAACTCTTGGCCGCTTGCCTTTGGCAGGAGTACCAGAGCGAGGGGGCAGCAGCCCTAGGACTCAGAAGAGTTATCGCTGGAAGGCCGAAGCTTGGTCGGGAAGACCTTCGTCACCAAATTTAGGCCCGAAAGGAATGGAGACCAAAAGGAGTTTTTGCAAGTGTTGAATACCCTACCGAACCTCATTTTACTCTCACACTCGGGAAGGACAAGATTTTTGAAGGTGAGCCGATGATCGGTGCTCTTGATTGCAATTAGGCATCAGAGGCTAGCTTGGATATCATTGCTTCTGACCAAGACCTTAAATGACCTTCACGCTATAAGGGAGACCTCAAGGTTAATACAATAGTGTGTTACCTCGATAATTTGAAGCTCCTCCAGTCCAGCCCGACTATCTCTAGGGAGATGTTTTATTGGAAGGAACTGGTTTGTTATGTTGGGTGGACCAAAAATCCGACATTAAAAAAGAAGATCCAGAATCAGCAGTCTTTCAGAAATTAACAGATAAAAGTACGTGTCATCTGAAGCCCTTGTTCCTCACTGTATATCTCGATGGGCGGACGGTCAGCTAGGTCCTAGTCGATGGAAGAGCTTCCCTCAATGTCATGACCTTGTCTACCCTAAGAAAGATCGGGAAGTACAGAAATGATCTCGTCCCGAAAACCATGCGAACGACCGACTTTACTAGAAATGCACATATGGCAGCAGGCGTGTTGGTGGCGAAAGTGACGATCGGAACAAGGACGGATCAAATGGCCTTCTTTGTCATTGAAGGAAAGACAACTTATTCGGCCATTCTCATGAGGGATTGGTCTACACCGCCCATTGCGTCCCTTCGAGATTGCACTAGAAAGTTATGTTTAGAGTAGAGACCAAGTTGAGACGGTGGAGGCCGAGGCTTATCCGGCTATGGAGATGCATTCCGAAGAGACTATTTATTATTCCCTCAATGTATACCCATTGTCTATGAAGTTGGAGGACACCGAAATGTGGAAGAAATACAATCTAACCATAAAGGGGTTCGAAATCAAAGTCGAGGCCGATGCACGGCCAAATAATTCAGGTATTTATCATGTTTGACATCATGATTTTACAGGATTTGGAGGCGAGAGCAGGTAGGTCCAGCTGTCCATTTATACGGGCTGGAAATCATGCCGCTCAACCTCTTGACGGGCAGACAGGGACATCCTCCCTGCCGCCAATACCAAGACGAAAAAGATATTCATTCACCGATTCAAAAAGCTGTTCCACCTTTCAAAGTGCAAGATCCATTGGAAAAGGTCAATATGGGGGGTGAGACAACCCCTCTAATGACACGGGTCAACACCTTGCTGGATGTTGAGAAAAAAAGAAAAGCAAATGATTGCTTTAATTCAAGAATTCAACGATTGCTTCACATGGGATTACCATGAGATCCAAGGGCTATCGAAGAGCTTAGTGGATCATCGATTACCTACTAAAGCTTCATCTCGGCCGCACAAACAACCCCCTAGGCATTTCAACCCAGAATTGTTGATGAAAGTGAAGAAAGAGGTCAAAAAAACTGAATAAAGCTAACTTTATTCGAACGTGTAGGTACCCGGAGTGGATTTCTAATATTGTACCATTGGTGAAGAAGAATGGAAAGATCCGGATCTGAATCTACTTCCGGAATGTCTATTTGGCGATGCCGAAAGACGAATATGTGATGCCTATTGCCGACATGCTCGTGGATTCCACGGCTGGGTACGAGATCCTTTATTTTATGGACTGATACTCTGGCTATAATCAAATATATTTGGCTGGGAAGGACGCCCATAAAACAACTTTCTACTGTCCCGGAGCAATTGGAATCTTCAAATGGATAGTAATGCCCTTCGGACTCAAGAATGCCGGAGCAACCTACCAGAGGGCGATGAATGCAATTTTTCATGACCTGATCGGCGCTTGCATGGAGGTATACATAGATGACATGGTGGTGAAGTCCCGAGCATTCGATTACCATCTGCTGAACCTTCGGAAGTCTTTATGCGGATGAGAGAGCATGACCTCAAGATGAACCCGGCAAAGTGCACTTTCGGAGTACAAGCAGGAAATTTTTTAGGTTTTTTGGTCCATCGAAAGGGGATAAAGTTGAAAAAAATAAGACCAAGGCTGTCCAGGACCTTACCCCGCTCCCCCCCGCAACATTAAGGAGCTGCAAAGCCTGATTGGGAAGGTCAATTTTTTAAGGAGATTCATCGCCAATGTGGCTGGGAGGATGAAGATCTTCTCGGTACTGTTATGTGGGAATAAAAACGTATTCGAGTGGGGAGCAACCCAAAAAGAAGCCCTGGATCAGATTAAGTAGGCGTTAGCATCTCTTCCCGTGTTAATGCCGTCAATTAGTGGAAGGGAGCTGAAGTTGTACATAGCCGCGACCGACGATACAACAGGTTGCCTCCTTGCCCAAGACCATGATGAAGGTCAGAAACGCGCTATTTATTATATTAGTAGGTCATTAAATGATGTTGAAATTCGCTATTCGTGCATTGAAAAACTTTGTTTATCATTATATAATGCATACACAAAATTAGAGTATTATTTGATGCCGGTTGAAACTAAAGTCATATGCAAAGTCAAACTTCTACGCTATTTATTAAACAGGCCAGTCTTCCGAGGCCATTTAGTTAAATGGGCGATAAAGTTGGTACCATTCGCTTTGACAAGCCAGCCCTTTAAGGCCGTGAAAGGACAAACCATCGCAGATTTCTTGGCCGAACATCTTGGGATAGTTCAGGCTGTTCTTTTGGACTACGTGGGGCTAGAACCTTGCTGGTGACTTTCGATGGTTGCAGCGCCTCGGGACCAGCCGGAGCAGGCTTGATCTCCAATTGATGACTCCAAATAACAACATATTTTTCTCTTGACAAAACTATTTATTATTTGAATTTTTATGTGAAAACCATCACAATACCTGATTTATGGCATACTTTATTGATATGTTTTGCTTGGAATGATCCAAGGCTTGTTCGTTGAGATTATTAACATTTTTGACCTTTTCAAACGATGTTTCTTTCCCATAAAAGTGAGAGTGAACAATTCTAGAAATTCAGTAAGTGTTCATCTTTCGACGGTCAAGCCATTCCATTGCCAACTGGCAACGATAGCATCGCTTGAGCTATGCTGATGCCCTTCAGCCATCTGGGCAAGCGAGGAAGAACTACGTCCCTATATTCTAAAGCAAGCGAAGCGACACCGTGGGAGTTATGGCCATGCAACTGCCCTAACAAATTAACCATCCCCAACCGCCTAACTGCTCAGCCGTTTCAACTATCGTCCAATTGCTCTGCATAAACCTATAAATAGGGCCATATTTCTTTTGTAAAAGAGACTGATACAATATACATTGCAAATTACAAGTGTTCTTGGTGCTTTCCAAGAGCTCTAACCTTGTAAATGAGTTTTTTAGTTAGGAATGGCTAGAGGAGTCGAGACCTTTTCTTCCTCTGGCCGCTCACTTTACTACTTTATAGTATAAGTTTACAGCTTTGAATTACTACTTTCTTATTGTATTCATTATGTAAATCTTTACTGTATTCTGTAGTAAGTAGTGAAATATCAAGATTTCTCCATTTTCACTTCGATACCCATTTCATATTTGTATGTGCATGATAAGTTTAGAATTATGCTTCGCTGAGAAAGAATAGAGAAGAATCGATTAGCTGAGCCTAAACTCGGGTCGTATTCATTAACAGATTCTAGGTAGTTCAATATAGTTAAGTACGCGGGAGCCTTTTCGACCTGCTTCGCTGTTGTTCTTAATTCAATTCTGATTAAAGAAAGGTAACAAAAGGGTAAAGCCACTAATGGGACATAATTTAGAATAATTAAAGGGGCATAGGTGCTTGTCTATTGGCTCACAGAAATGTCTAGTGACAGTAGCATTTCTTGTTTATAATGTTTTAAATCTGGGCACCATTGAAGTCTTCTTGTAAATCCCTCAAGGTCAAGTACCAGCGATTCAAGATTCTGTGTTAATCAGTTCATACAATTACATGCTTCTCTCATGCCGCTTACGTGGTTATATGTATATGTTTCGCTTATTCACTAACATCACTCGCTCACTTCATCCATGTATTTTTGTACACTTTCATCATTCGCTCTTGTTAATATAAATATATACTGCTCTCCTTTCATCCATTTGCTTCCACTCACCAACCGCTCTCGCTGTATCCGTCGCTCACTGCCTTCGCTTTCGCTCACCAACTGCTCATCTTTACTCGCTTTCTTTAAATTCCGTCCTAGAGTATTTTTGTTCTTGGCTCGCGCCCAAGCGAGCCACTTACCTGTTTTCCTGATGCGTTTCACTAGTACAGACTCTTAATGTAAATTTTGCGACTTAAAATCCCTGTGTTTGACCTGGAAACTCACCAATAAAAAGAGTATAAATTATTGTGATAAACAATTTAGGGTCTACAACTTCATTTCTTTGATCTATATTTGACCGTACACAATAATGCACACTTAACTCAATTTTCATAATTAATTCTAAATGTTTAAATATAAAATCACCCTTATCACCAGTCCAGAAGGAGAATTATGGCGCTTCGCCCACCAACTTCCGCAAGGTATTACGAATAACCAAGCTGAATATGAGGCGTTGCTATGTGATTATTGGTCGTAAGGGATGTCAAGAAGGTCAATATTCGAGGGGATTCTCAGGTGGTTGTCCGATAGGCCCTCAAAGAATTCAAGTGCAATGAACCACGACTTTAGAACCTTCTTCGAGAAACCCATGACCGGGTTTCCGGGTTTAAAAGAAAAGGACTACAGCCAAGATACGAATGTTTACAGGCTGACCAAGACCTAGATTGGCAAACCCCACTGCTGAAAGGTCTAACATATCCCGGGAAGGTCGCTTCAAAAGCAATGTGCCATCAACTTCTAAAATACACTCAAATCAATGGGAAACTGTATCGACGGAGATCCGATGGGACTTTAGCACACTGCCTAGGTCACGAGGATGCTATGAAGATCATGGACAAGGTCCACGAAGGTGTTGGAGGTGCCCATAGGGTTGGACCATCTATGAAGTGGACAATCCTCCGTTATAGATATTTTTGGCCACGAATCTCGCAGAATTGTGTGGATTATGCTCGAGGATGTCCAATATGTTAGCGCCATGGACCAGTTCGAAAAGTCCCCGTAGAAGAACTTCATTCGATTATCAAACCTTGGAATTTCCCTGTGTGGGCGATGGACATCATCAGCAAGATCCATCATCCATCTTCCAAGGGGCATTCCTTCATTCTTGTAGCGAAGGACTACTTCACGGAGTGGACGGAAGCCGTTCCATTGGCCAAGGTACAAGATAACCATGTCATACGCTTTATTAAGAATAACATCATTCACAGGTTTGACATTCCAAAGACGATAACCACCGACCAAGAGATCGTATTTATGACCGCGAAGGTCAAGGACTTCGCAGTCGAGTACAGGATTAAGTTGTTACATTCCTCTCCGTATTACCCTCAAGCTAACGGGCAAGCTGAGGCGACGAACAAAATCTTGATTTCCATTATCAAGAATACGTTGGAGGACAATCCAAGGGGTTGGCATGAAACTTTGGATGAGGCCTTGTGGGCGTATTGGAATGCCAAATCCTCTGTAACCGACAACATCTCTTACAAGTTGACTTATGGCCATAATGTTGTGCTTCCGTTGGAGATTACAGTGCTTTCTTTCCGAATTTCGAAGATGAACCAGATGCTCATGGAAAAGCAAGACCAGGCCTTGCTCCAAGAGCTCGACGCCTTGCTCGAATAGAGGGTGCAGGCTCTTGAATGCATTCAACATCAGAAAAGAAAGGCTGAATCGACCTTTTGTAAACATAGAAGGCCCCAGACCTTCTAGGAAGGAGACATGTTATGGAAGGCCGTCCTCCCTGAAGGCCCTAAAGATGTAAAGTTCGGGAAGTGGTCCTCAAATTGAGAAGGGTCTTTTATCATATCAGCCAAGTCACCTAACGGCGCATAAAGATTGATAGAGCCCGAATGAGAGCAGCTAAAGACGTTTATCAATGGAAGACATCTTGAAAGGTTTTATCATTCTCTTTGGGACCTAGAAAGAAGGCATAATCAAACTGTAGTTAACGATGACCTTTCAAAAGCAGAAAAAAAAGGACGGACAGGCCAAGAAAGCATGGAAACACCAGGTATTTGACAAGATCATCAGGACCACGAGTTAATTCTTGTCCAGATGATTTTGTGGGGGCCATTTGTAAGCACCCAAAATTAATTGGACCGGCCATTACAAGCACAACCCAAGAAGGATGATATTCAACCCAACTTCCGGCTGGCCCAAGCTGACCCAGACCAGCGAACGGGCCTGCAGACCCGCCTAACTCAATGTTAAGGGTCCATTTCAACTTGAGAATGGCCCAGAAAGGAAAAAGAAGCTCAGTCAAAAGGGTGTGGAAATGGTTGAAGGAGGATTGAAGTTGTAGGAGGAAAAAATGGGATAATATTTTATCCAAAAAAATTTAAAAAATAACAAAATTCAAGATAAAAAAGAAAAGAAAAGAAAAGAAAAAGAGCAAATCAGATTAGAAAAAACACACTATAATCATGCATGAATCATATTTTTTGTATTTCTTTTAATTTTGCTCTGAAATTATTTTCTGTATTTTTTCTTTCTAGAACAGTACCTTTTACAACTTTCTTTAATTTAATTTTGCAGTTTTCTTTCTTGTTTATCAGCCTTATTTTGCTTTCTTTTTACTTTAATTTTCTTTTATCGCGAGATAGTTCGGATCCTTTCTTGAGGAAGTCGGGGAACCATTCGAACAAATTTATTCTGGAAGGCTTTTCTGATTAAGCTGTAGGAGATAATTTTTTGACGACAACATATACAATTATGTCAATTACATTTTTTATACTTTGGTTTAGGTTTCTATATCTTATCTAACCTTTATTATCTATATAGATGAATATCAACACAACTATTGAAAACCTAGCTCTGTTTGAACATGTGGATTTTCTTTTTTAATATATAAAGCAAAATAGACATCGCACAATTCCTAACCTAGAATTATTCGTATAAAAATATAAATGCACAACGGTAGCAAATTTGCAGGCTATACAATAGACAAAATAAACCTCCAACTTATTTACATGTACCTAAAAGAAGAAGGAGAAATACAAAGGTGTATGGAATACGACCCTACATTCTGCCAATCTTCATGTAAATGGTATGTTGGGAATTTTGGTCGTTCGAGGCCTAATTCAATGAATTTATTGATAATACAATAGTTGGCCCACTCTTTAGCCCTGTCCACCAAACTCGGCCCAAACGACCCTTAACCCAAATAAAAACCCATACCCTTAACCCTTAGTCCTATTTGTCTGTCTAACAAAAACTAGAGGGGTTTGTTAGGTGATATTTTGTATGGTTATTGAAGGCAAATAATATAAAATAAAAGGAGAATAATAAAATATATAGGGATAATAAAGAAATATATGATAAAAACCTTTTATTTCTTCACTCAAAAATATATATTTGTTTGGCTTACACAACCATATATTTATATAAAAATAATTCAAACTACTATCATAAATACTATTAATGAATAATTCACTAACGAAAATTAACTCAAAAGTTCAAAATTCAAATTCAAATTATTCATTAATAATATTTAACAACTAATTCAATTACCATTTAATTCAAATTCAATTTAATTTTCCATCAAATGCCTCCCGTAAATTGAATTTGCTATTGACTCCCAAAGCAGCAACATTTCTTGAGAAAGCGGGCCCACCAAGCGGTTTCGTGAAGATATCAGCCAACTACTCTTCACTTGGACAATATATAATGTCAATGTCACCTTCATTAACAAGATACCTTAAGAAGTGAAAGCGAAGACGGATGTGTTTTGATCTTCCCTGAAAGACCGGATCTTTGGAATCAGAGATAGTCGATTTATTGTCACAGAACAATGATGTAGAACCATGCTCCTTGAAGCTCAAACTCTTAAGGATTCCTCTAAGCCACATAATTTGACTCCCAGGCAAAGATGCCGCTATGTACTATGATTCGGTGGTGGAATGTGCGACAATTGGTTGCTTCTTCGAACTCCATGAAACAACTTCACCTTCAAGATTAAACACATAGCCAGATGTACTTTCACAGCTTCCTCCCAAGTCACTATCCGTATAGCCAACAAGTTATATGGGAACATTAGCTTCATAATATATGCCATAATCCAATGTCCCTTTCACGTACCTTAAAATTCTTTTGGCAGCCTCCCAATGATTCGACAATGGCTTTTCCATGAATCTGCTCACCAAGTTCACAACGAACATGATGTCAGGCCGAGTGGTTGTAAGGTACATCAAGTTTCCGATTAGGCTGCGAAACATTGTTGTGTCAACCATCTTTCCTTCTCCATTTTTGCTCAACTTCAAACCTGTTATGCAAGGGGTTGTTACTGGATTGGCATGTTCCATATTGAATTTTCTTAGAACCTCAACTGCATATTTTTCTTGAGAAATGAAAATTCCAGATCTTGATTGTTCAACCTTGATCCCAAGAAAATGATGCAATTCTCCCAAATCACTCATCTCAAATTCCTTCATTATAGCCGCTTTAGATTTCTCAAGTGTCTTCAAATCATTTCCAATGAAGATAAGATCGTCAACATATAGGCGCACAATCATAACACCACCATTGCAACATTTTCTGACATAGGCAGTATGCTCGAGTGGGCATCTCTCAAAGCCAAACTTCAAGAAAAAATCATTAATCCTTCCGTACCATGCTCGAGGCGACTGCTTCAACCCATAAAGAGCTTTTATGAGTTTATAAACTTTGTGTTCCTCGCCTTTTCGAAAAAATCCAGAAGGTTGCTCCAAGTAAATTTCTTCTTGAATAAATCCATTCAAGAATGCGGATTCCACATCCATTTGGAATAATTTCCCACCATTTTTCAGCAGCAAGTGAAAGAATCAATCGAATCGTATCAAGCCTGGAAACGGGAGCAAATACCTCATTAAAGTCTTCTCCTTATTTTTTCTTGTAGCCCTTCGCAACCAATCTTGCCTTATATTTGTTGACTGATCCATCAAGATTTGTTTTTTTTCTTGAAAACCCTTTTTACACCAATTGGAGATTTATGTGGAGGCAAATTTGTAAGCTCCCAAGTTCCATTCTTCTCGATGGAATTAATCTCCATTTTCATGGCTTGCATCCAATTCTTCTCAATGGTTGCTTCTTCATATGAGATTGGATCTACCCTTGAAAAGAAAGCAAAGTATACTTGGTTTGGCCCATCAATCGCTTCAGTTTCATCGTAAATTTCTCTCAAAGTCCTTGTCTTTCTCGCCGTTTGAGATGTAGAATTTTCAGTAGGTTCTTCTTCACCAATGTTTTGCTGCATTTGTTGAGTATCAACATCTTCAAAATTAAGAACCTGCCAATGTGAGAATTCTGATGATAAATCTGAAAAATCATAGGAAGCATTCTCATCAAATCGTACATCCCTGGTGATCACAATTTTCTTTGATTTTGGGCTATACAACTTGTAAGCTTTTGTTCTCACACTATACCCAATGAATATGCATTTTTCAGATTTATCATCAAGCTTACTCTTCAAAGAATTTGGGATGTGTGCATAGGCAACACTACCAAATGTTTTCAAGTGGCTAACATTCGGTTGCTTCCCATACCACACCTTATTTGGAGTATAATTCTCCAAACTCTTTGTCGGCGATCGATTAATCAAATAGACACCACATGAGACTGCCTCTCCCCAAAATTCAGCTGGCATATTTTTCCTTTTCAGCATGCATCGAACCATATCCATGATAGTTCTATTTTTTCTTTCGGCATTGCCATTTTGTTGTGGTGAATATCGGGCTGTCAATTCATGTCTAAGCCCATGGTTCCGACAGAATTCCTCAAACATTGAGGACATGTATTCCCCTCCACGATCGCCTCGCAGGATTTTTACGTGAGAACTAGTAAATTTCTCAATCTGAGCTTTAAATTCTTTGAAACAAGGAAGTGCATCAGATTTTTCTTTCACCAAATAAACCCAAACTTTCCTTGTGAAGTCATCAATAAACAACAAGAAATATCGGTTACCTCCAAGCGATGGAACTTTAATTGGCCCGCATAAATCTGTGTGAACCAGTTCCAAAGGCATTATTTTATGTCCAGTCAGATTTTGATGGGAAAGACTCTCGATGTTGCTTCCCCAATTGGCACTTTTCACAAACTTCTTGTACTCCTCCGATTTTGGGCAGTCCATATACAGTTGATTTATTCAACAACTCTTGTAAGCTCCCAAAATTAAGGTGTTCAAACCTGTCATGCCACAACTTGGAGATTTTCTCATTAACAGCAAGATTTCCAACATTATTTAAGTTATCAAGCTTCAAAGCAAACAAATTGTTTGCTCCCAAACCAATTTTTGCTATGATTTATTTTTCTTCTCCATAGTGCAAAAGTTGTCAATAAAATGAATATCAATCCCCCTTTTCATTAAGTGGCCAACACTTAACAAATTGCTTTGTAATCCAGGAACATAAAATACCTCAGAAATTTTCTCAACTCTCCCATTTTTCGCCTTGAATGAGATTTCTCCAACGCCTTTGATCTTGTTTGCCTTGGCATCTTCAATTGTAACCTGCCCATGATTAGCTTTGACAAGAATGGAAAACAAATTTTTTTTTCCAGTCATGTATTTGCTTGCCCAGCTGTCCAAATACCAAATATCCCCAATATTTCCATTTAAAGCAATCAACAAGGTTTCTGTATTTTCGACTCATTTTTCATGCACAAAACCATTTTCACGCCTCTTTTTTGGATATGTTTCCAACAATCAGAAATTTTATGTCCAGGTTTATGACAATAATAGCACTCTACATAAGGTTTTGTACCTTTATAGTTACCACGCCCTCTTCCTCGTTGGGTGAAAGATCATAATTTCTTATCTTCACGCCGCTCTTTATTTTCTGTAGGTGGTTGGCCACCCCTTCCTCATCCCTAGCTTTGATTTCGTGCTCGTCCGTGTCCACGAAAGAAACCACAGCCTCCCATAAATTGGGACTTCAAAGTGTGATATTGAGAAATGAAACTTTAGGAATTCCTTTAAAGTATTCTTACTTCATGGGCCTCCAATCTTCCTTGCAAACTTTCTAACACCATCGACGAGAGATCTTATGACTCCTCAATTGCTACCACAACATGGTCGAATTTACTTGGTAGGCTACGCAAGATTTTCTCGACTATCTGTTGGGTTTCAACAACTTCTCCATTTGATGCCATTTGATTCACAAGAGAATTCGCTCTCGTAAAATAATCTCCAATTTTTTCTTTATCTTTCATCTCCATTTTTTCAAATTCAGCCCTTAATGATTGCAAGCGAACTTTTTTCACTTGATCTTGCCCAGAGTATATTGTCTGTAGGATGTTCCATGCTTCTTGTGCACTTCCAGCCTTGGATAGTCTTTCATAGACTGAAATCTCAATCGCTTGATATATTTGAAAAAGAGCTTTTCTGTTTTGATGCCTTATGTTCCTCAAAGAATTTATTTCCGCAGCAGTGAGTCGGGATTTGTCCTCTGGAGCACCTACACCATCTTCCACAACACTCCATAAGTCTTGAGATTCAAGACATAATTTCAAGAGATTGCTCCAGTAATCAAACTTTTCGCCATTGAATCGAGGAATGAGAGAAACTAGATTGTTGGACATAGTCGAAGCTCTGATACCAATTTGAAGGCAAATAACATAAAATAAAAGGAGAATAATAAAATGTATGGGGATAATACAGAAATATATGATAGGAACCTTTTATTTCTTCACTCAAAAAATATATATTTGTTTGGCTTACACAACCATATATTTATATAAAAATAATTCAAACTACTATCATAAATATTATTAATGAATAATTCATTAACGACAATTAATTCAAAAATTCAAAATTCAAATTCAAATTATTCATTAATAATATTTAACAACCAATTTAATTACCATTTAATTTAAATTCAATTTAATTTTCCATCAAATGCCTCCCGTAAATTGAATTTGCACTTGACTCCCAAAGCAGCAACATTTCTTGAGAAAGCGGGCCCACCAAGCGGTTTCGTGAAGATATCAGCCAACTGCTCTTCACTTGGGCAATATGTAATGTCAATGTCACCTTCATTAACAAGATATCTTAAGAAATGAAAGCGAAGACGGACGTGTTTTGATCTTCCATGAAAGACCGGATCTTTGGAAACAAATATAGTCGATTTATTGTCATAGATCAATGTTGTAGGACCATGCTCCTTGAAGCTCAAACTCTCAAGGATTCCTCTAAGCCAGACAATTTGACTCCCAGCCAAAGATGCCGCTATGTACTCTGATTCGGTGGTGGAAAGTGCGACAATTGGTTGCTTCTTCGAACTCCATGTAACAATTCCACCTCTAAGACTAAACACATAGCCAGATGTACTTTCACAGCTTCCTCCCAAGTCACTATCCGTATAGCCAACAAGTTTGATGGGAACATTAGCTTCATAATATATGCCATAATCCAATGTCCCTTTCACGTACCTTAAAATTCTTTTGGCAGTCTCCCAATGATTCGACAATGGCTTTTCCATGAATCTGCTAACCAAGTTCACAACGAACATGATGTCAGGCCGAGTGGTTGTAAGGTACATCAAGTTTCCGATGAGGCTGCGAACATTGTTGTGTCAACCATCTTCCCTTCTCCATTTTTGCTCAACTTCAAACCTGTTACGCAAGGGGTTGTTACTGGATTGACATGCTCCATATTGAATTTTCTTAGAACCTCAACTGCATATTTTTTTTTAGAAATGAAAATTCCAGATTTTGATGGTTCAACCTTGATCCCAAGAAAATGATGCAATTCTCCCAAATGACTCATCTCAAATTCCTTCATTATAGCTGCTTTAAAATTCTCAAGCGTCTTCAAATCATTTCCAGTGAAGATAAGATCGTCAACATAAAGGCTCACAATCATAACATCACCATTGCACCATTTTTTGACATAGAGAGTATGCTCGAGTGGGCATCTCTCAAAGCCAAACTTCAAGAAAAAATCATTTATCCTTCCGTACCATGCTCGAGGCGACTGCTTCAACCCATAAAGAGCTTTTATAAGTTTATAAACTTTGTGTTCCTCGCATTTTTTAACAAATCCAGGAGGTTGCTCCAAGTAAATTTCTTCTTGAGATATCATATTACTTCGAATCAGACAAATAATGAACTTTTGTGATTACAAAATTCATTGATGGACATAAATATATATTAGAAAAATTGTCTTCATTGTCTTTGGGTTACACAAAGTTGAATTCAATTGAAACATATCTTGTAAACCTAAAGTCTATAAATTTTATTGTTTAGCATAACCGGTTTAGGTATTCCGGTAATACTATGATGAGACAACTTATAGAAAATACATATGACCATAATTGGAAAAATAGAAGGGTATTAAATACAAAATAAATTTGAAATATATTTCTTGCTAATAAGGGAAGTTGATATCTAGACCATCACCAGCAAAAGTGGAAACTGAATCCTGTATATTTTTAAAATGATTCAAGGTGATATATGTGGCTAAAGATCCACCATGCGGACCATTCAGATATTTTATGGTGCTTATTGATGAATCTACTCGATGATTACATGTATGTTTATTATCCACCCGAAATTTGGTATTTGCGAGGTTGTCTGCTCAAATAATTAAATTACGAACACATTCCAAATCACCCAGTAAAGAAAAATCGTCTTGATAATGTTAGTGAATATTCATCCAAGATATTTGATGATTATTGTATGTCTATTGGGATTGATATTGAGCATTTTGTACCGTATGTACATACTCAAAATGGTATAGCTGAATTGTTTATAAAAAGGTTGCAAGTAATTGTAAGACCTATGTTGATAAAAGCTAAACTTCTCATATTTGTTTGGGGACATGCAATTATGCATGCAACAACACTAATAAGATTAAGACCAACAAGCTATCATAGCTACTCCCCAGTATAATTGGTGTACAATGAAAAGTCCAATATATCACATTTGTGAACATTTGGGTGCGCAGTTTATGTGCAAGTAGCACTACCCCAACGCTATAAAATGGGCCCCAAACAGAGATTAGGGATATATGTCAGGCATGAATCACCATCTATTATTAAATATCTTGAACAATTAAGTGGTGATTTATTTACTGCTCGATTTGTTGATTGTCATTTCGACGAGTCATATTTCCCAACATTAGAAGGAGAAACTGATCAATTGTAAAAGAAAATTATATGAAAAGTACTTTTCAATTTTTTTGATCCTCGTAATAGCCAAAGCGAATTAGAAGTGCAAAGAATTTTACATTTTAACAAATAGAAAATCAGTTACCTGATGTTTTTTGTGACCCCAGTAGAGTTATCAGATCATATATAGCTACAAAGAATGCAGCGACTAAAATTATTGCCCTTAAAGGACGAATACATAGTGCCAATGAATCGAATACACGCCTGAAGTATGACAGACCTTTAGATTCCAAAGATAAAAATTTTCGAAAAAAAAGAGAGGAACAAATGAAATGATTGAGTAATTGAATGTTAACCAAAATTCTCATGTAACAAGTAGTAACATGAATCAAATTCCTGAAAAAGTTGATCCTAATAAACTTCCTGAAAAAGTTGACCCAAATATAATTTCTCCTGAAGAGAATGAAATTATTGAAAATTCAATAAATTATGTTACTACTAAAAAACATTGGAACTGAAAAGACATAATTATCGATAATACTTTTGTATATAATATAACACTTGATTTAATAAAAATTGATGAGGATCCTGAGCCTACATCAATTGATTAATGTCGGAAAAGAAAAGATTGATCAAAATAAAAAGACGCGATTAAGTCTGAATTGAATTCACTGGTAAAACAAAAGTTGTTGGACCAATTGTACAAACACCCGAAGATGTTAAACATGTTGGCTATAAAATGGGTATTTTTTCAAAAACGAAATAAGAATAATGAAATTTTCAAATATAAAGCAAGACTTGTAGCCCATAGTTTTAAACAAATACCTGAAAATGATTTTAATGAAACATATTTTCCAGTAATAGATGGAACAACATTTTGATATCTTGTCAGTTTGGCAGTTCATAAAAACTTGGATATGCATATGATGAACGTCGTAAATACTTATGTATGGTTCATTAGATACTAATATATATATAAATCTCTAAAGAATTCAGTATGCCTGAAACATACAAATCAAAGTAAAAAGAAAGCTATCGATTAAATTACAAAAGCCTTTGTATGGGCTCAGGAAATCTCGCCGCATGTGGTATAATCGTCTTAGTGAATCATTATTCCCATATATTTTTATAAAGAAAAATTGGAGAAATTTTTTGATAGTTATTTTTGTAGATGACTTGAATTTAATTGGAACCTCTGAAGAGGTTCAAGAAACTATTGAAGATTTGAAAATGGAGTTTGAAATCAAGGTTTTTGGGAAAATGAAATTATGTCTTGGTCTACAAATTGAACATTTAAAAAATTGAATTTTGATCAATCAATCTGCATATACCCAGAAAGTATTAAAATAATTTGCAATGGGTAAAGTACATTCATTAAGTACTCCAATGGTCGTTAGAACTCTCGATCCTATTAATGATCCTTTTAGACCGAAAGAAGAGAGTGGAGAAGTATTTGATCTTGAAGTACCATATTTAAGTGCTATTGACGCACTAATATATCTAGCTAAATTTACAAGATCAGATATAGCATTTTATGTAAATTTATTAGTAAGATTTAGTGCAATGCCAACACAATGACATTGAAAAGACATTAAACATATTTTTTGTTATCTTCAAGGAACGATTGATCTCGATTTATTATTTGCAAAGAATTCTCGACATGAAATAGACATGCTGCAGATTTGATTGAATGAGAATTTAACAGATTCATTGACCAAGGCTTTACCAACCACAGCGTTTGAGGAATTGATAAAGAATATCGGGATGCATCGGTTGCAAGATTTCAAGTGATATTCACATCAAGAGAAGTATTTTTAATTTATGAATTACGCATTCTTTTTCCTTCATTAAAATTTTTGTCCTACTGAATTTTTTTATAGTAAAATTTTAATGAAATATATTCATTGCAACGAATGACACCTAATGAGGAATGCTATGACACTTATGTAAATAGGCGTCACAATGCATATATATGTGTCATTATGCAATCAAATGTAATGTAGCAAATGGAATTACTAATCTAATTTCAAAATCCTATATTTACACTTGCATTGTACTCCTCCGTCCGCCAAATTTATTCTCACTTTCCTTTTTAGTCCGTCTACTAAATTTATCCCACTACTAATAATGTCAAAGTCAATAAATCAATATTTAATTATTACTCTCAATTCAACACTTATTTACAACAAATACCACTAACTTTATTACATTATCTCTTTTCATTTAGTTTACTTTTTAACTAAATTTCCAAAAATATCTTCAACTACCTATCACATTTTCAATAAAATATGTATTTTTCTTAATTCCCGTATCAAGCCCAAATTGACTAATTTTAATGGTCGGAGGGAGAACTTAATTTGTGGAATTTTTATGGAATAAGAGTACACAATCTCTCTATCTTGTGTTTATCATCCCTCTATCTTTATTACACTCACACGTGTATATATATATATATATATATTCATATATTATACTTATATATACAAATATATTAGATATTATATTATTATTATATTCATATTTTATATGTTCATAACAATTTTTTATATTTGTTTCATCTTTTTATTTTAATATGTTTTATTTTGTTTTTTTTAACGAAATATAATTATGATAAATATCAAAATTATTATACGGTTTACAATATATTTTTCAAAAATTAAAATTTATTAAATTTCAATAAATATATATATTAGAATATTTTTAGTATACTATAATGTTGTGTGCATTATTATAATTATTTTATTAATTTTAAAATTTAGAAATGATCTTTTATATAATTTTCATTTCATATGAATTTTTAATTCTTCGATTTTATAAATATTATATTTTTATTATTTTAAAATTTAATTTGTACTAAATATATAATATTATAAAATTATTATTAAGATAAACTATTGAAAATATTATAACTCTTGGGAAAATTGCAAAAAATATTTCACATGTATTCAATTATCACTTTTGTCATATATTTATCTCGCTGTCAAAATATATCCTCCGTGTTTGCATAAGTCGTTATTTATATTCTTTGACTGCGTGTGATGTTCATACCACACGCGACCAAAGAATAAAAATAACAACTTTTGCAAGGATATATTTTGTCAGCGGGTATATATGTGAAATATTTTTTTGAAATTTTCTCTATAAATCTTTATATAATAATTGTTGTATGTGTTTTTTGCAGTTTTTTTTTATTTATTTATCTTTTCTTATTCAAATTTCTAATGAATTTCATGTTTAACTTTTTTGTATATTACTTAAAATCCCTTAATAATCTATTTATATATATTTTTTATATATTAATTATTCATATATTATAAAATTTATATGTTTTTTCCAAAATAAACACACATTTTTCAAACAAAATTAATATATTATACACACTCATTATTTTTATATTTCATATAATAATTCAACTATTGTTGATCATAAAATAATTATAAGATCATTATAATTATATTCGATGTCTATTGTACAAAGTATTGTAAGAATTCTCATTTTGAGATTTTAAAAAATCAAATAATGATTAAATATTTAATTTATTGTCAAACCCGAATTAGTGAATGAGAACTAGATAAAATAATATGATTATTCATCTCACATAATTATGTGCCAAATCGAGTTGTGAATTCGGATCGGGCGTCGGACCGAGTCAGTGAACTCACGGGTAAGATAGAAAAATCCGAAAAAAATCTATCTATATCAAACGGATGAACCCTAAACCCTAATTAGTCAAGAAATTGGATTTCGTAATTAATGCCGTTAGTAAATTATTCATGAAAATTTATTTTGCGAGTAATTTTATGAGTATTAAGGATGGAACTAAATTCCATATGTAATTTCATCCATAATTACTCACAAAATTAATTTCGTGAGTAATCCAGACATAATTCCATTCCTTCCATAATTCTATCAGTATTACTCACATAATTAATTATGTGAGTAATTTCCATGAGTAAAATAAAATTTTCTTTTGGTGTAAAAATATTTTGTCTATTAAATATGTTCATGTCATCGAATTTTAGAATAGAGGATTGTCTCATTCATACATATCCCTTACTTTGGTTGTTGAATATAAGCCAAATACAATTGAAAGAATTTATTCCTTTATATTTACTGAAATGCTCGATAATAACGAAGGTTTTCTTGGTTATCAAATGGTCACATGATGCATGGGTCATGTAGACCATATAATTGATAGGGAGTTTGTTGCGAACATTATCCAAAAAGATTTTCATGTGAAACTAGCATTGATAATGACGAGGTCGTCAAAAGCGATGATGAACCTACACTACCACCAGGTCCGATTACTCGAAACTGTGCCAAGAAGTTTCAAACTAATATTATGACATTACTTCTACACTTGGAAGAGGAGAACATGCATAAAGTGGAAGCATGAAGGCCAATGGGAAAAGCGCTGTCAACATTGGAGTGAATCCATAATCCATGCACTTGTTCCATTGAAGACTACAATATATAACACCCATGGGAGTTACTACTCACATCATTATCCCATGTGGGATAAGAAGTGTTTTATTTTATTTAATAAGGTGGACCCCTTTAATCTAATTAATTGCACCCCTCTTATTTATTTAATTTAGTGGGCTTTAAATAATGTATATTTTTGTCCCACATTAGCCAAGCTAGCCTCCCCTATAAATAAGGTATTTGGTTTCACTTGTAAGACACCTTGAAATTTATATCAATTAAAGTTTTTCTCTTTATTCCATTATATTGGAATTAGTGTGTAAGTGAGGGAGGGTTACCTTTGCATACATATATCATTCTCAAATCGGGTCCTTGGATTCGTGGCTTCCGAAACCGACCGGAGTTTCCAGCAATATCGTTCGAGTCTCCATTGATTTAGAGGTGTTGGGTCAAGGCAATGCTTGGGTCACATCCGATCGATTGACGAGTCGGACACTGGTACTATCTCTCTTTATTTACTTAGTTTTTCATTCGAATTTAGTTTTAAGTTTCGATTAGTATAGTTTAATTACTAGGGTTGCATCATCAATTTGGTATCAGAGCGCGGTTTTATCGGAATTCTTATTCTGGTAGTATTAGTAGTCTTTATTTCATACTTTGTTAAGATTTTTTTTCTAATAGCAATATCATTGTTGGGCAAAAAAAAATACTACAGAAAAAAAAATATAAAAAAATGCTGCAAAAAAATAAAATAAAATTACTGCAGCAAAATATTTAATAAAATTAATTACTGCAGAAAAAAAAAAAAAAACCCTATTTGAAATATATTGTGATTTTGAATATTGTATTCACTTGTTTAATTGTGGATATCGGTTTTCTTGCGGTTATACTTTCATTGTTGGTTTGTTTCTATTGCTGAGTTTGGCTTCTTGGGGTACACTCGTCAATTTATATTGGTTATATTCTGTGAGGCTTACTTGGCTATAACTCGAGGGGCTTACCAAGGACTCTGAAATTTGAGCGCGTGTGTAAGACGGAGAGGTACATTACGTAGGTATACACGGAGGGTAAGGGAGTCATTTATCTAACCATCTATATATATTTCCACTATATTTTTCTATGGAAGGTAAGAAAAGTGACGAGGAACATGATATGACATCCGCATCAAGCTTTGACCCCAAAATGTTCGTGAAGGATATGATGGTGGAAGTACAAAGGGTACTTTGACATGAGATTGAGGGACTCCATGCCCGAATAAATAATTTGGAAACATCGAGGGTAGAAGGGAATGCAGCCCCTCCACGCCTGCACAATGGCATTCCACCTTTAGGACAACGACATCCCGGGAACGCTCCAAGGCATGAATGAGTTCATGATCGTCTAGAAGATAATCGTGACATGACTGAGTATGATAGAGAAGTAGAGGGCAATGTTCCCCTTCAAGCACGACGAGGGGCACATAGGAGGGATGACAATGATCCAATTCGCTTTATGAAATTCCAAATCCCAGCCTTCTACGGGAAATATGATTCAGAAGCATATCTTGATTGGGAGAGGAATATTGAGCTGATCTTCGATTGTCAAGATTTGGATGGTCCACAAAAAGTCCAAGCTGCGGTCTCCGAGTACAAAGATTATGCCATTATTAGTGGGACAATATTTTTCTTAGTCGGAGGCGAGGTGGAGCACCGATGATTCAAACATGAGAAGAGTTGACACGTGTCATGCGAGCTAAATTTTTTACGAGTTGGTATACGCAACAATTGCATGTTCGACTGCAATAGATGAAGCAAGGAAATAGGACAATCGATGAGTTTTACAAGGATTTGGAGGTGACTTTAATGCGGACTGATGTTCGAGAGAGTACGTAAACCACGGTAGCGAGGATCTTGACTGGGCTGAATCGAGACATTGCTGACAAAGTGGGATTGTATCATTTTGATAATATTGATGAATTGATGGAACGTGCTATTACAATTGAGAAAAAATAGAAGCGTAAGGGCAAACAACAAACATTTGGTACGAAGCCCTTCACACTAAATTATACCAAGAAGGATGACAATTTCAAGTGGCCCAAGGGTTCGGAAAAGGAAAATATGTTATCAAGGATGACACGCCAAGGAACAAACATGTTGGAGTTGATCCAAAGAAGCCGATGAAATTGAGATATCATTTGCTTCTAGCGTCAAGGTCGAGGCCACATTGCAAGTCAATGCCCAAACAAGAAAACAATGATTCTTAACAAGTTTGGAGAATACGAGACGGAATCTAAAAATGAGAAGGGGGTTGATCGAAGAGTACATGAGGAAAATAGCACGGATGATGACTCTGATTCCAGTGTTGGTTTGAGTTTGGTTACTTTACGAGCTTTAAGCACCATGTCAAAGAACTTTGATGAGGAACAACGAGAAAAAACCTCTTTCAAACTCATTGCCTAATTGGAGGCAAAGTTTGTAGCCTCATTATTGATAGTGGAAGCTGCACAAATATTGTAAGTGAACTTGCAAAAATTGAATTTGCTAACAACACCCCACCCCAAACCATTCAAATTGCAGTGGATTAGCAATTGCGAAGAGTTGAATGTGAACAAGCAGGTGACGGTTTCTGTCAAGATCAAAAGTTATGAGGATGAAGTCGTCTGTAATGTGCTACCGATGCAAGCTTGTCACGTATTACTTGGGAGGCCATGGAAGTTTGATAGAAGGCTCATCATGATGGATATTTGAATAGATACTCATTTGAGTTTGGGAGTAGAAAGATATGTTTGAAGCCGTTCTCTCGAATGGATGTCCATGAGGACCAAATCTATATGCATCGTAAATTTGTGGAAGAAGCCAAAGAAAAGAGATAAAGGAAAAAAAAGTGAAAGAAATATGAGTTAAAAAAGTGAGCATGGGAGTGAGAAAAGTGAGAGCGAAAAAAATAAGAGTGACAAAAGAGAGCAAGTGAGTGAACAACGCAAGAGTGAGCTTGAAAGAAAAATGCTTGTGAGCTTGAGAGAGGCAAAAAAATTGAAAGTTCACAAGGGAAGTTCTTATTTACTTTTGATTAAACCTGTTTATTTGTCTAAGCAAAAGCTAATGGAACTCTCTTCCAATGTTGTTTCTCTTTTGCAGGAATATCAAGACGTGTTTCTTGATGAAGTAATTGGAGGATTACCACCTATTTGTGGCATTGAGCACTAGATGGATCTCATTCTGGGTGCATCAATTCCAAATCGTCCATCTTACAAGGCAAGTCCAGATGAGGTCAAGGAAATACGTAAGCAAGTGGATGAGTTGCTTGACAAAGGCTGGATTCACGAAAGCCTAAGCCCTTGTGCTGTACCGGTTCTTCTTGTCCCAAAGAAGGATAGTGGATGGAGAATATGCATCGATTTTCGAGCCATAAATGCCATATCGGTGAAGTATCGACACCCTATTCCTTGTTTAGATGATATGCTAGATGAACTGCATGGGTCAAAATACTTTTCTAAAATTAATTTGAAAAGTGGATATAATCATATTAGAATGAGGGAAGGTGACGAATGGAAAACTGCATTTAAAACTACATTCGGCTTATATGAGTGGTTAGTCATGCCTTTTGGCCTTACGAATGCTCCAAGTACGTTTATGCGGTTAATGAATCATGTATTACGTACTTTCATAGGGAAGTTTGTTGTGGTTTACTTTGATGATATTCTCATCTATAATAAATCAATGGAAGAACATGTAGATCATATTTGTAGCATTTTGGAATTGTTAAGAGCTGAAAAGTTTTATGCTAACCCGAAGAAGTGCGACTTTTGTATCGACAAATGTATTTTTCTTGGTTTTGTTGTAGGTGCTAAAAGGATAAGTGTTGATGAAGCTAAACACAAGCTATTTGGGATTGGCCAACACCTAAAACGATCAAGGAAGTTTGTTGTTTTCTTGGATTTGCAAGCTTTTACCGCCGTTTTGTGCGAGCTTTTAGCTGCATTGCAGCACTACTGATTGAGCTTACAAAGAAAGATAAACACTTTGATTGAGGAATTTCTGAACAAGAATTTTTCGATTTGCTTTAGAGAAAACTTACTAATGCTCATGTTTTAGCTCTACCGGATTTCACTAAGCCATTTGAATTGGATTGTGATGCCTCAGAAATTGGGATTTGAGCTGTCTTGATGCAAGGAAAGAAGCCGATTGCGTACTTCAGCGAGAAGTTGAGTGGGGCTGCCCTCAACTATTCGACGTATGACCGAGAACTGTACTCGTTAGTTCGTGCACTTCAAACCTGGCAGCACTATTTGCAATACAAGAATTCATTATTCACACCGACCATGAATCATTAAAGCATTTAAAGAGTCAACAAAAGCTTAGTAAGCGGCATGCAAGATGGGTAGCATTCGTGGACACATTTCCTTACTCGATTCAATACAAGAAAGGAAAGGAAAATATTGTAGTTGATGCGCTATCAAGGAGGTATGGGTTGCTAACCTTGTTAGAATCTAAGCTTATGGGATTTGCATTCATAAAAGGATATTTATGTGAATGATGTCGATTTTTCTGATATCTTTGCAAAATGTGATGTGCATGGCTTTGGTGACTATATTATTTGTATGATGGATATTTGTTTCGTGTGAATCATTTGTGTGCACCTAGGTGTTCACTTCGTGATGTGTTAGTGGTTGAGGCACATGAGGGAGGTTTGATGGGTCATTTTGGGCGTGATAAGACATTGGGTACATTGCATGAACACTATTATTGGCCTAAACTGAGGCATGATGTGGAGTCTTATGTGAATAAATGTGTTGTTTGTAAGATTGCAAAGTCACATGCACAACCACACGATCTATACACACCCTTACCTATTCTAGAAGTGTCATGGACTGATATTTCAATGGATTTTGTTATGGGATTGCCTAGGTCTAGGAGAGAAAATTATTCAATTTTTTTTGTGGTTGATAGATTTTAAAAAATGGCACACTTCATTGCATGTAAGAAAACCAATGATGCGTCTCATATTACAGATCTATTCTTTCATAATGTTTTTAAATTGCATGGTGTTCCTAAGACAATTGTGTCGGACAGAGATACAAAGTTCCTTAGTTACTTTTGGAAGACACTTTGGGCTAAATTGGGAATTAAGTTGCTATTTTCTACATCTCATCATCCTCAAACAGATGTTCATACTGAAATAGTGAATAGAACCTTAGGGAACCTACTTCGTGTCTTGATAAAAAAGAATTGCAAAAGTTGGGAAGAATGTTTGCCTCATGCTGAATTTTCATGTAATCGTACGTTGCATTCATCGACACACATGTCTCCTTTTGAGGTTGTTTATGGCTTTAATCCTCTAACACCTTTGGATATGTTACCATTGCCTAGAAATTAGTATTTTAATAGTGATGGTAGGAAACGGACTGAATTTGTGAAGGAGATGCATTCAAAGGTTCGGGATAACATTGCAAAGTTAAACGCTCGATATGCTAAAAGTGCTAACAAAGGTCGTAAGCACGTAGTGTTCCAACCAGGCGATTTGGTGTGGTTGCACTTGAGAAAAAGTAAATTCCAGAGAAACAGAAGTCTAAGTTGAGCACAAGAGGAGATGGACCATTCAAAGTTTTGGAACGCATCAATGATAATGCCTATCGTATTGAGCTACCGGGTGAGTACCAAGTTCATGGGACATTCAATGTTGCTGACTTAAGTCCTTTTGATGTAGGAGATGAACAGGCTATGAAAGTGACACACTCAATTTTTCAAGAAGGGAGGAATGATAAGGTCGTCAAAAGTGATGATGAAAATGCACTACCACCAGGTCCGATTACTCGAAACCGTGCCAAGAAGTTTCAAACTAATATTATGGCATTAGTTATACACTTGGAAGAGGTGAACATGCATAAAGTGAAAGTGTGGAGGCTAATGGGAAGAGCGTTGTCAACATTGGAGTGCATCAATAATCCATGCACTTCATTCCATTGAAGACCACAAATTATAACACCCATGGGAATTGCTACTCATATCATTATCCCATGTGGGATAAGAGGTGTCTTATTTTATTTAATAAGGCGGGCCCCTTTAATCTAATTAATTGGACCTCTCTTATTTATTTAATTAGTGAGCTTTAAATAATGTATATTTTTGTCCCACATTGGTTGTAAAGTCTTTTTCCAAGCTAGCCTCCCCTATAAATAAGGCACTTGGTTTCACTTGTAAGACACCTTGAAACTTATATCAATTAAAGTTTTTCTTTTTATTCTATTATATTGGAATTAGTGCGTAAATGAAGGTTACTCTTGCATACACGTATCATTCTCAAATCGGGTCCTGGGGTTGATTCCTTGGGTTTGTAGCTTCCGAAACCGACCGGAGTTTCTAGCCATATCGTTCGAGTCTCCATTGGTTTAAAGGTGTTGTGTCTAGGCAATGTTTGGATTCGCATCCTATCGATTGATGAGTCGGACACCGGTACTATCTCTCTTTATTTACTTAGTTTTCATTCGAATTTAGTTTTAAGTTTCGATTAGTATAGTTTAATTACTTTGGCTGCGTCAGATAAGGATATATTTGTTTCATATAGGTGTAGGAATGATCCTCAGAATACCATGAATGTAGATGGATTTAAATTGGATAATCGGTGGGTGGTTCCTAACAATCGAGATCTTTTGGTTCTATTGATTTCCACATCAATATTTACAAGTTTGCATTTTCAAATTTAATAAAATAAATGTACTAACTAATACATGTGAAAGGTAGTAAGAAGACAACAATTATCATTGAAAAGAATATGGATGATGCCCAATCAAACAATTGGATATACATGCATGTTGATGAAGTGAAACAATACTTGGATTGTCGTTATGTTTCATCTATTGAGGTATCTTGGAGGATTTATAAATTTGGCTTGCAATGCCATAATTCTATTGTTGAATGTATTTAATATTATTTGTCAAATCAATAGTTGGTATTATTTCATAATAACGATAACTTGGTTAAGATTATGGATTAAGAGAGGACACATTATACAATGCTAACCAAATGGTTTGAAGTAAATAAAAAAATATGTCTAAGCAAGACATAAGAATTATGTCGAGTTTCCCTCTAAAATGGTTTGGAAGTAAAAACTTACTATACAAAAAAAAAAAAAAAACAACAAAAAAAAAAACAAAAATGTGTTGGAAATATACAATATATTCATCCAATGGCAAGAGATAAGTTTTACTTAAGAATATTACTTGACAACGTGTGTGAAGCCCAAAGTTATGAGGATATACGTATGTTCAATGAAGTTTTATTTTAAATTTTTAAAGACGTTTGTGTTGCATGTAGATTATTAGATTATGATAATGAGTGGCATTGTCAGAGGCTTTAACATGGCCATTTTTTTGGAACTTTTTTTTGGGACAATCCATAAAAACTATTATATCATCGAAATAGAGGGACATGATATGAAATGAATTTATAAAGGAACCAATTAACAACCTTAGCTCAATTAACCATGCCAAAAAGGGCCCGTGATGGCCGAAAGAAAATAGGCCCACCAATGTCCCTTAATAACTGGGCTAAGCTGCCTAGGTTCTTCAAAGATGGGCCCATTGACAGCAGCCCAAAGCAGTTGATATAAGCTCGAGCACGAGAACCCTAGCCTAACCCATCTCTAACTGAAGTAGGCCAGACTCTGGTCCAGTGAAGTGTCAGCCAATTGGGAGGAGTTTATGTGGCCCAATAAGACTAAGATGCCCAAAAGGACAATCCTAAACAAAACCCAACGAAATCCAACTAATACTAAAACACTTCTTCAGCCCAATTATAAAAACATACCTGAATTTTCCTGTTCAAGCAGTTTGTTGAACTAAAAAGCTGAAGTGCATTGCACTTTCAAAGCTAGTTATCATCATAATCGAAATATTGGGAGTAATAGTAGACAATTGTGACTTGTCATCTTCATTTAACTAGTCATATTCAGTTTATCAATGTGAAGTAATCCATGGGCTTTTGGCGGTAATATGGGAGGATGAGGTAGTAGAAAATTGTGACTTGTCATCTTCATTCAACTTGCGTCATATGTTCTACACGATACTTTTATTCTTAGAATTAACTAATCATCTAAAATTATGGGGGCTACAATGGCATTTATGGTTGATGGTTTTACTCTATAACACCAGAAATATAATTCTCATGACATCAACAAATAAAATTTTTAAGAATTATGTTTATAGAAAATTAAGTGTATATTGAACAAAATTGGAAGATCGCTTATTAGACTTTCCACTGATGTCAGAACCTCATACTACATTCAATATTTTCTTTAATAAACTTATTTTAGAAGATTCAATTCTTATCGTTTCAAATAGAAGAGTTTGTTTGAAAAAAATACTTTAATGGATTGGATAATAAACAAATGTATATTTACAATATTGTTCTACTGTCTTACACTAAGAAAAAATAAATAAATGAGAGAGAATTTTTCTTTATCAATGTGAGTGGTGGTGGCCCTGAAAAAAATATTTATGGAAAAATTTGATTGCCAATTTTGATCAGAGAGAAAAATTTTGTTAACTGTGGTGACATCTGGAATTGCCTCATTACTACTTATTGGTAGTAGGACAAAACATTCGCGTTTGAAAATGCCTATTGATCTACATTAGAAGTCAACAAGTGTGATAAATTCCAACTCTAATTTAGGTCAATTAATTTGATAGTATCCTATAGTTATATCGTTGTTGGTTCAAGGATTATTATTCTTTAAATGATGGATCTATCTTATACATGGGTGATGGACACTATGCGCCAGCTCTTGGACGAGGAAATGTGACCCTAGAATTCAGTTCAAATAAATATATAACTTTAAGTAATGTATTGTATGTACCTAGGTTACGTAAAAACTTAGTGTCGGGTCATGTACTAAATAAGTCTCACTACAAACAAGTGTTTGAGTCAGACAAGTATGTCATATCTAAACATAGAATGTTCATTGGCTTTGGTCATTATAATAATGGCATGTTTATGTTGAATATAATTAATGTCCCATCTTCTGCTAATTCTTTGTACATGGTTTATGAATCTAAAAATAATTCTCTTTTGTGGCATGCGAGATTGGGACATATACATTATAAAAGATTACGTGATATACCTAAGATATATTTAATTTCTGCATTTGATTTTGATACTGCAAAATGCTAGACTTGTGTATTAACAAAAATTATAAGATAGTCTTTTAAAGGCATCACCAAGGAATAAAAAACACATGAACTGATTCACAGTGACCTCTGTGATTTTCACTCAACACCATCATTAGGCAACAAAAAAATATGTTGTGACATTTATAGATGATGCAACGAGATTATGTTATACATTTGTTGCATGCAAAACATGAAGCTTTGGATAAATTTAAAATCTATATAACATGGGGTAAAGTTACAACATGGCATGACAATTAAGAAATTGCATACAGATAGGGGATGAGAATACTATGATCCAACATTCTTCCAATCTGTAGGAATAATTCATGAAACTACAACCCCGTATACACCACAATAGAATGGTTTGGCTGAAAGGAAAAATCGAGTATTGAAAGAAATGGTTAACTCGTGATGTCTTATGCTAGTTTGAGTGAAGGATTTTGGGGAGAAGCCATGCTGGCAGCATTTTATTTATTAAATTGAGTTCCAAATAAAAGGAATAAAGTTACTCCCTACGAACTTTGGTTCAAGAAACGGCCTAACTTGTCAAACTTACATACATGGGGCTGCAGGGCAATCGTTAGGGTCCCTGAACCTAAAAGAAAAATACTTGGTGAAAAGAGAATTGATGCATCTTTATTGGATATGCCGAGCATTCCAAGGAGTATCGGTTCTATGTGATAGAATCTAATAATTTTGTGTCTGTACACACTGTTATCGAATCTAGGGACGCTATCTTTGATGAAACTCGTTTTTCATCATTGACAAGGCAAGCATTTGTCAAGCTTGTGGATCATAATCAAGTTGAAAATATACCTGGAACATCTCATATGAGAGTTCACAGAGTATCTGAGACAACCCCACTAGACGTTTGTACATCAGATCTTGGCACCGCAGTAAGAAGTCCCAAATTTGATCTAGATGCTTCAGAGGCATATTTGAGAACAACCGAGGAAGCTCCTGGCTCGGATCTGGGTACTTCTATAAATGATCCTTGTACCGTTCTACCAAATACAAGTACAAACTTTGGTGGTTCTAGTAATCAATTTTTTGAACCGCGGAAAAGTCAAGAATTTAGAAACCCAAATCTTTTGGTCCTAATTTTCAATTGTACCTGGTTGAAAGGTATGAAGACAAAATTGAATCACAGTACTCATATTACTATAACTTAGGAGAAGATCCAAGAACATCTGATGTAACACCCCCAGTTGGCTCATACTAGAAATGCTACTGCCACATTACATCATGAGGTCGTCACCGCCTACTTAGGGCCCCACAATACAGTGTTAAGGCTAAAATTAACCATAAAAATGCATTATTATCTAACAAAATCTGATTTATGAATATTTACAAAACACACTCCTAAACAAGAGATTTTTTCGGTTAACAATTTACATATAATACAATAGATGTAAGTTCACTCACTCAGCCCGTCTTTCTATATCCCGAGACGTCCCCTGTCCCGGAGGTGCCATGCATACATGAACCAAATATTTTTCTTAAAAGCAGTTTAGAATTAAATCCATTTTAAAAACTAACGTGAAATATGTCATGTCATACCTCTTAAAAAAATAAAGTCTAATATCCGTCAATCATAAAATATGTGTCATGACATGCCAATAGTGAAATAATGCAACAAGGATATCAAACTCGACAACAATGCACATGTGCATATATATATACATCCGTCGAAATGAGCAACCGGAATAACCTCGGCTCCATAATAATAGGCTAACTGCATCTGTCTAAATGAGTACCTGGAATAACCTCAGCCCCATAATAACAAGCCCACTAGACCATCGTCAATAAATAACCGGAAAATCATCGGCTCAATGAATGACCTGATAAACCCATGATAATATAACGGTCATCCGGTCACTTCCATATACCCACCATACGACTCCCACAATCAATACATGGATAGCCGAACGTTGTTGTCATTAATCACAAGACGCCTCATAGTCTGTGATAGCGAAGATAGGACCCCCACTGACTAGCCCTATCCCGTGTAATGTAGTAGAATCCATGCAACCTAGAATCTCCCAAGGGAAACGTGAAAACTCTACTCCTCCCACGCGCCATAAAGAGATCACGTTTGGAGTTTGACATATGATTCTAAATTACCGGTTGACCTAACTAGTATCAGTCCAATGAGTGAAACAACACCTAACACGAATGACTACACCAAATATGTCTCAACTACCATGGGTCTAATCCCTGAATGACCGTGCGACTAAGTCACCCAATTGTCCGACTACTATCGTCCACTATCCCCAAAGTGTTACGGTACATCGGGGTCGAATATCCTAACCCCAGATGATGCCCTCGCCTAGCACAACCACATACGGCGACTAAACGATAGATCCATAAAACATAACCGATAAACCGTGCAATATGTGTGTAGCATGTCAAATAAGTGAATTTATCGAAAATGGTTGGTGAGACAACTCATCTATTCTCCTTTTCATAAATTCACCAACGCGATCAAATACGTATATCAAATATCATAAAATGAGAAGTCTCACACATGCATACGCACAAACATATATATATAAATATATACATGCACTGGCAGAATGATCCACATAATATCATATTAACATATTAATCATAATTGCATACAATATGCATACCTAATTTCTTAAAATTAGATTTATTTCCCTATTGCTTACCTCTTATCGACACTCCCTATCTTTTGCAATCTCACCCAAATCACCTCTAGTGTACATCTGCCCCATTATTTATTAACAGATGAGCTATATGCTTATTCATAGGAGCTATCTGCTTATTCAAAAGCTAATTTAAATAATTAGCTCGTCGAGCTTCAAACTTTTATATTTAGTAGAATACGATATTCTAGCTATAAAACTCTTATACATCATAATATTTATATCGCCCGATTATTAAATAAAAATACTTAAAGATATGAATAAACTGGCAGGTGCAATAGACTACCATTTTCAATTCGGCTCGGATCGATACGAAATTCTCAAAATATAACACTGGGACTACGAATATGCTAGTAGCTAAAAAAATTAGTCGATTAAATAGCCAAATAACTAGTTAAGAATTTTTGAAGAATTTCTAATTTAATATCCCCAATATCTAAATTCATATTAAAATCCATAATTAAACTCTACGTATAGCAAGGAATACAATACCGAAATCGGATTTGAAATCGAACGGCTAAATCCTTCCATTATTTTTTCTCTTTCTTTCTTCCTCCTATTTTCTTCCTGCGTCTCTGCTTCTGCTCGAAGAAATGTGTGGGTTTGTTTGTTTGTATGTATATATATTATATTATTATTATTATGTATTATATTATTATTATTATTATTTTAAAAATGATCCTTATCATCATCATCTTTAATATTATATTATATATATATTATATATTATGATTATTTTTATCGATATTTATCTGTTTAACAGTCTTTGTAATTATAATCAATATACAAAATAAGAATAAAATTTATTTCGGAATATTAACTTCTTGATCCCAAAATATTATAAAAATATTTATTTGCTATAGTAATATTATTTTATACACTCCGAAATCGGAACATTACATTCGATGAGACTATGAGGTCCCATGATGCTGCCTTTTGGAAGGAAGCCATCACTGACAAGATGGATTCTATTAAGAAAAATCATACATGGGAATTAACAGATCTACCTCCAGGTTGTAACCCTTTGGCATGTAGATGGATCTTCATAAATAAGATGAAATCTTATGGAACCATTGACAAGTTTAAAGTTCATCTGGTCATTCAAGCATTTCGACAAAACGAAGGCATAGATTATTCTAATACCTATGCATCAGTTGTCTGTATCACAACTATCAGTTTATTGATTTCCCTAGCAGCAATTCACAATCTGGTAATCCATCAAATTGATGTTAAAACAGTTTTTCTAAATGGTAATTTAGAAGAGAGGGTACATATGAGGGAACCAGAAAGATTTGTCTAACCAAGAAATGAATATAAAGTTTGTAAGCTTGTGAAGTCACTCTATGGTCTAAAACAAGCACCTAAACAAGTGGCATAGGAAATTCGATAAAGTTGTTTTATCAGATGAATTTTTCCTGAACAAATCAGAAAAATATGTGTATAGAAGATTTAATAACAATGGTCAAGATGTATTAGTTTGTCTGTACGTTGATGACTTTTTGATCTTTGGAACATATCAAAGTCAAGTAAATGAAACTAAATAGTTTTTATCTTCCAACTTCTCGATGAAAGATTTGGGAGTAGCTGATGTGATTCTCAGTATTAAAATCAAGCAAGAACGCAAAGAGATTACAATTACTCAATTTAACTACAAAGATTGTATTCCTGTAATCACTCTATGGGATCCCAGTGTAAAGCTTATGCCTAACATTGGGGAACCTATTTGTCAACTTGAATACTCAAAGGCCAATGGAAGCCTAATGTATAGCTATGACTAGCACTAGGCCTGTGACACCCCGACCTGCAAGCCACGCAAAGTCGGACGTGTCAGGATCGTAGAATGTCCCTATAAGTCAACACGAGTTCTTCCAACGGCTTTTGTCCTCACTCACGCACACCCTGAAGACTTCCTAGAGGGTAACCCATCCTTAAATTACTCTAGAGCAAGCATGTTTAACTCTAGAGTTCTTTTAGTAGGGCTCCCGAAAAGAAATGTGCACATTGTTGACATGAGTGGTCTATTTAATCCATTTAATTACTATTTAATCTCGGATGGCCTGACACCGGCTCATCCACGGGAGTTGACCTAGCACTAGCCCAACTCCGGAGATATTACAAAGCCAGATATTGCGTATGTTATCGGAAGGTTTAGAAGAGTTTTCAAGTATTTAAAGTCGACTGTTAACTATGTTTGTCATGATGTGGATTTTCTTCGGTAAATGATATTTGGATGCTAGTTGGATATACCATGAGAAATATCACTCTTCCATGTCTTGATGGGTATTCTTGCTTGGGAGATGTGCCATTTGCCGGGCTTCCAAGAAGCAAACTTGTATTACTCATTCTACAATGGAATTTGAATTCATAGCTTTAGTTGCGGCAGGTAAGGAAACAGAATGGCTTCACAATTTGGTGTATAAGATTTCATTATGGACAAAACCGGTATCACTTATTTCTATTTGTTGTGATAGTACAACAACTATGGCTAAGGCATATAACCAAATCTATAATGGAAAGTCTAGACACTTGGTGTTAGACACAATATGATTCGTGAATTAATCCCAAATGAGGTGATCTCGGTGGAATTCGTTCGATCACAACATAATCTCGCTAATAATTTGAAGAAAGGATTAGCTAGAGACTTTGTGCACAAGTCGTCAATTGGAATGAGATTAAAATCCATCTAAAACTACATAGTGTAAGACACCCAATTCCCTTTGTAATACAACGTTAGAAGCTGAGTTCAATGTGGAAAACTCACATTTTGGAGATTGGAACTTATATTGTAAATTTATCCTAAGTTTGCGTTCGGACCTACAAAAAAGATAGGTTGAGATTATTCTCTTAATGACTTCTTTGAAAAATTGCTAATACAGTAGCAAGATTAAAAGAAGTTACTTATAAAAGCATGAACTTTTGTCGGTTCAAGAAAATTTGAAGTTGCTTTCAATATGCTTGTGAATGGATAGGGACACATGGCTTGTGACGTGTCAAGCATGAACTAAAATGAATGATAAATTTGTGTGTACATTACCTTCATGTATTCAAATGATTTGAAATGTTCAATCCTAGCAACATCTTGATTCTCGAATATTTGAAACGTGTGATGTACTAAGATAAAAATTCAACATTTGAGATATTTTCATTTATGCATGATTCTATGGTGTATGATTGTACAGTCTGTGATTTAAAAATTACTAAAAAATGGAGGACTGTTGGAATTTTAGCATATTTTTTGTATAACTTATGATACATTTATGTTTAAATATAATTTACTATATAGGTCTAATGTAAAATGACAATGAGATAAAATGTATATAGTGGAAAACTTAAGTGTCCCATTGCCAATAAACCAAAATTCAAGTCCAATTGAAAAATTCAGCATGACATAAGTGATTTAGTCATGACCATGACTAAATTACCAACAAGTTGATTACTTCTTTTAAAAAAGGAAATGAAAATTTTGACTTAATAAACTAAAATAGTATTACTCGTGGGAAATGAAAATTTTGACTTAATAAACTAAAATAGTATTACTCGTGGGAGGAAATATATTATTGATATAGATGATACCAAAGTTTTAAAAAATGTGTGAACAAAGCTTAAATTTTAGACTATTTTATATACCAAACAATAATCATGGGTTGGTAGTTCATGTCTAAATCAATGTATAAATTATCATCCCAAAACTTTCAACTAGAAGCTTGATTTTGGTTTAAACTGTTATTTTTTATTAAATTTTTTTTTTAAGATATGTTCCTTTGTGATTTCAAATTGAAATACCACTATTTACTCCGTATTATTCTCTCAAAAAATTACACCAAAACACTATTTAAATAGTTTTTCGTATGATGCGGAAAAAAATAAGTAAATAAAAAATATCTCGGATTGGAGCCATTCCATACTAAGTGATCTAAAATCCCAAGTACTAAAAAACTCGACGAATTAGCGAGTAAAAAAAAAACCTTTCGATATAATATGATGCATTACTCACATTTACCTTACTACCACCAATATTTCTTTCCATACCAATGATCCATCCATGTATAGCACTTAAGCTTCATTATTCAAGCTTTTTATAACTCATTTACATTTACCTAAGGTGAAATAGCTGGTATAGTACCTGTTGTGTATGTATGAAGCTCATCGAAGATTCTTTCGTAAGTCATGTGACGCCTAATCTACGGCCTTAGAAGCCTCGGACCAGAGCTAGAGGCAATCCATGCTGTAATTACATCGACTAGCAGATCAATGTCCTTCTGATTCCCTGTGCTGAAAATCGTGGAGTCTGAACCAAATGTGTTGCTCACTTCTTTGGCAACAGCCTCCCATGGCGTACCTGCAGTTAAGTTTGCCAGGAACTCCCCTCCACGATTTACTGCCTCCGCCATTGCTGGGGGAACATCCGGAAGAACCTGAATATTAAAAGCATAAGAGAATTGTGTTGCTTTTTAATATTGTAAAAAAATACATTTATTTAGATGAAATTAAGGAAGAAACTCGAAATAATATTCTGAAGCATTCCTGAGAACATTTTCCGTCCTGATAAAATTTTGGGAAAGGACCAAGACAAGGTGTATTCGTCCTCATTTTATCCAATCACAAGCCATAAATTAGTTATATACTATCTTACAAAGTGAATATTACCATGTTGCATGTTTATTTTATCCTCCTCTAATTTTTACTTTCATGTTGTTAAATATAATCCCTCCACCAGCATTAATTACATATTTTTGTTCATCCAAAAACAATAGTCTTATTTCCATAAATAACCATATCACCATAAAATTACCTCTTACTTTTTCATTTTTAATACAAAATTGTCATTACTTTTTACACTAATACACTCACAAGGGCAAAAAAGTTTTTTATCTATATTTTTTACCAACTACCAATATAATATCAATATTGCTTAAATTTTGTGCCCAACTCAATTAAGACTATAGTTCTGGACGGAGGGAGTAATAGATAATGAAAATAATTTGAGGTCTCATTTGTTTATTTTATATTTGTATTTGTTACAAAAAAGATTATAGTAAACTGCTATTGTAAATAAGTTTTATTGTTATGGTTATGCTGTGAGATTTGAAATGAATGTTTTAGTTCAAGACTAAAATTATTAAATTCTCAAATATCTCAAAATCGACCAAGACTGGAAGTAAAAACACAATCTGAAGGGGACAAAGTACCTGTTGTAGAGGCAGGCCATGATCTCCGGGCAGCATACGAAGAGACAAATCCAGCATTGAACTAACAGCAGATTCTGAGCTTAAAACCTGGGCTAGTATAGAAGTTTCATCGATGCTGTCATCTTTAAACTTTATTAGTAAATTCCTTGAGATTCCATAGTATGCCTTGATCTGTAAAATGCAGTCACAGAATAATAAATCACTGATTGTATTAATGTATGCTACAGCACATCATGATTTTTGTAAATCACAGGGAACGGGAACTACAGTCTCAAATAGCCAGCCTAAAGCTTCTGTGTAACAATAAATAAAGTGAGCAAGCATTGGTTTTCAGAAACATTTCACATGGATATGTGAGATTAAATGTATGACGAACATCATAGATATAATACTGAAAATTGTAGTTTGAAAAGAAATTAATTTCAATTTAGAAGGAAACACATACAATTGAGAAAAATTAATGAATTCTAATTTTAACAAGCATGTTGCAGGCAAACTTTTTCATTTGACTGTATTCTTTTTTCAGTACACTTTTATCTGAGAAGTTGGAATTTTCTTAACCTAACAAAAGTCATAGTTGACAGTAAATGTCGTAATCTTCTTTTTAATGGTGCACCATCATTGAAACACAATCATTTCACTGTCTGCATGAAATGTAAGAAGTAGAAAATTTACCAATCGTCGAGTTTCTTCAGGCTTAGGAGAAAAATCTTCTCTCCCATTAGCTAAGTCCATGTACAATGGAGGAAGCTGCTCTACCAGAGGAAGAACTTGCTTCAAGATGGATGGACTAAGGTTTTCAAACTGTTTCATTGTCATCTCAGCCTGTAATATTCATTTGAAAACTTCAAAATAACTCACATTTCGGAAAATTTACAAGGTAAAGAAACAAAAGCATCTGCAAATTCCAACTCCCTGATTTCATGTCTTTGCATATTAAATGACTGGAGAATTGCATAGATAAAAAATTATATGCACATTCATTATTCTTACCTTTTTATGCATGGGGTTTCATGGAGAAGTCTAGGGGATTAAGGTTTAGGGTTTAAGGGAGAAATTCAGCAGAGAGCATAACAATGGAATCACAACAAAGAAAAGATGCCAAACATGAAGGACAGAAACCAAGAATGATAACAAATCAATGTTTGGTAATAGAAACATTGAATCATATGTTGATAAACAATGGACTATTTGTTAATCTATACAAATATCTTATGAAAAAGCCACTTGGTCTACAATGCTACTGCAATAATTAAAATACTCCTTTATGTATTCTTTCAATACCTCCCCCAAACATTTCATTATTGTCCTTAATAGTTATTATTATTATTATTATTTTATTTTTTTTCTCTATCTTGTGAAATATTTCTATTGGTACCTTATATAAGTCTTTATTTACAACATATTATTGATGTTCTTAAATAATTTGAACATGCTTTACTGAAATATAATATTAAACTATTCATATAATTAGTTACATGCTATAACTGCGTTTTTATCACCATTTAATAGTAATGTCAAGTGCATAAAGATGTAAGACACAATCTCACCCCAAGACGAACAGTTGGCGATGATGCTAGTTGTGATAATAATGGTCCAAGGCTTTGGGCCACTGGCACAAGAACTGGAGAAAACAGAGGTATAGCTAGGCTTGATTCCTGAAAGTAAAATAAAGGACGATTATAAAAGTTCTTACCATAACACTAGAACATTCTTTTGAAACAGGAATAAAAACCTATATACCAGAGCACTTTGTCATACAGAAACAGCCAGCTTAGGAAGAGGTTAAAATCAATGGTTACTGCCATGCACCATTAATTAATTCAATATGAATAAAAAGGATGAGCCTGCTAGCTTTTAAAGATCTATAAATGAGAATAATTGGCAAGCCAACAGAGATGCAAACAAGGTAATTTATCATGAAGCACCTTGTTGTTGAATGCCAATAGAATATTCCCACTTCTTTGCACGGCATATCTCGAACCTGATGACCAGATAAGAAGTTATCAATTGGTTCAAAGTATAACAACCACTGCAAAATAACTATAGCAAAAAAAAGAACATCAACCTATCAGAAGATGAATAACAGATCCCAATGAATGACCGATGCCAAAAGTAGGAACATCCTCAACCTGTTAAATAAAGCAACTCATCAACACAAAATAAGAAAGCGACATAGTAAATATGTTCACAAATTAGAAAAGGAAACTTACACTCTCTTGGAGACTTCGAAGACACCTCTCAAATTTAAACTGCACTTCATCAGCAATCAAGAAGTGATCAAAACCACTGGCATATGGGGTAGCAATAACTAAGACTCCCCTGTATCACAAAATTTAAGATATTACTAAGGATCTCAATGATGTCAGAAACAGCAACTTATACTTAGCCTGCTCAACTCCTCTTAAACCCAAAAATACAATAAAAACCCACAAAGTGAGTACAGAAAGCAATAAAAAACAACACTCTGTTTATTTAATTTTCAAACTTGTTTTCGTACTATTCATCAATTGCTCTATTTTGCAAAAAAAACATCACATCCAATACTTACTTTTCATTTAGAATATTACATTAAAAAACTTAGGGTGTTTTTGGTTTGTGTTTCCGTTTTGTGTTCGGATAGTAGTTTGATGTTATGGTTTTTGAAAAAAAATAATATATATTTTTTAGAGAGCGTGGGATTGCATAGTAATGGAAAAAAGAAAAAAACCATAGGCTTACTCTTTATTCAAAATATCAAATCCAACATTTATTTGTATCATATTAAACAATTATTTTCTATTGAACTTCTTACTATTCCTGACGATCCCACTAGATGTACTTCTACACTTTAAACTCCAATCCTAATCACTCTTGAACGATGCAGCGGAATAGAATGCAAACTCAAAAGGTTTGTTGTGTTCAGAGTGATATTGTCTACTTGAGATTCGAACAACAAACAAGAAACAAGAAGTGCAGTGCAGAGTGAATTGAAACAAACAGTACACCAAAGTTTGTTGACCCAGATCGGCCCTCAACCGGCCTACGTCTAGGGGTACCAACCCAAGGCAATTCCACTATAAGTAAGGCAAGAAGTAGATACAAAATCTCCTCACACACACTACACAAATCAACAGCCACAAACCCAACTTAAATGTATTGGTTTCCATACCACATACAAGTGCATCTTCCTTCGCAAAGGCAAGTATGCAAGGCCTCGACCTCCATTGGTTGTGCTCTGAAATGGGACATTGTTGTAGGCAGCTTGTCATCTCCTCCTCCTTCGACTTTCCTTAGAATCCCCTTTGAACCAAACAAATACTCGGAAATTTGTCGACACAACAGACTGCTGTGATTCCTTCAGGATGTGATTTTGACTTCAAATCTCTAGCAACTTCGACAAGTTTCAGACCCAATGTAATAGATAAAATTCCTCCCAAATTTTTCTACTCAAAACATGGTCTAACCTCTCACAAAAATCCCTCAAAATAAAAAAGAATACTCCCCCTCAACTAGAAGTGAAACTCAACTATTGTACCATGGGATATGGGCTTTCCATTCGATATGAAAAGAGTAGAACAGCTCTCACTCTACATTAAGCACTCAAAAGATCTCAGAATTTTCTCTCAAAAAATTGTGAAAAGCCCCATTTCCACAATTCCATGGAAAGTGTATATATACACATACACAAACCCATTTCTTCCAATCAACATTCAACAACAAATGGATTCAAAATGGTTAAATATGCCAAGACACATCTCATGACACATATCAATGCATATGGGACGAAATTGATATGTCAAACTCCACATAAATATCTAGAAAGATAGTCAAATATTACCTCTTTTGGTAATGGGTGTTGGAAACCTTTTTCCTTCTGCATGCAATCTCGTGGAACAAAGCCATTTTTTCTTTGTATGAAATACGACAGTGAGATATATTTTGTCTCACTTTAAAAGCTTTTTCAATGACCAGAACATCAGACCTTAAACCATGAATTCGAGCATGTTGTAGTCTTGCAGACAGTTGATTGGTCGTCTGATCTTTCTACAGATCCAAAATGGACTAAGTCTCCTTTCATTTTTCTTCATCGCTTTTGATTTTCCATATCAATGCTAGCCAATTTCTCTTGTACTTTTTGCCAATAAAACAAACAGGATTCCAATTGTCTTTTTATCTCTAAAAAGACTTCTTCCAACTCAGAAAATATGTGGAAAAACACATGCACCAGTTGGTTGTTTGAACATTTTGCTGATCTCCGATACATCAAACAATATTTCATACCAACAATCTCCCCTTTTTGGTTGATGTATCCAACATCGAGAGAAAGAAGATATTAGTGGATCCGCAAGGACCTATAACAAACAAACCCGAAAAGTTTTGCCACACGATGGCACTTTTCTCATTGTCTCCCCTTGACATCAGCTTCTCCCCCTAGATAGCATGTCATGAAGCTTCAGCTCCTTCCTCATTCTCCCCCTTGGGAAACATCAGGCAAAAAGGTTGAGTTTATGCACGATCAATTCTGGAGGCTTTAACAGCCTCGACATCACTTTCAAAATCTTCAATGTCGTCCACACCAGGGTCAAACGACGCAATTTTAGGAATTGGATCAATGTCTCCTTTTTGTTTTCAATCCTTCAAGACATATAATATGACATCATCATCCGGTTCATCACTGGACTGCACTGCAGGACAGGGTTCTCACATGTATTCTCTTGGTCATAATAAATTTTCTGCTACAAGCTCATCTTGGTTGTCCACTTCGGATGTGGGACGAAGAATATCAACATCATTAATACCATCATTAGAAATGGTGTTTCTTCCATCAATATCCATATTTTCTCCATAGGGATTAATCTTTTATTGAACTCCTTGATTGTTGGGTACTTTCAGGTACAATAGTATCAAGATCAGCAACAACAGGGATGGTTCTGGATAAGTAATAGCGGCTGTAATTTCTTATTCTCTAGCAGAGCAGTGGCATCGGATTCTTCAGTCTCCATGGCAGCATTTTCATCAGCAATTTGGATATCCGCATAGTATTTCAGTAGCACATAGATTTATCCAAAGCAAAATGAATTTTTTTCTCCTTTTCATATTTTCTTTCCATTCTTCTTTTATTTTTCTCTCCATATTTGTCTCCAAAAATCATCCAGTAAAGCTCATGCATATACTATTCATCAAATTAATTCAATGCATGATATGGAGAGTGAAAAGATTATAGACCTTTTAGTGATGGGTATACATACCCAAGTTCTTTCTCAATAATGTGAATCGGTCCGAATCAGCCTCTGAAGTGATCATCATTGCATTTAACCCAGTCTGAGTCCATAAATCTGATTGAATCCATCTATGATCCCTTTGCATACCATAGGCTAAAATCAGTTGTGCCCTTAACAATCGAATAATCCTTTTGACTGCTTTGAAATGTGCCTCATTGGAATTTGCCTGAAATCGGGCACGAATACATACGTTGAAGCACATATCTGGTATGCTAGTTGAGGTAGAGTAAGCTTCCAATCATGGTCTTATATAATTTATGATCAACTGAATTTCCAGAGTCACCCTTTGACAATTTCTCATGTAATCCCATCGAAGTCCGAATTGCTTGAACTCTCCATGCCGAACCTTTTTACAAGATTTTGAGCGTATCTACTTTGACAAAGAAAAATTCCATCTTTGCACTGCTTGATTTGCAGTCCCAGAAAGAAGTTCAGCTCATCCATCATGGACATCTCAAATTTTGTTGACATAAAATCCACAAATTCATTCTTCAAGACATTTGAACTGGATCCAAAAACAATGTCATCCACATAGACTTGAACAATTAGGATATCCTTTCCGGCACGTTAATTGAACAATGTTTTGTCGATAGAGCCACGAACATAATCATTATTAAGAAGAAATGACGATAAACGATCATACCAAGCCCTTGGAGCTTGCTTGAGTCCATAGAGTGCCTTGTGAAGTTTGTAGACATACTCTGGATGAGTTAGACTCTCAAATCCCCTTGGTTGAGCAACAAAGACTTCCTCTTTGATCCATCCATTTAAAAATGTCGTTTTCACATTCATTTGGAATAACTTGAACTCAAGAGTGCATAAAATGGATAGAAGCAATTGTACCGCCTCAATCCGAGCAACGGGGGCAAAAGTCTCATCGTAGTCGATTCCTTCAAACTGAGAATAACCCTTGGTGACCAGCCTAGCTTTGTTTCTGATGACATCTCCCACCTCATCGGTTTTATTTCGAAAAATCCACTTGGTACCGATCACATTGGCATTTGATGGTAGTTGAACTAGCTCCCACACTTTGTTTCTTTCAAAATGAAGTAATTTTCCTGCAAAGGCGTGATTCAGTATTCATCCTCTAGTCCCTCATCAACTTTTCTAGGCTCCACTTTGGACATGAAGCAGCTCATCCCAGCGAGGTCTCGAAAGTTGATTGTTTTACCTCGAGTTATCCTTTCTCCTTGAGAGTCTCCAATAATGGCATCAGATTGACGATATTTGTTGATTATTGGTCTCCTTCTTACTTCAAATTCTTCTGGTTCATCCTCTTCACCAGATGGTTGTTCATGGCTGTATGATCAGCCTCTGGATCATACTCAATTTCGACAGCAGTTTCTTTTTATTTCTGACTTCTCTTTTCAACAAATGCTTCAATATCAAAATCATTGTCTTTGTTGACCTCTAGGCCATCATCAAATTTCACATTTGAGGATTCCATCACCTTTTTGCTTTTTAAATTGAAGACACAATAAGCCTTGCTATTCATGAAATACCCAAGAAAGATGCATTCATCTGCCCTTGCTTCAAATTTGCTAACAGGCTGTCTGTCCTTCAAGATATAACATTTGCATCCGAAAGTGTGGAAGTAGTGAATGGTATGCTTTCTTCCTTTCCATATCTCATAGGAGGTAGACTTAGTGTGCGGCCTTAAATGGATTCGGCTGATGATGTAACAAGTTGTACTCACGGCTTTGACCCATAAGTTTCTTGAGACTGATTTAGCATGCATCATGGTGATAGAAACAAGAACACAATTTAATAGAAATAAGAACCAAATATCTTCTGCGCGGATAAACCTCTCTAACCCTAATTCCATTTATTTATATTAACTTATAAATCTAATTATGAATAAGATAAGGACTAATTTGCATTGCAAATATATAGTAATTATGGTAATGCAACGATTAGACCAAAATCCCCTTTTCCGCGTCGTGTATAGACACGCAACGTTAACAGGCCATTGTTTCCGGTGCTTGGTGATTGTTCAATATCAACTCCCCCTCCGAAAAAACCTTGTCCTCAAGGCGAAATTTTGGAAATTGGCCATGCAAATCCTCAATATCCATCCAGGTGGCATCATCCTCGGAAAGTCCTTGCCACTTTACCAAAACTTAGGTTACATCTCGCTCTTCCTAGTGTTGTACTCGCTTCCCCAACACTCGCTCCAGTTCAAATAAAAGGATGTCAGAAATATCATGGGGCAACTCGGATTCTACTGGATGATCCCCGACTACTCTTTTTGGTTGTGAGACATGAAAAACAGGGTGAATTCGGCTAGATTCCGGAAATCGCAAGCGATATGCTGTAGTACCAATACGCTTCTCTACTCGGAAAGGGCCATAATAACGCGCAGACAACTTGTGGTGGCCTGTGGTCTGAATCGATGTTTGCCTATACGGTCGAACCTTCAAGAACACTGCATCCCCAACATCAAATTCCACCTCTCGATGGTTCTCATTGGCATACCTTTGCATCCGCATCTGCGCCCGTTCTAGGTTGAATCGTAACAGCCGAAGCATTGCATCTCGACCACCTAGAAGTTCAGCAACAGCTGCTACCTTACATTCCCCTGGGAGGTAGCGGCGTAAATCCGGTGGCGGCCGCCCATAAACTGCTTCAAATAGGGTTTAGCTGCTGTTTGGAAAGCAATATTGTACCAATACTCCGCCCATGGAAGAAACCCAACCCATTTACGTGGTTGCTCCGACGAAAAACATCGAAGATAGGTTTCCAAGATACGATCAGTCTCAGGGTGATATGCAAAACTAAATTTGAGAGTAGTCCCTTGGAGCATAAAAAGTTCCTTCCAAAATGTGCTTACAAATACCGCATCTCGATCACTAACTATCGAACGAGGTACACTGTGCAGGCGCACACCACCTTCTTAACGAATATTTCAGCAACAAAACGGGCTGAAAAAGGCATGCGTAAAGAAATAAAGTGTGCATACTTGGTTAAGAGGTCCACCACCACTATTACACAAGAGAACCTTTGGGATTTAGGTGGTGATGAAGTCCATAGAGATATCTTCCCAAATCATCGTTGGAATCGGCAACGGTTGTAGAAGACCCGCCGGGGAAAATGTTTCATATTCGACCTTTTGGAAAACGATGCAACAAGCCACATAATCCCGTACCTTACGGTACATACCCCGACAATACATACCTACGGCAAGACGACGATATGTGTGATAAACACCCACATGTCCTCCACCAGGAGTTGAATGAAACTCACAACGCAGCTGCTGTATCTATTCAGAACCCTCCGGGATGACCAGCCGACCTCGATAGAGAAGTTGGCCATCAATCAGCTCAAAGTTACTTTGCGTTGTGCCTCCATTTTCTAACTCTTTTCGGATTGCTTGGAGAGAAGGATCTCTACATTGTTCATATATATCTCCTCCCAACCTAGCCATGTGGGTGCACTCATGGCACCTAACTCCCCTCTCTCTCACCACGCCGTGACAAAGAATCAGTTGTAGAGTTAACTCGGCCCGGCTTATAGACGATATCGAAGAGTACCCTAATAGTTTGACCATCCATGCTTGTTGTGAAGAGGTAGCAATTCGATGTGTGAGCAAGTATTTCAGGCTATGGTGATTTGTCCGTATTATGAACCGTCAACCAATTAGATAAGGACGCCAATGCTGGATCGCAAAAACTAAACCCATCAATTAATTTTCATAGGCGGATCGGGCAAAGGTTCTACCTGCTAACTCTTTACTAAAGAATGCGATAGGTCTCTCATCTTGCATAAGCACAGCTCCTACACCCGTTCAGGATGCATCACACTCTATTGTGAAGTGCTTTTGAAAGTCAGGCATAATGCAGCCTGTGCAGGGGCTGTCCATAAGAATGGCGTGGCTGTTTTCTTAAGTAGTTGTGTAAGCAAACGGGCTATGACTCCGTAATGTTGGATAAAGCGCCTATTGTATCCAGTAAGACCAAGAAATTCTCTTACTTCCCTCACCGATTTAGGAATCAGTCAATTTGCCACTGGAGTAACTTTCTCCGGGTCCATCGCCATTCATTTTTTCCGACACGAGGTGCCCCAAGTATTCCACTGAAGTGCAGCCAAAGAAGCATTTTTTTCAGTTGGCTTTAAATTGATTTTCATGCAAAATCGCTAGAACACAAGATAAGTGACTGAGATGAGCTTCCCACGATCGACTATATATAGAGATATCGTCAAAGAAAACCAAGACAAACTTCCGTAAGAGTGGCCGCAATAGATTATACATGGTAGCCTGAAATGTTACCGGAGCATTCACGAGGCCAAATGGCATGACTAGAAAATCGTAATGGCCATTGTGTGCCCGAAACGCCATCTTTGGTATATCGGATGGTGCAACTGGAATTTGGTGATAGCCCAAACGAAGATCAATCTTTGAGTAGACCACTGCATCCGCATGCTCATTTAACATCTCTTGAATAACAGGGATCAAATATTTGTTCGGGATGGTAAGCTTGTTTAGTTCCCGGTAATCGATACAATCGCCAACTACCATCTTTTCTCTTCATGAGCAACATGGGGCTCGAGAATGGGCTTCAGCTTGGCCTTATGATGCCTACGCACAACATATATTCCACTAGTCTTTGGATTTCGTTCTTTTGCACATGCTCATAACGGTAGAGACGAACGGAGATAAGCTTTGCTCCATCCTACAAGATGATATGGTGGTCCACTGATTTGGTTGGAGGGAGTTCCGTGGGCTTATCAAACACCTCTGCATATGTCTTTAGCAAGGTTCCGAAGGCTGCATTGGTTTGAGAGGTTGTTGCACCCTCTTTCCTTAGCATCAAACACCATGCCGAGTCCATTACGATGGCACAAAGTTCTACTTGGGTAGTGCGGAACATGGATCGGATGGCTACCGGAGAGCGGCTAAGAGCTGGATCTCCTTATAAGGTGGTCAGCACTATATCCACTTTGAAAGACATTGACATCGTATGTCGATTTACCCGCACATTCCCTATTATCTCCAGCCATGCAACTCCCAAGATCACATCCACCCCACCCACGGGGAAAATGTAACAATAAACTTAGACTATGCATCCTTCCAAGGTAATTTGTAAGCCTGGGCATACTCCTCGGCATTCCAAACGTCGCCCATCCCCTAGTGTGACTCCAAACTTGCCTATAGGCTCTGTCAATAATCCCATCTCTGTTACGATAGAATGCGAGATGAAATTGTTACTTGCTCCGTTGTCGTTCAGCACAATCACACTTATATCCTCCAAAATTCCTTTAATTTTCATAGTACGAGGTCCTGTAAAGCCCGCCATTGAGCTACAGACCCCTCCTCAAGATCCATGGCTACATCACCGTCATTTCCTGCAATTCTCCATCCCATGAATCTCCCTTTTCCATTAACAAAATTCTCAATTGTTTCTGAGGGCACTCATGTAAAGCGTGATAAGGAAGATTACAACAAAAACAGAGGCTTTTAGCTCGTCACTCATTGTATTCCTGTTGCGACAAACAACGAAAATGAGTTTTTGTTGTAGACTGCCCCGTGCTTGTGGTTCGATTCGATCCAGCCTTTGAGACAGTAGAACCTCTTTTTTTCTAGCAACCTTGAGTTAGTGCCCCTAGGTTGAGGCATCAAATTACCAACTGTGCGAGTCCCCCATGATGCCCCGCGTGACTATCGTGGCCGATCAGCTCTAGATCCCGGGTAGGCTCCTTGCTATTCCTGCAATCCAATTCCACACTTCGACTCACTCGAATGGTTGTTTTCAAGTCTTTTGGTTCAAAGGCACGCAACTTATTGCGAAGAGGACGTTGGAGGCCATTCAGGAAATACCCCAAGTAATGATCCTCAGCGAGTCCCAACACCTGATTCGCTAACTGTAGAAAGTTATCCATATAGGCATCCACCAGGCCAGTCTGTTTCACAGCCGCTAAGCATTCAACGGGGATGCCAACATAGCAATCATCAAAACAGACCATCAAAGCTTAGGAAAATTCCAGCCATGATGCATTGGAATGGCGCCCACGATACCACCGGAACCAGTGCAGGGCTGATTCCTCCATCGCAACCATTGCCAATTGCACGCGCTGCAGACCCGTCACCCGATGTAATTCAAACTGCTGTTATGCTCGTGCAATCCACTCGATAGGATCGGTGCCATCAAAACTCGGTAAGGTGACATCAGAAAGGCATCGAACAGGGGCTTGATTATCTCTTCCTCTTGCTGCGGAAGTGTATTCGCAGCCCTTCCAATTGATGCGGATGCAAATAGGTCTAATGATCTTTGAATAGCCTGAACAACTGCAAGGATTTCCGCAGTCTACCTTTGCAGCGTTTCTTATTGTGCTGCAACGGACACATTCAATGCTTTCAATTTCTGTCAAATGTCTCGCTGCTCCTCATGGACCACTCTCATTGTATTCTCTATTTCCACAATTTTCGCATCCTTTGTAATCGACATCTCAAACTGATCCGGCAGGTCGGATCAATTTGATAGAAACAAGAACACAATTTAATAGAAATAAGAACCAAGCCGCTTACACTAATTCTTTCTGGATAAACCTCTCTCACCCTAATTTCATTTATTTATATTAACTTATAAATCTAATTATAAATAAGATAAAGGACTAATTTGCAATGCAAATATATAGTAATTATGGTAATGCAACGATTAGACCAAAATAACCTTTTCAGCGTCGTGTATAGACACGCAACGGTAACGGGCCATTGTTTCCGGTGCTTGGCGGTTGTTCCATATCACATGGTTCTAGCCATCTCTTGAAACGTTGTATTCTTCCTCTCCACTTGGTGTCTTTAGAGCTGAGAACTCATGAAAGATCCCATACTTGCTGCAATAAGCATCAAAAAAATTATTCTCGAATTCCCTACCATGTTCGCTACTTATCCTTGCTACTGCAGATTGCTTTTCATTTGATATCTGATTGCACACTTCCTCGAATGCTTCGAAGGTGTCACTATTTTCTCTAAGAAAATTGACCAAAGCGAATTTGGAGAAATCATGAACAAGAAGGATGTACTTCTTGCCAACAATGTTTTCGACTTCGGTTGGCCCCATTAAATCCATGTGCAGTAGTTCCAAGCATCTGTCTGTAGCACGTTGTTCGGTCAGTCTATGAACTCCCCTGTTTTGCTTTCCAATGCAACAGCCTGGACAAGATAACTTTTCTTCTTTGGATAATTTAGGCAGTCCTCGAAGATTTTGCACATTGACATGCCCAAGTCTAGAATACCAAAGAATGCCAAAAAGATAGCTCTTCCTTCCTAGTCATGAATGCAACTCGCACCTTCTTTTCAAGATGTAGCAATTGTTCTTTGACCGAGATCCAGCCATAATTTGTCGATTTCCATCATAAACTTCATAGGAAACTTTTGGTAAAGTTTGCCTTCAAACCTTCATCACAGAGCTGGCTGATACTTATAATATTGATGTTGAGATTTTCCACCAAGAAAACTTTTGACAAGTTGGGCAGTCCATCAACTTGTAAAGCACCATATCTAGTAAATAGTAATCCTTCCCTTGACTCTATCTCCATAAATCACATGTCCACAGTCAGCTTCCTGGAAATTAGAGAGGTGATCTCTTTGATTTGTCATGTGTCTCGAGCATCCACTGTCGAAATACCAAGTTTTCCCTTCATCCCAACGAGTAGTGGATAGAGCAACATTGCACACATTTGTTAACGTCTTGGGCCTCCATTCAAATCTGATGTTGACTTTTCTTTTCATCTCATATGTGGGCTAAGAAATCTGCTCTCCTTAAAGAAGATCACGAATGATTTGTCTGCATTGATCAGCTCTGTGTCCAACAGTTCCACAATAATTGCAGTTCACTGGTTGTCTGGACGTCTGTCTGCCTCCTTTCTTTCTCCTGTTTCTTCCTTTTTGCTTGTTGGAAGGATGCGGTGGATCATCTTTTGTTGATTCATCTAGTAATCCACCTTTCACAAAAACAGTCTGATTATTTCCCATGCCATGTTTGTATCCAACTCCATAATGATCACCAAATGGTTTGCCGATAGAAACAACTTCATCGAGCTTCTCTTTTCCTTTTCTCATACGAAGTGTTTTCATCCAGTAGATTTCCATTAGTTACTTCCAAAGCGACAATCTTTTCAATGGCTTCCTTGATCTGTTGATTCAGCATTGCATTTTCATCAACAAGTCGATCATTTTCTCCTTTCAGATTGTGGTTCTCATCAATGAGAGCGTTGTTCCAGGCATCGAGTTCCTCAACACGATCATTCAATCTTTCGTTTATGGAGATCAACATCTTATGCTCCTTCACCATCTCTTTGTATTTTTTCACAATTTCATCACAATCCATTTCAATGAGATTTTCATAATTAATACTGGAGCCAACCTCAGTTTTGGCTTTAATCGTAAAGGCTACAATCTCTTCTTCATCTCTATCAAGTGACTCATAATGGTCATCCTCTTCTTCTTCATCACTGAGACTTACTCCTATGACCTTACTTTCTTTTCTCAATGTCGTAGGGCATTCGGATTTCAGGTGCTTGCATCCATTGTTACCAAAGCACGTCACGTTGTCTGAGACATTCGGCTTCTGAGGAACTTGAGATTTTTTTTTCAATTCAGTCTTAAAGACAGCAGGTTTCTTATGAAAATTATGTTTTAGCTCATTTTGTGGAGGTGGTTTGTTGGTTGTTCGAACCCTCTGTTGATCACCTGTCTGAACACTTTTCTGCCTGATTTGCTAGAATTCTGGAAATCCTTTTGGAGATAAGAGACCTCCTCTTCTTCTTCATTTTTTAGGGTCAACATCTTCGGTTGTTAGGGCAAGTCTTTTGTTTGGCTTTAGTTTCAAATGGTTTAGTTCGTATGTTTTCAAGATTCCAATTAGTCCGTCAAGCGACATTGTTTTGATTTTCTCCATCTCTTCTAACGCAGCAACCTTTGGTGCAAACCTGCTTGTGATCGTCCTCAGCATTTTGTTGACAAAGCTTCCTTTCATCATAGACTAAGCCAAGCATATGAGCTTGGTTGATGATGTCTTTGAATCCATTGTTGTAGTCGAACACGATTTCATCATTCTTCATTTTCAGACCATCAAACGGACTTTCCACCATTTGTAGTTTAGTATCTCGAACATTGTCTAAACCTTCAAATGTCACCAGCAAAGCATCCCATGCAGTTTTTGCAGTTGTGCATGTTGAGATGATTCTGAACAGAGATTCACCAACACTATTGAATATCGTATTCAATGCTCTAGAGTTGGCATTGCTCATTTCATTTTCTTCAGTAGTGTACTGCAACTTCAGTTTTGGAACAAGTTGAGCTGGAGCTCGAGCAACTTCTCCTTCAAAAGCTTCGACAGCCTCGACGGGCTTCATAGGTGGTGTCCATCCAAGTTCAACTGAATCCCAAGTTTCGTCACTGATAGACATAATGTATACCTTTATTTTCATCTTCCAGTAGCAGTAGTTTGATCCGTTCAGCAGTGGTGGTCTTGATGTCGAGCTTCCGTCCTTTGATATCCTTGAGTGGATCCCTTTTCGTTAGTCTTTTGAAAGGTTGGCTCTGATACCAATTGACGGTTCCGCTAGATGTATTTCTACACCTTAAACTCCAATCCTGATCACTTTTAAACGATGTAGCGGAAGGGAATGCAAACTCAAAAGGTTTGTTGTGTTCTTAGAGATGTTGTACGATTGAGATTCGAACAACAAACAAGCAACAAGCAACAAGCAACAAGAAGTGTAGTGCAGAGTGAATTGAAACAAACAACACACCGAAGTTGTTGACCCAGTTTGGCCCTCAACCGGCCTATGTCTGGAGGGTACCAACCCAGGGCAATTCCAGTATGAGTAAGGCAGGAACTAGATACAAAAACTCCTCACACACACTCCACAAATCAACAACCACAAACTCAACTTAAATGTATTGGTTTCCTTACCATATACAAGCGCATCTTCCTTCGCAAAGGCAAGCATGCAAGGCCTCGACCTCCATTGGTTGTGCTCTGAGATCGGACGTCGTTATAGGCAGCTTGTCACCTCCTTCTCCTTCAACTCTCCTTGGAATCTCCTTTGAACCAAACAAACACTCGGCAGTTTGTCGACACAGCAGACTGCTGTGATTCCTTCGGGATGTGATTTGAGCTTCAAATCTCCAGCAACTTCGACAAGGTTCAGACCCAATGTAATAGATAAAAATCCTCCCAGATTTTTCTACTCAAAATATGGTCTAATTTCCCACAAAAATCCCTCAAAATAAAAGAGAACACTCTCCCTCAACTAGAAGTGAAACTCAACTATTATACCATGGGATTTGGACTTTCCTTTCGATATGAAAAAAGTAGAACTCTTCAAGCTCTCACTCTACACTAAGCACTTGAAAGATCTCAGAATTTTCTCTCAAAAAATTGTGAAAAGCCCCATTTCCACAATTCCATGGAAAGTGTATATATACACATACACAAACCCATTTCTTCCGATCAACATTTGACAACAAATGGACTCAAAATAGTCAAATATGCCAAGACACTTCTCATGACACGTATCTATGCATATGGGACGAAATTGATATGTCAAACTCCACATAAATGCCTAGAAGGAAGAGATAGTCAAATATTACCTTTTTCGGTAATGGGTGTTGGAAACCTTTTTATTCCTTTATTTTTGACCTTCCTTCTGTATGCAATCTCGTGGAACAAAACACTTTTGTCTTTGTATGAAATAGGACAGCGAGATATATATTTTGTCTCACTTTAAAGCTTTTTCAATGACCAGAACATTAGACCTTGAACCATGAACTCAAGCAAATTGCAGTCTTGCATTCAGCTGATTGGTTGTCTGATCTTTCTACAGATCCAAAACGGATAAGTCTCCTTTCATTTTTCTTCATCGCCTTTTGACTTTCCATATCAATGCTAGCCAATTTCTCTTGTACTTTTTGCCAATAAAACAAACAGGTTTCCAATTGTCTTTTTATCCAACTTTTTCCATCTCAGAAAAGATGTGGTAAAACATTCCACATCGGCAGCCAGCATGAACAAATTAGCAGCCACACATGCACAAGTTGGTTGTTTGATCATTTTGCGGATCTCCGATACATCAAACAAAATTTCATACCAACAATTCCCAAATCAACCCAAAACTCCAAAGCATATCTAAACTCAACCCAATATCAAAAGAATGTTATTCCAATAGAAAACGCATCAGAAAAATTAAAGTTGCAGAATTAAATATATTAAAGAAAAATAAGAAGTCAGATTGTTTCTGGTTGTGATTTGAAACCCAATCACTACTATTCACTCCGCATGTTTCCAAATAAAAATACACTACTTCATTTCAAAAAATATTATATCACAATACTATTTAAACAAAAACTCAAACCAACGCTCTATTTGAAATCAATTTCAAACCACAATCAAGCAATTTGATTTAATGAACATCGGAATGACACAGCTTCAAATATTCCATATAAGAAAGACACAACAAGCATATAACATAACATGCCAGAGAATTGTAAAATGGTCCTTGTACATATAGTTATAAATTAGATTAGATAATGAACTTCATTTTGTCAAATAAGAAACTTACTTATCTGCAAGACGTTCAAGGAACAAGCGGTAAGTAAGTTGTGGAGCAGCCCCCACAAATATCCCACCAACAAAATGTACAATTGACGTTAACTCATTTTTTGGCCGCAAGACCCATGCTCCCTAAAATATTTGCACTCTATTAGAAATCTATGTTCCAACTAAAACTTATAGATACATTAAAAAAACTTATAGATACATTGAAAAAACTTAACCACTGTTTATAAGCTTAGACTAACTCTATTCTTAACATACAGTAAAATTTATTTATGGAATGAATTCTATTTATATTAATGATAATAATCTAGAATAGTTTTGGTGTGTAAATAACAAACGGACTGATGAAAAAAAAAATTATTATAATGTGTAAAATGTACAGCTTCCTATATGGGTATAAGCTGCAACCTACAATGAAAAGCTCCATAGTTGTCATCTTAAACCAAATCCGCAAGACATCGAGCCAGTCAAACCAGTGTATACCTCTATTTCATTCCAGTCTCCTGAGCCACTCCAACTAGCTTGAGACTGTCGCACAGTCTCTGTAAGTACTCTGCAAAAGAACCATCCCATTAACAAGATTTAATCCAAACTTATATTACACCAGTCATATGGACTAAACAGGAAGAATTGTTTTATGTCTGTATTGAGTTGTTTAATTATTTGGAAGCTTAGATGAAATATTACAAATTTGAAATATATAAAAGCCTTCTATACCATTGAGTGAAGGCACATAATGCATAGAGTGATGAAAAATGCGATCAGATTGCAGCTGCAGTAAGAATTTATAAATACAGCCGAACAGAAAACATGTCTGAACATGCTAGATAAAAGCAGTAACAATATTATTGATTGTTTGGCAACAATTTTATTCTCCTGTTCCTTGGAACCCTTTTCACACTACCATGAGCATGGACAGAATGCACAATCAGCATATTTGGTCGAAGAAAGAAAATTACATTGGAGGAGTCGTGCAAATGCTGATGGGAAATGCTAAAGCTACTTTCCAAATATAACTGTTAAGTAGCAGCAAGTTTGTGCACAAACTTAATGCCACACTTAGGATTGATGCGGAAACTTTTTGCATTAATATGAACACTATAGGCTGAGGCTTGTCTCAAAGATCAATTATCATCATTCTCATCAGTCAATAAAATGAAAACAAGCTGAGATCCATACACACACATATTTAACAATGATCATTTGGTTTTCTGGACTCTTTCACGAAGCTGTTTCCATAGGTAGTAGCAAAATCCAATGTATTCCTGAAATATTGCGATGCAACTTACCAACAACAAAATCTATACACGATAAGAAGAATAATACATCATTGCTTAATATCTTTTAGACGGAAAAATCATTTCCAACTCTACTTATTTACTGATCTATCAAAAAGAAAAAAACAAAGAAACAGCATTTGTTTTATTCTCTGTAACAATTCTAGTAGTTTCCTAGCAATCGACGCACAGTCTAGCCGCTTGGCAAAACTGTATCCGCGATTTTCTGTAATAAAAACAATAAAAAGGATCAAAGTAGTAGGTTTAGGTTCAGATTCAGACCTCTCGATATCCCTGTAAAGCTGAATTCCCGTCGTTTGCTCACGATTAGTTTGTTCGGAACCGCCGTTGGAGCTGCAACAAATTCCGGCACGACGGACGGAGCTACGGTTGTAAGGGAGGTTCCGGAGGTGCAGGAGACACTTTGAGGGCATGGAATCGGCGTGAAGAGATGCAAAGCTTGGACGTGGCATCCCCGTCCATGCGAAGCTCGCCATAGCTGTGAGATGGTGAAGACTTTCTCTACCGGCCTACGATTCCAAAGCGTTCAGTGTCTGATTGCCAACTTTCTAATTATTAAATTGACACCAGTATTTTGTGATTATTTCGATTTGCCCCGTTTGAATCAAAATGCTTTATTCTTCTAAGGGTGTGTTTGTTCGGAGCATTTTTCACATATTTTTACTATTCATCAATATTTTTTTTAAAAATAAAAATAAAAATATATTTTTTATGTTTTATATTATATTAAAAAAATAAAGATTACATTAAAAAATCACATAACATATATTTATATCATATCATATAATTATTTTAATTCAAAATTTTTATTATTTAAATTTCAACTCAAAATCCAAACCTCAGACAAAACACCCTAAGTTTAATTTTTATTTTTTATTAAAAATTAATTTTTTATATTAAATTATTGTTAAAATTAAACTTTCAGATTAAAAAATAAATAAATTCCACCAAAGCACTCCCAAAACTTCATTCTTAGAAATAAATAATCTTAAATAAAAATAAACAATTTCTACTCTAAGTTTAATTTTATTTTTTTATTAAAAATGATTTTTATATTAAATTATTGTTAAAATCAAATTTTCAAATTAAAAAATAAATAAATTCCACAAAATTACTCTCAGACTTTCATTCTTAGAAATAAAAGGTCTTAAATAGAAATAAATATTTTTTATTAAATTGGAGTAGCAAATAAATTGACCCAATAAATTTATTTATGATGTTGCATTTAATTAAAATATTAGACATATTGTTTTATTACAAAAAATTATTGATAATGGCCAACGTATTTAAGCATATCGAAATTGATGTTAATTGAGTTTTTCGATCTCTTCAAAAAGAGATTTGAACTTGATCTTGCACTAAAAATCAACATACAATAGATTCGGATTGAAACCATCGCGATGACCTGGCAGAGAACTAAACTAAAGTGCTGAAAATCAAATGACATCGAGACTTAAAGATGCATGAATGGAGACTTATTATGATACTTAGATCTTTTTGATTTATTTTAGATGTGTTTCCGTCAAACTGATCCTGGCCTGACGCTGCCATCACAAGATAATTATTTTATGGATCCATGTACAACTTTCTTAGAACCAATTGATTAGGTTTTTATCCAATCCATAATAATTTCAACAGGTCTCCTAGTTTATTTTTGGACAATGATAAGCCAATGTTGGGAGAATGCATTGTAGATCTATTTTGACTTGCCGATGTCATGAGTCCTCCATTAGCTCCCATAGAGATTGGTAGAATCTTTTTATATGGGTCTTGTTGATAAACATCTTCAACTTCTCTCCTCAGGATTCTATTAGTTTGTAGGCACCCTTAGATGACTTAACCGAGACGATATGACCTTTCCCAATTAGGGGACTATTTTCAGAACTTTGAGTCTTTAGGGCCTTTTGAGAGGACTGCTTTCCAAACCATATAGCTTTCTCAAAATTCTTGTGGTTGCACACTTTGATAAAATGTCTTCTCAGCCTTCTTCTTCTGGAGACGGATTTTCTCCAAAGCTTGTAATCATTCTCGGTCAGGGAATCTAGCTTCTGGAGCAGCTAGATCATGTTGTCCATTGAAATTTCACTTTGCTTCAAAATTCTGAGGAGTGGCACCGTAATTTCCAATGGCAACACGATATCTTGTCTATACATGAGCTTGTACTGGGTGTTACTGGTTATTGAGAATTTGGCATTTTGATAAGCCCATAATTTCCTCCTCCAATGTATCTTATTATCCTCTCGGGTTGTCCTCCACATTTTTTATTATAGAAATTAGAATTTTGTTCATGCCTTGACTGGTACATTAGTTTGAGGGTAATAAGAGGGAGAATGTACTATATGAATTCTGTATTAGACTGTGAAAGCTCTGACCATAGTGTTTGTAAATACAATGTCTTGATCGATCGTGATCATCTTTTAGGATAGCAAACCGATGGATAATATTATTTTAATAAAACGGATGACTTGGTTCTTTTGCACCTAGGCCAACGAGATAACTTTCACCCACTTTATAAAATAATATGTTCCCACAAAAATGAAGGTGTGCCTCTTGGATGACGGTGGATAGATTTTACCGAGGATATCCACCATCTACCCTTTAGAGGGCTACAATTTGATGATAGAATACAGCTCCTCGACCGGGACTCGCCGTAGGGGACCATAGCGATGACAAACAGAACATCTTCAGGCTTAGTCCACATAGTCTTGGGAGATCCGGAGCCAAAAATACCAAAAATGGATGATCATCCACATCATGGCTAGTCCAGCTTTGTGGGCACTATGGATGATATGGCGTACCGTACCGAAAATACCGATCAATATTGATACCGTATTGAACTTTTTGATATGCAAAAATACATAACAGTACCGTGCCAAAAGTCAAGAAGGAGAAGAAGAAGAAGAAAAAGAAAAAGAAGAAGAACATGAGGCCAATAAAGAAAATTAAGAATGAAAGAGAAGAACCAGAAGACTAAGAAACAAAATGAAGGAGTAAACAAAAGAAGAAATGAAGGAATAGAAAAAAAAAATGGGAAAATATTATTGGGGAGAGGGGGGGAAGAACAAGGGGAAGGTAACGACGTCTTTGGATGGGATTAGGGTTTTTTTAGTTTTTTTTAATAATTTTAAAATATTTATATTAATAATTAAATTATTTTATAAAAATAACATCAGTACGGTATTATACTGAAATATCGAATTTTTTGAAATTTCATACTGATACCGTACCGAAATTTCGATATACCAAAATTTTATATGGTACGATACGATATTTTCCGAAACTTTTTGATATTTTTTATATGGTACGATACGACAAGTCAGTATTTCGGTATGTTCGGTAAATTTTTCCATTCTTAGTTGGCACATCCGATGCCCTTATGTACTTTTTTTTTCATGATATCATATTTTCCCAAATATTGGGCCAGCATTATATCTCGTCTTCGATGGTAAAGCTCTCCTCTGTAGTCATATATTTGAGTAGCTGCTCACGCTTATGATTTGAACCAACCCATCCCGGATAATCCAAATCTTCGAGGAACTCCATTTGCCAGTCTACTTCTTTTACAGCCTGTAGATATTCATACTCCTGGACAGGCTATTTCTTTTTGAACTTGGATGTCTATTGCGCGAGATCATTTGCCTTCGAATTTTCTTCACTAGGGATATCGTCCAAAGTCACCTCGGTAAGCTGTTGAAGGAGCTCATGGACCTCTTGAAGTAGGCTTTGAAGTGGGAGTTCCTCATATTTAAATTCTTACAAGGCTTGACGGCTAATGAGTTGAGAATCTCTGAAAATCAACATTTTTCTAGAATTCTTAGAGATAAGGGCCCTAAAAGATCCTTGTATTAAGCTTTATTGTTAGTGATCCTTTGTGGGAGCTGGTGGGTAAAGAGCCACACTTCCCTTCTAGGGCTGATTATCACAACCTCAACTTTTGCTACTCCTCTGGTGTGCAGAAAGCATTGAAAGTAATTCCCGAACCGTGCAAAATAGTCACCTATTATATGGCACACTCACTGTGCCTGGGGCCATGGTTCCAGCTAAACATACTCTATAGGGGTGGCCTGGACCATCGTCAGATGCTCCGCCAGAAAATTTGCAATAGTCTTCCCTCTCATGGCTTTCATGGACTAATACGTTAGCATGAATGAAGTTAACTTCATTGCCAATTTGACCAAGAAACCTCGGAGGAACGACCAGCTCAACAAATACCACAAAATATCTATCTTACAAATTACTTTCATCTTAACATGTATCAAGTAATATTCTAATTTAGTGCATGCATATTATAAGTGTAATACCCCGATTTTGGAGTGTATAAAATAATATTATTATAGCAAATAAATATTTTTATAATATTTTGAAATCAAGAAATTAATACTCTAGAATAAATTTTATTCCTATTTTACATATTGATTATGATTGAAAAGATTGTTAAATGGATAAATATCCATAAAGATAAATATAAAATATAATATATATAATAATAATATAATAATAATAAAGGTAATGATGATGAAAATAATATTTATAATAATAATAATAATAATAACGTTAATAATAATAATATAATATGATATAATATATATAATAATAATATAATTATATATATATAACAAACCTTACCTGAGAAGCGAAGGAAGCGAAACGCGAAGGAGAAGAAGAAATGAGAAGAAAAGAAGGAAGAAAAAGATTCAGCTGTCCGATTTCGATTTCGACTTCGGTATTGTATTCCTTGTTATACGTAGAATTTAATTATGGATTTTAATATGAATTTCGATATTGGGAATATTAAATTAGAAATTCTTCAAAAATTCATAACCGGCTATTTGGCTATTTAATCGACGAATTTCTTTAGCTAATAGCCTATTCGTAGTCCTAGTATTATATTCTGAGAATTTCGTATCGATCCGAGCCGAATTGAAAACGGAAGTGTATTGCACCTGCCTGTTTATTCATATCTTTAAGTATTTTTATTTAATAATCGGGCGATATAAATAGTAGGAGGTATAAGAGTTTTATAGCTATAATATCGTATTCTACTAAATATAAAAGTTTGAAACCCAACGAGCTAACTATAGAAATTAGCTTTTGAATAAGCATGTAGCTCCTATGAATAAGCATATAGCTCAGCTGAATTGAGTAAATAATGGAACAGGTGTACGTTAGAAAAGATTTGGGTGAAATTGCGAAAGTTAGGGAGTGTCGACAAGAGGTAAGCAGTAGGGAATTAAATCTAATTTTAAGAAATTAGGTATGCATGTTGCATGCGATTTTGATTAATATGTTAACGTGATATTATGTGAATCATTTTGTTGCATGTATATATTTATATATATATGTGTGCGTATGCATGTGGGAGACTTCACGGTTTATGATATTTGATATACGTATTTGATCGCGTTGGTGAATTTATGAAAAGGAGGATAGGTGAGCTGTCTCATCTGCCCTTTTTCGGTAAATTCACTTATTTGGCATGTTGCACACATATTGCACGGTTTATCAGATATGATTTATGGATCTATCGTCTAGTCGCCGTGTGCGGTAGTGCTAGGCGAGGGCATCATCTGGGGTTAGGACATTCGACCCCGATGTACCGTAACACTTTGGCGATAGTGGACGATAGTAGTCGGACAACTGGGTGACTTAGTCGCACGGTCATTCAGGGATTAGACCCATGGTAGTTGAGACGTATTTTGGTCTAATCATTCGTGTTCGGTGTTGTTCCACTCATTGGAGTAGCTACTAGTGAGATCTACCGGTAGTTTAGGATCATATGCCAAACTTTAAACGTGATCCCGTTAGGGCGCGCGAGGAGGAGTAGAGTTTTCGGGTTTCCCTTGGGTGATTTCAGGTTGCACGGATTCTACTACATTACATGGGATAGGGCTAGTCGGCGATGGTCCTATCTTCGCTATCACAGACTATGGGGTGTCTTGTGGTTAATGGCGACAACGTTGGGCTATCCATGTATTGATTGTGAAAGTGGTATGGTGGGTATATGGAAGTGACCGGATGACCGTTATATTATTATGGGTTTATCAGGTCCTTCCTTGAGCCGAGGATTTTCCGGCTATTTATTGATGATGGTCTAGTGAGCTTGTTATTACGGGGCCGAGGGTATTCCGACTGCTCACTTAGACAGATGTAGTGAGCCTATGATTATGGAGCCGAGGTTATTCCGGCTGCTCACTTTGGCGGATATATATATGTGGATGTGCATTGTTGTCGAGTTTGATATCTGTATTGCATCATTTCACTATTGGCATGACATGACACGTATTTTATGATTAACGGGAATTAGACTTTATTTTAAAAAGGTATGAAATGACATATTTCACGTTAGTTCTTAAAATGGATTTAATTCTAAACTGCTTTTAAGAAAAATATTTGTTTCAGGTATGCATGGCACATCCGAGACAGGGGACGTCTCGGGATATAGAAAGATGGGCTGAGTGAGTGAACTTACATCTATTGTATTATATATAAATTTTTAACCGGAAAAACCTCTTGTTATGGGGTGTGTTTTGTAAATATTTATAAATCAGATTCTGTTATATAATAATGCGTTTTTATGGTAATTTTAGCCTTAACACTGTATTGTGGGGCCCGAAGTAGGAGATGACGACCTCATGATGCAGTGTGGCGGTAGCATTTCCAGTATGAGCCAACTGGGGGTGTTACAATAAGGATAGATAAAATTTCTCAATACATGCATAACAAGTTTCGGCATCATTCAAAGGTTTACTAAGGTAATAGGCAACGCATTATTGACCTTTATCGTCATCCTGCATGAGGAGAAAGCCTACCATGTCGTCGGTTGTGGAGATGTAGAGATTCAACTCATTTCCATGGATCGGTGGCATCAATATTGGTGGCGAAAATAGGGCACGCTTAATCTGATCTAGAGCCTCCTGCTGGGCTGCCCTCCATTTGAAAGTATCTTAACTCCCATGCAACGATACGGAGAAGGCTTAATTTTTCCGGTGGCGTTGGCAATGTACCTGTAGAAAAAAAATTGTGTTATTTTTCATAAACATAAAATTTGTACAAATTATATTTGATTTGGATTTAAAGCGGCTCCTATTCTCTAAATGGGTCATTTGATTCTCCTTCCGAGTCAATTTGTTTTCCAACTTGGTCTTAGATGACTTCTTTGATCCGAAGAGATTTGGTCTTCGGTTTGACTTTGCAGGACTTTGGAGGGTTTTGGTCTCCGTGCAGGCAATTTGATCATCGGCTTTGAATTTGATGTCCTCTTTGGACGATCCGTGGCTTTGATATTTGATTTGACTTTGCCGCATTTTGGAGAGCTTTGTTCTCCGTGTAGACAATTTGATCATCGGCTCTAGATTTGATGTCTTCTTTAAACGATCCGAGGCTTTGATCTTTGCTTTGATTTTACCGCTTTTGAAGGACTTTGGTCTCCGTGTGGGCGATTTGATCATCGGCTTTGGATTTGTTGTCTTCTTTGGACGATCCATGGCTTTGATCTTTGCTTTGGCTTTACCGCTTTTTGGAAGACTTTGGTCTCCATGTTGGCGATTTGATCATCGGCTTTGGATTTGATGTCTTCTTTGGACGATCCGAGGCTTTGACCTTTGGTTTGTCTTTACCACCTTTTAGAGGACTTTGGTCTCCGTGGGGGGTGATTTGGTTGTCGGCTTTGGATTTGATATCTTCTTTGGACGATCCACGACTTTGATCTTTGGTTTGCCTCTTCCGCCTTTTGGAGAGCTTTGTTCTCTGTGTGGGCTATTTGATCGTCGGATTTGGATTTGATATCTTTTTTGGACGATCCACGACTTTGATTTTTGGTTTCCCTTTTTCGCCTTTTGGAGAGCTTCGGTCTCCGTGTGGGCAATTTGATCGTCGGCTTTGGATGTGATGACTTGTTTGGATGATCCGCGGCTTTGATCTTTGAGGAGATGGATTTTGTGCTCCATAACGATTTTGGTAGCATGTCCCTTTGACTTTTGGATCGAAGAGGGCCGAGTTGATGCTTTGGTGAAGAACGCGATGAACATCTTGAAGCTTTGAGAAGAACTTTGGAGACCTTCCCTTGGATTTGACGAATTTCTCAACAGTTTTGGGACTTTTGATCCTTGAAGAGGTGCATTTGGTGTTCCATAACACTTTTGGCGGCGTATCCCTTTGAGTTTTAGGGTTTAGTTGAGGGCCTAGTTGATGTTTTGTTGAAAAACGCGATGAACATCTTGAAGCTTTGAGAGGAACTTTGAAGACCTTCCCTTGGCTTTGACGAATTCCTCAACGGCTTTGGGAGTTTTGATCCTTGAAGAGGTGCATTTGGTGCTCCATAACACTTTTGGCGACGTATCCCTTTTGAGTTTTGGATCGAAGAGGGTCTAGTTGATGCTTTGTTGAAGAATGCGATGAACATCTTGAAGCTTTGAGAGGAACTTTGGAGACCTTCCCTTGGCTTTGACGAATTCCTTAACGGCTTTGGGAGTTTTGATCCTTGAAGATGTGCATTTGGTGCTCCATAACACTTTTGGGGGCATATTCCTTTGAGTTTTGGATCGAAGAGGGTCTAGTTGATGCTTTGTTGAAAAATGCGATGAGCATCTTAAAGCTTTGAGAGGAACTTTGAAGACCTTCCCTTGGCTTTGACAAATTCCTCAACGGCTTTGGGAGTTTTGATCCTTGAAGAGGTGCATTTGGTGCTTCATAAGACTTTTGGCGGCATATCCCTTTGAGTTTTGGATCGAAGAGGGCCTAGTTGATGCTTTGTTGAAGAACGCGATGAGCATCTTGAAGCTTTGAGAGGAACTTTGGAGACCTTCCCTTAACTTTGACGAATTACTCAACGGCTTTTAGAGCTTTGATCCTTGAAGAGTGGATTTGGTGCTCCATAACACTTTTGGCGGCGTGTCCCTTTGACTTTTGGATCGAAGAGGGTCTGGTTAATGCTTTGTTGAAGAACGCCATGAACATCTTGAAGCTTTGAGAGGAACTTTGGAGACCTTCCCTTGGCTTTGACGAATTCCTTAACGACTTTGGGAACTTTGATCCTTCCTACAGCTTGAGCATACGACGAAGAACGTTAGCTTCATCGATTCGTTAACCAATATTGGATCATTTGTCAAAATCAGTGACTTTCGACAAAAAACGCTTCGAAGGACACGGAGAACATGAAGAACAATACAGAGAGAGTCTAGAGACTTACCCCTTTTTGCTTGAATCATCGATGTAACTTTGGTGTCTTAAATAAATTGGCCATGGCTCCTATATATAGGGGAGGAGTGACCTCGGCTTTCTTTTTGAATGGTGTCACTTGGCGCGTCATGATTGGCCAATAAGAAGATTTTATAATCTTTCCTTTTCCATCGGATGCTGTTTTCCATAACTTTAAAGATTTTATTGTGCGTCTTCCTTTTTCATCAAGATCTTTATATCATTGCCTTTTTCAGAAGATATTAATTTATATACTTTCTTTATTGACAAGATTTATTTATTCTGCTGCCAAATTTATTATGACTATATTTATGCACGTAATATTTGTACGATATCTTCCATTTTAAGCAGATTTTTGCATTAATAGTTGATATTTATTGTAAAAAAATTAACATATGTGTATAATTAAATATCAAATATTTATTTTATTGATTTTTTTTCAAATACATGATATTTAATTTAATTTAGGCATTTATCAATGATGAGCACTTGGTTTGCTAGTGAATCGACTTAAACTTCCAACAACATACGCAATAGCTGGCCTAGAGCTAGTCATAGCATACATCAGCAGTAATACCTCCGAAGTTGGATCGGTGCTAGGGCAACTCCCGTAGATGAGCCGGTGCTAGGCCATCCAAGAATGAATAATGCGCACATTTTTTTTGGAACCCTACTGATGTGTTAGGCCAACTCCCGTGGATGAACCGATGTTAGACCATCCGACACGTTCGGCTTTGCGTGGCTTGCAGGCCGAGGTATCACATAAGCTCCCTATGCCCTTGAGTATTCAAGTTGGTAGACTATGCCCTTGAATATTCAAGTTGGTATGTAGGTTTTATAATGTTAGGCATAAGCTTTACATTTGGATCCTACGGAGTGCTTATGGAGTACAATTTTTGAAATTAAACCTCTTGAGAATCTTCTCAATATAATATGATTGGGTAATTATAATTCTTTCATGTTCTCGTCTAATTTTAATACCGAGAATCACATCTGCCACTTCTAATCTTCATTGAGAACTTAGAAGATAAAAATTTTTTAGTTTCATCCACTTGACTTTGATCCATACCGAAGATCGACAAGTCATCAATGTATAAACAAAGTATCACACCTTGACCAATACTATTAAATTTACTATAGTCACAGTTATCCGATTAGTTCAGTATGATTCCATTGGACAATATCACCTTATCAAATTTCTAATGCCACGGTTTAGGTGTTTATTTTGGACCATACAATTATTTGATAAGTTTGCATACTTTATGCTTGTTTTTTGGCTCAAAAAATTCATTCAATTGCTTCATATACGACTCCTCTTTTAAATCACCATTTAGAAAAATCCGTTTAACATCCATTTGATGAATCACTAGATTGTATATTGTTATCAGTGCAATCAACAATCTAATAGTGATTATATGAATAACAAGAGCATAAGTATCGAAATAATCAATATCATTATTTTTCTAAAATCCTTAAATGACTAACCGAACCTTGAACTTATCAATAGTTCTACCAGATTTCATCTTCTTCTTGAAGATCTATCTGCAATTTCATGTTAAACGTGTTAAAGTAACAACACATATAAACATATAAAAAATATGTTAAATTCCAACAATACTATCCACATGTAGTCGTGACCGGAAAGCGCTTGACGATGTAGATGCATCTTGTATTGTCAAGTTGGCAAGCGTCTGCTCTCTCATCTTTAGTACTGCTTTGCTGATTATTCAACATAGCTTACATCCTAGTGGTTTGTTTATTACTCAATATTTGAAAGTGGTGACGGAAATAGCTTTCGAAGTTAAGGGCAAAATTGTCTAGTCGGTTTCGATTTTTTATAGTATGATTTCGGTTTTAACATATTTTAAACTGAGAATCGTTATTTTTTGTTTAAACAAAGACAATTTAAAAAAATGAAAATTTTAAAATTCTGTAAAAATATGTCGGTCAGGTTCTCTTATGTACTACTTCAATTATATTTTTTTTCGATTTCCCTTATTGCAGTGGGATGATGAAAAAAAAAGTTAAAAGATAATACAAGGAGAAACTTGTAATAATATTTTTTATTAAAATTATTATATTAATTTAAATTAAGATAATAATAAGGGGAGAGGGAATCACATATTTATATAGACTTTATTTATTTTAAACTATATATATATCTATATATATATATTGCAATTATACCTACAAGCTTCATCCCCATGTAGGTCTCTCTCGGTGTTTGAAAGTATTTTCGCCATTTGACTGGGACGGTGTACAGAAACCTCACTGGTAGTGTTGTTGAGGCATCTGACATTTGCAATTGTGAATTAGCTATCTCAATCTTCGAAATAATTCGGCGGGAACATAGACATGTGATTATACTTCAAACTTGGATCAACTATGTTGATTCCTTTCATTATGGTCGTCAATTTTTTAATTATGAAAAATTAACAAATGATAGTAAAATTTGGGTGAAAACTCAAACTTGATTTTTATAACTTGCAAATTTGAACATAGTTATGGCATGAAATACCAGAAAAATAAAGATACAATATATGTAATATAATAATATCTAAAAAATTGTATATGATTGAAAATATCAAATTTTTCACAATCATCGGTGGCATGCACTCGAGTGGTTAAAACTTAAAAATGAGTTATTGACCATATCCATGGTTGAGCAACAGTTTAAAACAAGTAAGACCATATGCAATGCAAAAATCTTAAGAACAATTATTATGTTTTCTCTCTCAGCCATGCCATGCCACATTGTAGAACCTAAAATAAAAATTTTATAATTTTCCACTTCAACAAATTTATTATTTTATTTAATATAAATCTTACATATGTAGACAAAAAGAAAAAATTAAATTGTGTTATGTTTTAATAAACACAATTTGTACAAATTACATTTAAATTTAAATTTATGCGGACCATATTCTCTATTTAGATCCTTTGATTCTCTCCTCGGATCGATTCATTTTTCAACTTTGATGGCTTATTTGATCCGAAGAGATTTGGTCTTTGGTTTGGCTTTGCCGGCTTTTGGGGGGCTTTGGTCTCCGTATGGGTGACTTGATCATTGACTTTGGATTTAATGTCTTCTTTAGACGATCCGAATCTTTATTTTTGAGGAGGTGGATTTGATGCTTCATAATGCTTTTTGCAAAGTATCTCTTTGACTTTTGGATCGAAGAGGGTCAGATTAGATGATTTGGTGAGGAACGCAATAAATATCTTGAAGATTTGGTAGAAACTTTAGAGGCATTCCCTTGGCTTTGACAAGCTCTTCAATGGCTTTTGGAACTTTGATCATTCCCCCGGCTTGACCATATCACAAAGAACGTTAACTTCATCGATTCATCAACCAATATTGTATCATTTATCCAAATCGGTGACTTTTCGACGAAAAATGCTTCGAAGAACACGAACAACAATGCAGAGAATCTAAAGAGACTTACCCTTGCACAAGTCTTCAAATGAACTTCGGTGTGTCAAGTGAATTGATTAAAACTCCTATTTATAAGGGGATGGCATCGGCTTCCTTTTCGGATGGTGCCACTTGCAAAATTTGATTGGCTGACAGGAAAATTTTGTTATCCTTCATTTCTCGTCGAACATTGTTTTCTATTTTTGAATAATTTGATTGCATATCTTCATTTCTCATCAATATCTTTATATTATTTCTTTTCTCGAAATGTATTAATTATAATACTTCATTTATTGAAAATATTTATTTAATTTATTGTCAAATTTATTATGGTTCTATATATGCATATAATATTTGTACGATATCTTCTATTTTAAGTAGATTTCGCATTAATTGTTAATATTTATTGTACAAAAATTTTCATATATGCATAATTAAATATCATATAATTATTTTATTGAAATTTTATTTTTAGTTTCCAAAATATATAATTTTTAATTGAATATAGGTATTTGTTTTTTTAATGCCTACAATATAATAATAAATTAATTTTTTATATTGCATTTTATATATATTTTATATTTTTAAATATTTTATTTTATCTTACCTTTAAATATGTAATATTTTATGTTTATTTTTAAAAATGTAATCTTTAATTTTTTAATTAATATAATTTTTTATATATTTTTTATTAAATATTATTAATTTTTTAATAAAATATACTACTTTGGTTCACTACTAATCTTTTTATTTGCATTTGAAGTTATTATTTTTTAATATTAAAAATATTTTTATATTTGTATAAAATATTTTTTTATAAATATCATTATATTTATATTATAAAACACTAATAATAATATTTTTATCATTTTTACTATATTTAATAATAATAATTAATATTTAAAATTAAATTATAATTATATAATAATATTATTTATATCAAATAATAAAATAAAAAATATATAATTTTCTCTCCCTTCCATGTGGAGGAAAGAAAAAAATAAAAACAAATCTATTTATATTCTTGAAAGAGAACCCTTTTTACATATCTTATTTTTCTCTTTAATAAAAAATCGCCATGTAAATAAAGTTATTATATGGATAATAACACCCTATTGTACATAGTCTAAAAAATTGCCACAAAAACTTATTTGAAATCGTTGGTTTTTTCCTAAGACCAAATTTGGAATCGCTGTTTGACCAATTTGAGTTTGATTAAGACCATTCGCAGGAGATGCGCCACATCACAATTTTCAAAAAAAAAAAAAAAGAAAATTAATAGAAGCCGTGCTTTGTGATTTCATTGCCACTTAGGTATATATATAATATATATTATATATGTTTTGTTTTTTAATTTATATTAAATTTATTGTTATATTTAAATTTTGTAGTATTTTTATAATTCATAATATTTTGTATTTTATAAAATGATACCAATATTGAATATATTTTATCAATTGAAAATTTAAAATATATTAATACAAATATTATATCATTCTATTGAACAAATAATATTAATAAATTTAATTTAATTTATTAAATAAAATATAATTATAAATTTTAAAGTAATTAAATAATATAAAATTATATTAAACAATAAATATATTTAGTTTATAATTAATTATACATAAATAATTAATTATAATATAATATAACAATTAAATAAATAATTAATACTAAAAATTAAAACTATAAAAAATTAGAATAAGTATCTTTGTTGCAAATATAAAATAGAAGGCAGAAAGAAAAAGTAACGTGGATAACAAAAAATAATAAAGATATCTAAAAACGAATATCTCCATTGCGGATGGTTTAAGGATATGTGTGAAGATGCATCACATCACCAATTTTAAAAAATAAAAAATAAAAAATATAAATTTGTTGCTTCCAGAGATGCTGAGAAGATCTCGTTACATTGTCATGTGGCATTTACATATATATATATATGGTATATATATTTTGTTTTTGTAATTTATATTGAACTTATTTTTATATTTAAATTTTGTAATATTTTTATAATTCATAATATTTTATATTCTACAAAGTGATACCAATATTGAATATATTTTTATCAATTTAAAAGGTTAAAATATATAAATACAAATATTATATAATTCTATTGAACAAATCAATATTAATAAATTTAATGTAATTTATTAAATAAAATATAATTATAAATTTTAAAGCAATTAAATAATATAAAACATATGACAAAATTTTGGTTTGATGAATAATTAAGTTATTTGTTCTTATTTTAATTTTAAATATTTCTATTGTAATTGCAATATAATGTAATATTTTCTTAAAAAAAATTTAATTATTATTTTTATATTTTATATTTTAATTAACCAATAATAATTATAACAATAAAAATATAAATCTGATTTAAAATTAAAATTTTAAAATAAATTAAAACTAAATTTAATTAAATAATAAATAATATAATTTTTTCCATAATTTTTTAATAAATTAAAATATTGACAAATAATAATATAATATAATATAATATAATATAAATTAAATAAAGAATTAATACTAAAAATTAAAACTATAATTAAAAAATAATATATATATAATATGAAAATAAAAATTTATTAAAAAATTAGGATAAGTATCTTTGTTGCGAATATAAAATAGAAGAGAAATTTCGCTAACTACAGACAAAAAAAAGTGTGTGAATAATAAAAAATAGTGGAGAATTTCGATTGCAGATGATCTAATATGTCTTCGCCAGAATTGAATTGACCGACGGCCACATATGATTTTGGGTTAATTAATATTTTGCATTTTAACAATATTATATTTTAATATAAAATATGAGATTTAATAACCATTAAATCCAAAACTAAACTAGAAAAACAATCCATCGCAACACGAAGCAAAGCACGAATAAACCCAAAATGTATTGGAGTATAATTCAACAACTATTTTGTGGCATTTATTATTCATTTTTTTTAATAAAAATATTAAATCAAATAATTATTTTTTTATATAATATTATAAATTTATTTTACATTTATATAGCATTAAACTAGTATCAAAATTAATTTTTTTTTTATTATTAAAAAATTCAAACACACGACGACTTAAACATTTAAGATATGGTTTAGAAAGGAAGTCAAATTTTGGTTGGTAGAGCCTCCGTCTGCCATGGCGTCCGTAGCTACTTTCCTCACTTGTTTCGCCCTTGCCGCCATCCGCCGCCGGTCCGCACTCTCTGAATCCATAAACTCCTTGACCATCCCGGCGATCTCCTCCCGCCTCTGCAACTCCGACGGCAGCCGCCCTCTCCGGCCGTCCCACCCGATCCTCCAATCCTCCACCACATGCTTCCGAATCGTCACCTGATCCATTACGATTGGAAAAGCAATAATCGGGACTCCCGCGAATATCGCTTCCATCGTCGAATTCCAGCCGCAGTGCGTCCAGAAGCCGCCGACTGCCCGGTGGCAGAGCACTCTCAGCTGATCGCACCACGCCACCACTCGCCCTCGCCCTGCCACGTCCCCGTCCCCACACGCCGCCTGCAGCCGCGCCGCCTCCCCACGTGCCACCCACAGAAACCTGACGCCGCTGTCTTTCAGACCGCCGGCGATCTCGTCCATCTGCCTCGATGATACGGAGAGGAAGCTCCCTAGAGACACGTACAGTACCGAATTCGGCGGCTGAGCGTCCAGCCAGGCTAAGTAGTCGGCGGCGGCGGAAGTTTGCAGACCGGAGTAGGGTATGCAGGCCGGACCAAAAGTGTAGATAGGAAACGGAAACTCTTCCTGAAGCGCGTCCACAACCTCCGATTCGATTCCGTAGATTGTCGTGAAGAGCAGAAACTGCGCCTTGGACACGTTGGGGAAGATGGATCGGGTCAGGCGGAGCAGACGCTGGTCCGCCATGAAAGCGATCGACGGAAGGTCAGCGAGGCGGATGGAAGGGATGCCAGGAACGTACGAAACTCGTTCATCTCCTCTCTCTGAAAGGTCGCCAGAATTAATGGAATCGGAAAAATTAGGGTTAATTAACAATTGTGAAATTACAATTGGGGTGAGGGACTGACCGGAGAGGTCGGCGGGGTGGTGGCCATGGCGGACGAGGCGGTCGAAATGGTGGAAGACGGCGAAGACGGAGGCGGGCATGGCCCAGAGCGACGCCACCGGAATGTTGCGGCGGTTCCCGAACTCGACCGCCCAGTTGAGAAACGTATCGGCGATGATGAAGTGGACCGGGCGGTCGAGGCGGTCGAGGAGTTTCTCGAGCGGTTCCTCCATTTTGGTCTGAGTGGCGGCGACGAAGCTGGGCATGTCAGCGGCGCGGTCGGCCTCGGAGGGAAGGACGTTGGGGATGGCGGCGAACCGGATGCGGCGGGGAGGGTTCTCGGCGGCGAGGAGGCGGAGCCACTCTTCGGTGACGACGACGGTGATGAGTAGCCGGCCGTCGCCGGCAAGGAGCTTGCAGAGGTTCAACATGGGGTTGACGTGGCCTCTGCCGGGATAAGGTACGGCCACCACGTGGCACGCCGTCATTGGATCCATTGGACTTTTAATTTTAATTGGATCGGAGACTGCGCCAGAGCGATCGGAGAATGTCATTGGGTTCAATTATATAATACTCCCTCGTTCAACTAGAAATATATATATTTCGTTTTGGGATGTTCAATTACAAAGTAAATATTTTGTTAAATACTTTACTTTTTTCACAAATACTATTACTTTATATCACATCATTACTTTTACACTAAAAAACAATGGCAAAAATATCATTTTACTACTTTTAACTATCCACTATAATTAAAATACAATTATTTCTTAAACATCGTCCCAAAAGTAAGTAAATGTTTATTTTGTGTATGGACGGAGGAAGTATTAAAATTAGAATTGTTTATTCCGTATATGTATATATATAAGGGTAAATTATATAACACTCCTTTATGTTTTTAGTAAAAATGCACAAAACACCCTGTATTTTATTTATTGCGTGAAACTCTCTTGTGTTAATATAAAATTTGCACGAAATACCCTTATTGTTCAAAACTAATTTTCGATTCCAAATAAAAACCTAAGTTATGCAAGTTTTATAAAAATAAAATATAAAATATCTTAAATAATTTTTTTTTAATAAAATAAATAAATAAATAATTGATCAATAATTTATTTTTACAATTTTGTAAAAATTAGATAACAATGTCTTCAAAAACTATAACATAAAAAATAAATTAATTAATTATTTTATTTAAAAAAATTATTTACATATTTTATATTTTTTTATATAAAATTTACGTAATTTAGATCTTTATTTAGAATCGAATATCAGTTTTAGATAAAGAGGATGTTTTATGTAAACTTTACATTAACACAAGGGAGTTTCACGTAATAAATAAAATATAGAATGTTTTGTGCATTTTTACTAAAAAAAAATAAAAAAAATAAAAAAATACAATGGGGTGTTATATAATTTGCCAAATATATAAATAATTAGGTGAGGTGAGCGATATTAGGAAGATTGGGACCAACTAACTATAAACAAACCAACCACGAAAGTGTGTATGTCCAAATCGGCAAATGCATACAAACAATACAGACAGTCAATCACGACTTGGAGTAATACTAGTATATTTTAGAGGATGGAGTTTTAAAGTATATATATATATATATATATATATATTTTTTTAATATATAAAAAGGATAGTATAAAATTATTATTTTATTAAGAAATTAATTGGTGTGTTTAATTTTGATTTCAAATAACAAAAAGAAATTTCACTATTCCGTTTATATTATTTTTAATAAAAGTAATTTTATTTTTTTTTATAAAAAACAAATATTATTTAAAATAAGAAGAAAGAAAAAAATTAAACCAAAATCAAACAATCATACAATATTTTTCTTAAACAAAATATTGTAAATAAGTAATAAAACATAATTTTAAAATGCATGTAATGAGTGTAACTTGTTGAGAACCTCAGCGCGAGTTCATATGCATTTATTTTTCTTCCCTGTATTACTTTTCAATTAAATATTACTATTAAATTATTAAATAATGACTTCCTTCGACAACATTATTTGAATTGGCTTCTTCAATAAGTTATTTGATTGAAGGACGGCAATGTGTTTGTTTGTGTTTTGGTTTGAAGAAAAATAAAAATTGTAGTGAGATAAAAGAGAATTGTGTAGATAATGTAAAAATAATAAATGTGTGTAGTAGTATATTAATTTTTTTGAAATAGTATTTTAGTTTAATATATATATATACATATCTTTTTGTGTAACATATAAAATAATTATATCGATAATATAAAAATAATATTTAAAATTAAATTATTGATTTTATATAAGAGAATATAATATATATTTTCTCTATAAGTATATATATTTTGTCATTTTTAATTATCAAACACAAATTTATAGATTTTACTACACAACAAATATATTTTCGCATTTATACTTATTTATGTTAATACTCTTGTATTGATTTTACATATTGTATAAGTTAAATAGTTTAACATATACTCCCTTCGTCCTATGTAATATGGGTGTATTACCGTAGACACGAGAATTTAGGTAAAGTATAATTAGTAAGTAATTAAGAAGTATATTAGTAAAAATAATTATAGATTAAGATTAAGATAAATAAATAGTTCAATTAAAATTAAGAAAATTATAAAATTTAAAATTTAAAATGCGATTAAAGTCCATAATTATATTTTCATAAATAGAAATGACAAGTTATGTGGGACGGACGAAAATAGAAAATAGAGACAAATTATGTGGGAGGTAGGGGAGTATAAACTATCATCAATTACTATTAAAACATAATTTATTAAATTTCATACAAAAAAATAAATATTTATTTTTTAAATGGACGAAATTTTTTTTATTTATATTACATAAGTGTGTGTATATTTTATCTATTATTAATATTTAGAGGTGATCGTATCAGTAACATAAATATTAGGTGAACAAAGTTATAACCGTATGGAATGAAAAATTGAAGTGGGTAGTCATTAAAATGACAGTTTGGGTGTGTTTGTTTGGTGCTGGGGATTGGATTTTAAATACACTATTCATCATTTTTTTTTTCTCAAAAATATCAAATTAAACACTATTTTTTATTTTTTATATTATATTAAAAATCAATTTTACATTCAAAATATCACATCGACACCTATTTATATCACATCATACAACTATTCAAATTCAAAATTTTTACTATTCAAATCCCAACTCAAAATTCAAAACTTCCGACAAACACACTTTGAGTAGTGTATAATAATGTCTTGTTGAATATTTGTAGTACTCATTCATCATGATTCATGGGCTCACTGCACTTTACTTTCCACAGTAAACCTAACAATACAATACAATAATACAAGAAGTCAAATTTCAACCCTTACTTTACTTTGGTGGAAAGTGCATGGTTTGTTTCCTTAATTTCAAATCAAAATTTGTAATGTTCATATGATATCATTTCAATACAAAGAATATTTAAAGGAAAAAATATGTATATTTAAAAAAAAAAAAAAAAAAAAAAAAAAAAACCACCCTTTTTCTTTGAACCCTTCCAATAAAAAAAAAATAAAAAAAAATCATTCTTTTGTTTTGTATTTTGAATTTAAATAATATTTTAATATTATATTTTTATATTAAAAAATAAATATTTTATTAAAGATGTGACAATTGTATAGAGAAAAAATATTAGAAAAATAAATAAAATAACATACAAAAATAATACTTTTCCCGAATATCTTATGCTGGATTCATCTTAGCCTTCCTTCTAATGATTTTAATTAAATAAATAATATCTAAACCAATGGGTGTATGATTAGAATTTAATAATGCCAAATTAGTCAAATAAGAGTTTAGTTTGTTTGATTTTTTATTTATTTTACTCTTTGAGGTTTTTATTTGAAATTTTATTTATAAAATAATATTATGTTGTGTGTGAGCTGTTAATTTTTGGATGAAATGCAGAATTACACATACCTCAAATGTTTATCATTTATTAGAAAAGCATGTTTGTTTGTATGTTTGAAAGTTAAATTTTTCATAGTAGAATATTAAATTAAAATAATTATTTTGAAATAATATAAGTAAAAATATCAATAATTTAACAGTTTTAGAGAAAATATTAATAAATAATAAAATTGAAATTGTAAATCCCAATATAGTATCAAAATTTTTAAAATTTATTATTTGAATTATGTATTTTTTTAAAAATAAAAATAAAATAAAATATTTTTTCGTCCCAACCCAAAGTACTATTTTTATTATTTTTGTAAGTTCAATTCATAATTTTCTTTTTTCTATTTTAGTAAAAGTAATCATATACTAATACCAAATATCCTTAACTTTTATTTAAATTACAAATATACAATTATACATACAATTATTTTATATATCAAGTTAATGAGCAAAATTGTCAAAATCTCTTACACACTTTCATCGACCAATAATATACTATTATTTTTTAAATTACTATAAAACTTCAAACAAGTACAATCATGGGGCAGAGAAAATATTTTTTCTTTTTACAAATCTAACCAAACATTATTTAAATATTTTCTCAAACCAACCCTAAAAACACACCATTATATTTCAATTATTATTATTTTTTTAATTCTACAACTGCAATACTTAGCTGTAAAAATAGATTATTTTCTCTAAACTTTAGAACTAATTATAAACAAAAAAACACAACACAGCTTTATTGGTGTGGTTATGTTTTATGGAGTTTGGAAGATTTTGATTTGAATTTGGTATTAAAACAATATATGATTGAATATTTTTTTAGGAGATAAAATGTATTTTTTTAAAAAAAAAATATAAAATTCAAATAGTAAAAAATTAAAATTTAGAGGATAAGACCATCTCCAATTCATAACTCTATTTTTGCAAAGTTACATTTCTCCATTCTGCTACAATAACCCATTTCTAACCATACCTTCTATTTTTCAGGTCTCTTCTCCAACTATACCCTCCATTTTTGCAGGATTAAATAAATAGATATTTGTATTAAAAAAAAATAATTGTATTAAAAAAAAAAAGATAATTATATTTAAAAAAAAGAAAAAATGCACCCGCTGTAGAGTAGGTTGGACCAGCGGAATACTTTAACATCCGCTGATTTCAGCGGGTAAATTCTGCAAAACTACATGATAGATTGAAACAGTTTTTTTTTTTTCTCCACCATGCTAAAATAGAGGAAAACCTCCTCCATTGTAGATGATCTAAAGAAACACACCTGAACTTAAACTACAGTAGCAATGTGCGAATAAAAAGCTTTCGCATTTATTATACTACATGCTATCTCGTGCTTTGTAAGACCCATCTCTAGTCCACCCTCCAAAAGCAATATTCACCTTACATTTATAGGGTTGTCACCTCTCAGCAGAATTTTTCAAATTCGAGAGACGTGAGAGGGTGATTTTTTTTTTTTTTTTTTTTTTTTTTTAAATTTAAAAATTATTTTAAAATTGTATTTTTGTTTATTTATTTTATTTTTCGTGAATTTTATTTTATTGTATAAAAAATAATTTATTTTTTTATATTTATATTTTAATTTCATAATTAATATTAATTTTTATATTGTATTTATTATATTTAATCAAGTAATATTATAAATTTTTATTTATATTTTTCATAAATATAATAATATTATAATTTTAATTTATTTAATTTAAAAATAATTATTTTTTTTTCATGTTCAAATAATAAAAAATAAAAAAATTTATTAATATATTATTTAAAAATTTTCAAAATTAAAATATATAAAAATAATAAAATATTTGATGTTATTTATAATTTAAAAAATTACAAAATATATATGCATAATATAAATGGAAAGTTGGATTAAAATCTTTGTCAGATGAATCCATTTGTAATTCAGTCCTTATTTGAAATAAATTAGACTGCAATCCATATTTTATGAATTATGTATGTTACAGCTCCCCAATTGTATTTTCTCCTCAATTAATGTTGTATATTCAACAGGTACTTGAAATAGATTGATCAATACTTCAAATGTTGTAATATATACCTACATTATTTCTCGCTTTACCCCATTATAATTATATATACTTCTAGTTAAATATCGCGTACCTTTTTTCGCGAATTAAAAAAAAAAACAAAAACAGTTACACACGATTTAACAGGGGTTGAGGCAGGAAACCTCTCATAACTCCCCTCATCTCAATTTTAAACCCAACATCTTCCATCTTTAGGCAAACCGACATTCTCCAACCCCTAGCGATCAAGTAGCAACCGATCTGTGCAAAAATAGTGAGGAAAATAACTGACTTGCTCCCATCCCCTAATAGGCTCAAAGAAGCAAGTGTCTGGTCGGACTTTTTTGATTTTTTATTATGCTGACATTAATATTTTATACCGTAGTTTGTTTGATTATTTGGGGTGTAAGTCTTGGTCTCGTGTTTTTATGTCTCGGTTGGGTGTTGAGGAGCTTTGGTGATTGGTGTAGTTGTGTTTGTTAATCGAGTTTGAAATCGTTCGTATGTTTGCCCATGTAGATCGGGTTGGGCGTTTTACTTTCGCACCGATTTCGGTGATTTTATTTGTTTAAATTGTAATTTTTGTTAATTTTGTAAATGTATATCTTTTTAGTTATCCGGAGTTGCATATTTTAGTTTTTTTGTTTGATTGTTCGGTAATTAGTCATGTTTGTGGGTTGGCAAATGTGATATTGTTAGGTCCCCAAGTTGTATCTTTTAGGTCTAGTATGCTAAGAGTATACTTTTAGAAGACTATTGTGTATTCGAAATGTATTGTTACGTGCTCCTGATAGATTATGATAAATTTTTTAATAAATTTGAGATTTGAGTAATATAGAATTGTGATATTTATTTACAGACCGTAGGTCGGGTTGTGCTTCAGTGCAATTCACTGCATGATCCGTTCGGACAAGGGAACACGAAAAATTTAGTGCATTTACGAAATAAATATAATTAATTGACCGTGGATAAACCAAATTACGTAACAAAATAGTGTTATTTTTGCAGACATGCTTTTTATACTTGTACAGTTGTACCTGATCGCAATACACCTATGGCCCATGGTGAAGAAAACGCCAGAATACGTAAGATGTCGGCATCAAGGTGACACTCTTGACTGCAGTCCTTTGGTCCGCATGTTCACCAAAAGTTATGCCCATGCGAATCCGGCAGTCCATCTCATTGACGGTATTGGTGGCGAGTTTGATAATGTGAAAAGCTACCACAGTAAAATTGCGGCCAGAATACTGAAAGGTCCGTCATCCGAACCGTAGATTCTGATAAGCAGCGCAGGGTAATTGAACGTTTGTAATGAATTTGGGATTGATTTGGGTTATGTTATTTGTGTTTGGTTTGGATAGTATGTTATTTTCATATTGAATTGTTGGTTGAATTGGTTCGATTGGTCTCCAATTCGATGAGATTGTATTAAGATTGATTGAGAGATTGAATCGTGGGTTGAATTTGGTGAAACTTAATCTTTGTAGTAATGCTATCAATTGTGCTGTGAATGATTGTATGATTAATTCTTTACATAGTTATAATTGCAATAATGCACATGATGTACCTTTACAAGAGATCGATGTACCCGTCTAACTAGATCAAAATACCTTCAAAATACATATATGCTCATATATATGTTACTCATTAGTTAGGAAGGTTATCCTTGTACGAAGACAAAAACGAGCCAAAAAAGTTATGTATACTTCTCTTAAATTGGAATTAAATAATTTATTACAAGACCTTGCAATGGTTGAAGTAATATCTAGAATGAACAAAAGTGTCTTTACGGATACTTGAGTACATTAATGATGCACCTAAGAAAGAAAAATATATACATGTACTGCAAATGTTTATGCCTTCTCAATCGGTGTCATTTATTTCAACCACCAATAAAGTGAAGAAGTGCTAATAGAAGAAGTATTTTCACCGAGTTCCTTAGTTGCCTCATCCATCAAGGGATTGAGTGAGGTCGACCACATTCAAAGATACCTTCTACTACATAAATAATACCTAAGCAGCCATCAATAATACCTTGATTGTCAATGCTTGTATCCATAACATATTGTTACATACTGCATTAAATATCAAAATACCCCGGGGTAGTTTTTACGTAGCTATAATACGATCTCATATGCTCCAGTAATGAGTATATATGTCCTGATAACTTGTTCTTGGAAACGGATCATTCTGAATTCGAAATATTCAATTGTTGTCGGTAATCATGGATGAATTCATCATTATAGTGTTCTTTCGAATCCTATAACTATATGAAAAGATAACCAACACAAATTTACTATGGATTGATAAACAATGTAGAAAATACTTAGTTGGGATGACGTTGAAAATATAAGAATAATATAAGTTCGAGGATACAATATATTATGCACCAATATACCCATAGTTCCATTATAATCCAAACAAGTCTCATTCTTATATAATTGTATCATTGAAAGTAAATTTAATTTCACAAAAATACCATTAACAAGATTAATAATTTTAATAAAATAATCCTGGAAAGCATCATATACTCACATGTTAATGGTAACCGGAGATAAACTAAACAAGATAGAAATTTTTACCAATTTTTTAAGGGTATTAACATGCAAAAAGTACATGTTTATAAGAATCCAATGTGGAAACACTATCATACATCATTGCTTCAACGGATTGATTGTTATTTAAACCTATTACATAGTAATCCATATTGTAGCACACACAACAATATTCAGTCCACCGAGGTTAACAGAGGAAGTGCTCTTACCGAGTTCGTGAATCAGCTCCTCTGCGTGAGATTGACTGAAATCAACTAAATTTGAGGATACCTGGTACTGCACAAATAATACCTAAGCAACCATTATTTATACCTCGCTAGTCGGTGTTTGTACCCGAATCATATACTTACATACCTGCATACAAAATATACTTACCCTAGAATTGATCTTACGTACATATAATAATGGTATTATATACTTCACTAACGAATATATATGCCATTGTAACATGTGGTTGGAGAATCGGTCGTTTTCAGTTCTAAATATTCATTTGATGTCGGACCGGAGATAAATTCATCATGGTGGTGTTCCCACGACACTCCGAATTGTATAAAAAGGTAAATAATACATATTTACTATGGATGGTTAAACAAGTCAGAATGACTTAGTTACGTTGTACGATATATGTACAATCATAGTCCAACCTCCACTTGTAGATGTCTAAACAAGTCATAAGTGACTAAGTTAAATATATTGGTTGCTAAAGTACATGATTGCTACATGATTGTTAGAGTACATGATTGTTGCCTTAAACCTGGCTTGGTGTACAAAATCATACTAGTTGTGTACCTATTGCTACTTCATTTAGAGAATTTTCCATCGTTGTAGGAACTCAACTAAATTCAAATATACCTGCTACTTTACAAATAATACCTTTGTAATGCATATATATACTCATAAACTCGGTGTTAATATCTGAGTACTATATTCACGTAACTACATACATTATCTTTATATTTTGTTTCATTTTCACATACCCATATACAGATGTTACATACTCCATATACATATACTTATGCCCGTACTTTCCGTTCATGTACCACGGTGAAATGAATTTATAAAAAAGTTTCAATGCAGTTTCGGATCTTGCTGTTGTATATTTACATGATACACTTTGAAAATGACGAAGACATGGCCGGATACCTTTCTAAGCATAAGCTCTTCGATCTCAAATACAATTAAGTGAAGTGGATCATCCAAATCCTTAGTTTTGGATAATAATAACAATGATTGTGGATGCCCTTATCAATCTATATTCTTCAATTGTTTTCGAACATAACAAAACAAATTCAAGATCTATCTTGTCCTAAATTAGATCCAGTCCTTCAAAAAAAACTTTTATATTCCACAAATCTGAGAAAGATCAACAATTATTATAATGTAGACAAAGAAAATACATGAGCGAACCATCCAAAACAATGTTTTCCAAATAAGAAAAAGTAACAAAAAGCAAAAAATAACCGATTATTGTTGAATTTCTTAAAAACTGTATATGTATGTCAAAGAAAATGAAAAGTAGACAAATATCAATAAAGGATCTGGATGAAACTTCACTAATTACACCTATATACATACATAAATAGAGTATGTGTTCATTGACTTTCAAATATCTCAACTCCATAAAATTTAAACACAATTTCAATTATCTCAACTCCATATATCCTAAATATTACAAAACTAAATAATTAAGTAAATAAGAAAAAACAAATAGAAGAGAGATGACTTACAAATCCATCTTGTCCGTACCAAACAACTCATCAAAAGGTTTCAAAGAAAAAGAAAACATTAGTTCAACCAAATCTGAGTTTGTAAAAACAACTAAACTTAAAAATAAATCCAACTCTTTTTGAATTTTATGAACATGAAAAACATAATCATCAAACATAACATCATCCTACATCCTTTTCACCTCACAAAACATCAGCAAAATCTAACTACATTTATAAAAACGAAACACAAAAAAAACAAATCATCAGTTATAACACGCACCACACAAAATAGAAAAGAAATCGCACTTCTCTGTAACCACTTTGCACGGTGATTCTTCATCAAACGCAACATTGCAATAAACAAGAACGAGAAAACGCGGCTACAAGCATCAATTATACGAAAAATTTCAGTAAAGTTGGTAAAGAAAACTCCATAGATTAGGAGTTTGGTGTGCAATAAATAGAAGCAACTAAAAATTAGGGATGTTGTGAATTTATACCCGGTTCGATGGATTCTTCAAATTAAACCTCGTAAAAAAAATTACAAATTAAATTAGCATAAACGAAATTCAAATTAACCCAAATAATGACAACGAACCAAAGTTGAAATCAAACCAAAATATTAAAACTAAAACATAATTAGGCACAGCATCATTGGAATAAAGAGAGTAAGAATCATGGAAATTAAATCAAGCAAACATCACTCAATTCATCAAAGCTAAAAACAAGTAATCTGGAATCAAAGAAACCAAACAAATAAAACCTAAAATGGAATTGAAAAATCAATTCAACTCCCATGTTTGTGTTTTGATATTGCTCAACCGATATCAACTTTCAATTCTTTTCGGTTTGGTTCTAATTTTCCGATGAGACTCAATTGAAAAAAATCGTCCAAATTGACGAACATTTTAGTCGACGCCATTAATAATTGCAGAGGCTTCAGAGAGAGAATCACCGAGCCTCTAAACCTCGGTCGATTTTCGCTAGATGGAGGACAATCGGAGCGATAGCGGAAGATATGAAAAGAGAAATAGGACTTTGAGAGCGCTGGACACTGGCCAACCAGATGTCAGTGTTGATTTTGCGATCTTGAGTACTTGCTTGTCAGATTTTTTGTGTTGAATTTGCGCGAAAAATAACAGACGATTTAGGAAGATGAAGAAGGAATTGAGATGGGGAAGTAATAATGAAGTGAAATAGAAAAGGGGGGAGACTATTTAGGAAGATGAAGAAGGAATTGAGATGGAGAAGTAATAATGAAGTGAAATAGAAAAGGGGGGAGTGCAGTGTAAGAAATTAATAACAGGGATTCATCTTAAATGAATTAGTGGAATTGGAGATTTATCTCTAATTGTCTATAAAATAAAATATAGAGATGATATTATTTGACCTTAAAAAATAGAGGGTATGATTGAAGATAAGTTATTTAGTTTGCAAAAATAGAGGGTATGGTCCGAGATGACTTACAATATCACCTTCTACAAAAGTGGAAAAATTTGTGATAATTCTACAAAAATTGGTGTAAAGCTGTGTTTCCTTGGGGGTTTGAATTTTTGTTTGAGATTTGAATAGTAATAATTTTGAATTTGAATAGTTGTATAATGTTATATAAATAGGTATTGATGCGATATTTTGAATGTAAAAATTAATTTTTAGTATAATATGAAAAATAAAAAATAAGTATTTATTTGATTTGACATTTTTTGGAGAATTTTTTTTTTATTTTTTTTATGAAGAGTAAAAATTTGTAAAAATTGTATAAACAAACACACCCTAAGTTATTATTATTATTATTATTATTTACTATTTAAACATATATATTTATTTAGTATTTTAGTTTGAAATATTTTTTTATGAACAGTTTTGTAAATAATATAAAAATAATAATATTTGATATTAATTTTTTTTTAAAAAATAAAAAGAATGTATATATGTAATATACATACATTATTATATAACTTGTACGATCATGAGTATATATTATAATTTTTTATATCAATTGAGAATTTTTTATTTGAGTGAACACCCTTAGCTATTTCAATCATTTACTGAAAAAATGCAGCAACTATTGTGAAAATACAGTTATTTACAGAAATTTTACTCAAATTGTAAATTTTAACTTTTACTCTAAAATAAATATTTATTATGTGTATATATATATTTTTTTATAGTATAATTTTTCATATTTATAAATTACATTCAATTTTAATTTTTTCTTTTACATTATTATCCAAAAATATATAATTCATACTTATTCTATCCAAGTGGATTTCGTATATATTTATTGTTGTTTTACAGTTAATTAATAATAATAGTATTTTATTAATTAATAAAAGTGTGTCATATGAGTTTACATTTTTGCTCTTGAAAATATAAAAAAAATGAATAGTTTTGTAAAAGTTACAAGTATGTTGATATTTTAATATGATTAACTTTATTATAATTGAAAATAAATATTTTTTAATGAGACAAACAAAATGGTAAAAATGATAATGGAATTGAAATGAAAGAAATATTTTCTCAAAAAAATTACATATATTAAAGTTAGCAATTATAATTAATAAATATTAAAAATAAAATAATTTTTAATAAATAATTAAATGCTATCATACCAAATTTGATATAATTACATAAAATAACATAATATTATTATTTATAACAGTTTATTTAGGAAACATATATATATATATGTTACATTATTCAATGGAGTTATTATATTGCTCTCATGTATATTCTATTAAATCATTAAGAGTATAAAATGAACATCTTTGTCTCTAATTTATCTATATCTAGCAAGAAGTTGTTGAAATTGGATTCATCGGTTGCCATTTCAACTGATGAAGATGGTGTTTTTAAAACTTTTCTCATAAGCGCATTGAGATTGTATTCATCTTCTATTATCATATAATGCATAATAATGCAAGTTGTGATTATAACATGTAGAACATTTTTTTGCCCAAATCGAACAAGTCCAACAATTATATGCTAACATGATTGTAAAATTTCGAAAGTATGTTTAACATTTTTTTTAAAGACTTCTATTTCTGTGCAAAAAGTCTTTTCTTTTGATCTCGTGGATCTCGAATAGTTTGTACAAGAATAGCCCACTTGGGATAAATACCATCGGCTAAATAATATATTATATTGTATTTTTTTCCCTTGAAGGATATAATGTACACGAAAAGTGATACATAGAGTAATATTTGGAAAAAAAAAAGTATAAGAAATTTAAAATATTAATGTCACTATTGACGTCCGGCATGCCAAAATATGCATGCCACGAAGATCATAATCGGCCACAACTTCAAAATAATAGTTAGTGATCCACTACGATTTGCATATTAACTTGTGAAAACCGTATGATAGTTTTTTTTTTTTTTTTTTTTTTTTTTAATGCATATAGTTTAAACTAGAAAATCATAATATTTTCCAATATGAAGCAATCCTACAATATAATTAACAATAGGATGTCGAAGATATTTAGTTGAAAACTTTTAACAACAACATGACAAAATCTCTTAACATTATCAATTGTCGTCGATTCACCAATTTTAAAATATTTATAAGTTGAATCTGCAACTACACCATATGCTACCACCCGAAAACAAACAATTATCTTTTGCAAAGCTGAGAAGCCAAGTCTACCAAGACCATCTTTTCGTTATTGAAAATAAGGATCATGATCTTTAACCGACCGCATAACAATACGAAGGAATAGACTTCCAGACATTCAAAATCATCGACGGAACATTTGTTATTATATAAAGGATCATTTGAAAAATAATTATATAAGTTACGATCCGAACTTTCACGATCACAATTAGTTACTTGAGAACCTAGGATTAGAGGTGGGGAAAAAATACCGAAATACCGCCATACCGTACCGAAAATACCGAAATTTCGTTACACTAACGGTATGTAAATTGAAATTTTTGGTATATCGGTTTTTACCAAAATACCATATATTAGTTTGATATTTTGGTATTTGGTATATCGATATATACTGAAAAATTCGGTATACCAAATTATCGGTATGGTACGGTATGTATATCTATCATACCGAGTTTTCGATATGGTATCGGGATGGAAAAATATCATACCGAAAATTTCAGTACAGTATATGGTATGCGGTATGATTTTCGGTATACCGTACCGATCCACTCTTACCTGAAATGAGATAGAGCCTCGATGTGTTGATTATGAAGAACTGAGTAATTGTTCCAGATAAACATTATTTTGCATGATATGAAAATTGATACATCATCCTTTAAAATGGACTTTATGAAATGAAGATAAAATCCAAACCATCGGTTAGGATTGTTCGAACATAGAGAACTAGATTTTTATGATATATATAATAGTTATTTGGATAATAAAGATATACACTTAATGGATGAAATGAAAATAAAATCCAAACGGATGGCTCGTATTGTCAAAATTGGATAGCTACATTCATGATAAATATAATTTATTAGAATTTTTTTTTTCAATATATATATATATAATCAAATATAAAAGAAATTATTGAGATTGGTCAAAATAATATTGGCAATATTTCATTTCGATCCAACAGCTAGGATTGTGAAATCTATACGTAACGCTTGAGATTAATCATTTCAATAGATAAGATTTGATATCTATTTAATATTTGATTGCAAATATAATTTTTCATTTTTTTTTTATGTAATTGCACCACAAATTTTATTTCTTATTATAATATCATAAAAGTTCATTAACCTTTTTCTTAAAAATGTTCATCCGAAGTGGTGTCACGTTGATGAAAATGTGTTGCTAAGTTAACAATATTTCAATATTTCGCAAGATTCAATTACCATAAAACAACAATTAAGAGATCAATTTTAAAATCGAATCACCGTATATATAATTGATGGGAAGATACGTAGTACTAGATCCGAACAAAATGTGATCTACACCATGAAAATATATATATATCTTAAAAAATTACTTACTTGCATCAAATGAGTGAAAATTTAAAGCTCAGTAGAGCAATCATATATGAATATTGTTAGTTTTTTTTAAATTTATTGTTAATTTATATAAATTATAAGTAACCTCAAAGTATTATGTGCAGATAATAAAAAAAAAATGAGATACTAATGAAAGAAGATGTAAGCTTAAAAAAAAAATTTTAAATTTGATCACGTTCGTAATTTGTTAAATGAATTTAAAAAAGTTCAATAATCACAATAAAACTAGAAACATATACTATAAATATCTATAAAAAATAATTTCTCTAATAAATCATCCTTATCGGTATGCTCTTTTGAATTTCCTCAAAATTAAATAATTTATGTTAATTTAAATGATAATTCTACGCAATTAGATTTAAATTATAATGTTAGTGGTCTTCATATGAAACGTCTTATTGGGGTGAAAAAAAGCAAAGCATAAGAAAAAAAATGTAGATAAAGAAATGCTACAAAAATTATCTTTATATGGATAAAAAATTTTACAACTGGAACAAAAAAAATTAACATGTAAAAGAATCACATGTGTAGAATAAAAATTGTGAATATAAACGTAAATAAATAAGAAAAATTTAGGAATTTAAAATTTACTATTTTCTTCGAATATATTTTCTCAAATGTAAATAATATTAGTGAATGTGGAAATATAATATTCTTTCATATTAAATTAGTGTATTTTAATTTTTTAATTTTTTTTTTTATGTAATTTGTATTTGATCAATATAATTTATTCTTTATACAATATATATATTTTTTAATTTTATTAGTTTAAATAGTTTTACAACATATATTAATATATACTCCCTCGTTCTACATAATCATTTGTCTTTTTTTTTTTTGAAAAATATGATTATACGCTTTAATCATATTTTATATATATATTTTTTTAATTTTAGTTAAACTATTTAGTTATATTAATTTTAGTTTATAATTATTTTTACTCTAATCATACTTTATCTAAATTATCGCATTTAAATTAATAGGCCCATATTACGTGGACGAAGGGAGTGTATAATTGTTAATTTTAAATAAATTTATATTTAAATACAAATATATATTTTTAATAATTATATAACATGTATACATAAACTTAATATATAAATTTTTATGAAAAATATATAAAATAATTATTTTCAAAACAAAAAAATTAAACATAATTTTTTAAAAAATAAAATTATATTCTCATTTCGTCCCAAAAAATTTGTCTATGCATAGGAATTTAGAAAAAAATATAATTAATAAGTAAAAGTGTATTAATAAAAATAATTACTCCCTCCGATTATGAACACTGTATTTATGGTAAGAATGTTTAATTAATTAATAATAATTAATTATGATATTATAATATTATTTTTTTATATAATCAATAATATATATAATTTTAAAGTAAATTTAATATATATGATTAAAAAATTAAAATATATATTTAAGTATTTAAAAATTATATAGCAACTAAAAATTATATGTATTATTTTGTAGAGAATAAAATTTTCTATAATACAAGTAAATAAAAACAAATATTTTGTTTATTTATAATTAACATAAATCAATTTAATAAAAAATTGTGTAGTTTTAAATATAGATAAAAATATTTATTTTTTGAGGAGAGAGATAGAAATGAAAGAATTTTGAGTGAATTTAATTAAATTGATTTGTATTTGTTAAATATATTTTGATTTAATAATTTTTACCAAAAATAGAAAGATATCAATTATTACGGGATAGACAAAAATAAAAATAGTGTCAATTGTGGTGGTGGTTGAATAGAGAGAGTATAATATAATAGAAAAAATTATAAATTATAATTAAGATGACTAAATAATTTAATTAAAATTTAAAAAGTTACAAAATTTAAATTTTAAAACGATTAAAGTGTATAATCAGTATTTTAAAAAAATAATAAATTACATAGAACACATAAAAGTTAAAAAAATCCTAAACATTTTACCTACGAAGCGAATGCTATACTACTTTATTGCATTACTTTCAAAAGACACATCATGTTAGAAAAAAAAAAAAAAATTATATATCATCTAAAATAAATAAATTTACCTATTAAACAAAAAAAATAAAAAATAACAAAGCAACAAAAATTACCCATCCCCAAATTTAAGATGGGGTGGGTTTTCATAAAAAACATAAAATTCCTACATTAGCTCAGAAAACATAAAACATCAACAACAAATATTAATAGCTCCGTTTCTGTCCGTTCCACATACCATGTCACTTTTTTTTTATAAAAAATAATTATATACTTTAATTACCGTGTTTACAATATAGCAGACGGGGAGTAATATTTAATAAAAAAATCCAAACCTCCAATAATGGGAATAAGCTACACATGGAAGAATAACCAGACACGTAGACCTCATTCTATTAACCGAACACGTTGACTTCACTGTACTATAGTCGACCTAGAAATGTCTCTTCACGTGGAACGTGAATTTTCATCTCGCATAGAATTAGTAAAGGAATCAAGTGTAAGCCTGGCTATATTTTATTAATTCAGCTCGTTTGTAAACATAAACAAATTGAATCGAACAATATAAATAGACTTCAACACATAAATCCGAGCTTTGTTCGCAACTATTTGCAAACATTTGCTAATATATATATATATATAATTATTACTTAAAAAAAGTAAATAAATAATACAATATCATATATGAATTAAAAAATAAAATAGTATATCTATCCACACGAGCACAAACAATAAAACATTTTAACAAAATGAACTCGTACTCGAACTCAAATACTTAACAACGAATGAACACAAACCTTGTTTGCAAACGAATATAAACATTTAATATTCTATTCGATTCGGTTAGGCTCATTAACAACTGTAATGTCACACAAACCTTGCACGTGCCAACAAGAATGGTGTGGAAGCTCCCGTTCTGATTTTATATTAAATAACTATGTCACTTAAAAACTTGACCATCTAACACAAAGCATGCAATCTATTTTCGGAAGAAATAAAGATTTTGTTACAATAGATAGCCTAGAACTATAAAAAACTAACTCAATAATATGCACATAAACCTATTACAAGCACACATGCATGCTCCATTTAAAACATTCATATTACAATTGCAGTAAATCAATCCATGAATCCTGCCAGGGGTCCGTTTATTATATCCCATTGAGAGAGAGAGAGAGAGAGAAAGCAGCTATTGTCTCACAAACATAAGCACTAATATGCAAACATGACGACATCAACTTCAATGCATATAAAGCTGTACATTGTTACCACATCATATCGAGTTTTCAGCATTTTGCGAATGGTACGTGCGCCGTCTCAACTGAGCCTCTGAATTTGGCTGCTGCAAGAAAATTTTTGTAGGATCATTGGGATCGACATACCTGCAAATGGAGACAGAGTGATCAGATAACTTCCTTACATTTGTGTATGCAATAAGCCAAATTTCAACACAAATAGGAACGAGAAAGTTACGCATGTCTCATCATCTCGTCAACTGGAGTTTGTGCTGCTTGTAGAGGATCCACGCGAGGCTGTGCCTCAGCATGAGCACGAGCATGTTGATTATATTGCCGGACAGATGCTATTAGGTTGAAGAAAAGAGGCACAAAAGTTCCACAACCACCTTCCTTGAAAAGAATTTTGAATGAGTGGGTTGAATAAAGAGCCCGATGTTCATTTTCTGGCACAACCTGGAAATGATATATCAAAGACTCAAAGTTCAGTCTGGGTTGAATTCAACACTTCTATTATGTGCTTTTGATAATAGAACATATGCACTACAACAACTCAGTTCTTCCTCTCAAAGATATTTTACAATTTAACACTCCTTTGTCATCAAAAAATAACTTCATATTACTATTTTTGTTGTCATCCAAAAGTGTTCTCATTTCTCTTTTATTGAAAGATCATATCTACTTTTTATTCTTTTTGTATTTTTTTTTACTATAAAAAAAAAAAAACTACAAATTATTGCCTATCTACATTAAAATTTGTGCCCAAAAGTATGAGCAAATTTTTCGATGATAATAGATCGCATGTCTTTAAATATCAAATGGCTATATATGCACACACACACACACATAGTATAGCCTTTAGAAAGTGTTTGCTTTAAATGATTAATTAATCTTTATGTTGCAATTTATAACCTAAAACTTAAAAGATTAAATAATCAATTAAAGTACAAACACCCCTAATGTATTATCGCATTATGAATTTATTAATAACTTATTTCGTATTACTCTAAAATGAATCAACCAAAAACACAACTTCTCTTGATTGTTAACATAAAAAAATAGGGTGTGTTTGTTTGGGGGTTTGGATTTTTTGTTGGAATTTGAATAGTAAAACTTTTGAATTTGTATAATTGTATGATGTGAGATGTTGTTGTGATGTTCTAAATATAAAATTGATTTTTAGTATAATATAGAAAATAATAAAGAGATGTTTGATTTAATGCTTTTGGGGGAAAAAAATTTGATGAATAATAGAAATTTGAGAAAATTTGATAAAAGTACACACCCTCATAATATTTTAAGCACAAAAATAACCAAAGAAAGCCATGATAATTTGCACTTACAGGGTCAACATGACCGGATATGTTGTTGCAGAAGAATATGGGCTGGTTGAATTTTTCATCATGGACATAAAGCTGCACGACAATTTCATGTTAAAACAAGTGCATTAATATGATTGCACAGACAAATGGTAATTGTAGAGAATAAATAAGTGTGAAATAAGATGAAAAGGTCCACTGGTCATTACTGTTTACAACATCCTAATGGTAAGATTTGAAATGGTACATAGAGAGGTTTAGGGCAGAAGATCTATCAACTCAAATGCACTCATAACAGCACAAACGATAATATAACTCTAAATGCTGTTAGGAAAGTACACAATTCCAAGGACATATCAACAAAAACCCAATGCTACAGACATAACAAAAACCTGATAAAATAATAGTGACTAATGAATTTCATGCATGAGCCAACACTCTAGGAAATGAAGTTTGGTTAATAACAGCTAGATACACAAGTATCAGTCCTAAGGAGTGAACCAGTGCGTTTATTCATTTAGTACAATGAAAATCAGAAAAGGAAAGAAGGAGCAAGCCATGTCATTCCTCATCAAAATTCTAGTAACATCATAATTCAACGGGATGCCTGCAAAGTCCCAATGATATGATATCCTGCTATATTTTACCAAGCTTACTCCCCTTTCTTTTCGGTGATTCTCATATTTTGCATCGGGAATCTTTTAAGGAACAAAAACAAAACCTGGGATTCAGTGTAAGAGCAAATCTTAATAAGAGAAGGATATTCAATATTAGAGGCCAAAACAGCACAAGGTTTCTTAAGCAAAAACATACAACCTCAAACCCTGACTAGAAGGATTCTCAGCTACCTCACAGTCAGGACTCTCAACAGTCCTTGTAGAAACAATGTAAAGTGATTCATAACTCAGAAACTAATAAGTATAGCAACAAGAAATACATACCAGAGGCATATCAAAGGCAACTAAATTCCCAACAGGTTTGCTTGCAACAAAAACCATGCGAATATTAGACAAGTAAATGGTTCCTTTTGCTTTGACATTTCCACCTTGTGTGCTGAAAGATGCGAACATTAAAATCATTAGTGAGGATCATAACCATTGCATATTCATACTATACAAAAAAACCAGGATTCCTACAGTGACAAAACATTCAACAAGCTATCTCACTCTACTGGCAGACTCTCTGATAGGTTCTTTGATATTAATATAGATGTGATTGGAATAACACAACTTCTTACTCTATAGTGTAAGCCTTAGGTACTTCAAGAGCTTAACCGAACGGAAAAAATGATGCAAAAGTGTAGTTATTCATAGATAAAATTTACAATGAACTAAAAGGATGATCTTTTGAGATCTTACACAAACACATTCTCCAACCATTTCGCCATGCACATCAACCAGAGTACCATAACGAATAAAAAATTTGAAGAAAAGATCAACATGTACGATACACTAAAAGATTAGTGTTACAATATGCCAAGAGCGCAACTACTATAGCCTTTTTTAATAATCTAAATGCTATCTTGAAGAAAGAACAGCCGAACTTGAACCAAAATGTTAACAGCAGGAGAAAAACACTTTTAACCTCCACTTGATTCTAATTAGCAATTCTCGCAGCAGAAAAATTTAATGCCAAAAAGGTAATTCGATGCATAAAAACCGATCCAACTGGTTGAAAAATGGAATCGGCAATAGATTTAGGCCTCTCAAGTAATAATGGACGATACTCATCATGATAAAAATGAAAAATTCCAGCATACTATCAAACAATTTTTCACTGCCAATTAGGTAAATTTTAAACAGAACGCTCGAACAACGAAACTTCTGAAAAGCATACGAACAAGACTTCAACACCAATAAAAACGCCTTCAACCGAATCGAAATTGAACAAAAACTAACAATCCACGACCGACAATAAAGAAAGCAAGCGTAATATCTATCGGCTCAAAAACAAGATCAAAGGTAGCGTAAGGCAACCCACCCAGGGATCTTGTCGATCTCAAACTCGACGCCATCTCTAGCCAGCACAAACAACTCGCTGACGAAGGGCACTGGCATCCCACTGGGAAACAGCTGAGGATTCAACGCCATGTTCTGGATAAATTTCTCTTCGACGGATAGAGATTTCTAGATGCTGTGCGAGATCAAACACGATAAAATCGAATTCCGTATGCAAACGCAGAACCTCCTCGACGTATATACAGACATCGACTCTTATTCCACAATCTTCTGGAGCTTCCAAAACCAGGCCACCATTTGGGCTTTTACTATTGGCCCGTTTTAATTCAACGGCCTGGCTGAAATAAGAATTGGTCCGCTATATTCAAAATTATGTTGGAAATTGGAATTGGCTTTAAAAAGATAATACCACCAAGAGAAAAATAAAAACAAAACAAAAAAATAAGAGTTTTTTTTTTCCCAGATTAATTATGATCATGCTAAGTATAAATTTATAAGAATGACTTTAATAATTAAAAGAAACAAAAATTATCAATTTTTTATACAAATATACTTATATTCACATATAAAATGTTATATGCAAATTATATATAGAAAAAACCTTAAAAACAAATAAATACCATAACTGTAATAATATGATTATGACTCTATATAGGTTAGAGCTGTCAAAACTGGTTGATACAATGAATTAGCTCACAATTCACAATTCACCGTAACCAGTAATTAAACTAATTATTTGTGAACCAACTCGCGACAAGACGGACTAAAATTTAAACAGTCTAATCCAACCCACCAGCAGGTGACTATCCAAGCGGGCCAACCCAACAAAATTCTAAAAAATATTAAAAATATTTTTTTTATATATTTAATATAAAAAATAGTTATATCTTAGAGTTTAAATAATAAATATTGAAAACAAATATTTAATATAAATTGATTCAAAATTTTAAATATCATTAATTATCTTTCTTTAAAAACAAATGATAATCGAAAATATTTAAACAATAAACAAGTATTCTTCTTATAAATTTTCAATAAATTTAAAATAAATAATAATAATAATAAAAGATAATAAAAAACAAACTAAAAAAAATTGAAATAAAGAAAACAAGGACATGTTAAGATAGTCATAAAAGAGAGTAACATCAAAAAAAATATATATATATTAGTTAATTAGTTTAACATAATATAATTTTTTTTAATAAATTAATTATTTGATTTAACTTAATATAAAATATTTTTAAAAATTAAAATAAAATATAATATTAATATCATATCATATATATATCTGTTTATTTTTTTATTAAAAATTATTAATATTAGTATTAAATAATGATGATAATTTTTGTTGTAGTAATATGTAAGTTGTAAGAATTTTTTAAAAGTGATGTAGTAAGCACAATTACTAAAAATAAAATAAATAGATTAATTTCGGACATACTAAAATAACAAAATAGAGACTTAGTTGAAATATTAATAATACTAATATAATTATAATTATAATTATATATATTTGGGCCACGCGCTAATCTGCCCCACTATAAGCTAACTCATTTTAAACACGCATCCAGCGTGGATTGACTCGTTTAGGCCAACATTTTTACGGGCCTAAAAAATTAAGATCCAACATGTTAGTTTTAGAATCGAACATACTAAATTTAAAATACGTTTGAAAGGAACTAAATAGAACTTGGATTTAAGAACCAAAACAACAAAATTCACTAGACAATCAAGACACTTTGTGGCTCAGATTTTGAAGGTTAACCTCTATTATCAAATAGGAGACCAAAACAACGATGAAGAACCTCGGCGCCGGCCAACAACACCTCGGCAACACCTATCTTCTACCTAAATAAGAAAACCCCACTTTCGCAATGAAAATGGAATGAAACAGGAAAATTGAACCGTAGAAATCCTCACAAACACTCCCCCATAGCACACTGCATGAAGAACCTCTCAAATTCATGGTGAAAAAAATCATCGGAACCACTGGAGAAGAACATATTGGAGATATTGCAAGTAAAACATAGTGAGAGAGAAAGAACCAACGACGCACACACAATATTGTATGTTTTGTGGTGAAGAGCAGCAGTATATATTAACCAATGAACGTTCCAGATCGAAATCCTAGGATGGATGGCTGAGATTTGATCTTGGGGAGACTGGGTCGCACGGATCGGGTCAACGCCGGATTTGGTGCTCACAAGGCACAGAAAAGCAGTGATATGGACGCGGGTCAGGCGGGTCGGATATAGGCCAAATTCAACATTTCTCCACTTTTTGGTCAAGATTCACATGGATAAAGATCATCATCGCCACACCTACTACTCAACCATTCCGTAAGTACACGATTTAAAACAGAATTTGAAAAACTAATCAAAAGTATCAAAATTCAAAATATTTAAATATGATTCAAATTTCGAAATAGACATGGACTTGGTTCCCATATCAGCCGGATTAAATTCCAAAGGAATTTTCTCCAACTTTATGAGGCATTTAGCAACTATATCACGAATAACATAAAACCTAAGATCTATATGTTTTGTTCGATCGTGAAAAATGAGATTTTTGCAAAGTTAACTACCCGATTGACTATCCGAATACATTACAACATCACCCGCTAACATAACAATTTCAGATAACAACTCCTTTAACCACAACGTCTTTTTCAAGGGTTAAGTAATAGCAATATATTCATATTCAGTCATAGATAATGCAACAATGTGTTGTAAATACAATTTCCAACTAATAGCAGATTCACACAATGTAAACACATAATAAGTAGCCGACTTTTTACTATCTTTATTATTTGCATAATTTGAATTAACATAACCTTCAAAATTACACCACAATCAAATTTAAAGTATTTCGAACCCAAATTTATTGTACCACACAAATATTTCAAAAGTCACTTTAAAGCAGACAATGTTCTAAACAGGGATTTGATATAAATTGACTTAAACAGCTCACAGTATAAACAATATTAGGCTTAGTTATAACCATAAGGTATATAACCGAACCTATTGCATTAAAATATAAACAAATTTCATATATTCAAAATCAGCTTGTGTTTTAGGTGACTGACTTTTACTTAAAGAAAAATGTGAAACTAAAGGCACACTAACAGATTTGGAATTAGCCATACTAAGCCGCTTAATCACATTTTTCACATAAGAGGATTGATTTAAAAATAAAATAGATTTTTCCCAATTTCTCTCTATATGCATGTCTAAAATAACTTTTTGCATCACCTAAAAATTTCATATTAAATTGATTACTCAAACATTTATTAATCTGATTTATAACAGTCACATCAGAAGTGATTAAGAACATATCATCAACATAAATCAACAAGAAAATAGGTTTATTATTTATTGATTTAAAGTACAACCAATGATCTAATTGACTTCTATTAAAATTTAAAGATTTTATACCATTATCAAATTTTAAATGCCATTGCCTAGGTGATTGTTTTAAGTCATAAAGAGATTTCTTTAACAAACAAACAAAATCATGTTTGTTTTTGTCAATAAAATCATCGGGATGTTTCATATAAATCTTTTCATTTATCATCGCGTACAAAAAACAATTTTAATATCTAGTTGTTTTAGATTCCAATTAAAATATGCAACCAAAGTAAGCATGACACGAACCGTAGAAAATTTCACAACCGGAGAAAAAATTTCATTATAATCGATACCCTTTCTTTGGGTAAAACCTTTAGCTATCAGTCTAGCTTGAAATTTAATGTTATTTTTCTCATTTTTCACTTTGAAAATTCATTTACAATCCACCAAAGAACAACTTTTATGTTTGTTAACTAAAACCATCATGTAAAGATTTTATTTCCTAATTTATATCTTTAATCCACTTATTTTTATATTTTAAATTGATTGCTTCTTCATATGACTTTGGTTCATTACCATAAAGTGTATCAAACAAACTAAAAGCATATGAATTCAAATTAAAATTTAACAAGTTGTTTAATAGTTCTTTTGTGTCTATTCGAAATATTTTGATTCAAATTATCACTTAAAGGATCATATACATTTTCTTGTTGAAAATCAACACATTGGTTATCAAATACTACAAGATCAGAATTGGAACCCACATTTTCAAATCGAAAAACTATTTTGGGTTGATTAAAATTTGTTTAAAAATTTTCATAATTGTTTTTTTCATCATTTTTCAAACATAGACTGTTTTTAGTCCATAAGCCTTTAACAACTTCGGGATAACAAAAAAAAACACATTTTTTGCCCTAGGTTCTAATTTATCAGTTAGGATATGAGCAAACGCATCACAACAAAAAACTCTAAAATTTGACAAATTTATAGGCTTTCCTAACCATACAGATTTGGGATAATTCCCATTCAAAAGAATTGATAATGACCTGTGTGTTTGTTTGGGAGTTTGGATTTTGGATTGGGATTTGAATAGTAAAAATTTTGAATTTGAATAGTTGTATGATGTGATATAAATAGGGTTTGATGTGATGTTTTGAATGTAAAATTGATTTTTAGTATAATATAAAAAATAAAAAATAGGTGTTTGATTTGATGTTTTTGGGGAAAAAAAATTGGATGAATAGTGGAAATCCTTCAAAATCCTTCAAACAAACACACCCTTTAGTTTTTGTTATAAAAGCCTATCCCCAAAACATTTTAGACAAACCTGAGGAAGCCAGTGGAAATAGACCAGGCTTTGACTAAATAGGCTTGGTCTGTTATAGAAATATATAGTCTAAGTTAAGCCTGACCTTTTTAAAAGTCTGTCCTAGCCTACAGGCCTGTTTAAAAAGCTACATAATAATTTTATTAGTTTATTTATTTATTTGTAAACTTAGTATTAGAACAAAAAACAATATATACAATTATTTACATTATATATAAAAAAAAATTAAAAATTATGTTTTTTCAATGCAAAAATAATAATTTTTAATTTTTCCTATAAAGTACAATATATAATACTAATAGTTTGCAAAACATATATAATAGTACAATTTATAAAAAAAATATAAAAAAATTACTCCCTCCGTCCCACATACTATGTTCACGTTGCCGTTTCTGTCAGTCCCACATACCATGTCATTTTTCTTTTTTGGAAAATGATTATACACTTTAATCTCATTTTAAAATTTTTAATTTATTTTTTTAATTTTAATTACTAATTAGTTATCTTAATCTTAATTTATAATTATTTATATTATAGGATAATTATTTTCACTAATACATTCTTAATTATCTACTAATTACATCTCTGCTAATTATTTACAGTGTAGCAGACACGGTATGTGGGACGGAGGGAGTATTATTTAGAATTGCAAGTCTGCAGACTCCAAATGGAAGCTGATAGAGATCATAATGACACTAAAAAAAATATATTTTTTTTACATCAATCTATTTTCATTGAGCTGATTCTCACAAAGAAAATACGCAATGGTTAACTAAAAAGCAATATTGAAAAATTCGAAAAAATGTTTAGAAATTAATTTCATAGCTTTTTAGGTTCACGCCACGCACAAGAATTGCGAATTCGCCCAAAGTTTCTGGAAACACTAAAGCAGTTTGCAAAAGCTCATTAAATTAATATAATATCCCAAACTTCTTCCCTCTATATAAAAATTACGCGAAGCATCAAGATATTATGTTAGAACAAGAAGAAAAAAAAATTGTAGTACTTACCAATGCAATAAAAGATTCAAGAGAAAAGAAAAAATCAATAAATATCTTCCGGACATTAGCATTTCCATTCCTGAAATCAAAATTTAAAGTTTCTGCACTTCAACATAGATTACATATCAATGATAGTGAGTAATTATAAAATTCTTTTAAGTATTGTTAAACACCTGTTATCATGTCATCCTATGCAGCATTAACAATAGCATATACATGAAACATATCCAATCATTTTTGCTTATAAGCTGCAAAAAGTCTTTTCTATCCGGGTGGATATCTTTAAGAGAGTTATTTATATCAAAACTGTAATATAATAACAACCATCTGCAAACCTATTTATATATTAAAAAATATATGTGCATGCCAAAATTATTGCTTTTCAAATAATACATAAAGAAACACTTGTAATTAATTCAACTTAAAGATCTTAACCGAAAAAGATAACATACAATCAAACACATAATCTATCATAGACAAAGACATATCAAACCTTTTCAATTTTATGGAACAACTTATAAACACCCAAAGGAACTAAGAAAGCAAAGTTGGAATCCTCCAAAAATACATCCTGCAAGAACAATATCTTACTAAAAAAAAAAATCATATTTTCAAATAATAAATCTGTATAAAAAATAATAAAAAATATTATAAATTTAAAAGGTACCGCCAATCAAAGTATTAAAGAATGCCTTTAAATTTATAAGCTTATCTCCTTAAAAGACTCATTCACCTTCAAATGAGAGAAATATTTTTATTAGAAAAAATATATTGTGATGAATAATATAAATAAAATATACATAATAATAAAATTTACCTTTTTTTTTTTCAAGTTGTATTTATGTCGAAGTCAATCCCCTCCACAAATGAGTGCTTCAATAGATTCTTCATTCAACCTTGAACGATATTCATCTATAATTCTACCTTTAGCACTAAATGTAGACTCTGAAGCTACCGTTGATATTGGAATTGCAAGTACGTCAGCAGCCATCTTCGATAAAACTTTATATTTCATGTGTTGTTCCTCCACCACTCCAAGGCACAAAATAAAGACATGTTTCCATCAGGAATATAAACATTGTCCTCTAAATATGCATCTAATTCAGATTTTGATACATGAATTGCTTCTTTTACTTTTACAAGGCTCATAATTTGGTCAAAACCAATAACAATTGCAGATTCAGATTGGGTGGTGGCAAAAAGATGTTGCTAGTCGTATTGCACTCATTTGAGGATAACTCTTCAAAACTTAAGGCTATATAATCATTATATAGCTGTTATAGTGAAGCACACACTTTGTTCACAAACTCGCGGCAACTTCTTCAGACTTGTATATCATTGGAAAACCTATTTCAACACCATAAAATTTAACCCTTGGATCCAATACATTTGCACGGCCATCAGCATATTGCACTCACCCCAATATTTATCAAACTTTTATTTCATTTGAGTTGCCATTTGTATCATAAAAAGATCATCATCCTTTGCCGCATCATCAATTACTTGTTTCACCTTCCAAACCTCTGAAAGATACAAATTAATAGTAGGATATTCACTTCTAGAGATTACATTGATAGGTAGGTTGAACACTTCCAAAAGTTTACAAACTTTCTCAAATATCTCCCAATCTTCATTTGAAGGTGGAAATGTATAATGAGGTTCTCTTTCTTGGTATTCTGATAAGGTAATATTGAATTTTAAAGCAGCAACTAACATGTGATGTGTACAATTGTACCTTGTTGGACAATCAATTATCAACTTCCTTTCTTTTAGATGTTTTTGTTCAACTACTTCACCAAAATTCTTCAATCTTGAATCATTGAAGTTTACATACTTCACACTTTCACGAAAATTGTGAATGACATCTTTGATTTAACTAAGCCCATCTTGCACTGAAAGATTCAATATATGTGTGCAACATCTAACATGAAATAGAGCTCCATCGAGAACAAGCTTAGTGTTGCGTGATATGTAATCTTTTAGATACCTTAAGCACGAGTCGTTATATGAAGCATTGTCAACTGATATTGAGAAGACTTTATCTTCGATCCCCCGAGCCTTCAAACATTTGAAAATAGCATTAGCTACATCAATTCCTCGCCTTGGAGCAGACACCTTGACAAAGCTTAAAATCCTTTTCTGAAGTTTCCACCCAGAATCTATGAAATGACTAGTGATTACCATGTACTCAATTACTTGATGACATGATTTTCATATATCTGTTGTCAAACTAATCTTACTCATACTCTCTAATAATCCTTTCAACATTTTTTTTTCTGCTTCATATATTGCTATGCAATCACTTCGTATCGTCTTACGGGAAACTTTCTGAAATTCAGGGTTTGCATACTGAAAGGACCATATAAAAGCATCGTCTTCTACAATGCTAAAAGAATACTTATGCACCATAATATACGTGGCAATGGCTTCCCTCATCTTCTCATTAGAAAATCTAAATCCGGGACTTACAAACGGATTAGTTGTATTGGAAGGCTTAAAAGAAGTGACAACTTGTTTCTTTTGTGAAGCCATATGTACTGACCTTTGCAAACACCCTTCTGAATGTCTCTTTAGATGGCTTGTGCTCGCACCTCTTCCCGGTAGCAAATTGAATTTTTTTTCCTTTTTCTCTTATTGACACCTTCATTTGTTTGATTTGAATTTCTTTCATCTTCATTTATGTTATCATCCATCGGTTGATTTGAAATTGAATCCACTGATACACTATTGTGTGTATCATTCACAAATGGAACCATCAAAGCTATTTTCCGTTTCAAAACAAAAATATATATATTTAATTAATGGGATACATTAGAAACAAAAATATCGAAATTTGTTCAATAGCTTTCAATATTTTATTTACACAAACTATTCATTATTCTACTAAACAATTATAAAATTTATTCACAAGTCATTTCAATAAAATATAATACAATAAATAAAAATACCAAAAATATATAAAAATAATGTTATAAAAAAATAATGTAAAAAAAAAAACCAAAAAAATAACGTATAAAAAAACTAAAATATAAAAATACTAAAAAAATCTTTCAAAATTCATATCAAAATAAGAACAACAAAGAAAAAAAAAAAACCTTTTAAACTTTTTTTACCTTACATAATTTTCCATATTCCACCACCAATACTAATAAAGAAGAAGAAGCGATGAAGATGAAGATGAAAGAAAAAAAAAAAGAAGGAAAAAAAAAGTAGTGGGGCTTAGTGAAGAAGATTGCAAGATGTCGGCGGTGGTTGTGGAAGTGGCGGAAAGGGAATATGTGCAGATCTGTGTAGTATACTGTGTACGGCGCGATGAGACTATTTGAATTAGGGTAACAAAAAATAAAGAAACTGCGGGCGGAAGGAATGTGTGTGCAGCAGCCGTCATATTTTGAAATTTTAAATCATGATAAAAATTGCTAATATTTTTATTTTTTTATAATAAATTTATAATTAAAATCTTTTTAAAAATATTATTATATTTTTATATATCATTATTAGATATAAAACTAAAATTATTTTTTATAATAATAATAATATTATTATTAAACAGCCGGCCACCACATTTTTTTAAAAGATTCTATTCATCCTCTCAGTTTAAGGGACTGTTTTGTGCCTAACAATACCATGCTTAACACATAAATAATTTAACCAGTGACTACAAAATTCAAGGTGATTATCACTCCTTAGAAACTTAATTTCCTATCCGGTTTGATTTTCAATAAAAAAATTTCATTCTTTGAATATTTTAAAAACATCATAATTTTGTTTCATAAAATTTAACAAAATTTTTCTTTAAAAGTTATCAATTATTTAAAGAAAATACCTATTACCACCATGTGGGACTCGCTAGAAGGGCCCAACATATCAACATTTATATATTCCAATATATGAGATGGTTTAATCAATTTAGGAGTTGTACCATTAGGAAATTGGACTCTATGTTGTTTTCTATACACACTCATCACAAAAATGTAAAGAAGAAATTTTATCTTTTCCAAAATAACCATTTTTGTGTAAAATTTCTAAATCTTTAACACTTATATACCTAAGCCTTTTTTATACTATAATTCAGTTTTTATCATCACACAGTATATTTAAAAATTCAAAATTTAAAACATGCTCCACTTAGTAACATACAAGTTATTTTTCCTTTCATCTTTAAAAACAACTAAATAACCTTTTAGAACTTTCATTAAACCATTTCTCCACTCTCCTTCAAGCTTCATATCCTCTAAATCCACACAAGACAACAAATTATTGAACAAATCTGTCACATGTCTCGCATTATTTAAAACTAACACAAAACCGGTTTTAAACTTAAGACGAACAGTGCCAACACCTTCAACTCTACAAATTTGATCATTTTCCATATAAACCGTGCAATTATTTAGTGTCTTGTAGCTCGAATAAACTTTTTTTAAGAGTTTCATGTGATAAGTATAAGATAAATCAATTAACCACTCATTCATACACACCGAATTCACATTACAACAATTAGATTTCACCATATACACATCACCAAAGTTTTGAAAATTAGAAGTGTAATTAACATGCTCATTAGATTGTTGTTTGTTACTAGACCCGGCTATTTTAGTACATTGTTTCACATAATTTTCAACTTCTTCACAACCAAAACACTTTCTTTCAGGGTTTCTAAACTTAGACCTAGACTTAACCTTAGAGTTCTTCTTCCCTTTATTATTATTATTGTTTTGAAAATTCTTATTATTACACTTTTGATTTGCATTGTCTTTCCTATGAGGTGATCCACCTCTAGTGTACATGACTTCACCGGATAAAGGTTTATGACTTTTATTAATAGCTAAATTCAATTCTTTACTTTTCAAACCACTTATAACAATATCCAAAGTAACTGTAGCAACAACCTTTCCCGAAGGTAACTGTAGGTACAATTGGCATGGTTGAAAAAAAGAATGCGGCGGAATGGTAGAAGTTTCAACCAAAGTAGTCGAAAACTGGGACTGTTCGGACATAACATTTGAAGTCGAGGTCAAAGATGGAGCACTAGTACATCATAAATATATGCACAAGCCCCAGACATCAAAGAAGAATAGTTGGAACCTGAATCGGAAACCATTACCCATCAATATCGACCTAAGGTTTCCAGGCATGAACCGCATGCAGATTACGAACGTTAAACGAAGGTATGCAGTTATGCAGGGAAGACGGCCGAAGAGCGGGCGCAATAAGCAAGTACTAGGAGAAGCGTCCGAACAGAATGCTAGGATTCTGAATCGGGTCGTGAGAGACGGGCATAGTAGACAGACGCCGGGAGAAACATCCAAACAAAATATTAGGATTCTAAATCAAAAGGAGAATGGATGGCCTTCTGTGGAAATAAAAAGAGGTTTCAGGTGTTGTTTTTGCCACCGGATTAGTAGGGATCCTGAGATAGAAGATGCATTCGAGCCCGAAAAATGACTTGGGAATTTTTCACCAAATGTGATTAGGATCTATTGCGTTTGAGGCAAATTCCTTCTGAAAAAGGAGCCTAGCAGACTCTAACGAGAGTCATGATCGGGCTGCCCATGCATTTACAGTAATGATGATGGGTATACGGCAAATGGACAAGGAGCCACTATAGGCTCATTTTTCTGATGGTCCAGTGCTTGATGAAGAATGAGCTTCACTAAGTCCATACAAATTGCCCAAAACGGCCCAGGTTATTTTCCCACCTATACCTAAAGAAGCAGTTCCGCATTTAAAGCCCCTCTACGTTGATGCCCATATCTATGGGAAGCCAATAAGTAGAGCTTTTATTGATAATGGTGCAGTATTTAATGTTATGCCTTTGAAAATCTTGTAGCAATTGGGTAAAACAGTGGTCGATCTAATACCTATTGACATCGAGATGACAAGCTTTACCGGTCAACCAACCAAGCCAAAGGGCATGATGGTTGCTCATATAGAGGTGGACCCAAAAACCATTTCTACTGCATTTTTCATGGTTGGAGCAGACACTACATATTCCGTTATCCTGGGGAGGGACTGGATTCATGTGTCTCAGTGTGTACTATCTTCGCTTCATCAACAATTGATGTTTTGGGAGGGAACTCAGGTCCTCACTATGGAAGCCAGCAAATGTTCTTACCATTCCATAGATATTGTAGAAGAGACAGATTTCTACACAGGGAATGTCCCACTGATTTCTCAAGCAACCTCCACGAATGTTTACCCATGGAAGAGCTTTAGGTTTACCAATCAAGAGTATATGATCTCTTAAAGGGAACAACTTATTGATGGCTATATAGAAGCCAAAAATGCTTTTGCTTCTCACAAACGTGATGAACTGTTCGGAAATTGTGGAATATGAAGGTATTTGCAATATTTTCTTTATACAATTAATGTTTATGTTAAGAAATTTGGCGACGGGGTTTGATATTCAAAACCAAAACGGATTGGATAGAAGTTTGATCGAGCATCAGCTCCCCATCATAACAGGTTTTAAGCTTTGTAAACAGGCCCCTCGACGCATCTCATCAGAATTGATGCCATAGATTAAGAAAAAAATCGAGAAGCTTCTAAAGTTCGGACTCATTCGGCCATGTAGATATGAGGATTGGTTGGCTAATATAGTTCCACTGCCCAAAAAATGGCAAGATAAGAATTTGCATCGACTTTAGGGATCTAAATTTGGCTACTCCTAAGGATGAGTATGTCTTGCCAGTGGCCGATATGCTCATTGATTCGTCAGCAGGGTATCAGACTCTAAGCCTGATGGACAGATACATAGGATATATTCAAATTTTTCTGGCCGAAGAAGACGTCCACAAGACAGTTTTTAGATGCCCTAGAGCTCTTGGAATCTATGAATGGACAACTATGCATTTGGTTTGAAGAATGCGGGAGCTGCCTATCAAAGGGTTATGAATGCAATTTTTCATGATCTAATAGGTAGTTAGTTCTATGGAGGTATATATCAACGACGTCATTATTAAGTCAACCGATTTTGAAGCACACTTAGACAATCTCGAGAAGGCATTTATCCGAATGAAGAAGTACAACATCAAGATGAACCCGATTAAATGTGCTTTTGGGGCTTCAGCTTGAAGTTTTCTGGGTTTTCTCATCCACATAAAGGGAATCGAGGTGGATGCTAATAAAGCAAAGGCTATGGTGGCTATTCGGCCCCCTAAGACTATTAAGGAGGTTCAGAGCATGTTTAGAAAAATAAATTATTTAAGAAGGTTCATAGCTAACGCAGCAGGTAAGATGAAGCCTATTACCAAGCTCATGAAAGCCAAGACATCTCCTAGTATCATTTGGGGGGAAGAACAATAGAAGGCCATGGATGATATTTAACAAGCTCTTACTGAACCACCAATATTAGTACCACCCAGGTTCGGTCGGCCACTGAAGCTTTACCTAGAAAATATGTATGACGTGGTGAGTTTCTTACTAGCACAGTATTAGGATGATGGAAAAGAGAGAGCGGTGTTTTAACTTAGTAAAACGTTGGTCGGGGCCGAACTCAACTATACTATGCCCGAAAAAATGTGTTATTCGCTGGTCTACCCATGCACTAAGTTTGAACATTAAATTTTACCAAGGGAATTTGAGTTAATATCTAAGTTCGATATTGTTAAGTTAATTTTGCAAAGGCCTAACATACATAGAAAGTTGATGAAATGGGCAATTAGGTTAGCTCATTTTGCTATATAAACCTCTTAAGGTTGTCAAAGGCCAGACAGTGGTCGATTTTCTAGAAGAATTCTCCTCAAAAGGTCAAATAGATTCCGATCAGGAATTTTTTTTGAGATTCGGGCCATGGGTTATGTTCTTCGATGGATCCAGTACCCGAGAATGTTCGGGAGCTGAGGCGGTTCTGGAAGGACCAGGGTCCAAACGGATCAAATTTTGTTTGCAATTGGAATTTATGACACACAATTATGTAGAATATAAGGTTTGATTCTAGGGTTGGAAGCTCTGGTGAAGAAAGAAGTTCAATCGGTAGTTATAAAAGGGGATTCTCAACTTGTACAAAACCAGGTGTTGGGTCTATATGCCTGCAATTTGCCTCACTTGAGGAGATACAAGGACATGGTAAGTAGGCTGCTGTTTAAAATTGTTGAGGTTACGATCGAATACATCCCTAGAGCAGAAAACCGTTGGAGAACCGAGATTAAGGATTACCTGAAAAGCCTGGACTCCTCGGTCATGATCAGTGTACGACTGAAAGCTCTACGATTTTAGTTATTCGGTGAGTCACTATACAAAAGAACATTGGATGATGTTCTTCTTTGATGTTTGGGGCCCGAAGAGTCAGTTGTTGTCATGTAGGAGGTCCATGGTGGAATTTTTGGGGCCCACCGAGCAGGGTTGAACATGAGGTGGGCCATTCATCGTTTGTGATAAAATGTTCGAAGATTGCATAAAGTTTGCTAGGAAGTGTGAAGAATGTCAAAGACATGGGCCGTTGAATCACTTACCGAGCGTGGAGTTACAGACGATGATCAAACCATGGCCATTTGAAGCTTGGGCCATAGATATCATCGGGAAGATTTACCCATCATTTTCTAAATAGAATTGTTTCATTTTAGTGGCAACAGATTATTTCACTAAGTGGGTGGAAGCCATCCCCTTGAAATATACGACTCAACAAGAAGTGGTGGATTTCTTTCAGGAGCATATTATTGTTTCTATAGAATTCCGTACACTATTGTGACGGATCAAAGGCTCACGTTTACTAGTGAAAAGTTTGTGGATTTTCTGGCAGAATTTAATATTAAGTTGCATCATTCTTCACCGTACTATCCACAGGCAAATAAACAAGCTGAGGCTGCAAACTAGATTGTTATCAATATTATCAAAAAGATGATCTGCGATAACCCGAAAAATGGCACGTGCTTTTGCCATAAGCCTTGTGCGAACATTAGAACAACCGAAATTTGGCTACATGGTTCCCTCTGTACCAACTTACTTTCAGGCAGGATGCAGTCTTGCTGACCGAAGTTAGGATACCGACCGTCCGAACAGCCTTGACAAAGGTTGATGGCAGAGATAAGGCAAAACATAGAATGTTTCAGCAGTTGAAAGAGTTAGACGTATCTCGGATAGAGGCCATTGACCATAATATCAGGAAAGCCAGATCCAAATGAGATATTACAACAAGAAGGTTAGTGCAAAGAAATTTAAGGAAGGTGACATGGTTTTGGAAAACTATTCTGCGAACTTATAAGAAAGTGGATCAACTAGGGAAATGGTTCCTCAATTGGGAGGAACCTTACATAATTCATAAATAAATTGGTAAAGGAGTCTTTGTCATTATTGATTAGAAAGGGAAGTCAGTACATGATTGCATTAATGTCAAATACTTGAAAAGGTACCCTGCCTTTTTGGGGCACGGGACCAACTGAACGATCGCTTTACTTTTTAACCCAGCGGGGGGTTCGAGTTTGTTTGGGACCCGACTAGTCTTCTCCAGGGATGGTGATATATGGGATATCTTCGTCATCATCGGTGTTTGGGGTTCAGGGACCAAGATCTACGGGTGGCTCTTTATTCATGAGATCATCCAGTTCGGGGAGGTATCGTTCCTATTGCTCTTGCATTTCTTCAAAGGATTTTTCAATCATTTTTTTCATATCATCCAGGGTTTGACGTTCTCTATCTAGAAGCACTCGTAGACAGACCCTCTGCTGAGAGAATTCGCTTACCCAACTGAGATCTGGTAGGATGGCCATTACATGGTGTTCTATAACATTCATGCGGTGTTCCAAGTCGGGGAAACGACTGAGCATGAGAGGTCTCATAACTCTCAACTACCCTCTGCATTAAACGAGTAGTTCGGTGTAAGGTACGATGCCTTTTCTGAGAAAATTTAAATTTGAAATAAAGTTGCTTCAGGACCTGTACGAAATTTTCTGCATTGACGGAAATAAGGTGCTGCCCAACAAAAAATGGTTTGAGAACACCTTCTCAATTCCTAATCGGGACACGAATGAGAGGTTGTTGGAAGAACATGTTAGTTTTCTGTAAGAAAAGTTTATCTGGAAGGTTCTGTTTCCATAATTGAAGGTTGATTATCTATTTATTCGATTGATTATTGGTGTTTTTGTCTGCTTTGTGGGATCAATATTATGAATTAACCAAGTGTTGGTTGAAAATAAGAAAGGGTGCAACAATGTCCATAATTGGGTAGATAATTACATGGTCTTTAAAAAAAAGAGTTTATTGCAACCAAGATATCTGACCACTTTTGGTTCAGTCGGGCCGCCCTCATTTGGGCAATAAAGAAAGTCCTTCCCGCCCTATGTTTGGTCTGGCGGGCAATCTCCTGTTCTCGTCCAAGTTCTGCACAACGATCAAATTGACTTTGCATGATCTGGTGCTCGTCGGACAAGCACTTGTTTATTTCGCCCATCTCCCTCTTTTGCTCGCCAGTTCTTGCTATAGACACTCAATTTCCCGTTTGTTTCTATATATGTCTGCAGAAAGTTGCTCTTTGGACAGTTGGAGGGTTTCCACTTGTTGCTGCGACCGACCCAAAGCCAAATCCACTTCAGTTATAGTTTGATCAAAGGAGTCAGTCGGGGGAGCGGAAAGTCAGGGAGCTAGGGTTGCAGCCGACTGGAGGATTGGAAAGTCCACAATAACTCAAGCAATGGGCTGGCGGGAGATTCGGCTGGTTGATTGCGTAGCAAACTGAGGAGGTTATCCATTAGTTCATTTAGTTCACCCTCAATCAGACTAGCAAGGGTTCTTCCAGCAACTTTGGAGATCGCCTTCCAGCTTTCGGTGGGAAGAATCACGGCAGAGAAGGGAGTCAAAAAACCTTGATCCTGCAAATGAGTTGTGGATGAGTTTGCTACATATGTGCTTATGATAAGAGCGAAGTGTGAAGTTCGGTTACCTGGCCTAGGGCGGCCGTTTGGGATGACGGGGCCAAAAGTATGGATGGGTTTAGTGGAGCCTGAGGTCTCGGCGGAGCTATCGGCTACTACTTCTTCCCTAGCCTGGGATTGGTTGGCACCCCCTTCAGTCGGCTTGATGGGTCTTCCTCAGGCACGGACGGGACAGTTTCCTGAGGTGGAAAGACATGTTGAGTTTTTGAGGAACAAGTAAATTGTATCGAATGGGTGAACTTACCGCACAAGATTCCTCGTTTGAAATTTTGCGCGGGGGAGATTGAGGTTGTTCGGGAGCCTCTTTGGGTAATATTTGTCTTTCGGCTGCTCTTGGCGGTTCTTGTCTCCCGATTAGTGCTTCCGCACCTTGGTCATTCATCAGCTAATTTACTGTCCCCGAACCTCTCTCCGAAACTTCGACTATCTGGAAATGTGGTTTGTGAATAAAATGCGAAACAAGGCGAAAATAATAGTTGAAGATGGAATGTTACTTGTGGGGGAATTTGGTTTCCAGCTTCAGTGGGTTCTGCTGGTTCTAGATTACCAGCAGGTGAGGCTTGCCTCTCGACTAGCGTCCCCATATTCTGGTCAGTCATCGGCGGGTTCGTTGGTGGATTGCTCTTACTCCGAGTGTTTTGTTCCTGGTGTTCAGTCGGATGTTATCAGGTTGGAATACTATTTGCAATAAAATTCAAAGGGATGCCTCATAAGCAGGAGCTTGTGTGACTAGAGGGCTTGAGGTCGGCCTGGGGGCTGTGACAGGGGTTGTTGTCCCTCTGGTGCAGGGGTAGCCGAGCCAAGGGTTGGAGCAATCGAAGTGGTGGTTAGATTGGCGGTCAGATTGGCGGCAGCTGGTGCGAAGGCAATGTAAGATTGAAAAACATTTCAGGTTAAGTATTTGTCAGAACAAGGTTACCTGCTAGAGCTCGTTGTGCAACAGGTTATCGAAATTAGGGGAAGAGGGTCAGATCCACCGGTAAGGAGGCCATGTAATCCTCCTTAACTTTGCGGCGCTCTTCCCAATCCGTCGGTTGGGTGGCTACAGCGGTCTTGGCTCTTTTCTGGGAAAGGCCAGCCCCAACAGCCTGCATCCCCTTTTGCCATTTTGGTCTTGGGGGTCCCAAGGTGACTTGCCTTGTTAAGGGTTGGGGAAGTAAAATCATCTGGGACCCCAATTGGGCAGATGGGGGAAAAAAAGATTTTATGCAATCTGCGATGGGCCTCCCAACCACCGGCCAAGCGAGGTCTAACCACCATCATCGGAAGGCTCTTACGGTATCAAGACAGTCGCAGAATGGGGTATATGTGTGATTGGTAAGGTAGGCGGTGACGCAATCAGTATACGGTTTGATAGAATGCTCCGTGATGGTGTTTTGGGGGTACGTTCAGATGAGATAGGGGTGAAAACCAAGTCTGGGATGCCTTGGCGGCACCCAAACTGGTGGGTCAAGTAATGGGGGTAGTAAAGAAAGGTAGTATAAACTTTCTTCATCTTGTCTATCTTTTTTCTGGCAAAAAGGGATCGGGATTTCATGGCCGCATCCCAAGAATAGGCGAAAGTAGGGTGTGGTAAAGTAGATGCCAGTGGGTGCGGGAATGGAATGGAAAGAGGCACATAGAATGGTGGAACCGTGGGAGCTGATAAGTGGAAATAAGAGTAATAGTCAGAGTCGGAGAAGTGAGTGCTCAAAATAGCCTTATGGTCGTTTTAGGGTCCTTGTGCCCTCTGCGGTCGGGACAGAGGGAAAGAAGGTATTGACCCAAGGTTCCTGATTTGACCGAATGCATTTTAAGGATAATGGAAGGGTGACCAAATAAGATGGTCGATAAGTGTAGCCGGAACCAGAGTTCTAAGAACCAAATGGGACCATAAAAAATGGTGTCCAGTTTGGCAGAGCTGGATAGTTTCGGGCTGGTCTTGGAAAGGCCTTCAAAAAGACAAACTAGAAAAAGGGTACCGACCGATAAAAATTGGCCCATGGCAAGGTGGATGGTGACGTCGGTATAGCTGTAAGTGATGGATTTGGAAGACGGACAGATGACGTACCTACAGGGCCCGCCTATAATAAGCTATTTCCAAATTAGGTAAATTTAAAGGAGAAAGGGAGTCCTACATGCACAACCTGTACAGAAGGAAAGCGACGTGCTCTTCATCGATCACCTCAATGTCTTTGGTGCCGCAATGCATCTTGACATATGGTCCCCACGAGACCACTTTTTTGTTTGGGATGGCTTTTATTTTCTATCCTGGGTGGTCGGACTCTGGCTCCGAACCTTTCAGGGTCCCAACTACCAGATCAATATCGAGAGGTGGGCTATCATCGCCATATCTAGTAAGGTCGGGCTCATTGGTCCTGACGGCAAGAGAAATGCGCTGACCTCAGGGTCCCAGAACGCAGTCATTCCCAAAATGATGGTATCTTGGATGTTGAAGGTTTGGGTGGACATTAGAATGGCCTTGTCCAGTCCTTGTTGCAGCCATTTTCATCCGAAGCTTTTTTCTACCCTATTGTACTAGTTGCGGAACTCGTCCTTGGGATCCAGCAGGATGATTTTGATCATGTCCCAGAGGAGTGTGGCATTGAAAGCTCCGTCGTGGATGAAGAGACGACGGTTATGTTGAAGAAAATTTAAGGTATGAGCTCCGCCTTCTACGGTAGTGATAAAGGGGTGCACTACCGGAGTGGTGGCTGGTGAAGGATTCAAAGAAGGATAGGGATAAAACTCATCGAACGTGATGTCATTTCTATGGTATTATTTGCAGGGCTTGCGGAAAAATAGGTGAGTCTTGATTGGGAGATTGTGTGAAGAGAAGAAGGTTCACCTGGAAGATGAAAGTAGAGATTGTGACGAAGAAGGGGGACTACTAAGGACGAAAGAAGGGTTTTGATCTTCCACCACTCGACCGTCGTAATGATGATTTTGCTGACTTCAGGCAGAGGGAAGAAACTGTCATGTCAACAGTCAGATATCACCGCCCTTGATACGTGACCCTTGACATTCTCTGAGGGGCGGCAAGTTGTTGAGTTACTAAAAAATTCAAATATAGAGTTTCGGCCCATGGGCTTGCAAAGTCAAAATGGGCTCGCAGAGTCAAAAGGGTTACCCGAAGATCTGGTTGCATGGCTAAAATACGAGGGTGATGGGCCGATGGATTGTTTTCATCAAGGCTAGTTGGTTGCAAAATTGGGAAGTGAAAATCGGACGGTCAGAGTATCCATCAGAGGCGTGTGCATTTTGAAATGACCGATTTGAGTGGTTGAAGGTTTGAGATTAACCGTCAGACAGTTACCCCATGATCCGGTAACCAAATCAAACCGTCCGAAACTAGTGTGGACAAATTGATATTGGTGGGGCGCAGGGGCGGAAAAAAGGTTACACACTCAATTCTCTAAAAACAGATCTTTTAAATTTCTCTGCTTTATTTTTTTTTTTCTTCCTGTTATATACTTTACCTGTTTTTAGTATTTTGGTCTGATGCTTAGGGACTCACATAATCTCAAGCACAACTCATCAAATTCGAAATCTATTTTCGGATTCTATTTTGTTTTTGTTAAACTTCTCAAGGCAACAATATTATTGTCAACTTGATATAAAAGTGGATACATAGGCCTTTATATAGAGGCCAACAGGAGATGGGACAAAATACTTACTATAATTAAATTGACAACACATTATCATAATAGAACATATTCTAATACAATTAATATCTACTTGTTCCTATAAAATTATATTACCAATAGATATCACTAATGGCAACATATTCCCTAATATATATTACCAATAAAATTCTAATAATCTTGCATAATGAATCCAATGATATCTCGGCTATCTGCTTCTTTAACCATAAGATCATGTGAAACTTTTGGAGCAAGTCTCACACATTCAACAATATCAATGTGGCCATCATGGGCATCATCTATCTTTCTATAGGATCTACATAAATGACTCTTAGGGCATCATCATTGCTTTACACTCAAATCTTGTTGTAGTTCGCGAAGTTTTTACATAGATATTTTGTTTAGCTTCCCCTCATTTACCTTCAGCACTATAAGAAAATAATCTATCAAGTATCTGACCACTTTGATTTGTATAAAACTTGTGTCGTTGTATGTCAAAGCCCATTTTATTAGCATAAGCAAGGTAGAACTCATACGCATTTCTTGCGATTTAAACTACATTCTAGTTTAAGAAGTTTCTTCCAAAGTGACAGAACAATCATTCAATTGTTTTGTTTATGTACTACTTCCACTAACATTTCGTATCTCATTTTCGATATTCAGAAAGTCTAATCTACGAAATGAAAAAGACTTATTTTTCACTAAAAAATTAGCTTTCATAATATAACACATTAAAAAAATACGAAAATCACTAAAGAATTTAATATATTATTAACAACTTTTGATAATTAAAAAACTAAAGTTATTAACATTCCTTTACACAATCTAAATAATAGATCAAAAAATCATAATCATAAATTAACAAAAGCTCAAAGAAGATGAAAATGAACGCCATTAAGAACATAAAACAAAAACAAAAAAAACAAAAAACAAAAAAAAAACAAAAAAATAAGAAGCCAAAAATCAGCAATGCTAGTGATTTTGAAGAAAACCAAAATATAAAATTAGAAGACATAACGATGCAAAACAAATGAGCTCATTTTGACATCATGATAAAGAAAATAACAAAATAGTGAATATTGCATACTATAAATGAATGAAGATTCATTCCAAACAAATTTAAAGAATATATGTGGTAGGATAAAACAACACTACTGATTTATTTTCAAGATAGTAAAAAAAAAATTAAACAAAATAAAAAATTTATTCAAAAAATAAGCGACTACATACTTAAAGCTGACCGTCGGCAAAGACATCAATGACTGATTTATTTTCAAGATAGTAAAAAAAAAATTAAACAAAATAAAAAATTTATTCAAAAAATAAGCAACTACATACTTAAAGCTGACCGTCGGCAAAGACATCAATGACGACGGAGTTTTCGCTGAAAATTTTGAAGAAAAAATTAATAAAAAAAAAATAAAAATGAAAGCACAAACAAAATGATAAAAAACAATGAAAACAAAGTACATTATGAGAAGACGACAATTAAAGACACCGAGAAAGAGAACGAACTGTTGTATATGGATGTTAGGTGAGTGATGAATTTTTCGTTTGGGCAAGCGACAAAAATAAAAGAAAAAGGAAAAAAAATTGTAAAATAGTAAATTATAATTTTAGATTAAAAAATTAAAAGAATAACAATAATATACACAACCCAATGTGAATTCTTTACTCGCCGAAATTATGGGCACTCGGTGATATAAACACCAAGGATTTTGACGCTCAACGTTAAGGCCGATTCGAGTCAAATAAAATCATTTTATAAATAAATAAAGTTCTCCTGTCCTAACATTATTAATCAATCTATGGGTGTTTGGTACAGAGAAATAACATGAGAAAAATGAATATGTTTCAATTTTTGTTGTTTGTTTGAGTCAGAGAAATAGAAGTTGAGAAATAAATCATTTTCATTTATCTGATTTTATTTCTCTCTCACATGCAGATAAATTGAGATAAATGAATGTTGCAGTACTATTATTATTTTTTAATTTTTTTTATACTATTTAACTTTTATAATTTTTAAAAATTATATTATTTCAATTTTATAAAATCACATTAAATTTATTATTCTAAGAATTTAATTTTTATTATTTTTTGAAAAAAAAATGTACTAACATATAATCTTACAATGTAATTTATAATTTAAAATAACAACCAAAAATATTTTTTTATAAATTCTTACTAGTTAAAATTCTCTTTTGTCCAATTAATCATTTATTCTTATTCCATCTATTCAAATAGCTGTATTTTTTTTATATATTTCTCAACTGAATTTTTTATTTTACAAACAAGACAATAATTTTGATTCTCTCTTCAATTTTTTTTATCCGTAATTTTATTATCTACCCTCGTTTATCTTCAATTCTAGTAAGTAGCAAATGGCCCAGAGGTTTTCATTATATATATTAACATTTTATTAATTTTAATTTTTTAAAATAAAAAACTCAAAACTGATTGTCTATTTGTTCAGTGAATGAGTCAAATCAATCAATCCTCCAAGAAAAATATTGTGGGCTTCTTAGGTTCCGTGATCTCCACCGTGCCCTCCAGCATCTTGGCCACCTTCCCCATGGAGGGGCGGAGTTCGGGGCGGTCCTGGAGGCACCACATGGCCGTCTTCACCATCCTCTGGATCATCTCCGAATGCGCTCGCCTATCGTACTTGTCCTTGATGCGACTATCCAGGATCTCCTCCACCCGCATCTCCATGAACACCTTCTCGAACGCCCACCTCGGCAGGAACCACTCGTCGCTCGCCACCTTCGAGTCCAGCTGCGAGAAGTTTCTGGACCCGCTCACCATCTCCAGAACAATAAGCCCAAAGCTGTACACGTCAGCCTTGGATGTGATCGGCTCGTCCGGGCGCGTCCATTCAGGCGCCATGTACCCCGGCGTTCCGCGCATCCTCGACACGCTCATCATGTCCTCCTTCTTCTTCACCTTCGCCAACCCGAAGTCCGACACCTTCGGGCAGAAGTCCTCGCCCACCAATATGTTCTCCGGCTTTATGTCGCAGTGCAGCACCCACTCCAAGCACTCCTCGTGCAGGTACGCCATCGCCCTCGCCACCCCTACAGCTATCCGGTACCGTATATCCCAATCCAGGATCGGTTTCTTCTTATCCTCGTCCGGTGATTGGAACAAGAACTCGTCTAGCGATCCATTCGCCACGTACTCGTAGACCAATATTCTTCGACCCTTTTCGGCGCAGAATCCCCACAGCCGCACGAGATTGAGATGATGCATCCGCGCAATGATCGTTACCTCCGCCCAAAAATCAGCATCCCCGCCGGCGATGTTCTTCAAACTCTTCACGGCGACAACACGCCCGTCGCTCAATTTACCCATATGAACCACACCGAAGCCACCCCTCCCGATCTCCTTGGAGAAATTATCCGTCGCATCCTTAAGCTCCACATAACTAAACCTCTTCGGTCCCCCGGCAGGCATCACCTCAAGCCCGAACACCCTCGCCATGTCCCGGTACTTGGTGTACCTCTTAATGAACATCGAAAAGAAGAAAATGCCACTAAACAGCTCGGCTGCAAAGATAGCAAAAATGATGGCAAGATTCCTCGCAGTCGACTTCGACTCTTGGCGAGGCACCGGGAGGGTTATATCCGCCGGACAAACAGCCTCCACCATGCTCATCATACCAGCAAAGCTCCCCGCCGTGTCCATCTCCGACTCATCGACGCGCAAGAACATGGCGCCGTCCGTGTTGGGCGACCAGTAGCCGTCGAACATCCTCCCCAGCTGCAGGACACAATAATTCGTCCCATCGAACTTGAACATGAATCCCAAACACTTGCGATTAGCCAAGCACCGCGCCTCGCAATTGGCGAAACTTCCAGCCATCACATTGCTCTGATTCGATCCGCCGGAGTAGTTGACATAATCCAGCCTAAGAAATTTGCTCTTAGCCATGTCCATTATCGGAACTTTCAACACGCAGGTATCTCCGGCGACATTCCGGTAGCCCGGAGGGCACACGCAGGAGGTGGAAAGATTTGAGGCGTCGTAGATGCAAATGGAGTTTTCTCCACAAGTGCCATGAACTTCACAGAGCTGAAACAGAGCTCGCCATCCGACAATCCATCGATTCGACAGAGAATCGTAGCTGTAGAGGCGGAGATCGCCGTCGTCGTCGAGAGTTAGTCGCCGCAGCTTGCGAACGCCGTAATCGGCTGCATAATATTTCCGGTTGTCGGTGGCGTAGACGATTTGCCCCAAATCATCCAAACTCATGAAGGTGAAATTGCCTAAATTGATCCAATAAGTATCGTTCCTGCTGATCAAGACAAGGCGCCTCGAATCGAATCTGAATTTTCCGTTCCTGGAAACGATCGCCGTTTCGTTAATTTGGGGATTTGGAAGAATGGTATCGGTCGGAGTCGCGAAGCTCTGGAAATTTCCGTAAACTAGGTTACCTGTGGGGAGGAGGGAAAGTCCGGTGCCGTTGACTGCCGGAGAAGGCCATAGATTCCGAGGGTCGGCGGAGGAATTGACGAGACGGAGGTCCCCGGTGGGGGAAATGAGCAAGGAACCGGCGGCGGAGATGGGGGAGTGTTGATTGGCGGACCAGACGATGTCGGGAGATGAGACGTTGAGGAACCAGACGGAGAAGGTGTAGAGGCTTTGCGAGGCCGGGAGGCGGCGGAATCCGGCGGCGAAGGTGGAGTCGGAGGAGAGGAGTGTGCGAATATCGGTGGGGCGCCAGGGAGAGTCGGCGGAGGTGAAGGAACTGAGATTGGTCGGCGGCTGGGCCTGGGAGGAGGAGAAGAAGCTGAAGAAGGAGGCGGCCAAGAGGAAGAGGAAGAGGTATTGGAATTGGAATTGGAAAGAAGCCGCCATGGCCGCGATGGAGTGGTGCAGTGCAGAGTCAGTCGTGAGAGAGGCCTATTTGATGGCCATGTGCTTGGCGGCTATTCGCGGCCTTGAAAGTCAACGTTGACAATGAGAGGAACGCCTTTGGTCCGCCAACTTGCATTTCTTTGAGGTGGTCGTCGATTAGATATTTTCACAATAACTCAATTATTAAAAATAAATGTCATATATATGTATTTCCTAAAATAAATAAATCTAACCAAACCTATTACTTATAAAACTTTATATAAATAAATGTATAATATTATTAAAAGTAAACTATATAATCATATTTCTATTATTGTTAACGTAGGAGAACTTTTTGTGTCAATTTAAAAATATAATAATAGATGTGTATACTTTTTTTATTATTTTTTATCAAATGGTCTTAATATTATTTTTAAATTTTTAATTAAATTTTTTTGAATCCAATAGTATTGAATAAGAATAAAATGCCTACAACTTTTTTTTCATTTTTTTTTAATAAAACATATACAAACAAAAAGTATATATTTTGAACATGATAAATAGAATAAGAAGTGTTACTTGGTATATATAATACTTATGGTATATGTATACATATGATATCCAAATATTCTTATCTTTTAATGGGAGCTTATGCAAATCGAATAGGAAATACAAATCAATTTATTATGAATAGAGATTGAACATCAACTTATTATATCTAAAAGAAATTTAAACTCAAACTTCTTTATTAATAATGATGTCTAATTAATTAATAATAATGATTATGATATTCTCTTTATTTCACTTAATTTTTTTTACCGTGGCTTAAGGACTAAACTTTAGGTATTGTGTAATTAGTAAGTAATAAAAAAATGTATTAGCAAAAATAATTATAATTTAATAAAAATAATTATATATTAAGTTTAAAATGACTAAAAAGTTTAATTAAAATAAAAAAATATAAATTATGAACCTTAAAATGCGATTAAAGTATATAATTATATTTTCAAAGAAGAAAATGACAAATTATGTGGAATAGACAAAAATAAAAATAGTAGATAAATGAAATGAGACCGAGGAAGTATTATTTTATTATTTTTTTTATGTAAATGATATTGTTAATAATTTTAAAATAACAATTACTATATATATATGAATAAAAAAATTAGAATATATATTTAAATATTTTGAAAAATATAATTCCTCCATCCGGCACAAATTTAACAATTTATCTTTTGCACGTTAATTAGTACTCTTTTGTTTCTAATGTTGTATAAAGTATATGAGTATTTGTTATCGCTGAAAATTGTCGATAACGGCCGAATAAGTTGGGCTTGTCAAAATCAATGTAATTGGGTTCCTAGCCTACTTAAGAAAGTATTTGGATTAGTCTCGCAATAAAAATTGAAAAATAAATTGCTAGACTAGGAAAAAACAATAGAGTGAAGGAATGTAGGAAAAGAAAAAAAATGAAGTACTGATGTAATTTAGAAATTCAAATTAGCAAGAGTTAAGGAACAATAATCTAAGATGGATGCTAAAAAATAATAACAAAATTAAACAAGCAGAAGTAAAAAAATAAAAGAAAAAGTTGAATTGCTGCAATGTACGGATGATGATGTTCTCTTTCAAAAATTTTGGCTCTTTTTTTAAATAACCATTCGAGTTTTTTGTTCCCTAATTTTCTCAATTTTTTTATTTTTTAGGAGGTATTTTTGACCCACACTTCTCTAATATTTATTTTGTCCGAATTGAATTTGTCTTCATATGTGTTCATCATTGGGCTAAATTAGGGTTGTTTTGGTTGGCCGATCCACTCCTACAAATTGGGCTCTCAATCATCTCGGAGGCTAAAAAGTATTTAAGATTAAAAAATATTCCCAAAAAAAATATTTGGGCAAGAAGTTCACATAGAGTATTTTTGTATTAGGTTTTTAAGGTGTGCTGACTCAAGCTTCTCACGATAATTCTATTTCAGTAGTTTCTTTGTTGTTATCTTCTGCAGCGTCTCCGTCCGGCAATTCCTTCTTTTTCAAATTCAGTAAGGAACTAATTTGGGTCATCCTATTGTCACGGACCGCCTAGTTGTTCCTCGAACACTTTCCGTGCGGCCTAGCAACTTCCCGACACTTAGAGGTTGCTAGTACAGCCTTTCTTCGGACGCTTCTAAGAACACTCAAGAACACGATCAAGAACACTCAACAATCGTAGAGAGAGGAAGTAGTGAGGGAAATTAGATGTTATTGCTCTCAACTTGATGATTTAGAAATGAGCACTACCACCTATTTATACAAGTTCATAATCTCCCAACTACCATCTACCAACCCCCACCAACCATCTCCCACCAACTATCCACCAACCCCCACCAACCATCTTCTACCAACCTCACCTACCATCTTCTACCAACTATCTACCAACTCCCAACTACTCCATACAAGTTCTAGTTTTATTTACAAAGTATCGGACTAGCCTCCGGGTTTTGGCTTCTTCTCTCGGTCATCTTCGGTCACGGATTTCGGTCCGTGACATTCTCCCCCACTTGATGAAGGCATTGTCCTCAATGCCTCGAATTCATGCACCAAGTCTTTGAATTGCCAATGTTTCTCATCCGGCTTCCATCTCATCTCAGTCTCGGGCAAGCCTCGCCATCTCACCAAGTACTCCGTCAAGGGCGGATGTTTCTTGCGGCACCTTAGTCGATCCATCAATATTCGCTCGGCTATTTTGTCATACGTTGTCTGCATCACGGGTGGTGCTCTTGTCGATATATTTCGATTTGGGTTCCGATCTTTCGTATAGTCAGGCTCAAGAATACCAACATAGAATACCGGGTAGAGTTGGGACAAGCCCTCGGGTAGCTCCACCTTGTATTTTACCTTGCCTTCTTTCTTCATGATCGGGAACGGGCCTTCATGTCGTCTCGTTGACCCTTTGTGCACTTCTCGTATACGCCCATGTTGATAGAATCGTACCAACGGTAAGTCTCTCTCTTTGGATCTTTGAAACCCACGCTTTCGGTCCCCCTTTTTGCATCTTTGGGATCTCTCTAAATATAGCCGCGTCACCTTTGCCCGACCCGGCCAACCCATGGCAAAGTGGAACACCCATGGACTCGATCCTTTGTACGTACTCACCAAGTCACTCGAAGTCATTGGTTGGGAACCGGGCATGATCTCGAATGGGTTGTTCTCGGTACTCTCGTCTTTCTCCATGGTTGACTTGGGCGTCTCCCATTCTATGACCGTCTTGACCTTCCCAGACTCCACTTGAATTCTTCCATCGGCCACGATGTATCCTGAGATTCCGACCTCGTCCATCTCAAACTCTCACCGGACATAGAGTTGATTTTCTTGTATAACTCGCAACACATTCCGCAAATGTCCAACATGGTCTACCACACTCCATCTTGTAGTGATTTCCGTCTTTAATTCATCGCCTTCTCGAATTGTCACCTTGTTTTGCATCCCGTGGTTATTACACTTGATAAGACTCTCATCCTTCTCCAATTGAAAGAACACCAGTGTACCTAAAGAGCTCTTTGACGGGACAACGAACTTTGCTTCCAAAGGTTTCCCAATTTGTTTCTCCAACTCAATTGTTTCGTCGAGCAACACACGGTGTGGTAGTCGAGACACTGGTTTTGTACTTTCCACCAAGTCGATGGCGGGGTCAACCGCTTGTCGAGGTGGTAACCCCTTCGGTAACACCTTTGGCATCACATCCTTAAATTCCTTTGGTGGTGTAATGGCCTCCTCGACCTCGTCACCAAGGAGGTCCTCGTTGCTAAAAATAGCAGCAAATGTTGGGTCTTCTTTCCTCAATCCTCTTTCGAGTTGCTTTGGCGTCAACTCCTTCTCCCGATAAACGGTGATATCGCACGGCATGCTTCCATCCATAATAGTGTATTTGTCCTTGTGCGGTATCATTGCTAACTTGGTTTGCTCGACAAATCTCATGCCAAAGAACACCAAATAATCGTCAATAGGGGCAACATTGAAATTAACCATACCTTTCCAATCTTCGACTTGAATTGGTACGTCCTTTGCCACTCCCGTCAAAGGTGTCCATGCACTATTTACTCCCTTGAATCGACCCTCCGTTGACACCCATTGCAACCCCAACTCCTGAACTATTTCTTTGTTCATGTAATTCGCATTCGCCCCGGGTCGAGTAAACACAAGTACGAGCGCCCATTGATGTCGACATTCATGTACATCCGTCCTTGATGTTTTTCGCCATCACCCTCTGCTTTCATGCACGCCACTCGTTTTTCTATCGGCTTAGTGTCCTCGGTCACCGCGGCAATATTTGATCGGTTCGGACACTCCCTTGCAAAATGTTCTTTTGATTGACAAACAAAGCAACCCTCATACCTCGATCCCAGTTTGAAGAAATGTTTCATTGCAGCCCTAGGTGCTTGACGTTCTCTTTCGAGTTGTAGGGCGAATCTTAGGGCATCTCCCCCACTTTTTTCCGGCCGTGGGGCGAATCTCGACGTATCTCCCTCACTTTTGTCCGAAGTCATTCTCCACCCATCGTCTCTCCTGTATGGTTCCCTCCATTGAAATTCAATCAATTTTTAAGCATATTTCATTGCTTCATTCACAGTTTCCGGGCACTTATCCACAATCCGCTTCTTGGCCCACGGCCTCAATCCTTCGGTAAACCCGAATAATGCTTCTTCTAGCGTCATTAATGGGATTTCGAGTAGTAAGTTGGCATATTCATCAATGTACTCTCTCAAATGTCCTTCCCGGTGTGTCAACCAATGGATCTTGGCCCTCGCCTCGGTCTCGGCTCTCATTGGTTCGAATTCCACCTTGAGTTCGGACTTAAACATTGCCCATGTCGTGATCGCCTCACCATTTTGGGCTAGTTCACTCCTACGTCTCCACCAAATTAATGCCGAGTCCTTCAAGAAACACGACCCCGTGTGCACCTTGGCCGCATCTCCCACGACCCCTACCGCATTAAAGTAACGTTCCATGTCGAAAATAAACGTATCAATTACCCGGCCTCTCCGAACTCCTAAGTAGTACTCCGGACGTGGCACCTCCACTCTAGGTTCGGCCGCTACTCCTCTGGTCAGGCCACGAGCTTGCAATTCCCCAATTGCCGCTCTAAGTGTTGCAAGCTCTTCTTGCATCACGGACGGCTCCACCATAGTCGCCTTTTCTCGTCGGGCCAACTCGAGGTGACACACTGCCACCTCCTCCTTGAGCTTGGCCATCTCGGCACCAAGTGACCTCGTCACTTCCTTCGCCCCATCACGACACTGTTCCAGTCCCTCCACGAGAGACTTTGTCAAATCCTCACGCATCTCCTTCTCGACCTCATCGAGATGTTGATCGACCTCATCGATCCTTTCAGAATTCCTACCGAGGAAATCTTCCACACGCTCCAGCCTTGCATCAAAAGCGCTTATGACATCCACAGAAGGACAACGTTTTCACTTTCGGTGGTGCTTCCCTTCATTGACACCATCGTTGTTACCTTCGTTCATATTCGTCAAGTTGGACCCTTCACCAGTCATCCCTCACTGACTTTGGTTCGAACGAAGCTCTGATACCACTTGTCATGGACCGCCTGGTTGTTCCTCGAACACCTTCCGTGCGGCCTAGCAACTTCCCAACACTTAGAGGTTGCTAGTACAGCCTTTCTTCGGACGCTTCTAAGAACACTCAAGAACACGATCAAGAACACTCAACAATCGTAGAGAGAGGAAGTAGTGAGGGAAAGTAGATGTTATTGCTCTCAACTTGATGATTTACAAATGAGCACTACCACCTATTTATACAAGTTCATAATCTCCCAACTACTATCTACCTACCCCCACCAACCATCTCCCACCAACTATCCACCAACCCCCACCAACCATCTTCCACCAACTATCTACCAACCATCTTCTACCAACCTCACCTACCATCTTCTACCAACTATCTACCAACTCCCAACTACTCCATACAGGTTCTAGTTTTATTTACAAAGTATCGGACTAGCCTCCGGGTTTTGGCTTCTTCTCTCGGTCATTTCGGTCACGGATTTCGGTCTGTGACACTATGATAATATTTGCCCCCTATGAGGCATGGCGGATGGGTTTAAAAGATCTCGACCTCCTTGGTAATAATCCAACCGCATCTACCTTGAAGTCATTTTCGTACCATATGATACACTCTGAGTCTCAGTCATTTAGGATGATATCCAGACTTGCTATTGATGTCTTATTTTCTTCCAACGCTTCAATGATCGGTTCGTTCACCGGGACATACACCATTGGCACCTTCGGATGAGGCTGCTATCCCAAGTCGCCTCTGTCCTCCGGGACAACCTGTTTCGGTCTCCATTTCCGTCGTCTTCTCCTCTAGGGAGGAAACTTTTCCACCTTTCGGTGCTTCTTCGCTTGCAATAATTTGTCATGTACCTTCCGGGGCCTGGTCGTTTTGCTGCTGTTGTCCTTATGAGATAAGGCATGTTACCCAGAGCTAACATTGTAAGGGGCTGAGTGCCCACCTTTCGTCTTCCGGAGGCTGCTCAGGCTGTCGTATTCCATGAGGAATTATCACCACTTGATCAACCGAAGTCACTCGTCATACCTCACCATTTTTCTCGGAAGTGACCTCAACAACAATATTTTTCGGTGAGAGACAATCCACACTGAGTTTCTCCGTGGGCGTTTGATGGATCTCCAAAGCTGCTCGAGCATGTTTCGTTTCAGGGCGAATCATATAGGACTACGCCCAACACCCGGGGTTGACCGTTTCCCCCAAGCAGGTTGAACGCCGATGGCATTGATCAGGAGTGGTTCCGTGTTGATTTTCATCTCTGGCTTGTCCGGGCAGTCCGAATTTTCCTCTTGGACTTGGACAATGTGTACACCATTTTCAAACTTCTGATGTTTGGCAGCATGGGCATCCTGGAGGAGTTGTTCCACCTTCATTGTTTTCTGGTGAGCTATTAAAGGTCGTTATAATCTTGGAGGACCAGCTTCTCTCGGAGCTAGTTTGTCATGTTACCAACGGCTATGTTGACCACTTGATTTTTGTGGATCCAAATTTGACACCGTTCCCCTGCTTTGCGAAACCTCTCTAAAAATTGCTCCACCAACTCATTTTTTTTCTGTAGTAGGTTGGTTAGGTTCGATATCGTCACTTTTGGCAGTGGACTATAAAATTGCTCATGGGACGCCCTTTCGGGATCTATCCATGTGTTAAATGAATTTTGCGGCAAAGACACACTACTATGTGAATATCGGCTCGGTGAGGGAAAACAAAAATAGTTGAAGCTTCAACCACTCGTTATTCTCGAATTCTCTTCCGCATTGCGCCGTGAACCGACTGATTTGCTCGATGGTAGAGCGTGAATCTTCCCCCAAAAATAGTTTGAACTCCGAAATCCAGACATTCCAGGGAAGAAGGTGGTCAATAGCAATCTGATCTGGAAAAAGTCGTTGATAATACAGCCCAGAGGGCAACAAAATGGAGTCGTCAAACAATCTCCGAACAGCCTCCTCGATCGCCTACGGGTTGATGATCGTCGCGGCGGAGGATGGGCCTTGGCGTGTCCTCCAGGCTGCTCCGGACTTGGCTGAACACGCGGGATGGATTGTTGATATCCTTGTGAAAGGTGCATCGGAGGAGGTGGGCGAGCCTGATTTCCCTCGGCGGCCACTCTCGGCGATATCGTTGGTGCGGGAGGAAAGTTCTCGAATTGAATCGGGGTCCTCTAGTGCAGAGATCCTTATCCATGGGGGTGCCCGGATGCCCCGGGAAAGGTCACTTTATGATATGCCGTCTGCCCTCCAAGCGGACCCGACATGGCCAGAGCTGTTAGACTAGAGCCCCACGCAACCGCCACTACTGACGGAACTGTCTCCCATGGCCCGGACGTGGCAGGACTGCCCCCCAGGGTTGTGTTCAGAGGTAGTGCGGATGCCTCCTAAGCAGCTCCGGGGTTCGGTAGAGTGAACAAAGGTGTTGAGACCGTCGTCGGCATGTCCCCCAAGGGTCGGTGGCTCTTGCTCCGGCCGAGATGTTCCCTTGAGTGTTTACATCTGTGGCTGGTGTAGGGGAGCCTATTCCGCCAGTAGAGGGTTGGTATACCATTGGGACGTAGGTGGTGCACATTTGTTGCTTCCCGGATATCTTTGTTGTACCAGCGGCCCTGAAATGGCATGCCATGAGGACCGCCCAGGTCCTTCAGCCATAGCCTCGTCCGGAGACTTCCACATCCATTTTCTTTTACTAGTATCATCACGTTACCATACTGAAGTGATACCGAAGGTGATCCAGCTGTGCCCCCTGCGTTGCCTTCTCTGGAGGGTCATTTCTAATGTTTTTGGGGCTGGCCTCCGGGGCCTTGCCCTTCCGCATTTCCTCATCTTTCATCCATGGATGGTGGGCTTTTAGACATCCATAATGTACCGGAAAAGTTTCAGTGTTGATTAGTGGAAAGCCGTTTGGATTTCCTCCCGGATCTGGTTTTTTGAAATGGTCAGGATTATCACCATTCTTTCTGCACCTTCCGGAGCCACAGAAGATTTGTCGTGCATAATCTCTCCGGACACATACGACACTGAAGTTTTTCCGGCAATTTTTTTGTCCTTCGACATGCTAATGCTGTCCGGATGTGGTAATTTGCAATTTTTCAGTTGCATAAAATACGAGACTCGTCCGAGTCCCACTGGACGTATCAATCTATTATCGCTGAAAATTGTCGATGATAGCTAAATAGTTGAATTTGTCAAAATCGACATAGATTGGGTTCCCCGGCCTACTAAAAAAAGTATCTAGACTAGTCTGATAATGAAAATTAATATTACTTCTCTCATTACATTCTCAGTTTTTATTATAACAAGGTGTGTTACCTCGATTAGGAAATACAATTAATACTCACTCATTACCTCTGTAAAAATAATAAATAAATAATTGTTTAATTAATTATAACTTAAAATTCGAAAATTTAAAATTTTATATTTATCAATAATTTATTTATACAAACTTAAATTTATTTCAAAAGATCACGATTCATCTAAGTATTTTTCAATAATTTTTTATGTATCCGATTTTAACATTTAAAATTTTTATATTCAATCTCTTTTCAGCTAGTTCTTTAACAAAAATATCGGAAACAAAAAATTATTCGGGCAATATATTAGTCCGAGTTTATTTCAGTCATTCATATTTTTAAATGCCACCAATTTTACAAATTCGAATAATTTTAATATTTCATAATATAAAGAATTATATATAATATTATTATAGTTTATATAAATTAATATTTTAAAATTTAAAATATAATATTATATGATAAATATTATTTATGCATTATTAGGTAATAAAAATATATAAATAAAAATAATTATTACGAATTTTATAAAATTGTAAAGTTTATAGATAAAAGTAACGATGCTATAACGAAAGTTAAAAGAAGTAATTTGAATGTTGACGTGGATATATGATCTAATTTGAACGTTGATGTGATATGATATGGATGAGAAAGATAAAAAGGTAATACATACACTAATTGTAACATATGCTCTTAAATAGCCGATAGACTTTCTTATCTCCTAAATTTCTTAAATTTCTCAACTTCCCTATCTTTTAGGAACTATTCTGACTTCTTCAGTGTTTCCATTTTCTAAATTGAACTAGTGTGAATCCCGTGCTACGCACGGTAGTGAAGTTACGTCGGATATATTATAACATAATTATATACAAATATAAGTAAAAGTAAAAAAAAAAACAAAAAAAAAAAGGAAAGAAGAATAAGCTATACAAAATAGTACACACGCAACGGCAGAAATTTATAAATCATAAAATTTAAATAAAAGTTGTTTTTATAAATTACCATCAAATATTAAAGTGCCAAGAAATAGAAAAATAAAAGAGTTATAATTATGGAGATTGTTTTATAATATAGGCATATTCTTCGCACCAATCTACTTTCATAACTTGAAACACCGGAGATGGAGCATCGGGTCTTGCAAATGTTGGAGGTACCGAAACAATGAATGTGAACGCGCGGTCAATTAATGCAATCAAATAAGTTTTTTAGCCTTGTCTTCCCATTTATCTGAAAATATAAGTAAAACATATAAAATATATTTTATAGTATAAAATTATATAAAATTAATTTATAAAATATACTTGAGTCGTTATAGACTTGACAGATGGATCTTCAAGATAGAACATATATTTGAGATGTCTGTCGAATAACTTGAATTTCAATGTCTCATTACTATTATACGCTTTTATGTAAACTTGATATACATAATTAGTTAAAAAAATTCCACATGCTATCAACATCAATTTCTTGGACACGAACAATCATTCGGAAAAATTTTATCTGCAAAAAATAGAGTAATTACTTTAAATAATATTAAACATGTAGTTGAAGATATATTTAAAATTATATATCTAATCTCATCTTGATGTTTGAAGTCACGTATCCGAATTTGTTTGACATTTGATATTTTCAATAAATCTGATATTGGAAATATCTTTGACCTAAATAATGACACCAACTTCTCGGCACAACAATCGACTCTAAAACTAGATAAAATAGTTAGAATCAATTACAATTAGAAGATTAGGGAAAAAAAGAAAATATTTGATATAAATATTAAATTTAATTACTCACCAATTATGAAAAGTTTCGCTAAAGCTCGTTGGTGGATTTATATACATCTTAATATAATGATACGTGTAAATACACGTACCTATAAAATTTTGTAAACAATAAGTATGTAAATAAAAAAAAAAAAAAAAATTACAATTTAACATAATCAATGTAAAGATAACAATATAATTTAAATAAAAATATAATAGAAAGTTAATTATATACCTTCAAAATTCTTTATCATAACACCACATGCCCATAGAGTAATATTTTTTTGAAATATATTCTTTAGCATTTCACCGTAATCCATAGCATGTTTGATACGTAGAATCATGCGAACGACTATCATACTTATTTATATATATATATATATAAAGGCAACAAAAGTAAATATAGTACTAAAATATACTTTTAAAAAAAAAAAAAAAAAAATAGAAATTAACAATTTACCTTGTATCAAGAAGAATAATCTCACGCATGGGATAACCATTCTCCGATAAGTACCAATCATTCACGTAAACAACCAGTTTGAATACATCTGCACAACAATGTAAGAAAATAAATTTTAAATTTTAAATTTAAGATTAGAAAACTATTATAGATATATATATATATATTTACGCTTATAGTTCAATATACCAATGAGTTGGTCTTCTCTATTCACATGACAATAATTCATTTAAAGGGACAATATTGTGGAATTCGCGTAGAAAATCTTCGTTGGAATCATGTGAATCTTCGATGGTCACATTATGACGTAATATTAGTTGGTAACGATGAGGTACTAATCTGTATATTTTATCTGTTATTATCACTTGTGCGTTATGAATATTATAAATAGTCCCTTTTGTAAGACGTGAACTAAATCGATCAATATTAATCCCATAAACTATGCCTTGCATGACAAATCCCTGCAGTGAAAATTGTCATAAGAAGCAATTGTAAATTATGATAATAAAAATAATAATATCAAAACTGTAGATATCTAATATGGAATGCAATTGCAAATCTATATATATATATATACTTACATTAGCATCAATAAACAACATCTTCAAAACTCTTACATTAGATTTTGGATTTCACACATCTAATAATCTAATTAATCGAACTTTAATACTAATGTTGCTACACTCTGGCGTTAAATTTTTCAATCCATGAACAATTGCATTTGCATCATCGGAATAATTACATATCCAATTGTAAGTTATAAATAAATTTATAGTATTATCAAACAGTAAAATAACTCAGGTAATTAATAAAGCCGTAATTTATCGCAAATGTGCACAACATTAACTACATGGTATTATCAAAGATAGAAAAGAAAATGAAGTCTAATTACGAATACAATCAAGTACTTCTGGATACACTATATTCCTCGTAAAATTGAAAGGGATACCACTTCTATTCCGGATAACAATTTTTAATCCAGATGGATTTGTCACCCGCGAAAATGCAACATAAAGCATACCATGAGCAAAACAGGCTTTGGTAGGTATAACCCGACACTATCAAGTGTTTGACCCTGACTTTTGTTTATTGTCATCGCAAATGCCAGTTTGATCGGAAATTGTCTCCTTTTCATCTGAACATATGTTTGCGTTTGAGTTGTGGTCAATATGATCCGTGGAATTAATAATTCCTCACCTACATGCGAACCACTGATAATTCAAGCCTCAAGAACCTTATCACCCAACTTTAGAACAATAAGTAGAGTTCCATTACAAAGACCAACAATTGATTGATATTCCTAAGAAGAATTATTGGTGCACCTTCTTTAAGCTCCAAACAATGATTGGGAAACCCAAAAAGATTTATCATATTCAACAACTCGGGAGGGTTCAAATGTTGTTCTGAGTTTTGAGCTTCACCCGGTGCTACAGTATCGGCACTGTAATACTTCCGGATACCACCAGGAAGCATAGATAACATCATGGAATTAATCTCATCAACATCCTCATTTTTTTGGTGCTAAAATGGCTAGTTCTTTCAAATAAGCCGAGTCTTTATACATCTCAATCAAATGGGGATATGTTTCTTCTATTAGAGATTTGATGTTATTATCTCCATCTTTGAATAGAAACCGCTCCGGTATTTCAATCCAATTAGATTCCTCACCATTTTGAAATTTCAGATACTTAACTTTTCCTTCACCTATCATATTTACCCATTCGGCAAAATGACGTATTTCATCAAGTGAGTCTCGTATTATCTATTTTGTTATAAATATTTTAATATAGATACAAAAGAGTAAGTAAATTAAATTATGTATTAATTAAAGAATACATTATAAATATAAATAAAAATAATAATAAATTGTTAAAGAAGATATAGATTTTTTTGTAATCATTATTTTTTCTGAAAAGTTGAAACACTTTATTTTTATTTTTAAAGTACAAATCTCATATTAATGATGCAGAGTTTTTTTTTATATAATAATAAGTACTAATTGAAAAGTTATAATAGTTACTTTTTATTCGAATTCATTTTACAGTTGAGAAAACCTAATTCATTTTTATAATAATTTGATTCTAATAATTATATTATCTATTTTGTTATAAATCTTTGAATAAAGATACAAAAGAGTAAGTAAATTAAATTATGTATTAATTAAACAATACATTATAAATATAAATAAAAATAATGATAAGTTGTTAAAAAAGATATAGATTTTTCTATAATTATTACTTTTCCCGAAAAGTTGAACACTTTATTTTTATTTTTAAAATACAAATTGAAGATGCAGACTTTTTTCTTTTTTTTATAATAATTACTTACTGAAAAGTTATAATAATTAATTCTAATTCTAATTCATTTAAAAGTCGAGAAACTCTAATTCATTTTTATAATAATTTGATTCTAATAATTATATTATCTATTTTGTTAAAAATATTTTAATATAGATACAAAAGAGTAAATAAATTAAATTATGTATTAATTAAAGAATACATTATAGATATAAATAAAAATAATAATAAATTGTTAAAGAAGATATAGATTTTTTTGTAATCATTATTTTTTTTGAAAAGTTGAAACACTTTATTTTTATTTTTAAAGTACAAATCTCATATTAATGATGCAGACTTTTTTTTAAAAAAAAAATAATTACTTACTGAAAAGTTATATTAATTATTTCTTATAATTTTTTAAATACAAGGAGTTTGCAGAGTTTTTATTTGCATTCAATATTATTTAAACATTTCATTTTAACTTTTTCACTTTCATTTTTGTTTCCGTAGTTCTGTCATATCTTCTCTTCTTTCTACTAAAAAAATTCTAATTCTTACATACTTTTCTTTTATACTTGAACAATGCTACATCTCACCATATCATACAGTTCTTACTTGACACCTTCTCTTCTTCTCTTATCTAAAATCATCGTCTAAACAGTGTTCTGCGTAATCAATTGTTAAAATTTTTTAATATTTTTTTGAGTTGGTTTACTTTATTTTTTATATTTACATTTTTATATTTTTATATTTTTATTTTTTCAGGTAGCACTTGACTCACGAAGAGGCTTGAACATAATTTCATCTTCCAAAGGTTTACATTTATGATTATATTAGTATTTGATTATTAGACTATTTTGACAATAATCATAGTCCTTAATTTTGTTCATACGAAGTATTTCTTTGTATTTCAATATTATTTAAACATCTCATTTTAATTTTTCACTTTCATTTATGTTTATGTACTTCTATCTTCATCTTCTCTTCTTTTGCATTATATTCTTTGTACTAAAAAAAACTCTAATTCTCACATACTTTTCTTTCATATTTAAACGGCACTACATCTCACCATGTCATACACTTCTTACATAACATCAGACACTTCTTTTTTTCTCTTATCTAAAATTATCCTCTACACAGTGTTCCAGCACAATCAATTTTGAATATTTTTTTAGTTGGTTTACTTTATTTTTTATTTTGACATTTTTATATTTAATATTTTTATTTCCTCAGGTAGCACTTGACTCTCACGAAGAGGCTTGAACATAATTTCACCTTCCAATGTTTACATTTATGATTATATTAGTGTTCGATTATTAGACTATTTGGACAATAATCATAGTCCTTAATTTTGTTCATATGAAGTATTTATGATTTCTTAATTTTGCAGGTTGCAGTGAGATTTGAGATTTGAAGAGTACAGTTTAAGCCGGATATTATTTTTGTACGGAAGGTTTTTTGTTATTATTTTTTATTTTAATATTTTTACGTCTTTGCAATTATTTATATTTACATATTCTCTTGATCAGTGGATAAATCAGTGCAATCGGCGTTAATCATAAGTACACGATGTTTGAAAATAGTTTTCTTTCCTTTCGTAAAATATATTTATAGTTTTACATTTGTTATTGACGTTATCAATCTTCTGATGTTTGCAATATATGTGCTTTTAAAAGTGGTGGGTATGTTATTATAAAATTAGTTGATTTTTTTTTTAATGAATACTATGTCACGTACAAATATGAGATATATATATATTTTTGGTACCCACTTATGCACAAAAATATTTATTGTTGAAAGTTGTGATATAATATTTGCGAATAATATATTTAAATATAAGTATAGAATTTAAGTACAAAAAACAAATATAAAAAACTCTATATAATTCTATAAGGAGAATTTGATTAAAAAATTAATTATTAGTTTATTTGTTAAATGATTACCACTTTTTTCAAGGTATAATTTATTAATATCAATTTATTTTGTCCAAAAACAGAAAATATTTTATAAAATTAGCAGAATATTTTTAATGAAATCTATCCTTACAAAGATGGGACATATATATATTTTTTTGTATCCATTTATGCAAATAGTCTTTGTTAAAAGTTGTGATAGAATATTTGTAAATAATATATTTAAATGTAATTATAGAATTTAACTATTAAAGACATATAGATAAAATATATTTCATAAAACTCTTTGTTTGATTATTAGTCTATTTGTTAAATTACTATCACTTTTTTCATGGTATTATTTAAATAAATTAAATTTTTATACAATATAATTTACAAAATTACTAATCTAGTCAAAATATATTTTTATAAAATTAGCTGAATTTTTATAATTAATTTTAACTTCTATTGTACAATGATATAATATAATCAAATAGTCTTATTTTTATTGCTTTTGCCTAATATATTTATACATTTTTTTTAGTTTAGAGAATTTTTACACCACATATATTTTTTTAAAAGATAAAAAAATAAATTAACATATCTATTTATTTTATTTATATGAAAATTATGACAATTTATTTTTGTGATTGTTTTAAATGAAAATTTATTCCACTGTATACTATTTGTATAAGATATTTCTTAACATATATGTACTATTAAAAGTAAATATTCAGTCTTATTCTATATTTGATTTTAAAATAAATAACAACAGCATAAATTGAACTGAATTTATGTTTATTCATTAACATTCATTAAAATAAAATTTTATTAATTAAATCAAACACTAAAATGTACGAGAATGTGAGTGGGTAAATATTATAAATTATTATTCTCTTTATTTTATTAATTTAATATTACTTTGATTATTTTAAATAAATTAATTTTTTCTAATATAATTTAGAAAATTACTTATATCAATTTATTTTGTGTTTAATCAAAATATATTTTATGAATATATTTTTATTCATCTTTACGAACTTTTTATTTTTATTTTTAATAGATGGATAACGATCAAGTTTTAAAAAAACTTGCTCGATTAAGATGCCGGAGGCATATGCGAAGGAAGCAGTACAATAAGGGAAGAAATTCCGAGCTAAGGACAGTTATTCAATACATCAAATTGGAATTTCGTTCAATTTGTACTGCTTATAATATTACGAATGAAACTCTGTTCTACTCTGATCTACCACCAACTTGAAGGGCATAAAGAATGACCCATGGTTTAAATTGGCAACCAAAAAATCATAGGCAAAATGGTACATACTATATTCGAAATTAACATTGTTTATTTATTTATTTATTTTTATTAATATAATAAGAATATATTGTTTAAATTAGTTACATATATTATGTATATTTATAGGTAATTCGGTGAACTTTTGTGACGTCAATGATGGTGAATCAAATGATATGCATGTAATTAATTTCAAAGACGAAGGTATTTAATCTAAGTTATATATTTTATTTAAATAGGATTTTCTTTACTAATTATAGTCATTACTTTTAAGATGAAAAGATAATACCATCTTCTATTGAACTGCATGAAGAAAATGCAAATGATGGGATAGCAAATACAAATCAAGGTAATAATATATTAAACGTATTTATTATTTTAGATACAATTATATAATTTATTGAACTTGCAATTTACAGTTCATTTTATTGGGAGAAGATTTAATACGATTTACATTTTTTATTTTATTTACATTATTGCTTTAAAAATATATTTTAATTAATATAAGAATATATTATTCAAATTAGTCACATATATTATTATTTTTATAGGTGATTCAACTAACTTTCGTCAAGTTAATGATAGTGAATTAATTTACATACAATTTTTATTTTATTAATTATAATTATTGTTTTTTAAGATGAAGAAGTAATCTCATCGTCTATTGAAGAGCATCGTGAAGAAGAAAATGCAAATGACATGATAGTAAATATAAATCTAGTACTATATTAAATTTATTTACTGTCTGTATTCAAATACATTTAACTAAAAATTTTATTTACGAATTGATAAATTATTAAGTTTATTAAGAGTAATTTAAATTTGGGTATTTCAATATTATTTTAATTCATATCCAACCTTTTAGATATCCAACCTTTTAGATATGCAACTATTCAGTCAGCTTATGTCTAATTTATATAACAATATATATTGTGTAATTTTTTGCATACATTTTATATATTTACATGCATGAATTTTCATGGCATCGGTAATGAAGGATTAGATATTGTGCACATGAATAGCCATAGAGATAGAGGTACTATAAAAATGAAAATAAATTTTTTAAATATTTTAACTATATATAACTCATATTTTATTATGATTATAGTATGTTTTAGTAATTTTTTATATTTTATATATTTACAGGCATGAATTTTCATGGCATCGCCAATGTTGGATCAGATACTGTGCACATGAATAGCCATGGAGATAAAGTATTATAAAAAAATGTTAAATATTTTAACTACATATAACTCATATTTTACTATGATTATAGTATGTTTTACTAATTTTTTACAATATACATTATGCATCAATTATACTTAATAATTAGTATGTGTATTATTGTTCTTAGATGGAGTGATTGTACCACTTTCTACTCAACACCATCGACAGGAAAATGCAAATTCGACAATCGTGATTAGTATTACCGAACAAGATAATAATATATCAAATTTATTTATTATTTACAATGAATTTATATTTTTATTTAGGTAAATATCCATAATACTTGTCATTAATATATAAACTTACTTGAATTTTGTGCTATGCACGGTAAAATTATATTAACTTTATTGTAATATAATTATATATATCTTAATTTATAATTTATTTTTTGCATTTCTTATTCTTAAATAATAGTAAAATATAGTCAAATGTATATTTAAAATTATATATCTAGCCCATCTTCATGTCTGAAATTGCGTACCCGAATTTGTTTGACATTTGATACTTTCAATAAGCTTGATTTTTATTTTTTTAGTTTTCAGTTGTGTGTCAAACTATTATACAATTTTCGTTAATCTTGAATATTACTATTCTTTCAGTTATATTTCGAATATTGTCAACCCGTGCTACAACAACATCAATTTTAAGTGAAAGAAATATTATTTGTCAGTTTTGTGGCGCTTTTATGTGGTTGGAGAAAAAAGTCGTTCGTAGTTCCAAACAAAGTTCTAAGTTTGGTTTGTGTTGCCAAAGTGGAAAGGTGTATTTGTCTTTGCTGCCAAGTCCTCATGAGTATCTAGATGGCTTATTAAAAGATCATAGTTTTATGGAAAATATCATATCATTCAATTTGATCTTTAGTTTTACATCAATGGGTGGAAAAATTGATAGATCAGTTCAGGATGGGAGAGGACCATTCTGTTATAGAATTTCTGGAGAAAATTTTCACCTAATTGGATCATTGATTCCCTCTGGATGAGAGCATAATAAATTTGTCCAGTTATACATTTGTGACATTGAGAACGAAGTGCACAATCGACTATCTGTCTTAGGAAGAGATAGGTATACTCCCGAAATTTCTTCTATAGTTGAGGGATTAAAACTTATGTTGGATGATGTGAACCCTTACGTTCAAATTTTTCGTTCAATGAGGGATGCATTGCAACATGATAGTGGAGTTGATTTACATGTATGGATTTTGAATAGTAGAAGTAATCGACAGTACACAATGCCTTCTACGAATGAGATTGCCGCGCTGATTATTGGTCAAGATAGAAATATTATACAAAGTCGCGACATCATTGTCTGCAAAACAGATGGATATCTAAAGCAAATTAGTGAGACCAATCCTTCCTATATTCCATTACAATACCCATTACTTTTTCCATATGGGAGTGACGAGTGGAGAATTGGGATTTCTTACAATGTGGAGTTACAATGATGTCAAGGAATGACATTTGTATAAGTGATATGGATCTCAAGGATTGGGGTCTTTGAGAAATTGAATTGATACTTAGAAAAAAATGGTAGGAGTCTTGCAGATTTTCCCCCGATGTCACAACCATCCGGTAGATCATTTACCTATCTATCAAATAGACTGATACGAGAAGAGCTCGATTACAATGCGGGTAATGAGGAGAATTCATTTCATTCATTGCATGCAGGTCTGAATATTGATCAACTCCATGCTTACAATGAAATTATTGAATCTTACGAGGGTATACATGGAGGGCTTTTCTTCGTCAATGGGAGTGGGGGAACGGGAAAGACATATTTGTGGAAGACCATCATTGCTAAATTTCGATCACAGAGAAAAATTGCGTTATCGGTTGCATCATCTGGAATTGCAGCTTTGTTGTTGCCAGGGGGTCGAACCGCATATTCACGTTTCAAGATACCAATTGAGTTGGATGATTCATCACATTGCTCCATTAATGTCAACTCAAATTTGGCAGATTTGATTCGAGAGTGTTCATTGATAATATGGGATGAGGCACCAATGATGCATCACCATGGATTTGAGGTGGTGAATAGGATATTGCAAGATATATTAAAAATTTTCTGAAAATTTCTGCCCTAATAAGTCTTTTGGGGGAAAAGTTATGCATATTAGAGGGAGATTTTAAACAAATCTTGTCTGTCGTCACCTAAAGGAAGGCATGAGGTTATTATGGAAGCTTCTCTTCATAATTCTGATTTATGGAATCAATGCAAAGTTATCCATTTGAAGATGAATATGAGATTGATCTCACGAGACTCACTTGATGAAATACGTCATTCTGCCGAATGGGTAAATATGATAGGTGAAGAAAAAGTTAAGTATCTGAAATTTAAAGATGGTGAGGAATCTGATTGGATTGAAATACCGGAGCGGTTTCTATTCAAAGATGGAGATAATAACATCAAATCTCTAATAGCATAAACATATCCCCATTTGATTGAGAGGTATAAAGACTCGACTTATTTGAAAAAACGAGCCATTTTAGCACCAAAAAATGAAGATGTTGACGAGATTAATTCCACGATGTTATCTATGCTTCTTGGTGGTATCCGGAAGTATTACAGTGTCGATACTGTAGCACCGGGTGAAGCTCAAAACTCATAACAACATTTGAACCCTCCCGAGTTGTTGAATATGATAAATCTTTCTGGATTTCCCAATCATCGTCTGGAGCTTAAAGAAGGTGCACCAATAATTCTTCTTAGGAATATCAATCAATTGTTGGGTCTTTGTAATGGAACTTGACTTATTGTTCTAAAGTTGGGTGATAAGGTTCTTGAGGCTCAAATCATCAGCGGTTCGCATGTAGGTGAGAAAGTATTAATTCCACGGATCATATTGACCACAACTCAAACGCAAACATATGTTCAGATGAAAATGAGACAATTTCCGATCAAACTGGCATTTGCGATGACAATAAACAAAATTCAGGGTCACACACTTGCTAGTGTCGGGTTATACCTACCAAATCCTATTTTTGCTCATGGTATGTTTTATGTTGCATTGTCGCGGGTGACAAATCCATCTGGATTAAAAATTGTCATCCGGAATAGAAGTGGTATCCTTTTCAATTTTACGAGGATTGTATCCAGAAGTACTTAATTGTATTCATAATTAGACTTCATTTTCTTTTCTATCTTTGATAATACCATGTAGTTAATGTTGTGCACATTTGCGATAAATTACGGCTTTATTAATTACCTGAGTTATTTTATTGTTTGATAATACTATAAATTTATTTATAACTTACAACTGGATATGTAATTATTCCGATGATGCAGATGCAATTGTTCATGGATTGAAAATTTTAATGCCAAAGTGTAGCAACATTAGTATTAAAGTTCGATTAATTAGATTATTGGATGTGCGAAATCCAAAATCTAATGTAAGAGTTTTGAAGATGTTGTTTGTTGATGCTAATGTAAGTATATATATATATTTGCAATTGCATTCCATAGTTAGATATCTACAGTTTTGATATTATTTTTTTTATTGTCATAATTTATAATTGTTTCTTACGACAATTTTCACTGCAGGATTTGTCATGCAAGGCATAGTTCATGGGATTAATATTGATTGATTCAGTTCATGTCTTACAGAAAAGGACTATTTATAATATTCATAACGCATAAGTGATAATAGCAGATAAAATATATAGATTAGTACCTCATCGTTACCAACTAATATTGCGTCATAATGTGACCATCAAAGATTCACATGATTCCGACGAAGATTTTATGCGCAAATTTCACAATATTGTCCCTCTAAATGAATTAGATTATCATGTGAATAGAGAAGACCAAGTCATTGATATATTGAACTATAAGCGTAAATATATATATATATCTATAATAGTTTGCTATCTTAAATTTATAATTTATTTTCTTACATTGTTGTGCAGATATATTCGAACTGGTTGTTTACGTGAATGATTGGTACTTATCGGAGAATGGTTATCCTATGCGTGAGATTATTTTTCTTTATACAAGGTAAATTGTTACTTTCTATTTTATTTTTTTTTTGTTTTCTTTTTTTAAAAAATATATTTTAGTACTACTTTTACTTTTGTTGCCTTTATATATATATATATATATTCTACGTAGCAAATATGCTATAGATGACGGTGAAATGCTAAAGAATATATTTCAAAAAAATATTACTCTATGGGCATGTAGTGTTATAATAAAGAATTTTAAAGGTATATAATTAACTTTCTATTATATTTTTATTTAAATTATATTGTTATCTTTACATTGATTATGTTAAATTTTAATTTTTTTTATTTACATTCTTATTATTTACAAAATTTTATAGGTACGTGTATTTACACGCATCATTATACTAAAATGTATATAAATCCACCAACGAGCTTTAGCGAAATTTTTCATAATTGGTGAGTAATTAAATTAATATTTATATCAAATATATTTTTTTTCAATCTTCTAATTGTAATTGATTTTAACTATTTTATTTAGGTTTAGGGGCGATTGTTGTGCCGAGAAGTTTGTATCATTTTTAGGTCAAAGATATTTCCAATATCATATTTATTGAAAAAATATCAAATGCCAAACGAATTCGGATACGTGACTTCAAATATCAAGATGTGGTTAGATATATAATTTTAAATATATCTTCAACTACATGTTTAAATTTTATTTAAAGTAATTACTCTATTTTTGCAGGTAAAATTTTTCCGAATGATTGTTCGTGTCCAAGAAATTGATGTTGATAGCACGTGGATCTTTTTAACTAATTTTGTATATTAAGTTTACATAAAAGCGTATGATAGTAGTGGGACAATGAAATTTAAGTTATTCGACATACATCTCAAATATATGTTCTATGTTGAAGATCCATCTGTTAAGTTTGTGACGACCCAGAAATATTTTATATATTAATTTTATATAATTTTATACTATAAAATATATTTTATATGTTTTACTTATATTTTCAGATAAATGGAAAGACAATGCTAAAAAAATTATTTGACTGCATTTATTGACCGTGCGTTCACATTCATTGTTCCGGTACCTCCAATATTTGCAAGACCCGATGCTCCATCTCCGGTGTTTCAAGTTATAAAAGTAAATTTGTGCGAAGAATATGCACACGTTAGAAAACAATCTTCATAATTATAACTCTTTTATTTTTCTATTTCTTGGTACTTTAAGATTTGATAGTAATTTATAAAAACAACTTTTATTTTAATTTTATGATTTATAAATTTATTTTGTTGCGTGTGTACTATTTTGTATAGCTTATTCTTCTTTCCTTCTTTTTTTTTTTTTTGTTTTTTTATTTATTTATTTTACTTATATTTGTATATAATTATGTTACAATATATCCGACATAACTTCACCACCGTGCATAGTACGGGATTCACACTAGTATAGATTTATGCACGGGATTCACACTAGTATAGATATATGTATAATATATGATTTGTCTTCTTGGCCGAATTTAAACTATTTGGTCAATCCGATCTACTCTTCAAATTGGGTTGTCAATCATCTTCCGATACCCAAAAATATTTGAGATTAAAAAATTTGACTAAAAGCATATATATACATTAGAATTTGACTAATTGACTATCTCAATTAATAGAATATATGCAACATCAATATTATTTCAGAATAAAATATTTTGTAATACAAATAAATAAAATATATGTATATTTATAATTTATATAAAATAATTTTATAAAAATAAAAAATTTTAAATATAAATAAAAATATTTATTTATTAAAAAAAATATAAATAAAAGAGTTTTAAATGAGTTGTATGTAAGATGATTTATATTTATTAAATATATTCTAAATGAATAGATGATACTCTCTCCGTCCCAAAAGTAAGTATCAATTTGTTTTTTAAACGTAGTTTTAAAAATATTAGTATTATATTAAGATATAGTATGAATAAAGTAGAAATGACTAAAATAACTTTATTAGTATGTGTAATATAAAGGTAATGACATTTATATAATATATTGTAAGTTGTAAGGGTATTTGTAATGTTAAGTAGATAGTCCAGTTACTAAAAAAGGAAATGAATACTTTGTTATGGGATGATTAAAATGAAAAAATGGATACTTTGTTATGAGACGGAGGGAGGAAGTATGTAATATACATGTCAAATAAAAATGCGACTAAATTAAAATGGAGGTCTCGTTTGTTTTGGTAGGAAGGAAGAACAAATTAAATACTCCTTCCGTCTCATCCCATTGAGAGGTTGTCATTTTTCATTTTTGTCCATCCCAAAACAATGTTACTATTTCTTAATTGAGTAATTGTACTATGTGCCTAACACAATAAATACCCTTCCAATTTACACTATATTACACAAATATTATTAATTTTATATTATACAATACTAATAGGGGTATTTTTGTCTTTTTCACTGTAATTTATTATAATACTTATATTACAAAATATAATTACAAAAATTAAACAGCAACCTTTCACAATTAATTTTAAAATCGGAGGGAGTAAAATTAATTTTAATTTTAAATTAAAAACAAACAAAGCCAGATAAGAAAGCAAAAAACCCTTGTACATACCACCCCACCCAACCCAACCCCTAAAAATCAAACAAATTTTTTTAGTATTGGGAAGGGAACTGAAGGCTTTTCCTCTCTCTCTCTCTCCTCACTCTGTCTGCGTCCGCCCCTCGTCTTCTCTTCGTCTCAAACCCCTCCCTTCTTGCATCTTTGCAGTTCTGTTCTGCTACTTGAATTTGAATATGGCGTCCAAGAGATCTAAATATCTACTTAACCACCACAAGTCACCTCCACAACAACAACAACCACTCCAACGATCGGACGCCGGAGCCGATTCCGATGCCAAATCCAATTCCGATTCCGATTCCGCAACCGAAGACGATGTCTCCACCCCCGTCGCCGCCGCCGCCACCGCTGCTTCGACAGTCACCCCGAAGAAACCGAGATTCACGCCGACCCTTCCGGAGCCAGGATCCGGACCCGGAGGGGACGGGTCGGAGTGCTCCTCCCCATCCGCGTCCGCCTTCATCGTTATGCCCTCTTCCACCTCCTCGCGTCCCCTCGACAAGACGAAGATGCGGAAGAGCGCCGGCGGCATGAAGAAGTTCACCGAGGAGGAGGAGATTGCGCTGCTCAAAGGTCTCGCCGCATTTTGGGCCAACGGAAGGAACAACAAGTGGACCGAGTTTCATCTCTTCATCAAAGACGATCTTCCCCGCGAATTCACTAAGATTCAGGTCTCGGAGAAGATTCGAGGCCTCAAGAGGAAGTACGACACCAATTTAGAGAAGGCTCGAGCCAATGGAGGACACCTTGACTTCCCCGACCACCATGAATCTGCTCTGTTTGAGCTTTCGAAAACACTGTGGGGAGATGAGGAACCCGCTGAAAATGGCCAGGTTGAAGAGAAGAAGCCATTAGTTAAGAAAGAGCAAAAAGCCATAGCTCCCAAGAAGATAAAGAAGAATGCTGAGGAGGAGGATAATGGAGATGAAGAGAAGAAGATACTGAAGAAGCACAAACAGCAGACGGAAGAGGAGTTCAAATTGGCGTATCCTTTGTTGTATATGTCGTTTAATGCAATGGGTTATCCCAAATTCTTCAAGAACAGCTTCCATTTGATAGATAGGGAGAAGGCACAGGAATTGGAGGAGAAGTGGAGGGAATTGAATGCCGAGGAGCTTCGTTTGGAGAACAAAAGGATTGAATTGACTAAGAGGGATTTGCTTAATCATTCCCTCTTAAGCAAGTGAAGATCAGGATCGATCCTTGTGTGCTTTGTAAACAGGTATGCTTCTTGTTTCTTGAATTGTTTGTTATATGTTATGTTTATGCCGATGATGTTTTGGTAGACGTAGTACTATGTGTTGTTGGAAGTGAATTTCAATTTTGGTGTAGTAAGTAATATGTGTTGATGGAGGTAAGTTTCAATGTTTAGTTCATGATGCACAATGCCAATGTTTTTAGTTCAACGTCTATGTTACACAAGTTATTCAAATCTTTTGCTTCTACTGCTTACGAAGATAATGTTGTACAGAGTATAGCTCATTGATTACTTAGGCTGTGCACGGCTTTGCCTGGGAGAAGAGATCGATTTTTACACTAAATTGCTCTTTTATGAAACTCTCTTATAGTTCTTGTAGTCGTAAATTTGAGAGAAAGCATATTACTATATAATAGTAGTCTCTTATACTATCTTTTTTCGTCAGCACCATGATACTTTCTCAGCATTTTTTACTGAGTTTTCTCTTCTAAATCGGAAATTTTGAACAACTGTTGGATAACTTTGTACTGAATGAGCAAAGGATCGATAATATGTGCTCTATGCTATTATTATGTTCACTAATAATCTTATGTATAGAAACATAACATAAATGGTTAAGAACATTTATTTTAACTTTGACAACTACCATTTAAGTTTTGTTTAGTCTGTAACTTTATTCAATCTTTGGTTCTCCTTTCCAAGATCTCATTTTTTTATCTGTGATATTTATATTATCGATATTTTTTATTTTAATTAATCGGTTTTATCATTGTATTCATTCTACTTGTTACAGTTGAATTTTGTGTAAGATGCTGCTGCTTGGATCATTTGTTGTGTTTTTTTCTTGGATCTGCAGTTTTGTTTATGGCTCGAAAGTACTCGGACTGATTGCACTGATGGGTGGGATGGGCTCAAATTTTGCTCTGCAACTCGGTGTATCAATTACTAGTATGACAAATATATATATTTATATATCAATTGAACCAGATCAGAATTTGGAACATATTATGATCAAGTCGGCTGAATGAATATTTACATGGCTTTGTTTGTAAAGCTTGAAAATGCTAACATATATATATATATATATATGTTGCTATATTTCTGTGTCTGAGTTATGTCAATTAAACATTATGTATGGTAGTAGATGCAGTCAATTTTGTTTGATTGTATTGGATTTTGTTATGTTTGGTAATTTTACTTTGCAAAGGAGACCATCAATGAATTACTCAAACTATTTGTAAAATTTGGCCAATGAAAATGTGATCAATTGGTTTTCTTTTTTTAATTGATATTTGTTTTTCTATTATGCTTCTTTGTAGATTTAAAATATTCCTTGATTAATTATTTAATGAGTTTGAGGTGTAGTATAGAATGATAATTAGTAAATACAAGTAAGAATTAGCGTAGGTTTGTAACTCAGAGACCGTATGTGTGTGTGAGACTGATGGACTTCTTTTTGTATCACATCCTAAATCATTATTCCAAATTAAATTACAAAATTCAAACGTAGAGTTTGTTTTTCTTTTTAGTGTTTTGATTTAGGGTTAGAAATTGGGGTTGGAATGGATAGTTTGAATTAAAATACTCTCTCCAGCTGTTTGGAGTTTTGCAATAAATTAAAAAATAATATTTTGTCCGTCCCTCATTTGTTTTTTTCACGTAGTTTTAGAAATATTAGTACTCCCTTCGTCCCGAAACTAAATATCCATTTGTCTTTTTAACGTAGTTTTAGAAATATTAGTATTATATTGGGATATAGTAGTAATAAAGTAGAAATAACTGAAATAACCTTATTAGTACGTGTGATATAAAAGTAATGGCATTTGTGTAATATATTGTAAGTTGTAAGGGTATTTGTAATGTTAGGTAGATAGTACAGTTACTATACTTTGTTATGACATGGACTAAAATGGAAAAATAGATACTTTGTCATGGGACGGAGGGAGTATTATGGAAAAATAGATATTTTGTCATGGGACGGAGGGAGAATTATATTGAGATATAGTAGGAATAAAGTAAAACTGACTAAAATAACCTTATTAGTATATGTGACATAAAGGTAATGACATTTGTGTAATATATTGTAAGTTGTAAGGGTATTTGTAATGTTAAATAGATAATAGAGTTACTAAAAAAGAAATGAATACTTTGTTACAAACTAAAATAGAAAAATGGATACTTATTTTATTAATTAGTGACATTTTTTGCTTTTGACTTTATCTAAAAAATAAATGTACCGTAAGTATGTGTAATTGTATGTTTATAATTTAAATAAAAGATAATGGTATATTAATATGTTTTGGAAAAGCTTATGTATTTTTTTTTTTTTTTTTTTTTTTGTTAAAAGACACACTATAAATGATTTATTTTAAAAGAAAAAAAATTTAATATCTAATTCAATCTAAAGTAATGGTTAGATTTACATAGACAATACTGCGAATGCTTGAAATTATAGTGAATGCTAGAGAGATTTTAGATTAAATCAATTTATGTACTGGTTTATAGTAAAAGGGAAAGTACATATATAGTTCAAGATTGAATATTCAATGGGTGTGATTTTATAGATTAAAAAATAAAAATTCAATATAAGCTTAAGATATTAGTTTAATTAATTTTTGATCTGCAAACAATCAAACTCACTCAACATAAAATTAATACTTTTTTGTTTTTGGTTATTCTTATTATAAAATATGGAGAATCCTCAAAAATATTAATATATCATAATTCCTCTGTTATTCAAACTTATTATCAATTTTTTTTTTTTTTATTGCCATATAAATTTATTTATATTTCTCTTTTTAGTTAAAAGTATCACTTTTTATACTTTTTATTTATCATAAAAAGAAATTTTTTTCTATTTTTATTTTTTTTTTAAAAAAAAATTATGCCGGATCGAATAGATATAAATTTATATGATGGAAAGAGGAATATTTTTTATATCTTTTGTCAATTTTTATTATTATGTATTATATTTTTTATAGTAATTTTGAAGAATCATATAAAAATAAAATACTCATAGAACACATTCATCATGTAATTTAATCTTATTATTATTATTATTATTATTATTATGATTAAGAGTGTGTTTATTTAGAACAAGCACACTATCAAATTATAAATGATCTTCGTAGCATAATAGATTGATCAATTATTTATATATCTATTTTATTTAAATTATTTATTTAAAATATTTTATAATTTTTTTATTTGTATAAAATTTTATAATTTACGTTTTTTTTTATAATCAAATATCAATTTTAGATAAAAAGAATATTTCGTATAAATTTTTTATTAACACAAAAGTTTCACTTAATAAATAAAATTCGAACTATTTTATTCATATTTACTAAATAATAAAGCATTGTATAATTTACTCAAAAATCAAAGCCAGATGCAGAAGAAGCACGAAATAAGCAAGGTAGAAATTTTCTACATCATTTCATTCTCTGTCACGCACTTCTCTCATCATGCCTTTATTATATATATAATTTAATATTTATTGGGTCGATCCCTATAAATATAAAAAAATATATATATATAGAATTTTAATAGAATTTACTATTTATCAAAATTCTTTCTAAAAAATATTAAATTAAATATCTAATTTTTATTTTTTATATTATATTAAAAATTAATTTTATATTTAAAACATTACATCAGAATTTATTTATATCATATCATAACACTATTCTAATTCAAAATTTTTATTTTTATTTTTATTCTAATCCGAAACAAACATAGCAATATTCTAGTAAAAAGTCTTTAATTATAATGTTATCTAAGTTAATGAAATAAACATGCTTTATAATTATTACAAAAAATTATTTGATTTACATTTTAAACAAAATTTAATATAATTTTAAATAAAAATTACTATTTTTATTACAGAATATCAAATTAAATTATTATTTAAAAAAAAATATTTTTGACCATATATAAGAACTATCGGTTTTGATTCAACTAAAATTAATCAATTTTAGGTCAATTAAAATTAGTCAATTTTAATTTGGTGTAACTGATATAACTTCTATTGTTTTGTTCAGAATATACATTTCGGGTTTTGAATAGGATAATATTCTAGATCATATTAGCTAGTTATGTTCATTTTTTTTAAAAAAAATTATTTGATATATATTTATAATTTGTTAAAATATATTTTAAAAATATTTCAACATATAAAAATAATCAAAATGGAATATTTTAAAAATGATTGAAAAACAATAACAATAATAATACTAATAAATTAATATATATTTTTAATAATCATAATAATATATTTTTCAATTTTTATTAGTAAAATTTTAAAAATAATTTTAATATTATCTCCGTCAACCGTCAATCTATCCATTTGCATTTGATGCTATCGTTTTTAATATTAAAAATATTTTTATATTTGTATAATTTTTTGTACAAATATCATTGTATTAGTATTATAAGACACTAATAAAAGTATTTTTGTTCTTTTTTCTTAATTTGTAATATATTTTGATATAATAATTAATATTCAAATATTAACGTGCAAAAAGTAAATTGATAGATTAGCGGTAGAAATAGGTAGTATATAATTTCATAATATGATCGTAAGCAAGATATCAATGTAATAATGAACCAACATAATAAAGAACAGTTTGTTATAATATACAAAATAAATATAATAATATTATAGTACATAGATATAACGTGTATAAAGATAAGTAAATAAATATATGTTTATGTATAGTGTAATATATGTAAACGTATTATTAAATATATTTAGAATTAATATATTATATTTATGAACGTGTTCATATGATTAATATAGAGAATTTTAATTTTATATTTTAATAGATATAATAATATATGTATCTAAAGAAATAGAGAGAGAAAGAATAAAACGTTTGTGTTTGTTTGATTTTTAGAGAAAGAAAGATGATTATTGGATCACTCAAATTCTTCAATCAATTTTACTTTAAACAAGCCTATTTATAGGCATATTTTTACATGCTTAGTCATTACATAAAATTGCATGGCATCAAATCATAAAGACACGTAAATAATGATACCTATAATCTAAATGTGTCATAACACTCCTCCTTAAGTATCATTTAATTGCATTGAATACACTTTGTTAAAACCTTATTAGAAAAAAAAACTATTGGAACAAGAATTCTAGTGAAGGAAAAAGACTACGATATTCATGCATTAAAAATATTCCCCATGATGTGGACATTACTTGAATTCTCGCTCTCTTGATGTGGATATCGTTTGAAATCTCGTAGCCGATGCATCCTGATGTTCTTCACCAATTTCTCGAGCATTGAGGTCGGTAAAGCTTTGGTCAACAAATTTGCTAAATTATCATTGGATCGAATCTGCAGCACATTTATTTCACCATTTTTCTGAAGATCATGAATAAAGCAAAATTTCGGTGAAGGATTATCCTCTTTTTAGTTGCGCTATACAAGTTGTTTTATCTTCGTACAAAATAGTAGGAGGATTATCTTTTTCAAATTTCAAACCACAATTTTGTAAAATATAGTGTATCATTTATCTTAGCCAAACACACTCTCGACTAGCCTCATGAATTGCTATTATTTTTGTATGATTTGAAGATGTGACAGTTAATGTTTATTTAGTGGATCACTAGGATACCACTGTACCACCACAAGTAAATATATAGCCAGTTTGAGACTTAACTTTATGCGGGTTAGAAAGTTACTCAACATTTGCATATCCAATCAATTCATATCGAGATCATTTTGGATATAATAGGCCGAGGTTAATAGATCATTGGATTTGATTAATTTCCAATGTCGTCGTGTTGGTATTGCACTCTAGCCAATAAATTTACATCAAATACTATATCTAGTCTGGTAATGTTAGCCAGATACATTAGTGCACCAATAACACTTAAATATGGTACTTCAGGACCAAGTGCTTCTCCACTCTCTTCTTTTGGTCTAAAAGGATCCTTGATAGGATCGAGAGTTCTAATGACCAATAAAGTACTTAATGAATGTGCTTTATCAATTACAAATCGTTTCAATACTTTCTTGGTATAAGCAGATTGATGCATCAAAATTCTATTTTCCAGATGTTCAATTTGTAGACCAAGATAGAACTTTGTTTTCCCAAAATCTTTAATTTCAAACTCTCTTTTCAAATATTCAATAGCTTTTTGGACCTCTTCAGGGGTTCCAAATAAATTCAAGTTTTTCACATTAACAACTATTATTACAAAATTTCTTCTATTTTTTTTTCTTTATATAAAAACACATGAGCAAACAGAATCATTGGCATATCCTTCTTTCAATAATGATTCACCGAGACGAGTATACCACATGCTACCAGATTTTTTGAGCTCATATAAGGACTTTTGTAATTTAATAGAATAACATTCTTTTGGCTTTGATTTGTATACATCAAACATGCTAAATTCTTTAGGGATTTTCATGTAAATATCACTATCCAACGAGCCATATAAATAGGCAGTTACGACGTCCATCAGACGCATATCCAAATTTTCATGTACTGCCAAACTGACAAGATATCGAAATATTATTTCATTCATTACTAGAGAATATATTTAATTAAAATCAACTCTAAGTCTTTGTGAAAAACCTTGGGCAACAGTCTTGCTTTATATTTGACAATTTCATTATTCTCATTTCGCTTTCGAACAAATGGTCATTTATAGCCAATAGGTTTACCACCTTCGGGTGTTTGAACAATGAGTCCAAAAACTTGATATTTTGCCAATGAATTTAATTTAGACTGGATCACATCTTTTTATTTTGGTCAATCTATTCTTTTCCGACATTCATTAACTGATCTAGGTTATGGATCATCGTAATTTTCATTAGATCAAGTGCTACATTATATGCAAAAATATTATCCATAATTGTATCATTTCAGTTCCAATGTTTTCCAATAGTAACATAATTTATTGAATTTTCAATAATTTCATTCTCTTCAGAAGAAATTTTATTAGGATTAATATCCTCAACAAGTTTATCATGATCAATTTCTTCAAAAATCTGATCCATGTTAGTAACTGTTTCTTGAGGGTTTTGATTAACATTCAAATCCTCAACTTTTTCATTGTTCATATTTTCTTTCGAGGATTTTTATCTTTGGAACCTACAGGTCTTCCATGCTTTAGGCGTGCATTTGATTCACTAGCACTTTGTATTTTTTCTTCAGGAATAAAAGATTTAGCAGGTACATTTTCAACAGTTATATAAGATCTAGTGACCCTGCTAGCGTCACAAAAAGCATCAGACAACTAATTTGCTATTCGTTGCAAATGTAAAATTCTTTACACCTCTAATTCACTTTGACTTGTACGAGGATCAAGGACACTGAATGGTATTTTACAAGTAATTTTCTTTTTCAATTGATTAGTTTCTCCCCCTAATATCGGGAAATATGATTCATCAAAATGACAATTAGCAAAACGAGTTGTAAACGAATCACCAGTTAATGGTTCAAGATATTTAATGATAGATGGTGATTCGTACCCAACATATATCCTCAATCTCCGTTGGGGCAGTGCAATTGACACATAAACAACGTATCCAAAAGTTCTCAAATATGAAATATTGGGCTGCTGTATGTATAATTGCATGTCCCTAAGAATATATAAGAAGTTTGAATTTCATTAACATAGGTCTTGCAATTAATTGCAATCTTTTTATAAGTGATTTAGTTAGACTATTTTGAGTATGTACATGAGGTACATGATGTTCAATGTCAATTCCAATAGACATGCAATAATCATCAAATGTGTTAGATGAAAATTCACCAGTATTATCAAGACGAATTTTCTTAATTTGGTAATCTGGAAACTGAGCTTGTAATTTAATTATTTGAGCAAACAACCTCGCAAATACCAAATTATGGGTGGATAATAAACACACATGCGACCATCTAGTAGATGCATCGATAAATATCATAAAATATCGTAATGGTCCGCATAGTATATCTACAAGCCCACATATATTACCCTATTAATGAGATATGAATTGTCTTCCATATTATTCATTATAGTGCGTTTAGCATTCATATTTCTTCTTTTGGGAGAAATATAAGAATACATATATCAGAAATTTAAAGAAAATACATAGCTGTCATATTATTACAAAATATTGGGAGCAAAAAGTACAGGGATTACAAAAATATATACACATATCTATATGTGTACTATATATTGCACTTCCGGGGTTTTCATAGTATCCACCTTCAAGGTGTACCAGAAGACCAGATACATCTAATTGCGTATTATCAGTACATTTATCATTCCCGCTACCACTGGCAATATTTTCCGAAAAATTGATTTATGGGGGGTTGACATTTTCCGGGCCTTTAACATCTTCTGGTACTTTGTTTTTCTATTTCAAAGAATTCTAGTGCAGCTCAACGAAATAAAAATTGGAACGACAATTTCTAAACCAACGTATTATCGTTCCGCAACGATAACCCTTATCCTCGTTTTTCTTTGAACTTTGACCAATATCATTCTGAGGTCGCTTCAGAGGCCTATTTGGTTCCTATTCATCAAAATATCCCCCACGGTAGTAACGGGAAACAAACTTGCCACGACCACGTCCACGATCGGCTCCGCGTCCACAATTCATTCCATGTCCACGATTAAATCCACGTTCACGGCTAAATCCACATCCATGGCCTTGTCTGCGACCTCGTCCGTGGTAGTATCTAATCATATTATTCAAACACCGAGTCGCATTCACTTCAGGGAATGGTCTTGCACCAGTTGGTCTCGATTCGTAATTTTTCAATAATAATTCGTTATTGTGTTCAGCAACAAGGAATAAGTAATAAGATCACAATATTTAGTAAAACCCCTTTCTCGATATTGTTGTTGTTAAACTACATTAGAGGCATGAAACGTGGTGAACATATTTTCCAACATATCCCTATCAGTAATATTTTTCCTACAAAATCTTAATTGAGATGTGATTTTAAACATCATAAAATTATAATCGGCAACTGTTTTAAAATCTTGCAAACGCAAGTGTCATCATGCGTGTTTCGCTTTTGGCACTATGACAGATTTCAGGTGGCAAATCGATCTTTCAAATTTGTCCTTAATTCAAACGGATCTTTCACCCTTAGATATTCCATTTTAGGGCTTCGTCAATATGATGACATAAAAAAATCATTGCCTTTGTACATTTTTAATACTGTGCATTCATATTAACTAATTATTATTTTTTAAAGCCACCCACGACATATAATTACTTCCGGTAATTGCTACTAGGGGTGTGTTTGTTTGAAAGATTTTGTTGGATTTCTACTATTCATTCCATTTTTTCCCCTTAAAAACATCAAATCAAACACTTATTTTTCATTTTTTATATTATACTAAAAATCAATTTTACATTCAAAACATCACATCAACCCCTATTTATATCACATCATACAACTATTCAAATTCAAAATTTTTACTATTCAAATCCCAACTCAAAATTCAAATCCCCAAACAAACACACCCTAGGGAAAAATTCAAATTTCTTTATATTAGTCATGGTTAAAAATAAATAAATAACCCATCAGAAATTTTGCAACCATTTTCGAGCAACCTTAATTGTATGACATCAGATCATATAAACACATATTTATGTGAATGACACCTATAATCTAAATGTGTTATAACACTGTTTAAATGAAACAAAAATCGAAAAAAATTGTCTAATTTTGCATGCATTGTGAATTCTCATGTTATAAAAAAAAAAATATAAATTTTATGACATGATAAAAATAAAAATTAAAATCAAATAGACACAATAAATGGTAAATAAAATCCGGTTTACTTCATCCACACTCTCTCCGTGTACGACCAGATATTCCGATGGCCGGACCTCCGCCGAAACCCCTGTCCTCCCCGGAGTGGGACTCATTAATCGACGACTACAACCTCGGCGCCCGCATCGACCGCTGGACTGGCGGCGCTCCTGTTATCGATCTCTGCCTCTCCTCCCTCCTCCGTAGAGATCTCCCCGTCCAACTCAAGCTTCACATCCTTACTTTTCTCGAGCACCACTGCCTCGACGAATCGCCGTCGCTGTCGTCCCCTTCTCTCTCTCGCCTCCTCGACTCCCTCCGCTCCGTCGTACAGTCGCCGAGCGATCCTTTTGTTCTCAAGGACCAATTCCTCGTCTCCACAACCTCCGTTTTCATCACCGCCTTAATTGGCGCCGAGGATTCGATTGGCGAGTCTCCGCTAACTGTTCTAGTCGAGCTCTTGTTGACCATAATCAATCGCCCCAATCACAGCATCGATCGACACACGCGCGGCATCGCGTGCGAGTGCTTGCGGCAATTGGAGCTGGCCTTCCCTTGTTTGCTCTGCGAAATCACTCCTCATTTGTGGTCTCTTTGCCAGAGCGAGCGAACACACGTTGCCCAATGGTATGTTCTGCTACTATCTACAGCAATAGTTAATGTGATCAAGCTGAGGCCAAGTGACAGCTCTACTGCGTCCATTAGTAATCCCACAATCCCTTTGATCCCGTTCAATGTTCCACAGTTCTTGAGCCATGGAATTGGTGAAGATTTTATGTGGAAGGAGAAGGAGGTAAGTTACAATGAGTTGAGGAGGGTGGTTGCTTTCTTGCTTGATTGCCCGCAGCATCTCACGCCTTTTGGATTGATGGAGTTTATGGTCTCGATAATTCCTGTAGCTCAAGAGCTGGAGCTTCAGCCTTCTCTGCTGAGGGTGCAGTTCTCGTGGTTGCTGTACACCTTTGAGCCGTTGCTTTACCATGCTTTTCTTGGAATGTATTTGAAGTTTTTGGATTCATTTGAAGGACAGGAATTTGACGTAGCTTCACGTATATTATTGTTATCAAAAGAGTCCCAAAATCATCTGGTTTTTAGGCTGCTGGGACTTCACTGGCTTTTGGGTTTCTTTGGTGTAGTTGCTAATGATAAGGTTCAAAAGAGAAGTGTTCTTGATATGAGCTTAAGCTTTTACCCTACCATATTTGACGCGTTGGCTATGAAAGCTTTGAAGCTTGATTTGCTTGCTTATTGCTCTAGTTTCTTGAATGATCTTGTAGATGAGGATGGCGTAAAAGGTGTGGAGGTTGATAGGGAGGGGTATGAGGCTAAGCTATTTAAAGATGGCCTTGTTTCTGTATCAGCTTTTAAATGGCTACCTCCATGGAGCACAGAAACTGCTGTGGCATTCCGCACCTTCAACAAGTTTCTCATTGGTGGATTACCACATTCTGGCGATCCTTCTTATTCTGTTGTTCCGACGACTGAGTCCAGAATTTTCTACACCTTACAGGTACAATTGGTTCTTGATCTGTATTGCAGTTGCATTGTCCCTGATTTCAGTTTCTTTGGCATTCTGAGCCAACAGTTAGGCATGTTATGTGCTTTCTATTCTTAATAACCTTGAAACTATGATATTCTTTTTTAGTGGCATGTCTTCCTACTGGTAATGAACAGTTGAGTTAGAATATTTATTTATTATAAAAATTATTAGCATACCATCTTTTAATTTAGTAATTGAATGTAATTGTAGAAACAATCAAGGCAAAATTTCAGAGAAGACATAGAAAAGTTGAGTGTTACATCCTTTGGAATCTGGTTTAAAATTTCTGCAACTTGCTTTCAGCTGCACAAATTGGCTTGTACGAGTTTTTTAATTTTAACCTTCATTTATACTCTTTTAAAATGCTATCACTGAAGAAATGCTTGTGAAAAGTGTGCAATGATTGTTCTGTAGAATTTTTGACCTGTTGTTCTTACTTCATTTGGAACTGGTCATGTTCCGTGGTTAGTGCTACTACATATTCCAGGTTCATGCGAATCAGAGAATATATGATGCCCTTCACTAACCATGGAAGTGGACTAACTGTTTTTAATGAATTTTAGTCAAATTGCTAAGCCTTGACTTGCTACTTGGTAAATCTAGTAACATGAATTTTACATAGGTAGCAACATATCTCAAACTGTTGCTTCATCTGATTAGTTCAAGAGTAAATCAGCTGATGATTGGACTAGTTGCCTGTTATCAATTTTTTATTCTAATATCGCACCCCAAACAGATGGTGCTAGTATAGACTGAAGTTTTCAATTGCTAGGCTACCTTCTATTAGGCTGAATTGTGATCATCTGTCAAGCTCAAATTTTTTGGGTTGGATGTGATAAAATGTTAAATATAAATTTAGCAAGTTCAATGCTATTTTGCAGGTGCTGAATTGCTTCAATTTTCTTCTGCAGTTCAAACCTGCTATCTAACTTAGTTCTCCACCATTTTCAGTGCTTCTATATGCCTCTTACTCTTTACAAGCTTGTTTTGTTCAAGCAAGGTGGTTCTACTGTACACGGCTGTCCGTATGCATTGCTAGATTCAATATTTTGATGGATTTTGTTGCACCTCAATTCTTTGTGTCATAATTCTCATTAAATTGAAATTCTCCATGTTTGTTATTGCTATACCAGAAACCCATGACTGCTAGTAATATTAGCTGGCATTTCTTCTGTAGTTATTTTAAAATACGAACAAAATCAGAAGTCAAAACTCAAAATGATGATAAAGAAGAGCAATCGGTGTGGTAGAAATTGATTATTGTGACTTGGCACAGCTCCAAGTAGTTTTACATGTCAACAACTGGATTCAATAATGCAACACCTTTAATTTGGTATAAAAGTTTCGGACCTAATGACTATAACATTGCAAGGTAAGTTAAACTTAACATCCTCAAAAAGTTTAATTAATGATTTTTCGGCTTGATTTTGAACAAATGTATGTAGACAAATCCAAAACGTGTAGATGAGTATGATGTGTGTTTTATTCATTGTTGATTGATTGGTTTGCTTATATGCGTTTCATGTGGCTTTTGTTCGTAAACTGGTAAAATAACTTGTTTCACAGACAAGGTTATATGTCGTAACAACTTTTTTAATCTTTTGGTCATTAATTTGATAGGTGACTCAAAATATAATTAGCATCTGATGCTTTTGTGAGTGTTGTTGATGTGATTCTAATATTTTTGGTTCATGAAGATGCATCAAATATGATGGCAATTCCCTTTTGAAGTGCAGACCATGCTGGTGGAATCAACTTCAGAATATAGAGGTCTAGTTCCAGTGGTTGTTGCTTGCACTGATCGCTTGTTGGGATGCCCCAAACACTGCTGGTTGGGAGATCATCTTCTTGAAAAATTAGATGAGCATCTACTTCCAAAGCTCAAAATGGACTACAGCCTGGGGTCTTACTTCCCCCTATTTGAGAAAATTTCTGAAAATGATAAAGTTTCACCTAGCGGGTTGTTACAAATTCTCATGAGTTTCACAAGTTTCCTCATAGAGAAACATGGTCCTGATACAGGGTTGAAATCTTGGCTTCATGGAAGTAAAATACTTGGGATCTGTAGGACTATGCTGATCCACCACCGGAGCTCTAGATTGTTTACCAGGCTGTCTCATCTTCTTGCATATACGTGTCTTTATTTTCGTGATTTGGAGGTTCGTGACAATGCCAGGTATCGTTTAGATTTCTCTCCAGACAACTTCTGGTGTAATTTATAAAATGCTTGTTTAATAAAGAGAATTAAAACTTAAAACATTTTACTTGGGAATTTGTTGATCATTGCATCAGCACATGGAAACTCAATCTCGTTGCTGTTTTTTCATTGCAGATTTTACTTGCGAATGCTTATCTGTGTTCCTGGAAAGAAACTCAAAAATATACTGAATGTTGGGGAGCTTTTGCCAGGGATATCTCCATCCACACATTCAACCTCATTATTTAGTCGTCATTCTTCTCAATCTTTGCCCAACCTTAGGAAACCTAGTAATATTGCTTCTTTCATTCATATTGAACGTGTGTTACCTTTGTTGGTGAAGCAGTCATGGACCCTGTCTCTGCCAAATTTTGGCATCAATCCTGAAAAACCTGGTTTCTTTGAGTACATCAGGGATAATAAGCCAGCAGGAGAGGAGATTGCCTCAAACACAATGATGAGTGGAGATTTAATCACAGAAAATGACAGTTTTCAACAGCAGAAGGAACCTCTGCGCGTGATGGATACAAAAATTTCAGAGATTGTTGGGGTGCTGAGACGGCATTTTTCCTTAATTCCTGATTACCGACATATGCCAGGCCTCAAGATTAAGATCTCTTGTAGCTTGAGGTTTGACACAGATCCATTTAATGGTACTGGGGAAGTTGATTCTACATTGGATCGAGTGGATAAACTCCCTGCCCTATATGCCACAGTTCTAAGATTCAGTTCTTCTGCTCCATATGGAACTATTCCTTCATCTCATATTGCTTTCCTTCTTGGCTCATCAAATACAAATAATAAACTCCTAAGCAAAAGTGATTCATTAGCTATTGTTCCCATGGAGAATGGCCATGTGGAAGAAGAAAACTTCAAAGCTCCTGTATGTATAGAATTGGAGCCTCGAGAACCAATGCCTGGTATGGTTGATGTGTTCATCGAAACTAATGCTGATGATTGTCAGATTATCCAGGGACCTCTTGACAGTATTTCTGTTGGGATTGAGGATATGTTTCTTAGAGCTCTTCTTCCAGATGGAATTACTGAAGATGCCGTACCTGGTTATTATGTAGATCTGTTCAAGGCATTATGGGAGGCCTGTGAGACATCATCAAGCATTGGCAGGGAGACCTTTGTCTTGAAAGGAGGAAAAGGGGTGACTGCTATAACTGGGACTCGGTCAGTAAAACTTCTTGAAGTTCCTGCAACATATTTGATTCAAGCTGTTGAACGTCACTTGGCACCTTTTGTTGTTAGTGTTGTTGGTGAAACACTTGTCGACATAGTTCAAGCTGGGGGTGTGATCAAGGATGTATTATGGAAGGATTTCAGTTCAGACTCTTCGTTTGATGTGGCATGTTCACCGACTAGTTCTGGCGGGCCTCTGTATCTGAAGTACTTTGGGGATGAAGACGATGAAGTAGGGTCAGTCCCAGTTAGTAGGAAATATATAGGTTACATTCACATTTTGATATTTCTTCCACCAACATTCCATCTTCTTTTTCAAATGGAGCTTCGTGAGTTTTCAACTCTGGTTAGGATTCGAACTGACCATTGGCCATGCTTGGCTTATGTTGATGACTATTTGGAGGCTTTATTTTTGGAGTGAAGTTTCTTTCATTCTGCCTTTGGTTTGCTTATCTTGTTTCGGCTATATCTTGGGACAAGCCATATTTGCTTCAAGTACAGAGAGGTATATATATATGTTACTTGCGCAATTCCTTCGCTCTTATTAGGTGCTAATCTGCTTGATCTCAAGCTTTTTAAATCTGTTTCAAAAGTATTTCTTGTTCTTTTACTAAAAAATGTAGTTTTTGTTTATAACATATATCTAATTGTTCACCTTTCTTTGACTAATTAGGTCAAATTGCTCTTTTTTTTTTTATTGATTAAAGCCAGTAATATGGGACTGGCCTGTTATAAACTACAAAATTATATAATCATATTTGGAAGCTATGGTAAAAATAAAAATAAAAATTAATGTTTTATATGTAAATATTGTTAGAAGAGTTTATACAGAATAGAGATTCTGTTATTGTCTGCATATAGCAGTAGTACATATTCTTAAGATGCGAGTAGATCCCGGCTCATTAAACTTGAACATATTGCATAATTAGGGTCAATAAATGGATCTTCATTTGTAGTTTTCTCTTATTTAATGTTGCTTATTATTTGTACTAGTTCAAAAACCAAAATGTTTGATATACTTACTGTAAATTCTGCTGTCTTGTTAATTTGATTGATTATAATGATTCTTCCATGCTTCTGCACTTGGTGAATTATGCTTGCTTGCTATTATGGGTCCCTGCTTCATAATTGTTTTGCTCTCGCCCGCCCCTCTCATGTTTACAGGTCTTGACAAGGACAAAATCAAATTGCAGGGAATTCTCAGGGGAAGATATCTATCTAAGTGGGACAAGGCCCTCTTGTTCCATTAGTTGAGACCCCTAAATCTTCGGTGGACCACGAGCAGCAGCCAGTTAGAGCATGAAAATGATCCATCGGTGGGGCAGGGCAGGATGGCAGATAATAATGCATGAAATCAAGATTGAAAGAGCAGAGCAGGATTCAACATTGGCTGTATAGAAATGGGCCATGGAGAAGAAAATGACTTGATGATTGCATCTAAAAGTGCAGCTGCTGCTGGTGAGAAATGTCTTATTTTGCCTGGAGCTGTGATTTTGCATATATATATATATATATGTATATGTTATAAGTACAAACTTTGGTTCATTTCAGGTATCCAAAATTTGATTAGACTGCAGAATTGATTTAAATGAGTTTGGCTTGTATTCCATCCTCCCAATGGAAATGGTGCGCCCTACTCATCCAAATCTCTCTTAAAAACATGACATTCATTTATTTTAAATATTAAACCGACAACACATTTTCTATTTAAAATATCATCTTAAATATTTATTTAAATATTAAACATGTATTTTTTGTTCAGTTTTTTTACTTTACCAAACAACTTAAAACACTTTTATAAAATATCTAGAAATTTGTGGTGTTTTTGAAATAGTTAAATTGCACTACCTTCATTTTTTAACATGGTGAAATATTTGTTTGAAGCAAGAAAATTTAGATGAATATTATTAAATATGATAATTTAAAAATTAAATAATGTGATGAAAATGAGAAATGCATATTTATATATTTTTATTTGGATGTGATGAGATAAAATATGATATAAGAATCAAATACAATTTATTATTTTTTATTTTGAAAATATTATAAGATATTTGAGACAAATTAAAAAAAAAAAAATTTATTTAAAAAATATTACAAGATATTTAAGACAGACAAAAGGCAAAATATTGCAAGTTATTTGGAACATATAATATATTTTATACACAAATGTTTATATATATATATATATAATATTTTCTCTATTTCAAAATTTTCTTTTTAAGTCTATTCTATTTTAATAAGGTAAACTCATTATAAATTAACATAATTAATTTTATAACATATAATAGCATATAATATTTATTATATTAACATAAACCCTAAAATCTATTCAAAATTATTCTCTTTTACATCTTTCCTCTAAAGAAATAAATATTTCTATTTTATTAAAACTTATTATTTTTATAAAATTAATTTATATTAATTATAAATACATATTTTTTATTTATTTATATTATATAAAATTTTATTCTATACAAAATAACACTTTTTCATTTCACATAAAATGTTCATATTTTTAGTCTGTTCCACATTCTTTTTTTAAAAAATTTAATTATAATTTAATGACATTTTAAATTTCATAATTTATAATTATTTTAATCTTAATTAAATTATATAGTCAGCATAATTATTTTTAATAATATATTTTTTAATTAGTTACTAATTAATTCTTATTTTAAAACTATTAACAACATTATCCACTTTAAAAAATATATATATACTCTCTTGTCCCAAATTGAAAAGACTCTTTAGATTTTTATAGTAAATTAAAAAAAAATATATTTTATTAATTAATAAAAATATAATATATTTATAACTCAAGATATAAATTAAAAATATTGATATTTAGTGTATGATTAAATTTTTAAAAATAAAAAAGAATACTTTGAAATAAAACAGACAAAAATTAAAAAAAAAATACTCCTTCCCTCAATTCCAATATATTAGTAAAAATAATTATCCTATAATATAAATAATTATAAATTAAGATTAAAATAACTAATTAGTTTAATTAAAATTAAAAAAATAAATTACAATGAGATTAAAGTGGATAATTATTTTCAAAAAAGAAAAATAATTTGAAATATGGAACAGACAGAAGCTGATATTTGATATGTGAGACGAGAGTAATATTTTAAATTGAAACTGAGAATATATAATATGATATTTAGAAAAAAAAAAATAAATTATTATAGATAAATAGTGTAAACCAAGTTTGTAACGGAGACCTTGGTAGTAGTGTAAGGAGTGAACTTGTGACCATGAGGTCATGAGTTCAGCGCAACACCTAAAAAACACCTTTAACAACTGGTAGATTCATTCAACATAACATAAATAAATGATTTGAACACCAAGTCTAAAAGACATTTAGGAAAAAAGTAGTCTAGTAATCTGAAAGACATGCTTAGCTACCAAACATTTTTACACTAAGAAGTTGGAACTAGCAACCACTCTTTCTGTCCTGCTCTTATCTGGCTTGTATCTACACAACCTAGAACAACAATAAAACTAGCTGATACAGAAGCTTAACCTTCCCTTTCCCTTTCCCTATCCCTAAATTTATGTTAACAAACATTCTATCAAACAATGATATATATATATATATATATATGCATATTCATATCCCAAAACTAGCTGCTGCGACTCTCAAGTGGTTGGGATGTGCATCTCTCCTCTGAATCATGGGATGCTGGGATTTTTCTCAGCGAACGGTATTGTAACCGCACATTTTCGCCACTCTCAATAATTTTAAGCAAATACCTTGATCAAACCAGTTGTACATCAGCATACTTCAACAAATAAACAAAACAATGCAATAGATGTGACACGTAAAATAAAGGCTTTTTTGGTTAACTATCGTCCAAATTTTATTTTACCAAAGACAGACTCTACAAGTTATTTATGCTTTATACACATTCGTATTCAATTATTGCTTCTATTCAAACGTATATATAGAATAAAATTATCGTCATGTCATATAAAATGTCTTGTGATTGTATCCTGAATAAATTGACACAAAGAACAATAACATCCTATGTATCTTTTGTTGAGTTTCTAATTGAATAACTATTGCATACAACAATGCAGGCCTCTGCCCTGCACAAGCTCCACTCCAAAATTTTCAATCACGCTCCAAAAAATTGGTGCTAACAACAAATATACCCAAGGGTTTCAACCAACCAAACGACAATCAGGAAAGACTCCTTTGTGGTTCTCATGTAAATTTTTTACTTACGCAAAAGATAATAATATAACAAATAAATAAATTCACACTTAAAAGGAATCCAAAATGAACAACAAACAAATTAATATTTACATAAAGATCATGTTTATATAACTAACCAGCCATTCAAGCATTGTGATGTAATCACAGCCTCCTTGCCGACAAACTTATCAGGTGTCCGCCTATTTCCCTGCATGATATGTTTCATTCATCCAGATATTTCTCTTATGACAGAAAGGATAGCTAGATGGGATATAAAATACCTTGATGACAACCTTCTCATTAACCGAGAAAGGATATTGTAAGGCTCTATGTGAACCATTTTCTGGAGTTGCATCGCCGTTTTCCTAAAGAGGTTAAAAAAGTGAAGTGAATACCCAATGAAAAATTTCCATCTATTTGTTACAAAGATAAAGATGACTGTCAATTGATAGTTATTTTCTGGCACGTCTGGGTGTTGGAAGTGTGTAATATACAAAAACATGTGCAAAATGTAACTCAGAAGCATGGCTATTGGGCTAAAACTTGATATATTTAGCAAAAGAATCACTTTAAGTGGTTGTTTTAGTAGTACCACACAATAGCCTGCTCAAGGAAATCTTCAACTATTGTAAATTTATATACAAATAAGAATATTGCCTAAGGAAACGGACAATGAAAGACTAGCCAGGCTAATTTTTTACTTGCTTTAAACATTTTACTGTACAGTTGATCCATTTCATTTTCACTTGCAAAAAGGCAACTTAGATTTATTAATTTATAATACCGTTGTGTAATTTATTATCTACAGGGATAATAATAATAATAATAATAATAATAATAATAATTTGGTAATTTATTTTGCACAGAGAGTAGACATATAGAATAAAGGAAAATTCAAGCAGTGACATTAGATTATTGATGACTGCTGTTTAAGAAACAGTGAACTATTAATTGATATAATTTTATTTTATTTTTCCTTATCTAACATTGTACAGAAAATACATTAATTTTCTGAGTCTTTTTTCCTCCCAAAATAAATTTCTCTTAAATAACTTTTCTTCCTAACTAATCATCACTCTCTGATCTCCAAAATTGTCAATGGAGAAGCTGGGAGGCAATGAAAACAGCAGGAAAGTGTATATTGTGAGGGATAGGACAGGGCAGTGGCAAAGACATAAGACATCCAATCATATGGAAGTAGAAGTTAAGCATGTGATATAGGCATCATTAAGCTATAGAAACAAAACAAATGCTTTAATCCCTACAAAGCGTTATGACACTTCAGAAGAATGATAAGTTGAAATGCAACCGTTATTTTATTTTCTATAAGAATAATAACACTCAATTTTTGAGGGGATCATTAACACTACCAAGATTTTCTCATGGGTTTTCTCATAAAACCATCTTAGATAAAAGGCTTGGTGAATACGAACTAGGATTAGAAGATAATTCAGTCATTCCATAGGGGGGTAGCAATCAACCAAAGTAAAAGGCAAAAGATATACATGTTATAATAACACACAAGCTCAATAATGTCCACTGCTGTATGCTTAAACTAGAAGTCTATGACACAGATTTCGCTATAGTTAAAATGATTGCTAACTGCAATACCAGTTTACAGCATCTGTGCATAGAATAAGTTCTGTGACCAAGCAATTAAAGTAATATAAATTCCCTTTGAACTATTGGGTCTTAACTGCCTGGCGTCTTTTGTCTCTATGTTATTTAATGTTTGGCTTTATCTTTCTCTCTGTATCATCGTATTGTACCCATATTATGGTTTGTTATACTAAAAATCCTTTTTTCACAAAATGAAAAAAGCAATTAAAGTTTACCCTGTTCTCATTTGCCTCCTTCCTGCGCTTCCGCAGAGCTGCATTATGAAAAAGTCGACGATCGTCCTCTTGTTTCACTGTCAGAGCTGCAGCCCTCAAAGCTGCATATGCATCACCAAGATATCACCATCATGAGCTACAAAGAACAATAACAAGCTAAAGAATGAGAAGGTTCAAAGAACAGGATAGATTCTGTAAGTATCGGATAGAGGGCGATGCCAGACATTACCGTGATTTGGGATCATAGATCCAGCCTTAATTTCTGAATTGCAGAGGGTACATTTGGACTGTAAAAATAAATGGCCAGAATTTATTGTTTCAATACGTATCATAGTCAATGAAAGATATATACTGGCGTCGCTGTAACTTTTGACATTGAAAGAAGATCAGGGTCTAGTGATATATGATGAATATGCAAATATATATGTCAATCAATATAGCCTGGTCTAAGTGAAAAGTGGCTGCAAGTGCAAAGGCACAGATTTTTCAGGTTTGCAATGCTTTCTTCTTGCAGAAACACAAAGAGAGGCATACACACACACATATATATAATATAGTTTCGAATTAATTATGTTGAGCCAAAAAATAAATAGCAGTTGGCCAGTAACTTGGAAATATCCCAAAAATGCTAAACAATACATAATCTGAAGTTTAGAAGATAACTGTGATACATATAAATTACTTAATCAGATACAAAGTAGTATGGAAGCTTTGTGAGGTTACTGCCAGCCACACACATCTGACAAAACTAATGTGAGTTCAATAAAATTCACCTCACACATGTCATAATCACATAAGCCTTACCCTAGGTCACAATGTAAGACTTCACCTCAAGCAACATGTAATTTACCGGAGCTTCTCATAACAAAATAAGAGGCAAAATGTAGAAACGGAGATAAAAGCAAAACATCAATTATAGGTTCTACTTACTGTTTCAATGACTTTTCGTAGCATTAGACCACCAAATGAATGCCCACAAGAAACCAGCATGGCATCCTCAAGGAATGCACCCCTGGAGAATACACAATTTCAAACAGAAAAATTATAATCAATGCACAGAGTTTAAGGCACATAAACATATATTTATATCACATATTATCAACAAGAAGAGTAATGGTTGAATACCATCAAGCATAGTCAACTTTTTTAATGAATTTATGTGCAACAAACATAACACACATGATAAAAATAAACTCAAGACAGCAAAAACTTAATAAATCAAAGCAAGTGATCCTGATGCAGATTACAGAGGCCCAGGCACAGTGAGAATATATGTACAGTGCACTTATTCAGTTAGAATCTAGCATGTCTTGAGCTAAAAGAAATACATATGATTTTTGTGAGTCGTGTAACACAATCCACCTCTACGTATGGCCACAACGCGTTTGAATAAAGGTCTGGCACTGACAAAGACCCATAGAGAGGTGTTTAGGTCATTTGTTCAAGACTTCAAGTGCTTAAGATGATTCTCAACTTCATTGGAAAGAGGAAGAAATAAGTAGTAATCTATAAAGACAAGTTTAGCTTCCAGGCATCAACATATATACCATGTTAAATGATGATCTCACCTAAAAGCTTAAGTTTAAAGGAATACACATCATATATTTATTTATTTAATATGGAGTCAACCAACAATATATAAATCCATTATATGAAACATGCAAAATTTGTAAAAAGGTTATTGTGATAACATGACATGATTTAAGGATAAGAATAAAATAAAAAAATTGAGAGGAACTGTCTAATTGGCTGATTGGCTGTCAGAAGCAGGCACACCTCATTTACCTTGCATCTCTATAAAAATCCAGCAAGCTCACAAAGGTGGGCAACTGGTAAATGACCCAACAAAAAAGCAGTGTGTAGCAAACAAAGACTGGGTCTATCTGAATTGACAAGTTTAAGCATGTACTTTCAGCGTCTTTTAAAAAACTATAGGGGAAAAAGGTGCAGATGTCCACTGAAAACATATTTGTGAGAATGTTATAAACTGAAAAAGCGCACAGGCAAATGGATAGTAACATTCTGTTACAATTTAACTAGTTTCCAAAATGAAAATGGACATGGTTTCCCTCTTTGTAGAGACTATCATGGTCTAAAAATGTGTTTTTTCTTGTACTTCAAACAAAACACCCTTTATTTCATTAAAAGGGAGATCTCCTTGAAATATATATTTCACTTTGTGGGTGCCCTTAGAATCTTTCATTGTGTATTTAGTTGAAAGTTTCATGTTGTCAAAATTATATTTGTATAGATTTCTATTTAGTTTAGGATTTATTGTTTCTATAAAATTTTGTGGTTAGTATTGCATACACTAATTAACATGAACATCAACAAAAATGTTGCATTGCAGATTCAAACAAAATGAATCACTTCTGTCCTTGGAGCTAGGTAAATGAAGAATGAATTTTCGGTGTCATTCATCATATTTCACATCAAAGACACAGATTCAAAGCCTGTACAGGTAGGCACCAAATTGCCAAAAGTTTGCGTTTATGACACTAGATTTAATGTCTACTGTAAATTTTCATTCTACGTAGTGGATAATATTTGCCCATATATGATAAAAAAGAAAAAAAAAAAAAAAAAAAAAAGGAAGAGTTCCAACTTCCAAAATGACATTCCACCACCCACCTTCAATTTTTGCCAAGTGCTGGTCAGTATCATTATCCGAGCAAACTCCAATTTGGTTGGATTTGATGTCAAGTAGCAATTATTGTAATTTGACTTCATAAATAGTTTTTCTTTTCCTTTTTTAAATCAGAAGATTAGAGTTAGTTTTAAATCCTTATTTCATTTCAAGCATATAACAGAAATATATGGAAATTTTGGTTTATCATTAATCACTTTCCTAGCACAGTTACTCTGAAGAAAGGAGGTACCAAAAATATTAATGCACACAAGAAGAAAACCAAATTCACAATATTTGCTATATGTTCTAAATAGCAGCAAGAAGATCCCAAGAGTGTTGCATATTGACTTGACTTTGTGGAATTTGAGATTGTTAAGGACTTATCATCTCAGTGTTTCACCAATTATATAAAACAAATGGGCCCAGATAATGAGACAATGTCTGTCAAATATGCTTGTCAATGACGTTTCATTTGAAGTCTGTATCACTGCTGCGTATTATGATTTCTTCTTGCAATGCATAGACACTACATCATCTTTTGTAATTACTAGATTGATGTTATTTTCAAAACCTATTTGACATTTAATAGGAGTGAAGATAAGATTATACTCAAAATGATCATTTCTACCATCAAAGAGTCCAGGGACAGTACACACAGTTCAACAATACTTGATCTACAAGATTTAATATCCTCTTAGTAAGTTTTATACCAAAGCTCATCTCATTTTTCACGATCCAATCCTCTCATGCTATTGGTGACTTGGCAATATCCTAAACAATATTATTCCATATAGTGCCAATTCAACTAAGATGAGCAGCTTGCTAATGGTTTTCTTGAAGGGGTATCTTTCCATTACTTTAGAGAGAAACACAAAGCCTAAAATTGTGACATTACTATAGTTTTCACCTTATGTCCTGATCCCTATGACAAAATACAAAATCCTTTTCAAGTTACCAGAAGCAGAAGGTATGGAAAAAATATATTTATTATGAGTTGAAAGCACAACTACAGACATATTAAAGATAACTGCTCTTATCAATCAAACTATCAAGTATCAACCATCTGATGAAGTATAGAATGGAAAGGCATTTTGAACACATAACCAATCTACTTACGACAAAGGATCTGACAAAACACTTCTCAACGACGGTTCCTTATTAAAGTCATCTGCAGATACCTGTTGATGAGAATCCAAAATATAGACATATCATACTGGTGAATCTCTTCTAGATCTACTCACTAGAAAAACAAATCTCCCAATGGGTTCAAATAAAAATACCCAACTCAATGTGACTAATCGCAAACAACAAAGGGTAAAAGGAAAAGAGAATGAAGGAAATCATGCTTTGTCTTTATAATAGCAGCAATCTACAATATGATTTCTGTCAGTCAATCTATATTTTACCATGTGGAAGACCACCAATGTTATTGTTACTGTTATGGAAATGAACATGTAAAATATTACTCACAGTCAACTTTGATGTTCCTGACAATAAGAAACACTCAGAATCTAACACCCTTGATTATCCAACCAATCGAACCACCAGTATTGAATATTTACCCACTATGGGAGACTACTATTTACACAAAAAGGTGGTCTTCCAATAATCATTTATCAATCAAACTCAATTGCTTCCAATAATTATTGCAGAAATACTTACATAAGCATTATCAGTGTGATTACACAACCCATCTTCCTCAGCTGAGAGCTCACCCATAAACTGGCGTACTGATATTGGCACAAAGTTCTGAGAAATAACATGCCCAGCTGCAGCAATTGGAGCACAATCCAATATTGCACTCCCTTGTGGCATGAGTCTAAATGCCAGCGAGGTTCTAAATAAAGCAAACATCTAGTTAGAGAAAAAACTTAACTACATCAGAAAGTTACAGCTACAAGTAGAACACCTTCCAACACTTCCAGGGATCACAAGATTATCTGGTGTGGCTCGATATGAGGTAGCAGGTCGAAGTCCTGCAGTTGTATGGCTGAGAACCTTTCCTGTAAGCAGCAAAAGGTCCCCAGGTGCCAAGCCTCTATCTGCTTGATACCAACAGCCATTGGGGTCGCAAACCTTTGGTTGACAAATGAATAGCTCATATATCAATGCAGGAAGAATATTCATGCCACAATTGATAAAAACATTATAAGGAACAGACTTCATGATGAAAAAATGCCAGCTGGATATTCAAAAGAATATTATTGGAAGCACATCAAGAAAAACACCTGAATACCAGGGACATCAGAGGATATCAACACTAGCAAACCCTTCTCAACTTCATAACCTAACACAGGCTTCCCTCCTCCATTTGCATTTTTCCCATGCGTGGATAACTGGGACTGGGAGAATGTGGCAATGAGAACTGATGAAGATGGCTCGTTAGCGGGCAACGGGCAATCATCAAGCAAGTGATTGAAAACACTGTAACGAAACTGAAATGTTTCAGGAAGTCACAATGAAATAACTAAAAAAATGACAGCTTTGCACCAATTCATCCTTACACTGATAAAAGAGAATTAGAAAATAAATCCCCTGATTCTTACTCGCTACGGAGCCGAAGATGTCTCGCTATTGCACTCAAAGCAGCACGAGCTGCTCTCCCCATGCATCTGAAAGTGTCAGCCAAGCACGGAGGATATGAATCCACATCTTCCAAAGACCTATGACAGAATTAACCGTCTTAGAGTTTCGAAACTGCACCATGGAGTACCACACCATGGCTATATACAATATTGAGAAAGTATACACAGGCAAACCAGATTTTACATTTATTAATGTAGGAGACAAACCAATTTTAACATATACAAGTTACCATATTGAGCCTAAATCTCGATAAGATACAACTCAATTTATTCAGGATTTCATGTGAACACTCACCCGCCACTCACCATTATTGCCACCACTACAACTAGTTCTACATTTTAGGGCACAAAAATAAAAAACAGTCAATGAAAAGTTGAAGATAGGACAGAAGGACGCTACAAGTCTACAACTAGACATTCCATTTCATCAATTTAATATAAAATCTATTGATATGAACAAATTCGTATAGCAAATGGCGAAGAAACACTCACAAAGGAAAGAAAAAAAAAAAACTACCTTCCAGCCCTGTAGGTGTAAACCCCTCGGCCAGCCTTCCTTGTGCGAAAGTAAAGGCGGGAAGACTCAAGGGCGCAGCGGAGCAAGGCAGCATCGTCGGAGCCAAGCTCAATTACGGCGGCGTTGTAGCGCATGAGGGAAGTGGACAAGGTATCGAGTGCTTTTACGTAGGGGCCCATGGGGGCGCCGTCGTAGGGCAGAATATCGGATAATCGAACTCTAGAGGGGGCATCCAGGGACATGGGGGAAGACGAAGGCGAAGGCGAAGGGAGAGGAGACCTAACAGTGCAAAGAGGCGGCGGAGGAGGGTTGCCGTGATTGGGATGGTGTGGCATCATCTTCGTCACCATTGATCATCGTCGAATCGAACGTCGTTGGGAACTTGGGGAGGTTTTTGTGACGGCGGAGTGAAGGACTCGCTCACTGACTCGCTCACTCGCTATCTGCCGTTGCGTCACGTTACGTAGGTACACGTATATATAGAAACCTTCTCATTGCAAATTGAGAAGGTTTTTTGTTCCGGATTAAAAAAAAATATAAATAAATTAATTAATTTACGAGGCCTTTTAATACACAAATTTGGGAAAAGCTTGAATCATCCCAAACTTTTGGCCAAAATTTTCCTCTCGCACTACAAACTTCTCCTCATTCGTCTAGTACGTTCATTTCATCTATTGAAAAATAAAATTGTTCTCCTTTTCTTGCGATGCTCAAGCTCCATCTCAGCCTCCTCAATCATTTTCGGCATGAATCAACACTAAATTAGTGCCAACGGTCTCTTCCCCACTGCTCCTACTCGGACGGACGAGTAGATAGATCTTCCACCATCCGCACCTCTCATTCATCTTCTGGTAAACTTGTTTCTTTTGGTAAGTTTGTTTACAATTATAGCGTGTTGTTTGTGTTTCGACGATGCCTTAGCTTTCTTTTGAATTATATTTCTTATGTTTTATCTTGTTTTGTGAAAAGTCGCTTCCTGATTGTTGAGGATTTTTGAGTTCTGATTACGATGATAAGTTGAGTTCCTTCGCGATTCAACTCGACCATTTCTTGAACTAATTATGTGGAGATATTTCTAATTTGTATGTTGTGGTGTTGTGTGTTCATTTGATTTACCGAAATGTGCTTATTAGAAAAAATCCATTTTTAGTTACACACACTTAATCATTTCTTTTCTATAATAGTTAACATAAATGATTGATAAAGTTGACAATCGTGGACTAGATGAGCTAAATGAAATAGTTGATCTTACTGACTCAAGCAATAAGTCTCAACCGTCATTTCCTAACGCAACTACATTAGGGCATTGTAGCCAGAACTTGCCACCACAAGGACCTGTGCCAAATCAGTTTTATTTGAGCTTCAGTTGTCCTATCACACCTATGCCTTGCTATCCACAATCAAGTGACCCTATGTTCTACCAAAGCATATGAAATTTCTTATCATGTAGTGTACAATCTCAATTTCCATATCATGATGCTAAATTATCCCAGGAAAATGCATCACCTTTCCTACTTTCGTCCCCCAACCCATAGTCAAGCTCTCTCGCGTATACAACATGTAGGTAAGTCACTTGAGGTGAATCAACGTGTAAAAATTGGACTAGAGAGGAGGATCTAGAGTTGACTAGAGCTTGGTGCAACGTGACTACCGATGCATGCGTTGGAGTAGGTCAAAAAAACAAATGTTTTGGGAGCGTATATGCGAGACCTTCATTGTCCTTATAGAAGAAAAATATGGGATTAGTAGGATTGAAATTAAAAAAACACCTGGTGAATATGAAAACCGGTGGATGGAGATCAGATCTCATTGCAATAAATGGTCTGCGATAAGAGTGTAGGCACAGCCTCAATATCGTAGTGCATGTAGTCCATCAAACTTTGTAAGTGTATCCTCCATCTATTCAAATCAATTATTTTATTTTGTTTAGTAAATTCATTATGCTAACAACAACCATCTGACATAAACAATATTGTCAAGTTACATATCTCGAAAAACACAAATTAACATTAAAGTGCGAGCCTTGTTGGAAAATATTAAAGGATCAGCCAAAATAGATGAAATTTGTTGGAGTAAAAAGGTCAAAACATCTGAGCGATCATCTGAGATTGACAAAAAAATTGTCAGAGAAGTTCCTGTGTCCCATAATCTTGATGTACAATCCTCCATGACCCCAATAGATTCCAGTACTATTGCAGTTCGAATCGTTATAGATTCTAACGGTAAAGGGCCAATTTTTTCAGATGTAGGTGGTCTGTTGCGATTGACGTTGAACATCCAATTGGTGTTAAACAAGCAAAGACAATTAGTAGGCAATTGCGATATGTTTCATCATAAAATTTCTGCATACTAATTTTGTTCTTTCATAGGGATAGAAGCCGCCCTTCTTGCTCTAGAAGATGCAATTGCGATCGATCCGGTACTAGTCGGTGCAGGGTTAGACCCTGTGATAGTAGAAAATGTCTATTTAGTGAAGACGACGACGAAAAAGGTAATCTATGGAGTTGGAAACCTCCGACCCATATAAATGTGTATAAAAATGACGGATATGGCTGCATAGATCTATTTATGGCTGAATACTTGAATTCAAATTTAATTTTCATGGTATGTGTTTCATGGCTGAATACAACCCTTCAAATTTATTTTTTCTATTCTTGATATTGATTGAAATTTGGTTGATGAATTTGTGTAGGTAATGACTAATTAAGGTCTGTCATTGTGACTTCTTCATCAATGAAAATCATTTTTTAGATTTTGGGATGGTTTTATGTATTGAACTTGATAACAACATTTATAATCCACTATATAAAGTTTAACTACACGCGTATTGTCGTAATTTTGTTTGTTATGCCTCATTTACTGTTTTGGATTTGCAGCGTGCTAGTGTTGATGTGTGGTCTCTATTTGTATGCTAAGCATGTTGCATCAAACTGTGTTGCGTAATAGATATATGGTTTTGTATTTTTGAAAGCCTCAATTTTATGGTGATCATATATATATATATATATTGTGTGGATAAGAGAATAATGATCAACACATGGAGTTTGCTTTCGGCAAATTGTAAATTAGTTTGTTCAGTTATTTTTATAGCTAGATATTGCTCACTTCTAGTTTAATATGGGCATTGAAATTTTGCCTTGATCTTCTATTTTGGACGTGTTATTTATTTTTATTTTTTTACTTTTGGAAATATGATTATCTTACATGGTGTTTATAATAGAGTTTCACTTGTCTCTTCATTTACTGAGCTATCTTTTCTTCCAATTGTTTTAAGATCTAGGTTTCATTTACAATAGTTTATTTTTTATTAATGGACAACAAAGGCTATATGGATTTGATAAACATGACACAATTTAGATAATAAAAAATTGATCAATCTGATTTGACTGATGTTGCTACACGAGATGTTGTTTATAATTTGTTGGTTGATAGGCAGGAATCTTTTGTACCATGATTATAGAGTATAATGGTAATAAAGATTAACACAAAGAATTGCAATAGAAATTTCAACAGAAATTAATATCATAATACTGCACCGATTTGAATGATTTCTCATGGCTTCCAGAATAACTACAAACATAACATAATGTGTGTGACCACTAAACACTATAACAAACAATTTCGGATCCATTTTCATGTTTTGTATGCAAATATAAAACAACATAAAGACAAAATATAAAAGAACATAAACACATGACACACACTCAAATTTACTAGGACAATGATTCAATATAAAACAAGCAAAACTTATCTCATTCAATTGATATGAATATTTAGTGCACTTGAATGCCAACAACATATATGAAAAAGGAATGTAATATGGCCTAAACATTCCAATCAAGAATGATAAATAGTGAGAATAGATTATGTATTCTTAACGCATGCATACTCATATCATTGCTTGCTACCCCAAACATGATCTTATCATCAGAAACATCTAATAGTATAATAAAAAAATATATATATTTGAACCCGAAGCCTAAGAAAATAAATTTAGATAGACCGAAATATAGTCATAATGCACATAGTTGCATGCATGAATATAATGCACTCTAGGACATGAAAAAATTAAATTAAATGCATGTATTTTGCATGCATGGAACAAATTTGCATATATTATTATATATGCATAAAATTCAAATATTTTTGAATAATAGATTAAATGCATGTTAATGCATTTAATGCATGCAAATTAAGGGAATTCAAACCAATTTGAATTGGTCCGCGTCGGTTTTACCTTAAGCAATCAATTCAAAATTTAATTTTGGTTTTGAATGAATTAAAGTCTCCCCACTTGTACATGCCTATATAAAGGCCTTGGCTCTTTCATTTAGATACACAACAAACCATTCTTTCTCCCATTCTCTCTAATATATATATATATAAATTTTATTTGTTTCCGGTGATTTTTCCGGTGAGATTCCGATCAATATTCCGGCCTTTTACTTTCTATTTAAACCTTCCGACATAGTAAAAGTTCGCCTCATTTTAGTTCGTCGGAGCTCCGAAATATTGGGGTGCCAGCTAATTCGGAGACGAAAGTCGTTTCATCTTTAGGAACGTTGCGCCAAGAATCGGAGGCACTACCGGGGCGTATTGGTTTTTACGGAGAAAGGTCCTATCTCGACTCGACGTGATTATCGAATTATTTCGATAAAATTATCGTGATTATCAAATTTATTTTGATAAATTTATTATCGAATTTATTTCAATAAAATTCCTGTGATATCGAATTTATTTCGATAAGTATATTCTTGCAATATAACATTATTATTATTATTATTATAATTATTATTATTATTATTATTCTAACAGTTTTCGCCACCATAAGCCATCCATTGATGATTAATAAGGCCTTCTTGCAATTTTTAATCTACCTCTATCGAAGATTGGTCGATTTAGAGATTGCCCGAGATCTGCCGATTATTGCAATCTCCACAAGCTATAGACTTTCTGCGCCATTTGTCCAATTTGGCCAATTTTTGTGTATTTTTGTACATAACAACTACAACTACAACAACAATAGAAATAATAATAAAAACTACAAAAAAAAAAAAAAAAAAAAAAACTACCAAGAAGCGCCATTGGATTGCTCGATGTTTAAATCTATACAAAATCTAGAGATTGCCCGATTGACCTTGAAGAGTTCCTGCCCGATTGACCTTGAAGAGTTCCTGCGCATGCATTATTTGTCCAAATTGACGAATTTTTGTATATAATAATAATAATAATAATCCACTAAGGAGTCGAAGATTGTCCAATTTCTCTCTAGTTGCTGGATCGGTTTGAGGACTATCGATTTGAAGATTGACCGATTTTGAGATTGCTCGAGATTAACCTATTATTGCAATCCCCACAATTTGGAGAGTTATTGCAGGATGTGCAATATGCCAAATTTGAGCAATTTTCATATATTTTTGTATCGATTGCTTTTAATAATGATTATGAAAAATTCAAAATATATGTATATATATATATAAATTCTTCTATATGTGCCTATTCTAATATGTTTATTTTGTTTTTGTTTTCTAAAATAATATATATACATATATGTATTTAAACCAAATAGTACAAATGCACCGTCAAACAACCCAACTGCAATCCGAATCAAGCTTGCCACTTGATGTGACCATCATAACGAAATTGGACCACAAGTCTCAAAGACCATAAGGACAGGAGCACCTTACAAGGCATTGGACCTTCCCTAAATTATTATTCCTAATTGAAGGGATCCTATGAATCAATATCCCATAAATGAAGGAATTCCATAGATCAAGGGATTACCAATAATCATGGGATTTCCATGAATTATTGGTCAATAATACTAAATAAGGTTGATTATAATAAATATTCCCTATATGATGTTATTTCCTTTAAGAATGTACTTTCTTGTTTTAATTTTACATGGTTCCTCTATAAAAGGTCCCATAATTATCATTGTAAGAAGAATACCTTCAACCATGATATTTCTTATAAATTTTCTTTGCTTTCAAGAGTGATTCTTGCTTGCTTGATTATTCGAGATTGTGCGATGCAATCCTCGGTAATCTTTCAAAATTGGGTTGTTTTCGAGTGATTCGAGACAATTCGTCGCCTCTCAATCGGTGCTGGACCGCTTGTTGCGTCAACTCCATTCCTTGATTGGTTTAGTGATCTTGTGTTGCGTGCTGCTTAGTTCTCACGTGGTGCTAATCCGACTAACCATGTGGATCGAGAATCCAGATTATCCTTCTTTATTCCTTGTTTGGTTTTTGTGTTGCGTGTTGCTTAGTTCTCATGTGGTGCCTATCCGATCAATCTTGTGAATCAAGAAACCAAAGTATCCTTTTATTTATATCCGCTTCATCTCTCTTTCTTCCACCAAATTCCGCATCTTTCTATTTCTTTATTTCCTGTGGTTTGTGAGTTTCCGAATCCTTCGGTTGCGCTCGCATCACCACTTGACCTAAAAGGGCCTCTTGATATAGTCATTAGAATCAGTCCCCCCAAATGAGGTAATCGAATCAAGTCTCATCACAGGGCCTCCGAATTCAGCCATTCTCTATCCAATCAATTTGTCATCCTAGGGGTGTGTTTGTTTGGGGGTTTGGATTTTGAATTGAGATTTGAATAGTAAAAATTTTAAATTTGAATAGTTGTATGATGTGATATAAATAGGTATTGATGTGATATTTTGAATTTAAAATTGATTTTTAGTATAATATAAAAAATGAAAAATATGTGTTTGATTTGATATTTTTAGGGAGAAAAAATTGAATGAATAGTAAAAATTAAATCCAATCCTCCGGACAAACACACCCTAAAATACCCAACAAGATAAACCATCCGAATTAAGGGACCCAAATCAACGACTTCAGCCTACCTGCACGCAATCAAACCTTTATATGCATGTGTAATCAATTTGTACAATTAAAAAGTTTTTATGTAGAAATTCGAATTTGCACAATATAGCCTGCGTATGAATCCTAGCTAGTGTATATATATGCATGCATATGAGTCATGTAAACAAGATGAGAGAAAGTACATACACAGGGAGATAGAGACAAAGAAGTAAGATTTTGGGCTTTTCTTACATTTGCATTAATAGCTATATTTGAAGACATCAAACCGACTAATTGTTCAACCCATTGTTGCTCCAATCATAAAGGTATTTGATACATCCACGTATAGTATGTATGTATACAACGTAGTCGATACATAACAAACATTAAACAGTTTACTTTTTTTGGTAACGTTAAAATCCATAGAGTACAGTTGTTAACTATGATAATAAAGAAAGTCAAACAAATTCTGATAATGCATGAGACGTCAGAATTTTAAGCAGTCACGAGTTCACCTAAACAACTAGATAATCATTATTTTTATCATGTGTGATAATTTTATATAATTTTTTTTACTTTCGTTACAAATATTTTACTAGTCTTTCTAATTTAGGGGTTTTTTTAGTAATTGTTTTTGTAATAAATTATGTTTGATTCGGATTTCAAGTCAATCAATGCTTATATCAATAAAAATATATTATTTTTTAATAAAATATCAATACTATTTAAAATAAAAATTAAATACTCCCTCTGTCTCACTTACGGTGTCTATATTTCTATTTTCATCTGTCCCACTTATTATTCACTTTTTTTTTAAAAAAAAGAATTATATACTTTAATCTCGTTTTAAATTTTTTAGTTTATAATTTTTTTTAAATTTTAATGAAACTAATTAGTTGTCTTAATTTTAATATAAAATTATTTTTATTATAGGATAATTATTTTTATTAATACATTCTTAATTATTAACTAATTATATCCATTCTAAATTCTTTTGTCTACCGTAAATAGGACATCCGGGACGGGACAGAGGGAGTAAAAAATAAACAAACTTTTAATTTTTTTGTTATTTAAATATAAAATTTTATTAAATAAAATTAATATTCTCTTTGTCCTTGTTTAAGAGAATATCCAACTCATAGTGATTTTTGCCAGGTTAAAAAAGACTTTCCAACCGATCAACCTTGTAAAATTGGAGATGAGGGTGACAGTCTTTTTTTTCTTTTTTCTTTTCATTATAAATTAATTTAAAACTATTTACAAATTATATTTTTGTTCTATTTATTTAATTTTATTTTTATTTTTATTATTTATAAAATAATTTCTTTTTTTATATATAAAATTTTAATTTTGTAATTGATATTTCATTAAATTATGTATTTATTGAAAAAAGTTAATTTTTATTAATATTTATATTTCATTAATTATGTAAATAATTATATACTCCTTCCGTCCCAAAAGATTTGTCTTGTTTTTCCATTTTC